>NC_092373.1:202938664-204138664 GCF_030028105.1 Mobula birostris | reverse complement strand
CAGCACCGTCACCTGGACGCGGCTGGGCGGCCAGTACTGGCCCGCCGACGCCTCCGGGCTACCGGCCATCGCCTTCGGAGTGTCCGCTACCCGCGCTCCAGTCCCAGCTGCCGCACCGGGAGCCGCCCCCACCCCGGGGCCGCTGACGTCAGGCGGGGCGGGGAGACCGCACCGGGCGGACACTACATGCGGGAAAGGTGCTCCGGCCGGCTGAGGGTGGGGAGTTTAATGACAGGGGCACAGGAAAATAACAGAGTGCACACTGAGAGAGAGGGAAAGGGGGATGAGAAAGACATGGGGAGGGAGAGGGAGAGTGTGGGATTGGGAGGCAGGGAGAGGAAGAGTGTGGGATAGGGAGGGTGGTAGAGGGAGAGTGGGATAAGAGGGAGAGTGGGATAGGGAGGGGGAGGGAGGGAGAGTGGGATAGGGAGGGGGAGGGAGGGAGAGTGGGATAGGGAGGGGGAGGGAGGGAGAGTGGGATAGGGAGGGGGAGGGAGGGAGAGTGGGATAGGGAGGGAGGGAGAGTGGGATAGAGAGGGAGAGTGAGGGAGGGAGGGAGAGTGGGATAGGGAGGGGGAGGGAGGGAGAGTGGGATAGGGAGGGGGAGGGAGGGAGAGTGGGATAGGGAGGGAGGGAGAGTGGGATAGAGAGGGAGAGTGAGGGAGGGAGGGAGAGTGGGATAGGGAGGGAGAGTGAGGGAGGGAGGGAGAGTGGGATAGGGAGGGGGAGGGAGGGGGGAGAGGGAGAGTGGGATAGGGAGGGAGGGGGAGGGGGAGAGGGAGAGTGGGATAGGGAGGGAGGGGGAGGGTGGGAGAGGGAGAGTGGGATAGGGAGGGAGGGAGAGGGTGGGAGAGGGAGAGTGGGATAGGGAGGGAGGGGGAGGGTGGGAGAGGGAGAGTGGGATAGGGAGGGAGGGGGAGGGTGGGAGGGCGAGTGGGATAGGGAGGGGGAGGGAGGGAGAGTGGGATGGGGAGGGAGGGTGGGATAGGGAGGGGAGGGAGGGTGGGATAGGGAGGGAGAGAGGGAGGGAGAGTGGGATAGGGAGGGAGAGAGGGAGGGAGAGTGGGATAGGGAGGGGGAGGGAGGGAGAGTGAGTGGGATAGGGAGGGAGGGAGAGTGGGATAGAGAGGGAGAGTGAGGGAGGGAGGGAGAGTGGGATAGGGAGGGGGAGGGAGAGTGGGATAGGGAGGGAGGGAGAGTGGGATAGAGAGGGAGAGTGAGGGAGGGAGGGAGAGTGAGGGAGGGAGAGTGGGATAGGGAGGGGGAGGGAGGGAGAGTGGGATAGGGAGGGAGGGGGAGGGTGGGAGAGGGAGAGTGGGATAGGGAGGGAGGGGGAGGGTGGGAGGGCGAGTGGGATAGGGAGGGAGAGTGGGATAGGGGGGGAGGGAGGGTGGGATAGGGAGGGAGAGAGGGAGGGAGAGTGGGATAGAGAGGGAGAGTGAGGGAGGGAGGGAGAGTGAGGGAGGGAGGGAGAGTGGGATAGGGAGGGGGAGGGAGGGAGAGTGAGTGGGATAGGGAGGGGGAGGGAGAGTGGGATAGGGAGGGAGGGAGAGTGGGAGAGTGAGGGAGGGAGGGAGAGTGAGGGAGGGAGAGTGGGATAGGGAGGGGGAGGGAGGGAGAGTGGGATAGGGAGGGAGGGGGAGGGTGGGAGAGGGAGAGTGGGATAGGGAGAGGTGGGGAGGGAGGGGGAGGGAGGGAGAGGGAGGGCGAGTGGGATAGGGAGGGGGAGGGAGGGAGAGTGGGATAGGGAGGGGAGGGAGGGTGGGATAGGGAGGGGGAGGGTGGGAGAGTGGGATAGGGAGGGGGAGGGAGGGAGAGGTATGCGATAGGGAGGGAGAGGGAGAGTATGGGATAGGGAGGGTGGGAGAGGGAGAGTGGGATAGGGAGGGGGAGGGTGGGAGAGGGAGAGTGGGATAGGGAGGGAGGGTGGGAGAGGGAGAGTGGGATAGGGAGGGAGGGTGGGAGAGGGAGAGTGGGATAAGGAGAGAGTGGGATAGGGGGAGGGAGGGAGAGTGGGATAGGGAGGGAGGGGGAGGGTGGGAGAGGGAGAGTGGGATAGGGAGAGGTGGGGAGGGAGGGAGAGGGAGGGCGAGTGGGATAGGGAGGGGGAGGGAGGGAGAGTGGGATAGGGAGGGGAGGGAGGGTGGGATAGGGAGGGGGAGGGTGGGAGAGTGGGATAGGGAGGGGGAGGGAGGGTGGGAGAGGGAGAGTGGGATAGGGAGGGAGGGTGGGAGAGGGAGAGTGGGATAGGGAGGGAGGGTTGGGATGGGAGAGGGAGAGTGGGATAGGGAGGGTGGTAGAGGGAGAATGGGATAAGGAGAGAGTGGGATAGGGGGAGGGAGGGAGAGTGGGATAGGGAGGGAGAGGGAGGGAGAGGTATGGGATAGGGAGGGAGGGAGAGGTATGGGATAGGGAGGGAGAGGGAGAGTGTGGGATAGGGAGGGAGAGGGAGAGTGTGGGATAGGGAGGGTGGGAGAAGTATGGGAGAGGGAGAGTGTGGGATAGGGAGGGAGGGAGAGGGAGAGTGTGGGATAGGGAGGGTGGGAGAGAGAGTGGGATAGGGAGGGGGAGGAAGAGGCAGAGTGGGATAGGGAGGGAGGGAGAGGGAGGGAGAATGGGATAGGGAGGGAGGGAGAGGTATGGGATAGGGAGGGAGAGGGAGAGTGTGAGAGGAGGAGGTTGGGAGGGAGAGAGGGTGGGGGGAGGGAGTGTGGGGGAGGGAGGGGATAGGGAGGGTGAGAGAGAGGGTCTAATGACAGGGAACACAGGACTGTGATCAGAAAAGAATAGAGTGAGAAGGGAAAGGGAATGAGAGGGGGTGGAGGGTGGGTGAGAGAGAGAGTGGGAAAGAGCGAGTTTAATGACAGGAGCATAGGAATGTGATCAGAAAAAAATGAGCAACACACACAAAATGCTGGAGGAACTCAGCAGGCCAGGCAGAGTTCTATGGAAAAGAGTACAGTCGACATTTCACGCCAAAACCCTTCGGCAGAACTGGAGAACAAAAGCTGAGGAGTAGACTTGAAAGGGGAGGGGAGAGAGAAACACCAGGCAATGGGTGAAACTTGGAGGGAGAGGGATGAAGCAAGGAGCTGGGAAGTTGATTGGTGAAGGAAAAATGAATTGCACACAGAAAGGGAGAAGGGAACGATTGAGAGAGGAGAAGGAGAATGTGGGAGAGAGAGAGAAAGAGGGTACAAGGGTGAGAGAGAGAGGAAGATAGGAAGCGAGGGAGGGGAGGAAAGGAGGGTTAGAGTTGAGTGACGGTACAGGAATGCGATCGGATGAGAACAAAATGTACATTGAGAGAGGATCTTGGGGCGGGGATGGAGAATGTGGGAGAAAGGGAAAGGGGGATAGAGAGAGGGAGATGGAGGGAGAGAGAAATAAAGAGGGGTGGTTGAGAGAAAGAGGATGAGAAAAAAGGGGAGAGAGGATGAGAGAAGGGAGAGGAAATACAGTGAAGAAGAGAGGGTTTAATAAAAGAGGGTGCAGGAATGTGCTCGATCCAATGGAGTATAAACGGGCAGAGTCAGTTGGGAAGAGTTTAGTAAAACAGGTCTTGGGAATGATGGTGGGGGGGGGAACAGAAACAGAGTGAATAGAGGGAGCGAAGTTTATAATAGCGATGGCAGAAATGAGACAGATACTGCTTCACCCGTTAAATTCTTCAGCAGAATGCTGTTCCTGGTCCAGGGAGGGAGGGGAGAGAGAAAGACTCTCTGAGACAGAGGGAGAGACACATAGTGAGAGAAAGAGACAGAAAGACAGAAGGAGAGAGAGAGAGAGAAAGACATGGAGAGAGGGACAACAAAGGAGAGAGGAAAGGGAGAGAGAAGGTCAGAGGGAGGAAGAAAGAGGGAGAGAGAGGATGGGGGAAGGAGGAGAGAGTGAAAGGGAGATACAGTGGATGAGAGGGAGTGAGAGATGGTGTAAAAAAAGGGTGAGAGATTGAAGAGACAGACGGAGAGAGAGTGTATATGAGAGACAGAGAGGGTGAGAGTATGAGAGACAGAAAGATGGACAGAATGACAAGGAGGGAGAGAGGCAGAGAAGAGAGGAACAGAGGAAGCTGCCAGGGAGATAGAGTGTGAGAGAGGGACAAACAGATGGGGAGAGAGGGGGGAGATAAAGACAAAAACAGGGAGTGGGAGATAGAGAGAGAGCGTGAGTGTGTGAATGTGTGATACTGATAGAGAAATGGGTGAGTGTTGACTGGTGGAGAAGGAGAGTCGTTGATGAATGGACGGGGTTGAGTAACAGACGGAGCTGCAATTGAAATTGTTTTATGCTTGTCACATGTACTGAGATACAGAGGAAACCTTTGTCTTGCAGGAATGTGTAAAACAGAGCGAGTAGGACTAGTGATAGAGCACAGAAAATCAGAGAGAGGGCATTCTGATGGGAGGTGAGTAAAACTGTAAGACATAGGAGAAGAATTAGGCCGTTCAGTCTGTTGTATCTTCTCTGCCATGCCCTTAAGGTCTTCGTCTTTCACCCTAACCCACAACCTCTGGTTATAGTCCCACCTAACTTCAGTGGAAAAAGCCTAGTTGCTCTTACCCTATCTGTACCCCTCATAATTTTGTGTACCTCTATCAAATCCCTTCTCAATCTTCAACGTTCTAAAGAATACAGTCCTAACCGATTCAATCTTCCCTGATAACTCCGGTCCTCCAGACCCGGCACATCCTTGTAAATTTTCTCTGTACTCTTTCAAACTTGTTTACATCTTTCCTGTAGGTAGGTGATTAAAATTGCACACAGTACTCTAAATTAGGCCTTACCAACGTCTTATACAAGTTCAACATAACATCCCATCTCCTGTACCCAGTAGTACATTGATTTATGAAGGCCAATGTGCCAAAAGCTTTCTTTACAACCCTATCTATCTGTGACGCCATTTCCAACAAACTATGGACTTGTATTCCCAGACTCCTTTGTTCTACCACACTCTTCAGTGCCCTACCATTCACTGTGTTAGACCCACCCTGGTTGGTCCTGCCAAACTGCAACACGTTGCACTTGTCTGTGATTGTAGACCCATGTAAACATAGAACATTACAGACCCTCCCACTCCTTGTTTAACTTCCCAAAGTCCATCACTGCACACTTGCCTGAATTAAATTCCATCTGCCATTCGTAAATCATCAAACATTAAAGCATGTACGAGCCCTTCGGCCCAGGATGTTGACCCAACCTTTTAATCTACTCAAAGATCAACCTAATCCTTCTGTCCCACATGGCTCTCCATTCTTCTATCATCCATGTGCCCATCTAGGAGTCTCTCTAACGTATCTGCCTCTACCACCGCTGCTGGCAGCGCGTTCCACACATCCACCACTCTGTTTAAAAAAACTTACCCCTGACAATCCCCCCCCTATACTTTCCTCCAATCACCTTAAAATTACACCCCCTTGTACTAGCCACTTTGTCCTGGGAGTAAGTCTGTAGTTGCTGTTGTCCCTTTCCGTGCCCTCTGGTGCATTAGGCAGCAACCCTGCTGTTTCTTTAGCATTTTTGTCTGTTTTTTTTACTAGGCCGAGTTGCTAGCTCGACACTCAACCCAGCACAGATGGAAATCGTGCAAGGAGCTGGCTGGTTTCGAACCCAGGACCACCCAAAGTCCGGTATGGATACCACTACACCACCAGCCGGTTAAGTCTCTGGTAGTCCATTTGATTTATTTTCAAATAAATCTAGTTTTTCATCTTTAATTACCTGGCAGACAGTGTCCTCTGCCATCTGTCAGAGAGCTGTCTAATGCAACACACACTGAATACTGGAGGATCTGTGGGTCAGGCAGCATCTCGGGAGGGAAACGTCGACAGGCAACAGGATCAGGACCCATTGACTGACTCAGCAGATCAGGCAGCATCTATGGATAGAAATAAACAGCTGAAGTTTTGGGCCAAGACCCTTCATCAGGTCAGGAAAGGAAAGGGGAAGATTTCAGAACAAAAAGGTGGGGGTGGGGAAGGTGATCGGTGCAATCAGGTGGGAGGGGGAGGTTTTTCTTCCTAATACCTTCCAGCTTTTTACATCACCCACCCCCCCCCCGCACTCACCTGGCTTCACCTATCATCTTCTAGCTTGTCCTCTTTCCCCTCCCCCCACCTTTTTATTTTGGCATTTTCCCCCTTCTTTTCCAGTCCTGAAGAAGAGTCTCGGTCCAAAGCATCGACTGCTTGTTCATTTCTACAGATGCTGCCTGACCTGCCGAGTTCCTCCAGTATTTTGTGTGTGTTTCCATGTGGATGCGACAAAACTAAAGCAAAACTTTGGACCTTTCCCTGTTTCCCCTTGTGCCTCAATGCACTGATATGATGAAACAGTCTGTATGCATGGTATACAAAACAATGTTTTTGTAAAATAGTATTTTAATAAATAAACCATTTATCAGTTTATCAATCTCACGATTATCAGTCAAATACATAGGAGCAGCTAGCTCCAGAGATGCAGGTTCAATCCCGACTTCCACTGTTGTCTGAGTGGAGTTTGCCCATTCCCACTGTTCAGTGATGGGGCCAGTGAAGTTATTTATCCCCTTTGGTTCAAGAGCCTGATGGTTGAGGGGTAGTAACTGTTTGCTGAACCTGCTGGTGTGAGCCCTGAGCCTCCTGTACCTCCTTACCGATGGTGTCTGTGAGAAGAGAGGATGACCTGAGTGGAGGGGGTCCCTGATCATGGACGCTGCTTTGCTGCAACCTACGTCTTCGGTCTGTGAGAGCAAATTGGAGCACCCGGAGTAAACGCACAGGGTCACACGGGGGGAGCTTACAAACCCCTTGCAGTGGCACTGGAATGGAACGAAGTCCATAAAGACCCGAGTTGTAACCGCGTCACCCTAAGCACTATGCTACCCGGCTACCCTGCCTACTGATCATTGTTGTGTGTGTCCCTGCTGCCCACAACCCCTCTGGACTCAAATCAGCAAACACTCCCCAGAGATGGCCATTTCCACTTTATTTTTAAATCACAATGAAACAATATTGTAGGTGATGTGCTCAGTGACCACTTTCTCCGTCTGAGATCAGAGCCTTGTCTCGGTGCCTCCTGTCCCATCCCTTGACCAGCAACCAGACAGAACTGTGACACCCATCGCTAGCCTGAAACTTCCTCCCATTCTATCCCACAGTGCCAAAGGTGACAGCTGATGCCATTCCTTTAGGGTAAGGTGTGCTGATTGGACCAGAACTCCAGAGCAAACAGTGATTGGATTGGACGAAACATCAGCTCCCAGTGATTGGTGTGTGGGATAGTTGGGGAATGGAAGCATTGGCACAGTTCGGGGAAAATGCCTTCAGGCGTGGCCTCTGTTTTGAACATACCTGGCTGCTTTTACTCTCCTGCCCAGCTCCCATGTTGGGGGAACTGTGAGCACACTCCGGAACTCAGACTGTTGATACCCAAAGGCAACCCAGAAGGAGGTAAAAACAGACCCAACACGCTTCACGACAGTGAGGATAGGAATAGAGTGGGTGGCAGATAAATGCATGGCTGAAGAATTGGAGTGGGGGGTAGGGATTCCGGTTTTTGGATCATTGGGACCTCTTCTGGGACAGATGTAACCTGTACAAAAGGAAGGTTTGCACTTGAATCTGAGAGGGACCAATAGCCTTGAGGGCAGGTTTGTTAGAGCTGTTGGGAGTGGTTTAAACTAATCCAGCAGGGGGATGGGAGCCAGTATGATAGAGCTGAGGATGAGCCAGCAGGTTTACAAGTAGATGATGTAATATGAAGGTGCTGTATTTAAATGCGCTGACCATTCAGTATAACGTGGACAAACTCTTGGTGCAATTACAGGTTGGTCGGTATGACGATGTGGGCATCACTGAGTCATGGCAGAAAGAAGGTCATAGTTGAGAGCGTACTGTCAAAGGATATACTTTGTATTGTAAGGACAGACAGGAAGGCATAGGCGGTGGTGTGGCTCTGTTGGTAAGAGATGGAATTCTATCTTTAGAAAGAGATGACATGGGGTCAGAGAATGTTGAGTCTTTGTGGGTGGAGTTAAGAAACCGCAAGGGTAAAATAAAACATTATGGGAATCATATATAGGCCTCCAAATAGTAGTCAAGATGCAGGGTTGAGATTGCAAAGGGAGCTTGAAAGAGCATGTAGTAAGGGTAATGTCACAATTGTAATGGGGTCTTCAATATGCAAAGGGGATTGGGAAAATTGGGTTGATGTCGAATTGCAAGAGAAGGAATTTGTTGAATGCTGACTAGATGGCTTTTAAGAACAGCTTGTGCTCAAGCCTACTTGGGCAAAGCCTATCTTAGATTGGGTGTTGTGTAATAACCTTGACCTTATTAGGGAGCTTAATGTAAAGGAACCATTAGGATGCAATGATCATAATATGATTGAATTCATACTATAATTTGAGAGGGAGAAGCATTAGTCACATATATCAGTATTGCAATGGAATAGAGGGAATTATAGAGGCATGCGAGATGAACTTGCCCAGGTGGACTGGAGGGAGAGCAGCCAGATGTATTGGTACCAATGAAATAGGAAAGAAAAGCAATGAGGTCCTGAAAAGAGAATTTAGAGAGCTAGGGAGAACAAAAGTGGCTGTGGTTTCTGGGAATAGTTCACAAGGTGCAAGATAGATATGTCCCACAGAAGAAATTCTCAAATGGCAGGACTCAGCAACCATGACTGACAAGGGAAGTTAAGAACTCCATAAAAGCCAAGGAAAGGACATATAACGTAGCAAAAGTGAGTGGAAAGTTGACTGATTTGAAAGTTTCTAAAATCCAACAAAAGGCAACTTAAAAACCTATAAGGAGGGAAAAAATGTTATAAGAGGGCAGACTAGCCAATAATATAAAGCAGGGTACTGAAAGATTTTTCAGTTATAGTCATAATCATAGTCACACCTTATTGATCCCGGGGGAAATTGGTTTTCGTTACAGTTGCACCATAAATAATTAAATAGTAATAAAACCATAAATAATTAAATAGTTATATATAAATTATGCCAGGAAATAAGTCCAGGACCAGCCTATTGGCTCAGGGTGTCTGGCCCTCCAAGGGAGGAGTTGTAAAGTTTGATGGCCACAGGCAGGAATGACTTCCTATGACGCTCTGTGTTGCATCTCGGTGGAATGAGTCTCTGGCTGAATGTACTCCTGTGCCCAACCAGTCCATTATGTAGTGGATGGGAGACATTGTCCAAGATGGCATGCAACTTGGACAGCATCCTCTTTTCAGACACCACCGTCAGAGAGTCCAGTTCCATCCCCACAACATCATTAGCCTTACGAATGAGTTTGTTGATTCTGTTGGTGTCTGCTACCCTCAGCTTGCTGCCCCAGCATACAACAGCAAACATGATCGCACTGGCCACCACAGACTCGTAGAACATCCTCAGCATCGTCCGACAGATGTTAAAGGACCTCAGTCTCTTCAGGAAATAGAGACGGCTCTGACCCTACTTGTAGACAGCCTCAGTGTTCTTTGACCAGTGCAATTTATTGTCAATTCGTATCCCCAGGTATTTGTAATCCTCCACCATGTCCACACTGACCCCCTGGATGGAAACAGGGGTCACCAGTACCTTAGCTCTCCTCAGGTTTATTATTTTATAAATAATGAAAGGGAAGTGAAAGTTGATATTGGACCACTGGCAAATTATGTTGGTGAGGTAATAATGGGGGAAAAAATGGCAGATGAACTTATTAAGTACTTTTCTTCAGTCTTTACTGTGGAAGACACCAGCTGTATGAAAGAGCTCCATGAGTGTCAGGGAGCAGGAGCGAGTGCCATTGCTATTACAAAGGAAAAAAGTGGTAGGCAAACTGAAAGGACTTAAAGTGGGTAAGTCACCTGGGCTAGATGGACTACATCCCAGAATCCTGAAAGAGGTTGCTAAAGAGATAATGGATACATTGGTCATGATCTTTCAAGAATCACTTGATTCTGGCATGGTCCTGAAGGACTGGAAATTTGAAAATATTACTCCACTCTTTAAGAAGGGAGGAAGACAAAAGAGAAGAAATTATAGCCCAGTTAGCCTAACCTTGGTGGTTGTGAAAGAGATTTCGGGGTACTTGGAGACTAATGATAAAGTAGCAAGCAGGGTGGACAAAGGAGAGGCAGTAGATGTCATTTACTTGGTTTCAGAAGGCATTTGATAAGGTGCCACACATGAGGCTCTTAACAAGATAAAATCCAATGGTGTTACAGGAAAGATACTGACACGGAGAGAGGAGTGGTTAAGAGGCAGGAGGCACTGAGTGGGAATAAAAGGGCCCTTTTTTGGTTGGCTGCCAGTGACTAGTGGTGTTCCTCAGGGTTTAGTATCGGGACCGCTACGTTTCTCATTGTTTGTCAATGATTTGGGTTATGGAATTGATGGCATTATGGCAAAGTTTGCGGATGATACAAAGATAGGTGGAGGGGTAGGTCGTGCTGAGGAAGCAATGTGATTACAGCAGGACTTAGACAAATTGGAAGACTGGGCAAAAATGTGGCAGATGGAATACAGTGTTGGGAAATGTATGATAATGCATTTTGGTAAATAGAACAATAGTGCGGACTGTTATCTAAATGGGGAGAAGGTTCAAACATCAGAGGTGCAGAGGGACTTAGTAATCCTCGAGCAAGACTCCCAGAAGGTTAATTTATGGGTTGTATCTCCGGTAAAGAAGGCAGATGCAATGTTGGCATTTATTTCAAGGGGAATAGAATATAAAAAGCAACAATGAGACTTTATAAGCCACTAGTCAGGCTGCAAGAGGAGTATTGTCAACAGTTCTGGGCCCCGTGTCTCAGAAAGAATGTGTTATCATTGGAGAGAGTCCAGTGGAGGTTCATGAGGATGATTCCGGGAATGAAGGGGTTAACATATGAGGAGTGTTTGGAAGCTTTGGGCCTGTACTCACTGGAATTTAGATGAATGCGTTGGATCTTGTTGAAACCTACCAAATGTTGAAAGGACTAGATTGGGTGGATGCTTCCTATGGTGGAGGCATCCAGAACTAGAGGGCACGGCCTCAAAATTGAGGGGTGACCTTTTCGAACAGAGGTAAAAAGGAATTTTTTTTTTCATCAGTGAATAGTGAACCTGTGGAAAGCTCTGTCACAGACTGCAGAGGAGGCCAGGTCCCTGCGTATATTAATGGTGGAAGTCGATTATTTCCTGATTGGCATCAGAGGATGTGGGATTTTGTCTCTAAAACTGGATCAGGCTTGTATTTATAGTAAGATATGGTGTCTTTTATGAGCTTGTATTTTAAATCAAGATTTTGGTGAATGATAAGACGATATCCCTTCATGTTTACCATTTGATTGTGCAAACATTATTATTATTATTATCTTCCCAAAATCTATCAAGTTGCACTTGTTTCATTTAAGTTCCTCCTGCTATCCCTTGGCCCATTCTGACCCAACAAGCCAAACTGCCCAGCACTCCCCCATTTAACCCGAGCCTAATCGCAGGACAACTTACAATGCCCTACTGACTGGTATGCCTTTGGACTGTGTGAGGAAACTGGAGAAGGGAGTATGTACAATCTCCTTACAGGCAGCGTCAGAATTGAACTCCAAGCTCCGGAATGCCTCTGCAACAGCATTGCACTAATCACCATGCCACCAAGGGGTCCTAAACTATTCTTCCTGGTTTCATTTAACCTTAAATAATTGGGAATTAAAGTGGAATATTGAAGGGAAGAACATAAATGCGCTAGGGAAATTCTAGGCAGTTTCTAGAGTAGGTTACAGGGTCGGCACAACATTGTGGGCCGAAGGGCCTGTAATGTGCTGTAAGTTTCTCTGTTCTATGAGTCAGGAAAAGGACATTTGCAAGGTCTTCTTGTGAACACTGTCCCACTCTTTGCTGGCACACCTTGAATGAATTCTGACACTTGGGACCTGTTGCAAACACAGCCACAGGTCTGTGACCACTGGCCCGCTCTTGGGACCCTGCTGTCCCACTAACCTTCTCACAAATGTCATACAATATCTGGTGATCACTTGCAAACTTTGTCCCTTCCAAGGGCACTGCCTGTAAATAATGTACTATTTGTACGTGTCACTGATTTATTATCCCTCTCAACTCCATTCTCCTGCCTCTCCCTGTAAACTAAGATGCACTGATTAATCAAGAACCTATCAACCTCTGACTTAAATATACTCAATGATTTGCCCTCCATAGCTGCTGTGACACTGAATTCCAAATTCACCAGCCTCTGTCCAAAGAAATTCCTTTGTTTTAAATGGGTGTCCCTCTATTCTGACATTGCATCTTCTGGTCCTAGACTCTCTCAATATAGGAATCCTCCTCTCCATGTCCATTCTGTCTAGGCCTTTCAATATTTGATAAGGCATCAACGAGATCTTCCCTCTCTCTTCTAAACTGCAGCAAGAACAGGCCCAGAGTCATCAAACATTCCTTATATGTTAACACTTTCACTCCTGGAATCATTCTTGTGAACCTCTTCTGGATCCTCTCCTGTGCCAGAATATCATTTTTAGATAATGGAACTTAACACTGCTCACAATACTTGAAATGCTATCTGATCAATGCTTTATAAAGCCTCAGTATTGCATTCTTGCTTTTATATTCTAGACCGCTCGAAGTGAACGCTAACTTTGCATTTGCCTTCCCAACTACTGACTCTACCAGCAAATAAACCTTTAGGGAATCCTGCTCCAAAATTCCCGAGTCCCATTGCACCTCTTATCTTTGAATTTTCTCCCCATTTAGAAAATAGTCTACACTTTTATTTCCTCTCACTTCACAACACTATATTCCATCTGCCACTTCCTTGCCCATTATCCTAATCTGTCCAAGTCCTTCTGCAAACTCCCTGCTTCCTTAACACTACCTGCCCCTCCACCTACTGTATCTTAGTATTGCCTGCAAACTTGGGCACAAAACCATTAATTCCACCATCCAAATCATTCATGTATAATGTGAAAAGATGCGGTCCTAAAAGTGAACCCTGTGGGAAACCACTAGTCACTGGCAGTCTCCTTTATTCCCAAATTTTGCCTCCTGCCAGTCAGCCAATCTTGTATCCATGCTACTACATGGGCTGTTATTGGTAAGCAGCCTCATGTGCGGCACCTTTTCAAAGGCCTTCTGAAAATCCAAATAAGCAACATCCACTAACTTGCCTTTGTCGATCCTGCTTGTTTTTTTCCTCAAAGAATTCCAACAGATTTGTCAGGTAAGATTTTCCTTAAGGAAACCATGCTGACTATGGCCTATTTTATCATGTGCATCCAAGTATCCTAAAATATCATCCTCAATAATGGACTCCAAGTTGGGACTTGCCAGGTGGATAATGTTGCCAACATGGACTGATTGGGCCGAAGGGCCTGTATCTGTGCTGTAACACTCTTTTACTCTGTGGACTAAATGGGCTTGGCTCTGAGTGTATACCTCAGATATGTGGAGATTTGTGACAAATATGACAATGATATATACGTACAGTATCTGAAATAGGTCTTATGGAAAGTTTTGTTTGATGATGAACTTCAATAAGAAATAAATTACAAAAAAAAAATCAAATCAACATCCAAACAGACAGCTCTATGGTTGAGATCGAACCTGTTTCACTGGAGCACAAGGTATGGTGTTTTGAAGTTCAAGTCCAAATTTATTGTCATCCGACTGTACTTACAGTACTGTGCAAAAGTTTTCTTTTATATGGTTTTCAGATTGTATGGCCTCCAGAGATCCAACATCTGAACATCACTGAGGCTGTTTGGGATTACTTGGAGAGACAGAAGCAAGCTAGACAGCCAAGTTCTGCAGAAGAACTGTGGCAAGTTCTCCAAGATGCTTGGAACAACCCACCAGACGCTTTTCATATAAAACTGCACAACAATGAACATAAGAGAACTGATGTAGTTTTAAAGGCAATGGGTGGTCGCACCAAATATTGATTTGATTTAGTTTTTTACTGTTTACTGTTCTTTATAGTAAGTTATTTTGATATTTAGAAACGTTTCATTTCATTATTTTTGAAAGCATCTTCACATTACAGAATGTTTTTACCTGTGCCTAGGACGCTTGCACAGTAGTGTATATAGAACCAAACAAAGCAATGTTCCACTGGATCCTGCAGCACCCACAAAACATATATCATGCACAGCTCATAAAACAAAATATTACCACGAATAAGTTCATAAAATATTATTCAAAAATGGGCATGTAGTACACAGCACAGATAAATAGCTTGTGGTTCGGCAAAACTTTGTGGGCTGAAGAGCCTCTTCCTGTGTTGTAGTGTTCCCTGTTCCATTTAACCAAGCACCAAGTCTTTGAGGTAAATTGGTTTATTATTGTCACGTGCATTGAGCTGCAATGAAAGCTTTGTTGTGTGTGGTAAAGTGCATAAATTGAATATTGTCTGGTACAGAACAGATTAACCAGTAACACTTTGAATGCAATGCAGCAGGGAGTTCAGAGCCTAGTGGCCTGAGGGAAGAAACTGTTTCCCATCCTGACTGTTCTTGTTTTTATGCCTTATAGTCTCCTGCCCGATGGTAGAAAGTCAAAGAGGGTGCTGAACGGATGGGTGGGATCCTTAATAAAACTGAGGGCCCTGCATATGCAGCACTCCTGATAAATGTCCCGGATGGACGGTAGAGAGACCCCTATGATCCTCTTGGCCATTCTCACGGTCCTTTTTAAGGACTTCCAGTCCAATGCTCTGCTGCTCCCACGCCAGATGCAGATCATAGCTTGTCAGAACGCTCTCAATGGTGCTCCTGCAAAATGCAGTTAAGATTGGGGGGTGGGGGGGCGTTTTCACCCACAGAACTGCCACTCACTGGATTTTTTTTGTTTTACACACCATTCTCTGTAAACTGTAGAGACTGTTGTGCATGAAAATCCCAGGAGATCAGCAGTTTCTGAGATACTCAAACCACCCCGTCTGGCACCATCAATCATTCCATGGTCAAACTCACTTTGAACAATAACTGAACCTCTTGACCATATCTACATTGAGTTGCTGCCACATGATTGGCTGGTTAGACATTTGCATTAACAAGCTGGTGTACAGGTGTCCTAATAAAGTGGCCACTGAGTGTAATGTTACAGTTATAGAGATAGTGCAGTGCAGGCAGACAGTAAGACATAAGGCCACTGCAAGGTAGATTGTGAGGTTAAGAGTCCATCTTGTTGTACTAGGGAACTGCTCAATAATTTTTCCAGTGGGATAGAAGCTGTCCTTGGTGTTACGTGTTTTCATTCTTTTTTATATTCTGCCCGATAGGAGGGAGAATGTCCAAAGTGGAAGAGGATCTTGATTACGTTATAACACACACAAAATGCAGGAGGAGCTCAGCACATTAGGGAGCATCAATGCAAATCAAATGAATAAACAGTCGACGTTTTGGACTGAGACACTTCATCAGAACTCTGCCCCAAAAGTCAACTGCTTATTTCTCTCTGTAGATGCTGCCTGACCTGCTGGGTTCCTCCAACATTTTGTGTGGGTTGCTCTGGATTTCCAGCATCTGCAGAATCTCTTGTGTTTATGTAGGATCCAGTCCTCTGTTAGTGCTGGAGATATTGTGTTCTGTCCTGTGCACAGGACACACTCACTAGCACAATGCGTTTGCTGTGCCTGAGGTAAACTTAGATGCTAGTCAATTGGATTCCACATTAGTTAACGGAAGAAGCCAGAGGGTGGTAGTAGACAGTTGCCTCTCTGACTGAAGGCCAGTGACTAGTGGGGTGCCATAGGGATTGGTGCTGGGTCCATTGTTGTTTGTCACCTATATCAAATTTGCAGATGACTCCAATACTGGGGACGTAGTGGACAGCGAGGAAAGCACTCAAAGCTTGCTTTGTGAAGGCAGAAGAAATATTTGGCACCATGTTCAGCACAGACACTGTGGGCTGAAAGGCCTGCTCCTGTGTTGTACTGGTCTACATTTGAGTTGCCTTTGGGCCTTTGACTCTTGGCTCCTGTTTGTGTGGGCTCAGTTCAATCTGCGCTTTGTGTCTAGACCAAAGGGTTGTGAGTGGTGGGCTGGGGGGAGATTGATCTTAAATTGGCTCAGAATTGCTCTTTAAGGATAGATTTGTTTATTTTGATAGTGGAGGTGGTGGAAGAGTCTCATTTCACAATCAGGTGGTTGGAAAAGTTTCTTGTTAAAACTTGAGAATTCAAACAGTTTAGAGAAATTAATTGCAGGAGCAAAGCTGGATGCCTGAAGGAATTCCTCTGGCATAGTCGTATCTTCAATCGGTAATAGAGAGGTCTTCTCTCTGCCCACAGGGTGTAAAGTATGACCCTCAGATTCTCTGATCTTTAGTCTGTTCAGAAAAGGGAACAAAACTTCATTCAGTTTTGTTCCTGAGGTGTGAGGCGGGAGATGTGCGACTGATGTGAGTGAAGCTGTTTGTTGTCGAACCTTATGGTTGTAAGGCTCCCGGCAAATCCACTCCACCTGTCAGCAGGAAGCAATAGTCAAGTGGATAATCGGACACATTTGCTCGTTCAGAATCAGATAGAACCTGCAGGTAAGTAGACCAAAACAGTCGACCAACTCTGAGAGCAAAAGTAAATGACTGCTCTTTACAGATCAGTGAGATCAAGATATTGTAAGTGAGTGTGTGTGTGTGTGTGTGTGTGTGGGCGGGCGCATACTGTTGGAGACCAATTTTTTTAAACAAGCAACGCAAGCAAAATGCTGGAGGAACTCAACAGGCCAGGCAGCATCAATGGAAAAAAGTACAATCGATGTTTCAGCCGAGACCCCTCAGGAGGACTTATATTTTATAAGATTTGCATTTTTTAAACAAACAAACTGTATTTTTCACACTCTCTGGCAGAAAGCTGTATAGCAGCTAAACTAACGGTTTATCACCTTTCTCATTTTTCATTGGTTAAGTATTAGCACATTACCGACCTGATGTAATTATTTTAATTATGAAGCCTATTAATTAATTCATCACTATTGAAGGAATATTGTACCTATAAAAGTAACAGATTTTCAGAGGTGCCATCTTTATTCCTTAATTCCCCTCTTAGCATCGTTTCTCAGCTCTTTATTTAGGCTATGTCCACACTAGACCGGATAAATCCGTAACCAAAGCTTTTTCTCTTCGTTTTGACCCTCCATCCACACTGAAACGGAGTTTTCCTCCCCCGAAAACGGAGCTTTTCTAAAACACTCTCCAGAGTGTTTAAATCTGAAAAAGCCGGTTGGCCGTTGCAGTGTGTACGGGGTAACTGGCTAATTTTAAAAACGCTGTCATGACGTGCCAGAACAAATGGTGGTGGCAGTGTGGCATTACATTGCGTTCTTGAACGCCACCACAACAATACCTGACAATAGATGTGCAACAGCCTAGTGTAACATTGTATGGAAATACAAGGTAACACTGATGCAGACATGTTTGATACATTCAACAAAGTGCTTTATTAATGTATTGCTTGTACAAACATTCAATAGATGCAATTGTCACTTTTGCCCAGTAACTCGTTTTATTGCACATGTTAAATACAGCAAAATAATACACAAAGACATGGCAAAAGTAAAGCAAACAAATGAGGTAACAGCAAATTTCACTTTTGCCCAGTAACAAGCCTTATTGCATTTAGTTGTAGCCTTCGTCCTTTTCATCATGAAGAGACTATGGCTGTAGGAAATGTGCACCAAGTCTTTCGTTTGGCAATTTCCTATTAAGTTTTTCTAGTCTGTAACTGGACAAACGCGCACCAAGTATACCGTTTCCTCTTCGCTTGTTTTCTGTGTGTCCTGCACATACCCAGTAGGAGAAGATTCGCCCAAATATCCATTTTAATGTGGACTGAAGTATTTTCAAAAATGCCTGGTGTGGACACCTATCATTCTCATGCGAAACCGGCACTTTCAAAATTATCCAGTCTAGTGTGGACTTAGCCTTAGTTTGCTTGGTATTTGTCTCAAAATAGATTGAAATCTTAGAATTAAGACTGCTCGCCATTCCTGACACCCTGAAGCACCCTGAGGATCAGAAATCTCCAGGAGAGATCCGGGAACTCATACATGCAACTGTGCATCTTGATGCATGTAAATGTAGAGTATGCGTATGCATACGTGTGTGTATGGTAAATTGATTTATCATTGTCATCTGCACCGAGTACAGAGAAGAATTTTGTTTTGCTGTCATCCATACAGATCCTTTCATCACATCAGTACATTGGGAAAACAGAGGGAGCACAGCTAGATAAAAAGGTACAAGGCCATGACAAGATAGATTGTGAGGTGAAAAGTTAACTGTAATAACATTCTATTATTAAGCTAAAAAGCGAGGCATCGTTTTAAGGTGATTGGTTGAACATGTAAGAGGGATGTCAGAGGTCAGTTTTTTTTACACAGAGAGTGATGGGTGTGTGGAACATTCTGACAAGGGTGGTGGTAATGGCAGATACACTTAAATCAGCCGTAATGGAATAGTGGAGGAGACTCAATGGGCCTAATGGCCTAATTCTGCTCCTATGTCTAATGACGTTTAAGAATCTCTTAGATATGCACATAGAAAATGGATAGAAAAACAGAGGATGTGTGGGAGGAAATAGTTAGATTGACCTTAGGAAAGGTTAAAAGGTTACACAACATCATGGGCCTGTGCTGTGCTGTAGTGTTCCATATTCAAAACAAAGTTTTTCATGTACCTCAGAAGAGATGATAATAATTACCCAATACCAATACCAATGCTAGTGTTTAACGATACCAGAGGTCCATTCAGGAGCCCTATAACAGTGAGATAGAAGCTGTTCATGAGCCTGGTTATAATTGCCCTTTGTTGACTTCCCATTTTGTGATTGTTCATTACAATCCCATCTCTGTCTCCAGTTCTGGCCACACTTGCTGTTGCTTGGTCTTACACAATGCTAGCTTGCCCCAAGTACTGTGTGATCTGCCTCTCACCACGGCCATGGGCCTTTGCCTTAGCATGCCAACATGGGTGGGTAGAGCCCTCAACTATGGCTCGGGGGACAGGTGTTTGAATCCCACCACACAGGCCATAGCTCGCTTAAACCAGGAGTGTAACACACAAAATACTGTAGGGATGAGGTCCTGAAGTGTGAGTTTCGGGAACTAGGCAGAAGGCTGAAGAACAGGACCTCAAGGGTGGCGTTCTCAGGATTGCTGCCAGTGCTACGTGACAGTGATGGTAAGAATTGGAGGAGATGGCAGTTGAATGTGTGGCTGAGGAGTTGGTGCAGGGAGCAGGGTTTTAGATTTTTAGATCACTGTGATCTCTTCTGGGGAAGGTGGGACCTGTACAGATTGGATGGGTTGCACCTGAACCCAAGGGGGAGCAATATCCTTGCAGGTTGGTTTGCTAGCATGGTTCGGGAGGGTTTAAACTTATTTGCAAGGGGGATGGGACCCGGACCGATAGAGCAGTGAAAGAAGTGCATAGAGTGAAGCTAGATCTAACATATAGAGAGGCTTTGAGGAAAGAGAAGCAGAATAAACGGTGTAAAGGTAGTAAGGCAGAAGGGCTGAAGTGTGTGTACCTCAATGCAAGAAGCATCAGGAACAAAGGTGATGAACTGAGAGCTTGGATACATACTTGGAATTATGATGTAGTGGCCATTACAGAGACTTGGCTGGCACCAGGGCAGGAACGGATTCTCAATATTCCTGTATTTCAGTGCTTTAAAAGGGATAGAGAGGGGGGAAAAAAGGGGAGGAGGGGTGGAATTACTGGTCGGCGATACTATTACAGCTACAGAAAGGGTGGGTAATGTAGCAGGATCCTCTTTTGATTCAGTATGGGTGGAAGTCAGGAACAAGAAGGGAGCAGTTGCTCTATTGGGGGTATTCTATAGGCCCCCTGGTAGCAGCAGAGAGACAGAGGAGCAGATTGGGAGGCAGATTTTGGAAAGGTGCAAAAATAACAGGGTTGTCATCATGGGTGACTTTAACTTCCCTAATATTGATTGGCACCTGATTAGTTCCAAGGGTTTAGATGGGGAAGGGTTTGTTAACTGTGTTCAGGACAGGCTGACTAGGGGGAATGCCAAATGTAAACAGGCTGACTAGGGGAATGCCATATGTAAACAGGCCGACGAGGGGGAATGCCCGTACTAGATCTAGTACTAGGTAATGAACCGCGTCAGGTCACAGACCTCTCAGTGGGTGAGCATCTGGGGGACAGTGACCACCACTCCCTGGCCTTTAGCATTGTCATAGAAAAGGGTAGAATCAGAGAGGACAGGAAAATTTTTAATTGGGGAAGGGCAAATTATGAGGCTATAAGGCTAGAACTTGTGGGTGTGAATTGGGATGATGTTTTTGCAGGGAAATATACTATGGACATGTGGTCGATGTTTAGAGATCTCTTGCAGGATGTTGGGGATAAATTTGTCCCAGTGAGGAAGATAAAGAATGGTAGGGTGAAGGAACCATGGGTGACAAGTGAGGTGGAAAATCTAGTCAGGTGGAAGAAGGCAGCATACATGAGGTTTAGGAAGCAGGAATCAGATGGGTCTATTGAGGAATATAGGGAAGCAAGAAAGGAGCTTAAGAGGGGGCTGAGAACAGCAAGAAGGGGACATGAGAAGGCCTTGGCGAGTAGGGTAAAGGAAAACCCCAAGGCATTCTTCAATTATGTGAAGAAAAAAAGGATGACAGGAGTGAAGGTAGGACCGATTAGAGATAAAGGTGGGAAGATGTGCCTGGAGGCTGTGGAAGTGAGCGAGGTCCTCAATGAATACTTCTCTTCGGTATTCACCAATGAGAGGGAACTCGATGACGGTGAGGACAATATGAGTGAGGTTGATGTTCTGGAGCATGTTGATACTAAGGGAGAGGAGGTGTTGGAGTTGTTAAAATACATTAGAACTGATAAGTCCCCAGGGCCTGATGGGATATTCCCCAGGCTGCTCCACGAGGCGAGAGAAGAGATTGTTGAGCCTCTGGCTAGGATCTTTATGTCCTCGTTGTCCATGGGAATGGTACCAAAGGATTGGAGGGAGGCGAATGTTGTCCCCTTGTTCAAAAAAGGTATTAGGGATAGTCTGGGTAATTATAGACCAGTGAGCCTTATGTCTGTGGTGGGAAAGCTGTTGGAAAAGATTCTTAGAGATAGGATCGCTGGGCATTTAGAGAATCGTGGTCTGATCAGGGACAGTCAGCGTGGCTTTGTGAAAGGCAGATCATGTCTAACAAGCCTGATAGAGTTCTTTGAGGAGGTGACCAGGGATATAGATGAGGGTAGTGCAGTGGATGTGATCTATATGGATTTTAGTAAGGCATTTGACAAGGTTCCACACAGTAGGCTTATTCAGAAAGTCAGAAGGCATGGAATCCAGGGAAGTTTGGTCAGGTGGATTCAGAACTGGCTTGCCTGCAGAAGGCAGAGGGTCATGGTGGAGGGAGTACATTCAGTTTGGAGGATTGTGACTAGTGGTGTCCCACAAGGATCTGTTCTGAGACCTCTACTTTTCGTGATTTTTATTAATGACCTGGATGTTGGGGTAGAAGGGTGGGTTGGCAAGTTTGCAGACGACACAAAGGTTGGTGATGTTGCAGATAGTGTGGAGGATTGTCGAAGATTGCAGAGAGACATTGATAGGATGCAGAAGTGGGCTGAGAAGTGGCAGATGGAGTTCAACCCAGAGAAGTGTGAGGTGGTACACTTAGGAAGGACAAACTCCAAGGCAGAGTACAAAGTAAATGGCAGGATACTTGGTAGTGTGGAGGAGCAGAGGGATCTTGGGGTACATGTCCACAGATCCCTGAAAGTTGCCTCACAGGTAGATAGGGTAGTTAAGAAAGCTTATGGGGTGTTAGCTTTCATAAGTCGAGGGATAGAGTTTAAGAGTTGCGATGTAATGATGCAGCTCTATAAAACTCTGGTTAGGCCACACTTGGAGTACTGTGTCCAGTTCTGGTCGCCTCACTATAGGAAGGAGGTGGAAGCGTTGGAAAGGGTACAGAGGAGATTTACCAGGATGCTGCCTGGTTTATAGAGTATGCATTATGATCAGAGATTAAGGGAGCTAGGGCTTTACTCCCTGGAGAAAAGGAGGATGAGAGGAGACATGATAGAGGTGTACAAGATAATAAGAGGAATAGATAGAGTGGATAGCCAGCGCCTCTTCCCCAGGGCACCACTGCTCAATACAAGAGGACATGGCTTTAAGGTAAGGGGTGGGAAGTTCAAGGGGGATATTAGAGGAAGGTTTTTTACTCAGAGAGTGGTTGGTGCGTGGAATGCACTGCCTGAGTCAGTGGTGGAGGCAGATACACTAGTGAAGTTTAGGAGACTACTAAACAGGTATATGGAGGAATTTAAGTTGGGGGGTTGTATGGGAGGCAGGGTTTGAGGGTTGGCACCACATTGTGGGCCGAAGGGCCTGTAATGTGCTGAACTATTCTATGTTCTATGTTCTAACTCAACAGGTCAGGCAGTACTGTATCTTTGGAGAGGAATAAGCAGTCAGTGTTTTGGGTTGAGACCTGTTATCAGGACTGGATTGGAAGGGAGCAAAAGGCAGAACAAGAACCTGGGTGGAGGAGAAGTGTTACAAACTGGCGAGTTATGTGAAACCAGTGATGGCTGGGTGGGGGGGGGTGTGAACAGCTGGGAGGGGATAGGTGGAAAAGTTAAAGGGCTGAAGAAGAAAGAATCTGATAGGACAGGAGAGTGGACGAAGAAAAGAAAAGGAAGGAGGAGGTGCACTAGAGGGAAATAAATGTCAGGTGAAGAGAACAGAAGGGCTAACAGGAAAGCAACACACACAAAAAATGCCAGTGAACGCAGCAGGTCAGGCAGCATCTATAGGAAGAGGTACAGTTGACGTTTCGGGCCGAGACCCTTCAGTTAGTCCTGACGAAGGGTCTCGGCCTGAAACGTTGACTGCACCTCTTCCTGTAGATGCTGCCTAGCCTGCTGCGTTCACCAGCAATTTTTGTGGATGTTGCTTGAATTTTCAGCATCTGCAGATTTCCTCGTGTTTGCGGGCTGACAGGAAAACCAGGATGGGGAATGGGAGGGAGGTGAAATTACCAGAAGCTAAAGGAATTGTCCTCTTGATTAGTTAGAGCTATCAAGCTCTGCTTTAAATATACCCAATGACTTAGCCTCCACAAACTGTCTGTGGCAATGAATTCCACAGATTCATAGATTCCATAGCCCCTCTGGCAAAAGAAATTCCTTCCCATCTCTGTTCTAAAGATAGGAAAGTTTGAGAGGGATATAGACAAACATAGGCAAATGGGACTAACTTGGTTGAGGCAGCTTGGTTGGCATGGTTGAGTTGGCCCGACGGGTCTATTTCCATGATATATATACCTACAACTCCGTGCTACTGCTTCTGAATTTAGCTAATCCAATACACATCGAGCAAACCACACCTGAGGCACTGCATTCAATATTTGTCTCCTTATTTAAAGAAGGATGTTTGTGTGTTGGAAGCACTGAATAGGGTTTGGGGAAGCTAGGCTTGTATCTACTGGATCTTAGAACAGTGAGAGAGGCCTTGCTGAAAGGAGAGGGCCTTGTTTGCCCTGGATACGCATGATTTCTTCCGTGCCTCATCTTGCCCTTGCTTTCCACGGAGTGTTGCTGAACTGCCTTCTTGGCTGTTGGGTCTCACTGTAGGTGCCTTCCACGCAGTCCGCCAGAGCTGAATTTGCATGCTAGGACAGGCGTGTCCGTATCTCACCGGGGTATGAAACCCACTGCCCTGGTTTAGCCCGTCTGGCCTGGTTTAGCCCGTCTGTACCAGAGCGCGGCCGCTGTCATAGAAACATAGAAACATAGAAAATAGGTGCAGGAGTAGGCCATTCGGCCCTTCGAGCCTGCACCGCCATTTATTATGATCATGGCTGATCATCCAACTCAGAACCCTGCACCAGCCTTCCCTCCATACCCCCTGATCCCCGTAGTCACAAGGGCCATATCTAACTCCCTCTTAAATATAGCCAATGAACTGGCCTCAACTGTTTCCTGTGGCAGAGAATTCCACAGATTCACCACTCTCTGTGTGAAGAAGTTTTTCCTAATCTCAGTCCTAAAAGGCTTCCCCCTTATCCTCAAACTGTGACCCCTCGTTCAGGACTTCCCCAACATCGGGAACAATCCTCCTACATCTAGCCTGTTCAATCCCTTTAAAATTTTATACATTTCAATCAGATCCCCCCTCAATCTTCTAAATTCCAGAGAATATAAGCCTAGTCGATCCAGTCTTTCATCATATGAAAGTCCTGCCATCCCAGGAATCAATCTGGTGAACCTTCTTTGTACTCCCTCTATGGCAAGGATGTCTTTCCTCAGATTAGAGGACCAAAACTGCACACAATACTCCAAGTGTGGTCTCACCAAGGCCTTGTACAACTGCAATAGTACCTCCCTGCTCCTGTACTCGAATCCTCTCGCTATAAATGCCAGCATACCATTTGCCTTTTTCACCGCCTGCTGTACCTGCATGCCCACTTTCAATGACTGGTGTATAATGACACCCAGGTCTCGTTGCATCTCCCCTTTTCCTAATCAGCCACCATTCAGATAATAATCTGTTTTCCTATTTTTGCCACCAAAGTGGATAACTTCACATTTATCCACATTAAATTGCATCTGCCATGAATTTGCCCACTCACCCAACCTATCCAAGTCACCCTGCATCCTCTTAGCATCCTCCTCACAGCTAACACTGCCGCCCAGCTTCGTGTCATCCGCAAACTTGGAGATGCTGCATTTAATTCCCTCATCCAAGTCATTAATATATTTGTAAACAACTGGGGTCCCAGCACTGAGCCTTGCGGTACCCCACTAGTCACTGCCTGCCATTCTGAAAAGGTCCCGTTTATTCCCACTCTTTGCTTCCTGTCTGCTAACCAATTCTCCATCCACATCAATACCTTACCCCCAATACCATGTGCTTTAAGTTTGCACACTAATCTCCTGTGTGGGACCTTGTCAAAACCCTTTTGAAAATCCAAATATACCACATCCACTGGTTCTCCCCTATCCACTCTACTAGTTACATCCTCAAAAAATTCTATGAGATTCGTCAGACATGATTTTCCTTTCACAAATCCATGCTGACTTTGTCCGATGATTTCACCGCACGTAAACAACCACTTGGAACCACAGGTGAGAGCTGAGTGTCCGTTGGGAACCAAAGATGAGTGAATTGCCCCAGAATGGACATAATTCACCAGAAGTGCTTCCCCTCCTTGGACACCCCATTGTCATGTTTAGTGGTAATTTGACGAGCCGACCAGGTTTGTCCCCAGCAGCAGGAGGTTCTGTGTTAATCGCCTGGTTTTCCTGCCTGGCCCCACTCTGCACGCTATGTTCTCTTGCATCTCATTAGCGGTGGAGGCCTCCTGGGGAGCGCAGAGGTTACACAGATTCACTCATCGCCTGTCAGAGCACAGTGTGTTCCTGTCCAGGCTCCCCACAGCTCCCCATCTGATCCTTGCCGAGACACGGCAGGCTCCAGTATCAGTCTCCTTCCTTTCCAGAATCATAATCCTTCTCCATTCACCTTTGAGGTTGTTTACAATGTTGGTCCCAAAGCCCTCTCACCTCCAGTCACCCTGGCTGGGCAAGGCCACAGGTCCCTGCTCTCTCTGCTCTTCTGGTGTGAAGGCGTGACTGCACAGGATTGGAAAGAGCTGAAGAAAGTTATAAACTCAGTCAGCTCCATTGTGGGCACTTGCCTCCCCAGCATCCGGGACAGCTTCAGCCTCTGAAAGGTGGCATCCATCATTAAGGACCCCCATCACAGAGGACATGCCCTATTTCCATTTCTATCATCTAAGACAACTGCACTGCTCCAAAGAGTGATATATGAGGTCATTCTCAAACTTGGCCATAAGGCTCCATAATGAGCCAGCCTGTAGCTGGGGAGGTGATGACCCCCTCCCCTCCTGTTAGACTGTTTGAGTAGCTTATTTTCATTTATTCTTCTACTTCTCTTCTAGTATTGTGCACCTGTGATACTGTAATTTCCTTTGGAATCAATAAAGTATCTATCTATCTATCTATCTATCAGGGAGGAGGTACAGGGGCCAGAAGACCCACACACAACATTTCAGGAACAGCCTCTTCCCCTCCACCATCAGATCTCATTGAACAATGAACCCATGTACACTTCCCTACTCCCGTTCACCAGCAACTTTGATGTGTGTTGCTACACTTCCTTACTATTGTTTATGCTCTGTTTTGTACTACTTAATTTAATTTTTGAAAATATATTTCTTCTTGGAATTTATAGCTTTAAAAAATATTATTATGTATTGTAATGTACTGCTGCCGCAAGACAACATATTTCATGACATTTGCCAGTGATATTAAACCTGATTCTGCTTCCACCCACCCTGACCAGTAGAGGTCACCAACTATTCTACTGCAGGACCCATTGCAGAGTCATAGAGCACTACCACATAGAAACAGGTTTTATGGCCAATCTAGTCCCTGCTGTATTGCTATTCTGCATAGTCCCATTGGCCGGGATCTAGACCATAGCCCTCCATACCTCTCCCAACCAGGTACTTATCCAAACTTCTCTTAAATGTTACATTTAAACCTGCATTCAACACTACCACTGACAGCTCGGTGGGAGCTGTCTTCTCCTGCACCAGAAGGACTACACCCCAGGGTTCTGAAAGAGGTATTTGAAAAGATTATGGAGACCTTAGTAGTGATCTTTCAAGAATCACTAGTTTCTGGAATGGTTCCTGAGGACTGGAAAATAGTACACGTTACTATTGTCACCCCTCATTCTTCTGAATTCTGGTGAATATAAGCTCAGAGCTATCAAACGCTCTTCCTATGACAAGCCATTCAATACAGGAATCGTTTTCTTCAACCTCCTTCGAACGCTCTCCAGTTTCAGCAAATACTTTCTAAGATAAGGGGCCCAAAACTGCTCACAATATTCCAAATGAGGCCTCGCCATTGCTTTATAAAGTCTCAACATTACATCCTTGCTTTCATATTCTAGTCCTCTTGAAATGAATGCTAACTTTGCATTTGCCTTTCTTGCCACAGACTCAACCTGCAAATTAATATTTAGGGAATCCCACGTAAGAACTCTCAAGTTTCTTTGTACCTCAATTTTTTTGTATTTTCTCTTCATTTATAAAATAGTCAACCCTTTCATTTCCTCTAACAAAATGCATTACCTTAGACTTCCCAACACTGTATTTCATCTGCCATTTCTTTTGCCCTTTCTCCTAATCTGTCTAAGTCCTTAGGTAGTCTCTCTACTTCCTCAAAACTACCTATCCCTCCACCTATCTTCATGTTGTCTGCAAACTTTGCAACAAAACCAGCAATTCTATCATCCAAATCATTGACATATAACATAAAAAGAATCAGTCCCAACACAGACCCCTGTGGAATACCACTAGTCATAAGCAGCCAGCCAGAAAAAGCTCTCTTTATTCCCATTCTTTGCCAACTGCCAATCGGCCACTGCTTTATCCATGCTAGGATCTATCCTGTAATACCATGTGCATCCAGGTGCCCTGACACCTCATCCTTAATAATCGACTCCAATATCTTCCCAACCACTGAGGTCAGACTAACTGGAATATAGTTTCCTTTCTTCTGCCTCTCTCCCACCTTGAAGAGTGGAGTGACATGTGCAATTTTCCAGTCTTCTGGAAACATTCCAGAATCTCGTTTTTCTTGAAAGATCATTACTAATGCCTCCACAATCTCTCCAGCCGTCTCTTTCAGAACCTGGGGTGTACACCATCTGGTCCAGCTGACTTATCTACCTTCAGACCTTCCAGCTTCCCAAGAACCTGATCTCTAGTTATGGTAACTTCACACAATTCATGCCCCCAACACCTGGAACTTCCACCATACTGCTAGTGTCTTCCACAGTGAAGACTGATGCAAAATATTTATTCAGTTCATCCAGCGTTTCATTGTCCCCCATCACCTCTTCTCCAGCATCATTTTCAAGGAGTCTGATATTCACTCTCTCCTCTCTTTTACACTTTATGTATCTGAAGAAATTTTTGGTATCTTCTTTAATATTTTTGGCTAGCTTACTTTTGTATTCCATCTTTACCTTTGAATTAATTTTTTAATTGCCTTCTGCTTGTTTTTAAAAGCTTCCCAATCCTTTAACTTCCTTTTTGCTCTATTATATGCCCTCTCTTTGTTATCCACAGTTGTGTCATCTTTCCTTTAGAATACTTCTTCCCCTTTAGAATATATAAATCCTATGTCTTCCAAACTGCATCCAGAAATTCCAGCCGTTGCTGCTCTGCCATCACCTCTGCCAGTGGTCTTTTCCGATCAGTTTTGGCCAACTCCTCTCTCATGCCTCCGTAATTCCCTTTACTCCACTGTATTAATGATCCATCTGACTTTCGTTTCTCCTTCTCAAATTTCAGGGTGAATTTGGTTATATTATGACCAATTGCCCCTAAGAGTACTTTTAGCTTAAGATCTCTAACTAATTCTGGTTCATTGCACAGCACCCAATCCAGAACAGCTGATCCTTTAATGGGCTCAATCCCGAGCTGCTCTAAAAAGCCAATGTGTTTGCACTCTAGAAATTCCTTCTCCCAGAATCCAGCACCAACCTGATTTTCCCAATCTAACTGCATTTTGAAGTTCCCCATGACTATTGTAACATGGCCCTTTTTGCATTCATTTTCTATCTCCCATGGCAATTTGTAGGCCAAATCCTTATTTGTGCTTGGGGGTCTGTATAAAACTCCCATCAGGGTCTTTACACTCTTGCAGTTCCTTAGCTCTATCCACAATGATTCAACAGCTTCCAACCCTATGTCACCTCTTTCTAATGATTTGATTTCATTTTTTTTACCAACAGAGCAATGCTGCCCCCTCTGTCTTCCTGCCTATCCTTTCGATACAATGTGTGTCCTTAGACATTAAGCTCCCAACTATAATCTTTCATCCCTGATTCAGTGATGCCTACAACATCATACCTGCCAATCTTCAACTATGCTGCAAGTTCATCTACCTTATTCTGTATACTGCGCACGTTCAAATACACCACTTTCAGTCCTGTATTCACCCTTCTTGATTTTGTCGCACCATGCTCAACCCTTTGATTCCTAACTTTGTCTGAGGTCTTACCAACATCTGCCTCCACAACCTTTCCACTAACTGTTCTGGCACTCTGGTTCCTATCCCCCTGGAACTCTAGTTTAAACCCCACCGTGCAGCATTAACAAACCTTCCCACGAGGATAGTAGCTCCCTCCAGTTCGGATGTAAACTGTCCCTTCTGTACAGGTCCCTCCTTCCCTAGAGGAGGGTCCAATGATCCAAAAATCTTATGCCCTCCCTCCTACACCAACTCCTTAGCCATGTGTTAAACTGTATAATCTTTCTAGTTCTGGCCTCACTAGCACATGGCATGGGTTGTCATAGTCCCTGCTGGCAATTGCCCCATCTTGCTATTTACCTCAGGAATTGGACCTCAATCCTCTCGTTTAATTTCCAATCATTCCTACTGCTTATTAGGGAAAGTGAAGAGGTGATAGACAGGAGCTACAGGGAGGTAGTCATCCCTAGGCTACAGGGGTCAGAAAACTGGATCACTGTCAAGAGAGGGAAGGGAAATGCCCGGATAGTGGAGAGCACACCTGTGGCTGTCCCCCTCAGCAACAAATATCTTGTTCTGGATGCTGTTGAGGGGGATGACTTGACGGGGGACGCCCACAGTGACCGGGTCTCTGGCACTGAGCCTGGCGCTGTTGTGCAGGAGAGAAGGAGGGAGAAGAGAAATGCGGTAGTCGTGGGGGATTCCGTAGTCGTGGGGGATTTCATAGTCAGGGGAACAGACAGGAGATTCTGTGAGCCTGACAGAGATACCGCATGGTGTGTTGCCTCCCAGGTGCCAGGGTACGGGATGTCTCGGATCGGGTCCTGAATGTTCTAAAGGGGGAGGGTGAGCAGTCAGTTGTCTTGGTACATGTTGGTACTAATGACATAGATAGGACAAAGGAGGAAGTCCTGAAGAGAGATCTCCAGGAGTTAGGAAGGAAGCTGAGAAGCAGGACCTCCAGGGTAGTAATCCGGGATTGCTACCTGTGCCACGTGCTAGCGAGGGCAAGAGTAGTCAGATCAGGCAGATGAATGTGTGGCTGAGAGACTGGTGTAGGGGGCAGGGCTTCAAATTCTTGGATAATTGGGATCTCTTCTGGGGGAAGTATGACCTGTTCAAAAAAGACAGGTTACACCTGAACCCGAAGGGGACCAATATCCTGGCGGGAAAGTTTAATAGAGCTATTAGGGAGGGTTTAAGCTAATTTGGCAGGGGGATGGGAACCGGAATGATAGAGCGGAGGAAGGGGAAAACAGAAATAAATCTAAGATAGTGAACAGTAAAGATGTCAGGAAAGACAGGCAGGTGATGGGGCAAATTTGTAGCCATTGGGATGAGTTGCAGTGCAATAAAGTTGCAGTGAAATCAAAGCAAAAAGTATCAAATACTGGTCTTAAGGTGTTGTACTTAAATGCACGCAACATAAGGAATAAGGTGGATGATCTTGTTGCACAGCTACAGATTGGCAGGTATGATATTGTGGCCATCACTGAGACCTGGCTAAAGGATGCATGTCTCTGGGAGCTGAACGTCCAAGGATACACAGTGTATCGGAAGGATAGGAAGGTAAGCAGAGGGGGAGGCATGGCTTTATTGGTAAGAAATGATATTAAATCATTAGAAAGAGGTGATATAGGATCAGAAGGTGCAGAATCTTTATGGGTTGAGCTAAGAGATAGCAGGGGTAAAAGGATCCTGATGGCAGTTATTTGTAGGCCTCCAAACAGCTGCAGGGATGTGGACTACAAATTACAACTGGAAATAGAAAAGGCTTGTCAGAAGGGCAGTGTTATGATAATTGTGGGGGATTTTAACATGCGAGTAGATTGGGAAAATCAGGTCAGCACTGGATCTCAAGAGAGAGAATTTGTAGAATGTCTGCGAGATGGCTTTTTAGAACAGCTTGTTGTTGAGCCTACTAGGGGATCGGCTGTACTGGATTGGGTATCGTGTAATGAACCGGAGGTGATTGGAGAGATTGAGGTGAAGGAACCCTTAGGAGGCAGTGATCATAACATGATTGAGTTCACTGTGAAATTAGAAAAAGAGAAGCTGAAATCTGATGTGTCGGTATTGCAGTGGAGTAAAGGAAATTACAGTGGTATGAGAGAGGAACTGGCCAAAGTTGACTGGAAAGGGACACTGGCGGGAAAGACAGCAGAGCAGCAGTGGCTGGAGTTTATGCGAGAAATGAGGAAGGTGCAAGGCAGGTATATTCCAAAAAAGAAGAAATTTTCGAGTGGAAAAAGGATGCAACCGTGGTTGACAAGAGCAGTCAAAGCCAAAGTTAAAGCAAAGGAGAGGGCATACAAGGATGCAAAAATTAGTGGGAAGAGAGAGGATTGGGAAGTTTTTAAAACCTTACAAAAGGAAACCAAGAAGTCATTAAGAGAGAAAAGATTAACTATGAAAGGAAGCTAGCAAATAATATCAAAGAGGATACTAAAAGCTTTTTCAAGTATATAAAGAGTAAAAGACAGGTGAGAGTAGATATAGGACCAATAGAAAACGATGCTGGAGAAATTGTAATGAGAGATGAGGAGATGGCAGAGGAACTGAACAAGTATTTTGCATCAGTCTTCACTGAGGAAGACAGCAGTATACCGGACACTCAAGGGTGGCAGGGAAGAGAAGTGTGCGCAGTCACAATTACGACAGAGAAAGTACTCAGGAAGCTGAATAGGTTAGAGGTAGATAAATCTCCTGGACCAGATGGAATGCACCCTCCTGTTCTGAAGGAAGTAGCTGTGGAGATTGCGGAGGCATTAGCGATGATCTTTCAAAAGTCGATAGATTCTGGCATGGTTCCGGAGGACTGGAAGATTGCAAATGTCACTCCGCTATTTAAGAAGGGGGCAAGGAAGCAAAAAGGAAATTATAGACCTGTTAGCTTGACATCCGTGGTTGGGAAGTTGTTGGAGTCGATTGTCAAGGATGAGGTTACAGAGTACCTGGAGGCATATGACAAGATAGGCAGAACTCAGCATGGATTCCTTAAAGGAAAATCCTGCCTGACAAACCTATTACAATTTTTTGAGGAAATTACCAGTAGGCTAGACAAGGGAGATGCAGTGGATGTTGTGTATTTGGATTTTCAGAAGGCCTTTGACAAGGTGCCACACATGAGGCTACTTAACAAGATAAGAGCCCATGGAATTACGGGAAAGTTACATACGTGGATAGAGCGTTGGCTGATTGGCAGGAAACAGAGAGTGGGAATAAAGGGATCCTATTCTGGTTGGCTGCCGGTTACCAGTGGTGTTCCACAGGGGTCCGTGTTGGGGCTGCTTCTTTTTACATTGTACATCAACGATTTAGATTATGGAATAGATGGCTTTGCGGCTAAGTTTGCTGACGATATGAAGATAGGTGGAGGGGCTGGCAGTGCTGAGGAAACGGAGAGTCTGCAGAGAGACTTGGATAGATTGGAAGAATGGGCAGAGAAATGGCGAATGAAGTACAATGTTGGAAAGTGTATGGTTATGCACTTTGGTAGAAAAAATAAACGGGCAGACTATTATTTAAATGGAGAAAGAATTCAAAGTTCTGTGATGCAACGGGACTTGGGAGTCCTCGTACAGGATACCCTTAAGGTTAACCTCCAGGTTGAGTCAGTAGTGAAGAAGGCGAATGCAATGTTGGCATTCATTTCTAGAGGAATAGAGTATAGGAGCAGGGATGTGATGTTGAGGCTCTATAAGGTGCTGCTGAGACCTCACTTGGAGTACTGTGGGCAGTTTTGGTCTCCTTATTTAAGAAAGGATGTGCTGACGTTGGAGAGGGTACAGAGAAGATTCACTAGAATGATTCCGGGAATGAAAGCGTTAACATATGAGGAACGTTTGTCCGCTCTTGGACTGTATTCCTTGGAGTTTAGAAGAATGAGGGGAGACCTCATAGAAACATTTCGAATGTTGAAAGGCATGGACAGAGTGGATGTGGCAAAGTTGCTTCCCATGATGGGGGAGTCTAGTACGAGAGGGCATGACTTAAGGATTGAAGGGCGCCCTTTCAGAACAGAAATGCGAACAAATTTTTTTAGTCAGAGGGTGGTGAATCTATGGAATTTGTTGCCATGGGCAGCAGTGGAGGCCAAGTCATTGGGTGTATTTAAGGCATAGATTGATAGGTATCTGAGTAGCCAGGGCATCAAAGGTTATGGTGCAAAGGCGGGGGAGTGGGACTAAATAGGTGAAAATGGATCAGCTCATGATAAAATGGCGGAGCAGACTCGATGGGCCGAATGGCCTACTTCTGCTCCTTTGTCTTATGGTCTTATGGTCTTATGGTCATTCCCAGGTTCCACTAACTACACACACCTGTTTTCCATCAGAAAATGGAGGATAAAGACCCTGTGATCACAATAAGGAGCTGCCAGTTCGTTGGTCGACTCCTGTGTGAATAGCCTCGTTTCATGGTTCTTAGGACTATCAGTTCTAAGTCTAGCATCGCTCCTGGATTTTCTCCAAACCCAAGACTTCGGGTAAAGGCTCTCCTGGTAACCGATTCCACGCTCACTACAGCAATAACGTCTCCCGACTCTGCCTCCATGCCGGTGTTCTGCACTTGGGTTTGTCCACCGCCACGCTCGTGTAACATGGGTAGCAATCCTAAAATCACAACCCCGGGTGTCCTGTCTTTTAACTTAGCACCTAACTCCCTGAACCCCTGATGCAGAACCTCGTCACTCATCCTATCCATGTCATTGGTGCCTACATTGATCACAACTTCTGGCTGTTCACTCTCACACTTAAGACTGCTGAGGACTTGATACGAGATATCCTGGACCCTGCTACCCGGGAGGTAACATACCATCTGCCCACAGAGCTTCATGTAAAGTCTACGAGCTGGACTTGGTTGTCAGAGGCTACTTGAGATGTATGCCATTGGGAGTAATTAATTGGAAGTTAGTGAGAGCTTAACCCCACTACGCACCAGCTATGACAACCTTAACCACACAGCATAGCAGTAGAGCAGCACAAGCTATACCCGCAACGAAACAACATCAGCAGATCAAACCCGTCTCCTCCCTCCCAGCCAACTCACACACACACACACACACACACACACAGGCAGTCAATCTCCAGTGGACTTGTCAACTCACTGACACAGGGCTTGACTTCCAGACTTTGTTGACTTTGGTCTTCAACCTTTGGGCTCGATCTTTGATATTGCTCCCCCAACCCCCAGCACTCACTGATGACAGGACCCCGAACTCAGGACTCACCAAGGAATTTGCAAAGGTACTTACTTTCTCCTGGAGGGAGTGCCAGGGATGTGGTGAGACACGGAGGGTACAGAACAGGGCAGAGAAAAGTTGGGAATTGATAAGTGGTGGATGCAGCATCGCTAGCAACGTTGAAGAGAAATTTGGATGGGTACATGAATGGGAAGGGTTTGCAGGTCGCTGGGACGAAGTAGAATAGCAGTTCAACATGGACCACATGGAGCAAAGGGCCTCTTTTTGCATTGAAGTGTTTGTCGCTCTACAACTAGATAAGGTGACCATCCGGAGTCCTTGGGTAGGGAGATCTAAAATACTAGAAGACATTGGTCTATGGCTTCAGGGGCGGGGGTGGGGGGGTGTCAGGGATGATTTAAAAGGGGTGTGAAGGGGCATCATTTTCACACAGGGAATGGTGGGTGTGTGGAGTGAGCTGGCCGGAGGAAGTGCTTGGAGTGGGTACAATTACAACTTCTAAAAGGGCCGGCGCCATAGTATAACAGTTAGCGTAACACGATTACAGCATCATCAATCCAGGTTCAATCCCCACCGCTGTCTGTAAGGGGTTTGTATGTTATCCCCATGACTGTGTCAGTCTCCTACCGCTGTCTGTAAGGGGTTTGTATGTTATCCCCGTGACTGCTCCAGTTTCCTCCCATATTCCAAAGATGTACGGGTTGGTAGGTTAATTGGCCACAGTGGACCTACTAAGTCATGAATGCCTGCAAGAATATGGATTGCAAAGTAGTATACGGTGACGTACACGCAGTGACTGCTTTATTAGGTACACCTTGACACCTCAAACAAGAGGAAAATCTGCTGATGCTGGAAAGCCAAGCAACGTACACAAAATGCTGGGGGAGCTTAGCAGGTCAGGCAGCATCTGTGGAAAAGAGTATAGTTGACGTTTTGGGGCAAAAACCTTCGGCAGGACTGGAGAAAAGAAGATGAGTCAAGAGTTAGAAGGTGAGGAGAGGAGAGGAAAAAACACAGATGATAGGTGAAACCTGGAGGAGGTCAGGTGTGTCTGTCTGTTACAAAAGCTGAGTGGGTCAGGAGTGTGTCTCTCCGTTACTAAAGCTGTGTGGGTCAGATGTTTGTCTGCCTGTTTCTGAAGCTGTGTGGGACAGGTTTGCGTCTCTCTGTTACCAAAGCTTTGTGGCTCAGGTGTGTGTCTGCTTGTTACTAAAGCTATGATGGTCAGGTGTGTGTCTGCCTGTCACTAAAGCTGTGTGGGTCCGTTGTGTGTGTCTCTCTGTTACTAAAGCTGTGTGGGTCAAGTGTGTATCTGCCTATTACTGAAGCTGTGTTGGTCAGGTGTGTGTCTCCCTATATCTAAAGCTGAGTGGGTCGAGTGTGTGTCCGCCTGATAGTGCAGCTGTGTGGGTCAGCTGTGTGTCTCCCTGTTACTAAAGTTGTGTGGGACAGGTGTATGTCCATCTGTTACTAAAGCTGTGTGGGTCAGGTGTGTGTGTCTCTCTCTCTGTTACTAAAACTGTGTGGGTCAGGTGTGTGTTTCTCTGTTAATAAAGCTGTGTGGATCAGATGTGTGTCTCTCTTATTAAAGCTGGGTGGGTCATGTGTAAATCTGCCTGTTACTAAAGCTGTGTGGGTCAGGTGTGTGTCTGTCTATTACTAAAGCTGTGTGGGTCAGGTGTGTGTCTGCCTGTTTCTAAAGTTGTGTGGATCAGGTGTGTGTCTGTCTATTACTAAAGCTGTGTGGGTCAGGTGTGTGTCAACCTGATACTAAAGCTGCCTTGGTCAGGTGTGTTTCAACCTGATACAAAAGCTGTGTGGGACAGGTGTGTGTCCGTCTATTACTAAGGCTGTGTGGGTCAGATGTGTGTCAACCTGATACTAAAGCTGCCTTGGTCAGGTGTGTTTCAACCTGATACAAAAGCTGTGTGGGACAGGTGTGTGTCTGTCACTTACTAAAGTGTAAAGGGTCAGGTGTTTGTCTGCCAGATACTAAAGCTGTGTGGGTCAGAGTGTGTGTCTGCCTGTTTTTAAAGTTATGTGAGTCAGGTATGTGTCTGCCTGAAATGAAAGATGTGTGGGTCAGCTGTGTTGTCTCTCTGTTACTAAAGCTGTGTGGCTCAGGTGTGTATCTGCCTGTTTCTAAAGCTGTGTGGGTCAGGTGTGTGTCTGCTTCTTAGTAAATCTCTGTGGGTCAGGTGTGTCTGTTTGTTTCTAAAGCTGTGTGTGTGTCAGGCGTGTGACTGTAACTAAAGCTGTGTGGGTTATGTGTATGTGTCTCTCTGCAGCTAAGGTCATGTATGTCAGGTGTGTTTCTCTCTGTTACTAAAGCTGTGTGGGTCAGGTGTGTGTCTCTCTGTTACTAAAGCTGGGTTGATGATGTGTATATCTGTCTGTTTCTAAATCTGTGTGGGTCAGGTTTTTGTCTATCTGTTTGTAAAGCTTTGTGAGTCAGGTGTGTGTCTGTCTGTAACTAAAGTTGTGTGGGTCAGTGTGTGTCTGCCTGTTTCTAAAGCAGTGTTGGTCAGGTGTTTGTCTGCCTGTTTCTAATGTTATGTGTGTCAGGTGTGTGTCTGTCTGTTATAAAAGCTGTGTGGGTCAGGTGTTTGTCTTCATTTTACTAAAGCTGTGTGTGTCAGGTGTGTGTCTCCCTGTTTCTGAAGCTGTGTATGTCAGGCGTTTGTCTGCCTGGTACTAAAGCTGTGTGGGTCAGGTGTGTGTCTCTCTCTTGCTCAACTTGTGTGTGTGGGAGAGTGTCTGTCTTTTACTAAAGCAGTGTAGATCAGGTGTGTGTCTCTCTTTTGCTTAAGTTGTGTGGGCGGGAGAGTGTCTGTCTGTTACTAAAGACGTGTGGATCAGGTGTGTCTGCCTGTACTAAAGGTGTTTGGGTCAGGTGCGTGTTTCTCTGTTACTAAAGCTATGCTGGTCTGGTATGTGTCTGTCTGTTATAAAGCTGTGTGGGCCAGGTGTGTTACTGTCTGTTACTAAATCTGTGTGAGTCAGCTGTGTGTCTGCTTCTTAGTAAAGCTCTGTGGGTCAGGTGTGTCTGTTGGTTACTAAACTGTGTGGGTCAGGTGTGTCTGCCAGTTTCTAAAACTGTGTGGCTCAGGTGTGTGTCTTTTCGTTACATAAATTGTGTGGCTGTTGGGTCAGGTGCGTGTCTGTCTGTTGCTAAAGGTGGGTATCTGCCTGTTTCTAAACCTGTGTGGGTCAGGTGTGAGTCACTGTGACACTAAAGCTGTGTGGCTGAGGTGTGTGTCTGCCTGTTACTGAAGCTGTGTGTGCCGGGTGTGTGTCTGCCTGTTTCTAAAGCAGTGTGTGTCAGGTGTGTGTGTGTCTGCTGCATGGGTCAGTGGTGTGTGTCTGCCTGTTACTGAAGCTGTGTGTGCCGGGTGTGTGTCTGCCTGTTTCTAAAGCAGTGTGTGTCAGGTGTGTGTGTGTCTGCTGCATGGGTCAGTGGTGTGTGTCTGCCTGTTACTGAAGCTGTGTGTGCCGGGTGTGTGTCTGCCTGTTTCTAAAGCAGTGTGTGTCAGGTGTGTGTGTGTCTGCTGCATGGGTCAGTGGTGTGTGTCTGCCTGTTACTGAAGCTGTGTGTGCCGGGTGTGTGTCTGCCTGTTTCTAAAGCAGTGTGTGTCAGGTGCATGGCTGTCTCCTTCTATTGCTGCCTGTGTCAGGTGTGTTTCTGTCTGTTACTAAAGCTGTGTGGGTGAGGTGTTTGTTGCCCTGGTACTAAAGATGTGTGGGCCAGTTGTGTGTCTCTCTGTTCCTAAAGCTGTGTGAGTCAGGTGTGTGTCTACCTGTTTCTAAAGCAGTGTGGGTCAGGTGTGTGTCTGTCTTACTAAAGCTGTGTGGGTCAGGTGTGTGTGTGTGTGTGTGTGACTGTTTCTGAAGCTGTGTTTGTCTGGTGTGGGTCCCTCTTTTTCTAAAGCTGTGTGGGTCAGGTGTATTTGTCTCTGTTATTAAATCTGTGTGGGTCAGTTGTGTGTCAGCCTGCTTCTAAAGTTGTTTGGGTCAGGTGTGTGACTGTCTGTTTCTAATGTATTGTGGGTCTGGTGAGTGTCTCTGTGTTACTAAAGTTGTGTGCGTCAGGTGTGTGTCTGCCTGTTTCTAAAGCTGTAAGGGTCAGGTGTTTGGTTGTCTCTTACTAAAGCTGTATGGGTCCAGTGTGTGTCTGCCTGTTTCTAAAGTTGTGTGGGTCAGGAGTTTGTCCGTCTGTTACTAAAGCCGTGTGTGTCAGTCGTGTGTCTGTCTTTCTCTTATGCTGTGTGAGTCAGGTGTGTGTCCATCCATTACTTCAACCAGTTGGGCACACCTGTGTCAGTGTTATCTGCCATTTGATTGCGCCTCACCCTAAGCCCAGAAGGTGGGTGAGTTTGCATTGGGGCGGCGCATGCAAGCTGGTAGTTATAGAGCTGAATGTTTCTCAGGCGCGTTGGAATCTGATGGAGTGGATAAGGCATGTACACTCCATTCCCTCCCATTACCCACTGCTATTAGAGTCGTTATCTCGGCCACATCTCCCTCCTGGCTCACACTGAAGAACATTCCGGCCTCCAATATCACCCTGACAACAGGACCCAGTTTGCTAATGTTAGTGGAGGAAGTGCTGAGAAAAGTGTTGCATAATTAGGAACGTTTAATTCCTCAATTTGTTTGCTGGTTTATGTATTAAAGGGCGATGAACAGGTCACTTACCTCAGGAGTCTTGGCTTTTATGACAGCATTAGAGTCTGACCTACCCACAAGCAGAGAGACCAAGTGCTAATTCAGAACACGAGTTTCGTTAATCGATGTGATATATAATTATGGAGTTGTTTCATTCATGGTTTTGTGACATGGGCTGGAATGGTCCATCTTGAAGCAAGCTACTTCCATTGTTCTGAAAATCCGGTTCACCGATGTTGGTTGTCTGTCGTATTCAACAATGACTGAGACATTCCACTCTCAAACTCGGAAGTCTGGGTCTAGCGGAATGATTTGATGTTTACTGCCTGTTACGCCGCTGGTGTTTATGGCAACAATGAAGGTCCTCCATCTCTGGAGGTGTTCAGGGCTTCCTTCGTCAGGTCAGTAGCTTGCTCTCGGTTTGCACCATTGTCGGTTCTGCATTTTCCGGGTGGAGACTCAGGAATACCGTCGCACTGAGACATGCAAGGAATCTTCATTGCTGTTTCCGTAACTATTTTGTTTTCTGTTCAGAGTTGTTAGCCCTGAGCTGAACCCCTGAACCTGGAGAACTGGTGAACCACTCCTAGTCTGTCCTCTACCCTTTGACCTGTTTGGCATGGGTGACCCAAACAAGAGCCAAAGCATGACTCCAGCCAACATGGCCCTCTGGGTCATTGAGGCATGCAAGCCTCCAAACTCAACGACAAGGTTGTGGTCTTCTTGGAGGCGTGGTACCAACTGGGGTCTTCCTTGGTTGCACTGAATGACCATGACGTCTTCTGTCCCTCGTCATGCCCTTCGCTCTCCAAAGCGTTGCAGAACTGCTTTTCTGGCAGTTGACTCTCACTGTAGATCTCATCTGGCCAGTCTGCCAGAGCTGACTTTGTGTGCGAGGACAGGCATGTCCCTATCTCACTGGGGTATGAGTCCACTGGCTGGGACAGGCATGTCCCTATCTCACTGGGCTATGAGGCTACCAGCTGGGACAGGCATGTCCCTATCTCGCTGGGGTATGAAGCCACTGGTTAGGACAGGCATGTCCCTATCTCACTGGGGTATGAAGCCACTGGTTAGGACAGGCATATCCCTATCTCACTGGGGTATGAAGCCACCGGTTAGGACAGGCATGTCCCTATCTCACTGGGGTATGAAGCCACTGGTTAGGACAGGCATGTCCCTATCTCACTGGAGTATGAGGCCACTGGCTAGGACAGGCACGTCCCTATCTCACTGGGTTATGAGGCCACTGGCTAGGACAGACATGTCGGTATCTCACCGGGTTATATGGCCCACTGCTTTTCCACACCTGCTTTAGCCTGCCCGTTGAAGCAGTGTCGTATGCAAACACAATCTAGAGAGAACCTGTAGATGCTGGAAATCCAAAGTCACGCACACGAAATGCTGGAGGAACTCAACAGGCCAGGCAGCATCTATGGAAAACCGTAAATAGTTGATGTTTTGGGTCTGTCATCAGACTTGTAAACAGCTACTTGGAGCCACAGGTCTGGTGGGATCCAAAGGTGAGTGAGCTGCCCCAGAATGGACACGAGAAGCCCTTTCACTGCAGGTACTAATCCTCCCTGGACACTTCATACTCCCGGTTTACTGACACATGGTTTATCTTGTCACGTGCCCTGAAGTACAGTTAAAAACAAGTCTTACATACCATCCACACAGATCATTTCATGACAACAGTGCATGAGGGAGTACAAGTAAAACCACAGCAGAATGCAGAATGAAGTGTTGGAGTTACGGAGAAAGTTCAAGTTTCAAAGTTCAAAGAACATTTATTATCAAAGCATGTATACTTTATACAACTGAGAGATTCGTCTCCTTGCAGGCAGCCATGAGACAAAGAACCCAAAAACATCCAACGTGCAGGAAAAAAAATCAAACATTCAAACAATACATACAAGGAAACAGCATTCTGAACTGGAGTCCACAAAGAGAGTCTGTCCACAGATGCAAACACGAGGAATTCTGCAGATGCTGGAAATTCAAGCAACACACATCAAAGTTGCTGGTGAACACAGCAGGCCAGGCAGCATCTCTAGGAAGAGGTACAGTCGACGTTTCGGGTCGAGACCCTTCGTCAGGACTAACTGAAAGAAGAGCTAGTAAGAGATTTGAAAGTGGGATGGGGAGGGGGAGATCCAAAATGATAGGAGAAGACAGGAGGGGGAGGGATGGAGCCAAGAGCTGGACAGGTGATTGGCAAAAGGGATATGAGAGGATCATGGGACAGGAGGCCCAGGGAGAAGGAAAAGGGGGAGGGGGGGAAAACCCAGAGGATGGGCAAGGGGTATAGTCAGAGGGACAGAGGAAGAAAAACGAGAGGGAGAAAAATAATGTGTGTGTATAAATAAATAATGGATGGGATACGAGGGGGAGGTGGGGCATTAGCGGAAGTTTGAGAAGTCAATGTTCATGCCAGCAGGTCTGTCCACAGGCGCTTAGTTCAGCACAAAGCAGGCAGACAATAAAGTGCAAGGTGATAACAATTAAGACTGTGAGGGCAAGAACCCATCATGTCAGATGAGGGAACAGTTGAATAGTCTGATAACAGTGGACCTGGTGGGAGGAGAAGATGGTGGCGCGACGCAGCGCGCAGCTCTCCGGTGAAATGACGTCGTATTTGTAAGTAGGATGCCGTGCACAATTCTGATTTGATGGAGACAGACGTGAGAAGGCACAGAGGAACATCTGGAGAAATTTCTGAAATGCCCGGTTTGCTGCCGCTGCTACTGTGCGATCGAGGATCTCCGGAGAGAAAGCCCCAAAAATCCCCGGCTTTGCCTGCTGCTGGCGACTGAGGCTGGGGTTGAAGCATTTGGCAGAGATGGTGCTTGGTACTCGGTGTCGGAGGGCTGATTGGAGCTCGAAGTTTTTGGACGACTCAGAGTCGGACTGTGGTCGGGCATGGCAGGGAGAGTTTTCTTCCTTCTCCTGTCTGCGTGAGATGTGGGACTTTCAAGAGACTTTGAACTTTTTCACTGTGCTCACTACCTGTTCTTCATCAAGTTATGGTATTGTTGCACTGTTGTAACTATACGTTATAATTATGTGGTCTTTGTTAGTTTTTCAGTCTTGGTCTGTCCTGTGTTTTGTGATATCACACTGGAGGAATACTGTATCATTTCTTAACGTATGCATTACTAAATGACAATAAAAGAGGAATCTAATCTAAATGCTCTCTGGCTTTTGTATCTTCTACCCGATGGGACTGGAGAGAAGAGGGAATGTCCCGGGTCGGTGCTGTCTGTGATTATACTGACTGCTTTACCAAGGTGGCGAGATGAACGGACAGAATCCACGGAGGTGAGGCTGGTTTGCCAACAACACAAAAACTGCTGGATTTGTCGATAGTGAAGAAGCTTGTGAGAGGATACAGGGGATTTGGGGCTGGGGGTGGAGAATAGGGCAGATTGGTGGAAGACAGCATTTAATCCAGTCAGGTGTGACTTGATGTCTTCTGGGAGGTTAAATATTAGCAAGACATAGGCAGTAAATGGCAGGAACCTTGTGAGTGCTGATGTACAGAGGGACCGTGGGGTTTAAGTCCATGGCTCACTGAAAACGATGACACAGGTGGATGGGGGAGTGGTGAGGGCATTCGCTATGCTTGCCTTCATAAAGGCACTGGGCTTAAGAGTTAGGAATTCATGCTGTGATTGTACAAAGCACTGGTTATGCCGCACTTGGAGTAAACATACTTACTGCCCATTACGCCACTGGTGTTCAGGGCAGCTATGAAGGTCGTCCACCCCTGTCCGTCTTTGGCCACCAATCTTGGTCTTGGTCTTGGCGGTGTTCAGGGCTCCCTCCATCGTGTCAGTAGCTTTCTCACGGTTTCCACTCCTGTCCCAGCTGGAGACTCAGGAATACTGTCACACACAGATTCTTCACTGTTGTTTCTTGTAACAGTTTTGTTTGACCAGTCAGGGTTGTTAGCCCTGAGCTGAACCCCCAAACCTGGAGGACCAGTGTAAAGCCAAGCTTCAAATCCTAGGCCTCTGTTCCTCTCTCGGCAACTGGGTCCTCGACTGCCTCAACAGAAGACCGCAGTCAATGCAGACTGGTGAAAAATCTACACTGACACACCTAAAGGATGTGTGCTCAGCCCTCTGCTCTACTCTCTCTACAGAGAAAAGCTCAAAGTATTATCAAAGTAGGTGTACGTGACCATATGTTACCCCCAGATTCAGTTTCTTACAGGTATTCACAGTAGAACAAAGAAATACTGCAGAATTAATGAAAAACTACACACAAAGGCTGACAAATAACCAATGTGCAAAAGAAGACAGTGTAAATAAAAAATAGTAAATGAATGAATGAATGAAACTGGGAACACGAGTTGTGGAGTCCTTGAAAGAGAGTCTATAGTGCTAAAGTGAGTAAAGTCATTCATGCTGATTTAGGAGTCTGAAGGTTGAGGGGTAATAGCTCTTCCTGAACGTGAGGTTCCACAGATGCTGGAAATCCAGAGCAACACACACAAGATGCTGGAGGAGCTCAGCAGGTCAGGCAGTATCTGTAGAGGGGAATAAACAGTTGACCTTTTGGGCTAAGACCCTTAAACAGGACTTGATGGCGGGGTGGGGGGGGAGAAATCAAAATAAGAAGGGAAGGGGAAGTGGAAGTGGAAGGAATACAAGCTAGAAGCTGATAGGTGAAGTCAGGAGAGGGGAAAGGTAAGTGGATGGGAGAGGGGGTTGAAGTAAGAAGCTGGGAGGTGATAGGTGGAAAAGGTGAAGGGCTGAGAGAAGGAATCTGATTGGAGGGGTGAGTGGACCATGGGAGAAAGAGAAGGAGGAGGGCCACCAAGGGAGGCGATAGGCAAGTGAGGAGAAATGGTAAGAGGGAAGCCAGAATGGGGAATGGGAAAAGGCAGGAGAGAGGAATTACGGGAAGTTAAAGAAATCAATGTTCAGGCCATCAGGTTGGAGGCTACTCAGATGGAATGTGAGGTGTTTCTTCTCCAACCTGAGTGTGGCCTCATTGTGGCAGTAGAGGAGGCCATGGATTGACATATCAGAGTGGCAATGGGGATTGGAATGAGAATGGCTGGCCTCCGGGAAATCCTGTTCGTTGCAGACAGAGCGAATGTGCTTGACAAAGTGGTGAGACCAAAGTCGACAAGTCTGGAGGTAGGGGCCTGAAAATTGAAGCCCCTTGATTGGCTTGTCCAGAGGTCAAAGGCTCGATGTTTTCATGTCCGTGAGTCCGGACCAGGGACTGAAGGTTGGAGGCTCGATGTGTGTAAATCTGCGAGTTGGGGGGTTAAACTGGAGACCTTTTCTGGGAGAGTGTGTGTGTGTGTGTGTCAGTGAGTGGTTGGATGGGAGAGTGGGAAAGAGGTTTGTTCTGCCATTGGTGTCCTGTTTGTCTGTGTGTGTAAGTGAGTGGTTGGGTCAGAAGGTGGGAGAGGGGGTTGTTCTGGGATTGGAGGCCTGTGTGACTATGTGTGTCTGTGTGGGTGGTTAGATGGGAGGGAGCGAAAGAGGTTTGTTTTGCTATTGTTATTTTACTTAATTAATTAATGAAATGAAATAATTAACTAAGAGTTGCAATGCAGAACAGGCCCTTCTGGCACTTTGAGCCTCGGCTCCCAGCAACACACCTATTTAACCCTAGCCTAATCACAGGACAATTTACAATGATCCATTACCCTACTAACTAGTACATCTTTGGACAGTGCGAGGAAAACTGAGAACCAGGAGTAAATCCAGGCATTCCATGGGGAGGACGTACAGATGGTGCCAGAATTGAACTCTGACACCCGAGCTGTAATAACGTCGTGCTAACCGCAATGCCCTGTTGTATTTGTTGTTGCTTGTGTTAGTCTGCTGAACATTTTAGGTTTGCTATGTTGACACTGGAATGTATGGTGACACTAGTGGGCTGCCCCTAGCACAGCCCTTGGGGAGTACTGATTGTTAACACAAACGACACATGATAAATAAATCTGGATCTGGATCTGAGTTTAAATCTGTGCTTTCACGGCCACTCTGCTCTCAGAGAGGAGCTCCGTGGAACAGGGGCGCCACCTACTGGCTGAGGGCAGAATGGCTTCTGCCTCACACACTCCAACAGGTGGAAGATCGTGGAGGCACTTGCTGTCCTTGCAACAAGTTCAAAGTTCAAAACTTCAAAGTACATTTATCTCACCATATACAATCCTGAGGTTCATTTTAGTTCACAAGACCATAAGACACAGGAGCAGAGTTAGCCAAGGGAACCATCAAGACTGCAGCACCATTTCATTAAGGCTCATTTAATTTCCCTCTCAGCTCCTTTCTCCCGCCTTCTCCCCTTAACCTTTGATGCCCTGACTAATGAAGAACCTATCAATCTCTGCTTTTAGTATACTCGATAATTTGGCCTCTACAGCCTGCCACAGCAATGAATTCAACAGATTCACAACCCTCTGGCAAAGGAATTCCTCCTCACCTCCATTCCAAATGGATGTCCCTGTACTCTGAGGCTGTGCCCTCTGGTCTATGACTCACCCACTATTGGAAGCACCCCTTCCACATCCGCTCTCCACATTCACTCTGTGGACATACACGGTAAATCCAAGAAACACAATAGAATCAATGAAAGACTGTACCCAACAGGACGGACAAACAACCAATGTGCAAACGACAACAAACTGTGCAAATACAAAAGAAAATAACAGTAATAATAATGATACATAAATAAGCAATATACATCGAGAGCATGAGATGAAAAGTCCTTGAAAGTGAGTTCAAAGTTCAAAATAAAATCTATTATCAGAGTACATACATGTCACCACATACAACCCTGAGAATCTTTTTCTGCGGGCATACTCAACAAATCTATAGAACAGTAACTGTAAGCAGGATCAATGGACAACAATCTGTGCAAATGCAGATATAAACAAATAGCAGTAAATATTGAGAGCATGAAATAACAAAAGAAGAGTCCTTAAAATGGGACAATCAGTGTGGGAACACTAGAAGTGGAATGAATGTTAGTTATCCTCTTTTGTTCAAGAGCCTGATGGTTGAGGGGTAGTACCTGTTCTTGAGTCTGGTGGTGTGAGTCCTGAGGCTCTTGTACCTTCTACCTGATGGCAGCAGTGAGAAAAGAGCATGGCCTGGGTGGTGAGGATCTTTGATGATGGATGCTGCTTTTTCACAACTATGTTTCATGTAGATGTGCTCAATGGTTGGGAGGGTTTTACCCATGACGTACTGGGCCAAATCCACTACCTTTTGAGGGATTTTCCGCTCAAAGGCATTGATGTTCCCATACCAGGCTGTATGCAGCCAGTCAGCACACTTTTCACAACACACCTCTGGAAGTTTGCCAAGGTTTTTGATGACATGCTGAATCTCCACAAACTCCTGAGGAACTAGAGGAATTGGCGTGCCTTCTTTGCAATTATATTTATATAATGAGTCCAGGACGGGTCCTCTGAGATAGTGGATAGTCCACAGGTTGTGGATTGAATGTGAGTAAAGTTATCCCCTTTGGTTCACGAGCCTGGTGGTTGAAGGGGAATGACTGCTCCTGAACCTGATGGTGTGAGTCCTGAGGCTCCTGTTCCTTCTTCCTGATGGCAGCAGCGAGAAGAGACGCGTCGTATGTGGTGAGGGTCCCCGATAATGGATACTGCTTTCCTGCAACAACGCTCCATGTAGGTGTGCTGAACGGTGCAGACCTGTGACAATATTTCGATGTAAATTCCACATGAGAAAGTCTAGCTGTCACCTCTTGACATTGCCATCACTGAATCCCCCACTATCTGCACCCTGGGTTTACCATGACTACGTACTGAAACACAGACAGAAAGTGACTACAAGAGCAGGTTAGAAAACTCCCCAAAGCTGAAGTGTGGAGTGTGATGGAACATTTTCCCCTTGCCTCTGGACCACAGGGCAACTACTATACTTATATCACACATAGCGCATTAAACACAATATTACCACAAATAATTTAATAACATAATTCAAAATGCATGCCCTGCAGTAAACATTGAACACGTCGCTGTTCTAGTGACGAGACCTCAATGGTGGCAGGGTATTCATTAATCTCACAGCCTGAGGGAAGACACGACTTCGAGAAGCTCAACACCGTACAATGCGACATCAGAATCAGGTTTATTAGCACTGACATCTGTTCTGAAATTTTACATACAGGACGTTTTGCAGATGCTGAAAATCCAGAGGTACGTGTATGAAATTCTGGAGGAGCTCAGCAGGTCAGGCAGCATCTATGGAGAGGAATAAAGAGTCGACATTTCGGGCCGAGACCCTTCATCAGGACTCACAGGAGTTCAATGGAGTTCAAAGGAATTAAATGGTTCCATTTAATATCAGAATGTATACAGTATACAACCTGAAATTCTTACTCTCTGCAGACATCCACATAAACAGTAGAAAAATGTAAAAGAATGAATGATACAGAAGCACTAGAATGTCAAAGCCCCCTCCCCTCTTCCATGCACAAGCAGCAGCAAAGAATCAGGCCCCTCCCATCACCCCCCCACTCCTCCCACATGTTCCAGCAGGAAGCAACAGCACCCACCGAGCAAACATTAACAAAGTCCCCAAAGAGAGACCGTGACCTGTAGTCAACAAAAACCACTGTTCGCCCAACAGTTCGACATGCCACGCTCTCTCTCACTCTCTCTCACCAACAAGAAATTTGATGGAAGAGGGAGAAAGCTGTTCCTAAAAACTTGAACGTGTGTCTTCCTGTACCTCCTCTCTCATGGTAGTAACGAGAAGAGAGGATGTCCCAAACAGTGAGGATCCTTAATGATGGATGCTGCCTTCCTGAGGCCTTGAGCCATTTGCCTGAGGTTGGCCCATGTCCCTCTAAACCAGCGGTTCCCAACTATGGCATAACAAAGGTTGGGAACCCCTGCTCCAACCTTTTGCCCAAATGCACTTTAAATGTTGTATCAGCATCAGATTCAGATTTAATACCATCGGCATATGTTGTGAAATTTGTTGTTTTGTGGCAGCAGTACAATGCAATACATAATAAAAGAACTATAAATTACAATATATCATAATAATCATCATCATTGTGTGCCGTGTCATATGACGTAGGCTATCACTGTCTTCCCGTGACCATGATTGTTCTTGGCAAATTTTTCTTCAGAAGTGGTTTGCCATTGCCGTTTTCTGGCTAGTGTCTTTAGAAGATGAGTGACCCCTCCTCCCCCCAGCCATTATCAATACTCTTCAGAGATTGCCTGCCCGGTGTCAGTGGTCACATAACCAGGACTTGTGATCTGCACCAGCTCCTGATTCGATCATCCACCACCTGCTCCCATGGCTTCACGTGACTTTGATCATAGGTGGGCCGGGGGTGGTGTGGGGGCTCAGCACCTTGTCCAAGGGCGACCCGCAGGCTAGTAAAGGGAAGGAGCACCTTACACCTGCTTTGGTAGAGACGTATCTCCACCCTATAACCCAAATATCTGTATGTATACATAAATTAAATAATTAGTGACAAAAGAGAAGGTAAAGATACCCAGGCAGTGTACATGGGTTCATTGTCTGTTCAGAAACCTGATGGCAGAGGGGAAGAAACTGTTCCTGAAATGTTGACTAGTTATTGATTTCCTTTCATAGATAATAAGATAATAGCTCCGTCTGTCTAAGGAGACAAAAGGGGCGCAGACCTGGGTGATGAGTATGCAGATCCTGGGCTGCCCAGACACCAAGATCCCCCTCTCGGCCTCGTGGATGTGGTCCAAAGGAATGCGAAGCAGTACATTTGGCATCAGCTTGGCTGCAGGAGCTGCCGGGAGGTGATGTGATACGTCATCCAACCACCTTAGGGGCTCCACTCCGGATTTGTGTAGGGTTTACTCCTTAACCTTCTCTTCTCCCGAAGATACCCACAAGGCAGTGGGATCCAGAACCCTGGATAGGGGCCCATACCGGGTACTGTCAGCCGGAGCCGGCTGAGCCCGGGACTCGTGTAAGGCAGGGTCGTCACGCCCTGTAGTAGTGACATATGGAGCCACTACCCACTACCTGAATAGAAACCTTTCATAGAATCATTGAGCCATACAGCACAGATACAGGTCACACACACAAAATACTTCAGGAACTCAGCAGGTCAGGCAGCATCTTCAGCAGGACTCGGCCCAAAACGACAACTGTTTACTCTTTTCCAGAGATGCTGCCTGGCCTGCTGAGCTCCTCCAGCATTTTGTGTGTGTTGCTCAGATTTCCAACATCTGCAGATTTTCCCATGTTTGTGAAACGGGTCTCAGAGTTGTATATGGTGACATACATACTGTACTGTATATGTTTGTTGTTCAGTCATTACATCGAGTTTAACAGGGTCCATAGGATTTTCATGGCAAGATATGGAAGTAGATTGCCAGGCCTCCCTTCTGCGCAGATACTGCTGCTGCCCAGGTTGGGGCTCAGGTTGGGACCCAGCTGGGTTTGAATTCACAACCATCTGCCTTGAAGTCCAGTGCTGATGCCACTACACCACCAGCCAGTGATAAGTTTACTTTGCACTATATTCCAAGGAATAAAGACTTAGCCTGGTCCATCTCTCCCTTTAACTCAGGCCTTTGAGTCCTGACAACATCCTCGTAAATCTTTTCAGTATGCTTTCCTATTTAAACGTCTTTCCAATAACACCGTGGCTGAAACTATGTGCAGAACTGCACCTCAGCAAAATCATGTCCCAATTTCTGTACTTGGTGGCCTGATTGATGAAGACCAGTGTGCTAAGGGCCCTTTTTGCTACCCTGTCTACCTGCAACACTGTCTTTAATGAATCACGTACTTGTATTCCTTGGTCTCTGTTCTGTTACTCTCCTGAGTGACCTGTCATTCATAGTACGAGTCCAACACTGGTTTGACTTTGCAAAATACATCACATCACACTTAGGGTTATAGAGTACAGCACAGAACAGGCCCTTCTGCCATCTAGTCCATGTTGAACCATTTAAATTACCTACTCCTGTCGACCTCCATGTCCCTACCATCCATGTACCTGTCCAAACTTCTCTTAAACGTTGAAATTGAGCTCACACGGATCACTTGTGCTGGCAGCTCTTTCCACACTCTCACAACCCTCTGAGTGAAGATGTTTCCCCTCATGGCCCCTTTAAACTTTTCACCTTTCACCCTTAACCCATGATCTTTAGTTGTAGTTCCACCCAACTTCAGTGGAAAAGGCCTGCTTGCATTTACTGTATCTATACCCCTTATAATTTTGTATATCTCTATCAAATCTCCTCTCAATCTTCTGTACTCCAAGGTATGAAGTCCTAACCTAATGCAGGATTGGTGTAAAGGGGCACTTGATGTTCAGCTGTAATTTTGAGAGTATGGTATGACTAACTTTAAAGTTACGTTGCCTGCCTAATCATATTACTGACGTCAGGCTATCTGTCAACAGGTTAATGTTTTTGCTCAATTCTCCTTTCATGAATGACAGAGTTCAGTTTCAATCTGTCTCAGGATCTCTTTCCAAGATCCAAGAAATTAGTCAGTGATTCAAGCGACCAACAAAGGCACTTTATTAAACAAAAGAAGACTCACAGTGACAATCAATCCTTGCTGCAGTCTGTGTTTGTAGCAATAGAGCAATAGACACTGGCCACTCTATCAGATACCTCCTGTGCCTGATAGAGTGGCCTCTGAGTTTACGTTCGTGGTCTTCTGTTGCTGTAGCCCGTCCACTGCAAGGTTCGACATGTGTGTTCAAAGATGGCCTTCTGCACACCACTGTTGTAACATGGAACATAGACCCATACAGCACAGGAACAGGCCCTTTGGCCCACAATGTTGTGCCAAACCAATTAAACTAGTAATCAAATGGCCAACTAAACTAACCCCTCCGGCCTACACAATGCCATATCCTTCCATTTTCCTCACATCCATGTGCCTATCTAAAAGTCTGGTAAAAATCTCTAATGTAGCTACCTCTACCACTACACCTGGCAGTGCATTACAAGCTCCCACTGCTCTCTGTGTAAAAAACTTCCCCTTCACATCTCCATTGAAATTACCCCCTCTCACCATAACCCATGCCCTCTGGTAAAAGACATTCCAATTCCTGGAGAGAGATACTCTTTGTCTACTCTCTCTATGCCTCTCATAATCTTATAAACCTCTGTCAGATCTCCCCTCAGCCTCCGTTGCTCCAGAGAAGTGAACCCAAGTTTGTCTAACTTCTTGTTATAGCACATTCCTCTAATCCTGCCAGCACCCAGGCAACCTCCTCTGCACCCTCTCCAAAGCATTGAAATCCTCACTGGGTGTTTTTGTTTTTATTTTGGCACCATTCTCCAGAAACTCTACAGTCTGTTCTGAGTGAAAATCCCAGGAGATCAGCAGTTTCAGAGAATGTCTGGCACCAACAATCATTCTGCTGTCAGAGTCACTTAGATCACATTTCTTCCCCATTCTGAAGTTCGGTCTGAAGAACAACTGAACCTCTTGACCATGTCTGCATGCTTTTATGCACTGAGTTGCTGCCACATGATTGGCTGATTAGATATTTGCATTTATGAGCAGGAGTACCTATTAAAGTGGCCACTAAGTGTCTGTCTCATGGTCTAATACAGGACATAGATGTCAGAGTGACAGGGGAAATATTTAAGTGGAACTGAGGGCAACCTTTTCACCCAGAGGGAGGTGAGCTTGTGGAATGAGTTGCCAGAAAAAGTGGTAGAAATGGAAATGTTTGAAAAACAATTAGACTGCAGCATGGATAGAAAATGATTAGAGAGGTACGGACCGAAGGTAGGGAAATGGGACTAGCCTGGGTAGACATCTTGGGCAGCATGGGCAAGTTGGGCTGAAGGGCCTGTTTCTCTGCTCTGATATGGTAAACCCAAAAACACAAGAAAATCTGCAGGTGCTGGGAATCCAGTGCAACACCCACAAACCTGTTGGAGGAATTCAGCAGGTCAGACAACACCTAAGGAAGAGAATGCTTTGCGTTGAGGACCTTCTTCGGGACTGAGGGTGAAAGGGGGAGATGCCTGAATTAAAATGGTGGGAGGAGGGAGGGGAAAGAGGCTAACTGGAAGCTGATAGATGAAGCCAAGTGGGTGGGAAAGGCCAAGGGCTGGAGAAGAAAGAATCTGATAGGAGGGCGGAGTGAACCACAGGAGAAAGGGAAGGAGGAGGGGACCCAGGGGTTAGTAATAGGCAGGTGAGAAGACGTAAAATGTCAGAGTGGGGAATAGAGTAATGTTGGGGTGGGGGGATTTTGTTCACAGGAAGGAGTAATCGATATTCATGTCATCAGATTGGAGGTGTTTCTCCTCCAGACTGAGGGTGGCCTCATCTTGGCATTTTGGAACAGGGGTGGGAATCGCAATTAAAGTGTTTGTTATTAGTGCATTGATTAACGTTTATTCGTATTGCTATAATTATTAATGAGCAGGTATAGAGGTGTACCTAATAAAGTGGTCAGTGAGCTGGGCAGCCAGCACCTGAACCTGCAGATGGGTGATGGTGTGGATCGGTGAGCTAGAGAGGTTGCACGGTGGGGGTAGGAGGCTGCAAATTGGCATGACTTTGGCCAGTTTTAAAACGAGATCCTTGTGGGACAGTGAGCACAGTGTAGTTGAGGAGGTGAATTACAGGGATCCGTGCCTGTCACAACACTGGGCCTAGAATGACCCAGACGGTACAGCGGCAGAAATTCAGGGGACTTGATTCTCCTTTCAGGCTTTGACTTGGGGAGACTTGATCTGAAATACCATCAAACGCTGCTTTATAGTGAGGAACCTTATCCAGTAGCCTGCAGGCCAATTCCTGACTGATTTTCCTATGTAAAATGCAGGCACTTAAGACTTTGCCTTTCCACCCGTCTGTCAAAGGTGCCTTTTTTTTACATTAACCCTGAGAAGCGAAAAAACAAGCAAATGGTTCAAAAGTGAGACGATTAAAATATAAATGGAGTCGTGCATAGATAAGCCCCTGTGCCTACTTAACATGCATTGAATCAAGTAATCAGTCTTCATTATCTTTGTGCTGAAAACTGCAAGTGAGTATGCTAATCGTGGCTTGCTTTTAGCTGCCACCAGAACTCCTCCGACGAAGATATTATTTGTTTACACTGTAGTGTTGTTGGCTAAAGGGCATTTAAGACCCATTGCAAGCAGGGCTTCACTTGAAATGCCATTTAGCCAAACTCGTTTCTGATAATTGGCCTATTTTGCAGGGAGAATTGCATTGGTTCCCAGTCTGGTTGAATTAAAGGTCTTATCAGTTGGGGTTTTGTTTGGTAAACAGAGAAAAATAATGTGCGATTTATCAGTAGCTCCTCTTTTTTCCCGTTAAAATATAAAGAATTATCAGAGAGAATAATTTGTTACTGAAGGCTGGAAGGCAGGTCTTGTGTTGTTTGTCAAATTTCTTATTAATTGCTTTGGCCTAGAGCTATGCAACGAAGTTAACTTGGCTTGCATTAAAATACAGTAACAGAAAGTAACTTCCCGTTTCACGTTTAACAGCAAATAAAATGGATCTGAAGCAGTTGGTGGAGTGGAGTTCCAAGTGTGGGCATTTCAGAAGTTCTTACCCCCACTGAAGTTGTCCACCTGGTCAAACCCTGATCAGCATCAGAAACACAAATTGTGCAGATGATCAGATTCTCAAAAATGCCGGAGAAACTCAGCAAGTGAGGTAACATCTATGGAGAGAAATAAACAGTGGACATTTATTCCTCAGGACTCGAGGGCTCTCTGCCTGAAACATCAACTGCTAATCCCATATAGGCATCTGTTAGTCTCATGAGACCATGGATTTGTGCCTTGGAAGGTGTCCTGGGTGCAGGCCTGGGCAAGTCTCAAGTCTCAAGCACATGCTGCAAGTCTCCCCTCTCCACGCCACCGATGTTGTCCAAGGGAAGGGCATTAGGACCCATACAGCTTGGCACCGGTGTCGTCGCACAGTAATGTGTGGTAAAGTGCCTTGCTCAAGGACACACATGCTGCCTCAGCCAAGGCTCAAACTAGCAACCTTCAAATCACTAGATAAATGCCTTAACCACCTGGCCACGCACCAACACATGATCCCATAACACCATAAGGTACAGGAGCAGAATTAGGCCATTTGGCCCATTAAGTCTGCTCCGTCATTTCAACATGGCTGATCCATTTCCCCTCTCAGTCCCAATCTCCTGCCTTCTCCCCCACATCTCTTCATGCCCTGACCAATCAAGAGTCTATCAACCTCTGCCTTAAATATTCCCAATTACGTGTCCCCCCACAGTCACCTGTGACAAAGAATTACACAGATTCGCCACTCTCTGGCTAAAGAAATTCTTCCAATCAGAATCAGAATAGGGTTTATTGTCAGTCCTGCTGAAAAGCCTCAGCTCGAAACGTTGACCGTACTCTTTTCCATGGCTGCTGCCTGGCCTGCTGAGTTCCTGTAGCATTTTGTATGTGTTTCTTAGATTTCCAGCATCTGCAGCTTCTCTTTTGTATGTTGTTTTGTGGCAGCAATACGATGCAATGCATAAAATTATTACTAATAGTTACAAAAATAGGTAGTGTAAAAAGGGAGGGAAATAGTGAGGTAGTGTTCATGGATTCATGGACCATTCACAAATGTGATGACGGAGGGAAAAAGCTTTTCCTAAATATTCAGTGAGTGTCTTCAGGCTCCTGATGGTAGCATTGAGAAGAGGGCATGTCCTGGATGGTGAGGGTCCTTCAAGATGGATGCTGCCTTCTTGACACATTGCCTTTTGGAGGTGTTGGGGACTTACATGGTGGAGCTGGCTGCATCTTACAACCTTTTTCCAATCCAGTGTGTTGCTATCTCCATACCAGATGGTGATACGACCAGTTCCATCAACGCTGTCTTCGAAACATCTTAAATATCAGCTGGGAAGATAGAAGAACCAACGTCAATGTGCTAAATGAAGCAAAAATAACAAGCATTGAAGCCTACATCATCAAGAACCAACTAAGATGGAGCGGTCACGTTGTTCAGATGAAAGGCGAACGTCTGCCGAAACAAATCTTCTATTCCCAGCTTAAAGAAGGCAAACGTAAAAGGGGCGGACAACTGAAGAGATTCAAAGACGTCTTAAAAGCCAACATGAAGAAATGTAACATCAACATCAGCAATTGGGAAACCAATGCCAAGGACAGGAAACTCTGGCAAGCCATCATCCGAGAAGGAACAGCAACTTTCGAAGCCAACAGATGAGCAGAATTAGAAGAAAAGAGAAGAAAATGGAAAGAAAGGCAGCAACAACTAAAGCCCGATCTGCCATCTGGAACTACCTGTCCTGAATGTGGAAGAACTTTCAAAGCCAAGATTGGACTCATAAGCCACTTGAGAGCCCGTAAGTAGATCAATAGAATGAAGACCATCATCTTTGACCTCGAGGGATAGCCACTATGATGACAACCAGAAAGAATGTTCTCCACAGTTCATCTGTAGGAACTTGCTAGAGTCTATAGTTACAAACCAAATCTCTTCAAACTCCTAATGAAATATAGCCCCTGATGCGCCTTCTTCATAATTACAGCAATATGTTGGACCCAGGATAGATCCTCAGAAATGTTAATATCCAGGAGCAACAACCATTATTTTCTGCATTCCCCTCCGTGGACTCTGTCTGCACTTCTTTCTATCCTTGGTAAAGCAGCCATCGTAATCAAAAATACCACCCACCCCAGTCATTCTCTCTTCTCCCCTCTCCCATCAGCCAGAAGATACAAAAGCCTGAAAATATGTACCACCAGGCTCGAGGACAGCTTCCATCCCTCGGTTATCAGAGTCTTGAATGGACCTCTTGTACAATAACATGGTCTCTTAAACTCACAAATTACCTCGTTATGATTTTACCCCTCATTGCCTGTCTACACTGCACTTTCTCTGTAAATGTAATGCTTTATGCTGCATTCTGGAACATTCTGGAACCTAGAACAGTGCCACACAGGAACAGGACAGATCCCAGTGAACACACTAGCCAGTTGGTCAGCACAGGCCTTCAGTAGTTGGCCAGGTACCCTGTCCAGTCCAGATGCTTTCAGTGGGTTCACCCTCCTGAAGGCAGCCTACATATCAGCTTCAGCAACTCAGATCATGGGACCATCAGGGGATGTGGGGTTTCGTGATGGTTCCTCCATGTTCTGATGGTCAATGCAAGCAGAGACGTTATTGAACTCCCTGGAAGCAAAGTCCTGCTGTCTCCCATGTCACTTAATCTAACTTTATAAACAGTGATAGTCATAGTCATACTTTATTGATCCCGAGGGAAATTGGTTTTCGTTACAGTTGCACCATAAATAATAAGTAGTAATAAAACCATAAATAATTAAATAGTAATATGTAAATTATGCCGGGAAATAAGTCCAGGACCAGCCTATTGGCTCAGGGTGTCTGACCCTTCAAGGGAGGAGTTGTAAAGTTTGATGGCCACAGGAAAGAATGACTTCCTATGACGCTCTGTGTTGCATCTCGGTGGAATGAGTCTCTGGCTGAATGTACTCCTGTGCCCAACCAGCACATTATGTAGTGGATGGGAGACATTGTCCAAGATGGCATGCAACTTGGACAACTTGTGCCAAATGATGGCATTCAAGCCCTGCTGCAACTGTCAAGCATCCCTCATTGATTTAAGTCTGGTCCAGAATCTCTACTTTGCCTGTGAGATGATTGTCCAGAAGTCATACCTGCTCCTCTTGTAGCTTTCTTGGGCTGAGCCCAACACTTTCTTGGACTTAGTTGGTCATTGATGCAAAATAATGAATTTCACGCAAACACAAGGAAATCTGCAGATGCTGGAAATTCATTACCACACACATCAAAGTTGCTGGTGAATGCAGCAGGCCAGGCAGCATCTCTAGGAAGAGGTACAGTCGACGTTTCGGGCCGAGACCCTTCGTCAGGACTAACTGAAAGATGAACTAGTAAGAGATTTGAAAGTGGGAGGGGGAGAGGAGATCCAAAATGATAGGAGAAGACATATCCCTTTTGTCAATCACCTGTCCAGCTCTTGGCTCCATCCCTCCCCTCCTGTCTTCTCCTATCATTTTGGATCTCCCCCTCCCCCTCCCACTTTCAAATCCCTTACTAGCTCTTCCTTCAGTTAGTCCTGACGAAGGGTCTCGGCCCAAAACGTCGACTGTACCTCTTCCTAGAGATGCTGCCTGGCCTGCTGTGTTCACCAGCAACTTTGATGTGTGTGGCAATGAATTTCACTGGGTGTTTCGTTGTACCTGTGACAAATGTATATAATCTTAATCTTCAAAATTACTATAAATTACAAAATAAATAAATAGTGCCAATAAAGGAATAGTGAGGTTGTGCTGGTGGAGGGAAAGAAGCTGCTCCTGAATCATTGAGCTACAAGGTGTCAGGCCACAACACTTTACAGTGAAAACTGCCGAGGAGATCACCAGGGTCTCCTCCCCCCCCCACCCCTCATTTGTGACATCTACTGGGAGTGTTATATACAAATGGCCCAAAGTCTTATTGAAGGATCCCGCCACCCATCCCACAATCTCTTTGACCCACTCTCATCAGGAAGGAGGTACAGGAGCATCAGGATTAGGACTGCCAGACGAACAGCTTCTTCCCTAGGCTCTGAGTCAATTAATATCCTGCCACCATCACTAGGTCAGCCAGCTGTTTACTATTCACTGTACTGTTTACCTGTGCTGTGCATTTTCAATTATACTTTATTAATTTATTTGTGGCGATGTTTTGTTTTGCGTGCTGTGGGTGATGAGTGTATGGTTTGGAGGAACATTGTTCCGTTTGGTTGTATATACGTACAGTCAGATGACAATGAACTTTAACCTCAACTTGAGTGTGGGTCTTATTCCCATCTGCATGTACATGGTCTTATATCCCTTCATTCCCCACTCATTCATCTGTCTGTCTAAATCCCTCTGAAACATTGCTATTGTATCTTGGAAGAGATTCATACAGACATATAATATTAACTTTCCTCCACCAGTAGCTCAACTGTCCTCTAAAACAGGCATAATGAAGTCATTATTTTTTAATTTTCTCATCTGGGTTAAATAACTAGGTATTGAAAAGATGATATTATTTGCATTTTCCTGCTGCCCTACCCACTAGCCTGTAGGGATAATTGGAGTGGGAGGGTGGGGAGACGCAGGGATAGGAGGGGGGAGTGGTTTGCGGATGAGTGCGGTTTAGTTCAGTATACACAGCGGTTTCATGTTGGGACAGATCTTTACGCTGGCAAATGAATTGCAGAAGTTATGGTTGTGGCAGCTGCCTGTCGGACCACCTGAGCAGGAAGGGAGATCGTGTGTCAGTGGGCTTGTTCAGGGGGAGAGCTGAAAACAATGGAATCAAAGTGTTACATGACAGTAAGGTAAAACAAACACAAACAGAGCCAACATTTGCTCCATCCCTGGAATTGGGTTTGATTACATTCAAGATTCAGCATTGTTTAATGCCATTTCCAGTACACAATTGTAAAGGTGAACAAAATAATTGTTACTCCAGATCCGATGCAGCACAGAAACACAATAAGATAAAGGACACAATAATAATTAAATAAACACAATGAATTTAAATACTTAAGATAGCTTATGTACAAAGATTGATCGTATGTCCATAAAGCGACACTAGGCACAGGAGTGTCTGTACGTGAGGTGACTCTGACAGGAAATGATAAAGTAGTGGTGGTTGGGGGTACTTCTATCTTTTGGGTTTGCATATCAGCTTTGGATGGTGAAGTGAAGGTACATCTCTACCAAACAATGTGTAAGGCACTCCTTACCTCTACTACTCTGCAGGACACCCTTGGGCAAGGTGTAGCACATGCTTAGAACTCCCCCCCCCCACCCCTATCAGGGTCACGTGAAGCCATGGGAGCAGGTGGAGAATGGTCGTATGAGCAGCTGGTGCATCTCACCAGTCCTGGTTATGCGACCATTCATTCCAGGCTGATAGTCTCTGAAGAGTATTGATAATGGCTGGGGTCACCCATCTTGTAAAGACACTGCCCAGAAGAAGGCAATGGCAAACCGCTTCTGTAGAAACATTTGCCAGGAACAATCATGGTCACGGAGAATTAGTTAAAGGTACATTTCTTTACACAGAGTGTGGTACAGCTCAGTCCATCACGGTTAAAGCCCCCCCCCCCCGCCACATTGAGCACATCTATACACAGCATCCATCATCAGGGACGCCCACCACCCAGGCCATGCTCTCTTCTCTCTGCTGCCATCAGGAAAAAGGTACTGGAGCCTCAGGACTTGCAACACCAAGTTCAGAAACAGTTACTTTCAATCATCAGGCTCTAGAACCAGAAGGGATAAATTCACTCAAGCTCACTCACCCCATCACTGAACTCCTCCCACAACCTATGGACTCGCTTTCAAGGACTCATCATCTCATGTTCTCCATATTTGTTGACCATAAGACCATTAGACTATAAAATACAGGAGCAGAATTAGGCCATTTGGCCCATCAAATCTGCTCTGCTATTTCATCATGGCTGATCCAATTTTCCTCTCAGCCACAGTTGCCTGCCTGCCCTCTGTATCCCTTCTTGCCCTGACCAGTCAAGGATCTATCAACTTCAGTCTTAAATATACATAAAGACTTGGCCTCCACAGCTGCCTGTGGCAAAGACTTTCACAGATTCACCACCTTCTGGCTCAAGAAATTCCTTCTCACCTCTGTCCTAAAAGGACGTCCCTCTATTCTGAGGCTGTGTCCTCTGGTCATAGATTCATCCTCTCCACACCCATTCTATCAAGGTCCTTCACCATTTGGTAGATTTCAATGAGGTCACCCCTCATTTTTCTGAATTCCAGTGAATACAGGCCCAGAGCCATCAAACACTCTTCATATGACAGGCCATTCAATCCTGGAATTCTTTTTGTGAACCTCCTTTGAACCCCCTCCAGTTTCAGCACATCCTTTCTAAGATAAGGGTCTGAAATATCGCACATTCATTTAGCTTTCTTTTGCACTTGCACAATTTGTTGTCTTTTGTACTTTGATTGTCCAATGGGGTGTGGTCTTTCATTGATTCTATTGTGTTTCTTGGATTTACTTTGAATGCCTGCAAGAAGATGAATCTCAGAGTTTATGTGGTGACACATACACTTTGATAAGTACAGATGAACTTCGGCGGGTCCTGCCGGGGTGGTCATGGAGAAAGCAGAAACATCAACATCCTTTACGAGGCATTTCGACAGGCGGGGAATGAAATCAATTGGACCAGGTGCAGACAGATGTAGGCAGCACAGTAACATGGTGGTTAGCGTAATGTGACCTGGGTTCAATTCCCACTCCTGCTATGAGGAATTTAGTCATTCTCCCCATGACCGTGTAGGTTTCCTCTGGGTGCTTCAGTCTCCTCTCAGGTTCCGAAGAAGTACGAGTTGTGAGCGTGCTACGCTAGCGCTGGAAGAGTGGCAACAGTAACGGATTGCCCCAGCACATCCTCGGACTGTGATGGTCTTTGATACCAGTGATGCTTTTCATTGTATTTTCGATGTTTCGATATCAATGTTGCAAATAAAGCTAATCTTTAGATGGAGATAGCTTGGATTTACATCATTGTTGGTAGAGACACTGAACCGTATCAGATCAACTACGAGAATGTGGCAAGCATGCATGCAGCTGGTTGATTGAGCGGTGAATCGATTGGGCCTCCTACACAGAGGAGGCACTCTCTTATACCGTGGGCTTTTGGACATGGTATTTTTATCTCTGCGGGTCTGGTTTGCCACTCCTGCACTGTGAATGACCCAGCGTGTACTGTGGCTAAAATGAGTCAGTAAAAACAGGTTCACTCTGTTACTGTTCTTGCTCAGGGCATGCATGACAGACACATTTAATAGACCTTTAGATACGCACATTGATGTAAGAAAAAGGGAAGGGTATGGAGTGAGTAGGAAGGAAGGGAGAGATTGATTGTGGAGTAGGTTTACATAGGTCGGCACAACATTGAGGGTGGAAAGGACCTGTACTTTGCTGTTCTAAATGGCAGAGTCCTTAGGAGCAATGATTAACAGAGGAATTTTTCAAGTGCAGGTCCATGGATTTAGAATCAGAATCAGGTTTATTATCACCTGCATGTGTCGTGAAATTTGTTAAATTAGCAGTAGCAGTTCAATGCAATACATGATGTACAAAGAATGAATATGTAAGTAAGACAATTGCAGTAAGTATATGGATGCATATTAAATAGATTAAAAATAGTGCAAAAACAGAAATCATATATATATTTTTAAAAATTGAAGTAGTGTTTATGGGTTCAATGTCCATTTAGAAAATGGGTGGTAGAGGGGAAGAAGCTGTTCCTAGATTGCTGAGTGTGTGCCTTCAGGCTCCACTACCTCCTTCCTGATGGTAACAGTGAGAAGAGGGCATGCCCTGGGTGATGGGGGTACTTAATGATGGATATTGCCTTTCTGAATACCGGTCCTTGAAGGTACTACGGAGGCTAGTTCCCAAAATGGAGCTGACTAATTTTACAACTTTCTGTAGCTTTTTTTGATCCTGTCTAGTAGACCTCTTGCGCCTCCCCCCGCCCCCCCCGAATACCAGACAGTGACGCAGCCTGTCCGAATGCTCTCCACGGTACACCTGTAGAAGTTTTAGAGTGTTTCAGGTGAAAAACCAAATCTCTTCAAAACTCCAAATGAAATATAGCTACTGTATTGTCTTCCTTATAGCTGCATCATGTTGGGACCAGGTTAGATCCTCAGAGATCTTGACACCAGGGAACTTGAGATTGCTCACTGTCTCCACTTCTGATCCCCTGAAAATGGCAACAGAATGGGAAAATGCCTGGATATAGCAAAGTATGCAAATAATAATAATGAATAAATAATAAATAATTTTCAGAATGTGAGTTGTAGAGCTACTTTCAAGAACTCTATAAGCCATGTTCTCAATATTATTTATTACTTATTTATTCATTATTATCATTTGTTTTCTTTTCTTGTATTTGCACAGTTTGTTCTCTTTTGCACATTGCTTGCTTGTCCGATTTTGTTTGTGTGTAGTTTTTTATTGATTTTATTGTGTTTCTTTATGTTTACTGCGAATGCTCACAAGAAAACGAATCTCAGGGTTGTACATGGTGACATATACATACTTTGATAATAAATTTACTTTTAACTTTGAACTTTGACAAGGAACTGTACTGGTTGAGTTGTATTGCAGCAATGTTACACTCAATGTCTGTAAGACCGTGGAATTGGTTGAGGACTTCAGGAAGGGGAGATCAAGGGAACACACAGAGTCCTCATTGAGGGATCAGCAGTGGAAAGGCTGAGCCGTTACAAGTTCCTGGGTGTCAACATCTCTGAAGATCTATTTTGGACCCAAGATATTGATGCAATTACAAAGAAGGCATGACAGCAGCTCTATTTCTAATATTCTAGCTGGTCACATCACTGTCTAGTTTGGGGGTGTGGGGGTCCACTGCACGATATCAGCTTCTTTCCCAAACACAACCAGCTCTATCATGGGCACTAGCCTCCCCAAGATCGAGGACATCCTCAAAAGGCGATGCTTCGAAAAGGCGACATCATTCTATAACCATATAACCATATAACAATTTCAGCACAGAAACATGCCATTTCGGCCCTTCTAGTCCATGCCGAACTCTTACTCTCACCTAGTCCCACCGACCTGCACTCAACCCATAACCCTCCATTCCTTTCCTGTCCATATAGCTGTCCAATTTAACTTTAAATGACAACATCGAACTTGCCTCAACCACTTCTGCTGGAAGCTCGTTCCACACAGCTACCACTCTCTGAGTAAAGAAGATCCCCCTCATGTTACTCCTAAACTTTTGCCCTTTAACTCTCAACTCATGTCCTCTTGTTTGAATCTCCCCCACTCTCAATGGAAAAAGCCTAACCACGCCAACTCTATCTATCCCCCTCATAATTTTAAATACCTCTATCAAGTCACCCCTCAACCTTCTACGCTCCAAAGAATAAAGACTCAACTTACAAACCATAGAAACCATAGAAAAACTACAGGTCTTTTGGCCCTCCTTGGCTGTGCCAAACCATTTTCTGCCTAGTCCCACTGACCTGCACACGGACCATATCCCTCCGTACACCTCCCATAACATGTATCTGTCCAATTTGTTCTTAAATGGTAAAAAAGAACCTGCATTTACCACCTCGTCTGGCAGCTCATTCCATACTCCCACCACTCCCTGTGTGAAGAAGCCCCCCCTAATGCTCCTTTTAAACTTTTCCCCCTTCACCCTTATCCCATGTCCTCTGGTTTTTTTCTCCCCTTGCCTCAGTGGAAAAAGCCTGCTTGCATTTACTCTATCTATACCCATCGTAATTTTATATACCTCTATCAAATCTCCCCTCATTCTTCTACGCTCCAGGGAATAAAGTCCTAACCTATTCAACCTTTCTCCGTAACTGAGTTTCTCAAGTCCCGGCAACATGCTTGTAAACCTCCTCTGCACTCTTTCAACCTTATTAATATTCTTCCTGTAATTTGGTGACCAAAATTGAACATAATACTCCAGATTCAGCCTCACCAATGCCTTATACAACCTCACCACAACATTCCAGCTCTTATACTCAATACTTTGATTAATAAAGGCCAATGTACCAAAAGCTCTCTTTATGACCCTATCTACCTGTGATGCCACTTTTAGGGAATTTTGTATCTGTATTCCCAGATCCCTCTGTTCCACTGCACTCCTCAGTGCCTTACCATTTACCCTGTATGTTCTACGTTGGTTTGTCCTTCCAAAGTGCAATACCTCACACTTGTCTGTATTAAACTCCACCTGCCATTTTCAGCCCATTTTTCCAGCTGGTCCAAGTCCCTCTGCAGGCTCTGAAAACCTTCCTCACTGTCTACTACACCTCCAATCTTTGTATCATCAGCAAATTTGCTGATCCAATTTACCACATTATCATCCAGATCATTGATATAGATGACAAATAACAATGGACCGAGCACTGATCCCTGTGGCACACCACTAGTCACAGGTCTCCACTCTGAGAAGCAATCCTCCACTACCACTCTTTTGCTTCTTCCATTGAACCAATGTCTAATTAAATTTACCACCTCTCCATGTATACCTAGCGACTGAATTTTTCTAACTAACCTCCCATGCGGGACCTTATCAAAGGCCTTACTGAAGTCCATGTAGACAATATCCACTGCCTTCCCTTCATCCACTTTCCTGGTAACGTCCTCAAAAAACTCCAACAAATTGGTCAAACATGACCTACTATGCACAAAGCCATGTTGACTATCCCTAATATGTCCCTGTCTATCCAAATGCTTGTAGATTCTGTCTCTTAGTACTCCCTCCAATAACTTACCCACTACCGACATCAAATTTACCGGCCTATAATTTCCTGGATTATTTTTTGATCCTTTTTGTTCAACCTTTCTCTGTAACTTAGGAGATGAAACCCAGGTAACATTCTAGTAAATCTTCTCTGTACTCTCTCAATCTTGTTGACATCTTTCCTATAATTCGGTGACCAGAACTGTTCACAATACACCGAATTTGGCCTTACCAGTGCCTTGTACAAATATAACCATATAACAATTACAGCATGGAAACAGGGCATCTCGGCCCTTCTAGTCCGTGCCGAACTCTTACTCCCACCTAGTCCCACTGACCATCATCATTAAAGACCCCCATCGCCCAAGACACGCCTCCTTCTCAATGCTAACAGCATTAAGGAGACACAGGAGCCTGAAGACACACTCAATGTTTCAGGAACAGCTTCTTCCCCTCTGACATCAGATTTCTGAATGGACAATGAATACATGTACACTACCTCACTGATTTTCCTTGTTTTTTGCTCTCTTTTTGCAGCACGTACTTACTTGTTGGGCACGTGGCCAAGTGGTTAAGGCGTTCGTCTAGTTACCTCAAGGTCGCTAGTTTGAGCTTCAGCTGTGGCAGCGTGTTTGTGCCCTTGAGCAAGGAACTTAATCACACATTGCTCTAGTGTCTGTGCGAGGAATGGCGCCCCACACAGACTTCCAATCTGCGCCTTGTAAGGCATGAAAATGCCTGACACAGGCCTCTCATGGTCTGAGTTGACATTCCGTCCCTCCCCTACTTATTTTCATTACTATGTGTTGCAATGTACTGCTGATACAAAACAACAAATTTCACTACATATGCCAGAGATTTTAACCCTGATTCTGATTCTGATAAAGTTAATCTTTAGATGGGATTAGTTTAGAAATTAGATGACAGAGGGGAAGAGGTTATTCCTGAATCATTGAGTGTGTGATTTTGGGCTTCTGTACCTCCTTCCTGATGGTAGCAATGAGAACAAGGCATGATAAGGGGATAATGACGGACAACGCCTCTTTGAGCCATCGCTCCTTGAAGATGTCCTGGATACTATGGAGGTGAGTACCCATGATGGCACTGACTAAACTTACAATTCTCTGCAGCTTATTTTCATCCTGTCCATTAGGCCTCCAATACTAAACAGTGATGCAGCCAGTTACACAGAACGTCAGGGAGAGGCCAGTCTCCTAGCCTCTAGTAGTGTCGAAGGGAGATGAGGAACTCTAGCCTGCGGTCGCTTGGCAGCACTGTTCCCTCTAAACTGCATGGATGCATGGCCACGCATTAACTGAAATGCTCCCACGCACATAGCCTTTGTCGCCAGGCAGGTGGAATTGGACGCAGCGAGAAAAGGTTCATGAAGTATGAAAGATTTTCTTTGTTGTACTGCATTTCAATTCATAAATAAAATAAAAAATATGTGACTTCAATTTTCATTCTAAATACTCATAGTTCTCATGAATTAAAAAAAACATTTAAAGTGCTGCATACTGTTCAGGTCTTGTAAAAATTTCCTGCTCTGAGCAATGGTTGGTCTGCGCAGCATTAAAAATAATTCAAGAGAACGTTGTCTGGCAGATGCACAACAATCAGCCCAGAAGTTTATTCATCTCCTGAAAGAGCCGTTGAGGACCAGGTTTCAGTCTGTATTCTCTGTTTAATCACCTTTAATTGCTTAACACTGGTATCAACATAGTTGGACGAAAACAAATCCAAGCGACAGTGAGACTGTTTATTGTCAGTTCGTGTAGAGTTACAGAGCAGGCCGGGGGGCAGTGTGGGTTTCCCTTTCACACAGCTGTCAAAGAGAGCAAACAGGCTGCTTAATGAGGCCATTGGCTGCCATGTGCCACAAAACACCAGCCAATCCTACACCTGTGACTGAGGGGAGTAACACTATATCTGCCTCTCGGGTTCCAGGGGTTCAGATGTGCAGCTGTGATACCCAGCCCACCACAGTTGTTGAGTTAATTTAACACCAGGCGGTGTAGGGCAAATGTTCCCAGCAAAGTGAAGCACTCTGACGCAGCAGAATCGACATAGGTCCTTCAGTCCATGAGCATCTGTATCGCAATCCCTCGAGCAGGGAAGAATGTGGCTCAGACACAGAGTGAAGCTCCCTCTACACTGTCCCATCACACAGTCCCAGGGTCAGACACAGAGTGAAGCTCCCTCCACACTGTCCCATCACACACTCCCAGAGTCAGACACAGAGTGAAGCACTCTCCACACTGTCCCATCACACACTCCCAGGGTCAGACACAGAGTGAAGCTCCCTCCACACTGTCCCATCACACACTCCCAGGGTCAGACACAGAGTGAAGCTCCCTCTACACTCTCCCATCATACACTCCCAGGGTCAGACACAGAGTGAAGCTCCCTCCACACTGTCCCATCACACACTCCCGGGGTCAGACACAGAGTGAAGCACTCTCTACACTGTCCCATCACACACTCCCAGGGTCAGACACAGAGTGAAGCTCCCTCTATCCCATCCCATCACACACTCCCAGGGTCAGACACAGAGTGAAGCTCCCTCTACACTGTCCCATCACACACTCCCAGGGTCAGATACAGAGTGAAGCTCCCTCTATCCCATCCCATCACACATTCCCAGGGTCAGACACAGAATGAAGCTCCCTCTATCCCATCCCATCACACACTCCCAGGGTCAGACACAGAGTGAAGCACTCTCTACACTGTCCCAGCACAGACTCCCAGAGTCAGACACAGAGTGAAGCTTCCTCCACACTGTCCCATCACACACTCCCAGGGTCAGGCACAGAGTGAAGCACTCTCTACACTGTCCCATCACACACTCCCAGGGTCAGACACAGATGAAGCACTCTCTACACTGTTCCATCACAGACTCCCAGAGTCAGACACAGAGTGAAGCTCCCTCCACACTGTCCCGTCACACACTCCCAGGGTCAGACACAGAGAGGAGCTGTGCTGACTGAGCTGGGAGAAATCGAGGCAAAACTACTGGATAAAGTTCGTGGAATACTTTGGAGGTGGCTCTAAAAGTCTCTTGAACAACCGAGTGAGTGACGGCGCTGGTGAAGAAACTCGGTGTGCAGTTTTACTGCCGGTTTGGGCTGGGTTTGTTGGCGGCTGCTAACTGCGTAGCTCCCAGCTGCGGCAGCTGGCAACTCGCCAGGAAGCCGGTTCGCTCCAAAACCGGAGGCAAACGCCGTCGTTCCCCCCCATTGACAGCGGGGTAACGTTCCTCCTCCATTGTTTTCCTGATTTTCGTCCGGTGTTGGTGCCGAAGCATCTGGAAGGACGTTTCGGCCTCTCCCGGCCTGGGTCTCTGCAAGTCCGACGGAGCCTTTCCTGGCGTCGAGCCAGCGAGGAACTGTCGACTGCAAACTTTCCCGGCCAGTTATTCGACTCGTTCCAGGACTTCTAACCGGCACCGCTGTAGGATTCTCGGACTGGAAAGAGCGCCAGCATGCCGGACCGGTCTCCGGGGAGTCGCGGGCCTTCGGGGAGTTATGCAAGGGCGGCTGCCTCCCCGGCCTCGGACAACGCCCTTTTTCGGTCGGTGAAGGTGGAACGTGGGGTGCAATGTATTTTGCGCCCTGGAATGACACTAGAAAAGTGTACGGAGTCAATGGAGGACCTTGTTGGGAAAGGTGGTATTCTGGCCACCGAGAAGGAGTTCGGAAAGGCGGTGTTTTATCTGGTGAATGAAGAGCTAGTGCACCGGGCCCTAAGCAGGGGAGTCACGGTAGACAACATCTTTTTACCTATGGAGCTGGTGACGGCCCCCACGCAACGTATCGTGCTTGGGCATGTTAAGCCTTTCATTCCAAATGAGGACTTGCTACCCCCACTGGCCCGTTTAGGGCAAGTAAGGTCGGAGATCACTGCCATCCGACACGAATTTAAGAGACGCACCCTCCGCACCGTAATCTCTTTCCGGCGTCAGGTATTCATGCAGCTGGAAAGGGAGGACGATGTTGAGGGCCGGTTTACTGTCCGGCACGAGGGAGTGGATTATCAGGTGTACTGGAGCTCCGAGCGCCCGCGGTGCCATGCGTGCAGGGGGGTGGGGCACTTTCGGAGGGACTGTCCTGCCGCCCGGAACCCGAGGGAGCCCATTTCGGGCACCAGTGCCCCAGCTACCTCTGCCCCTGATCCTACTCCTGCGCGTGCACCTGCGCCTGCATCTGACCCTGCCCCCGCCCGTGATCCTGCCCCAGGCCCTCACCCTGCCCCTGCCCCTGCCCCTACCCCTACGGTTGGGTCGGTCCCTGCTCCTCTCCCTGTGGTTCAGGTGGGGGACGGGGTGGAGTCTGTGCGGAGTAAGAAGGCAAAGGGGAAATCCAAACACAGTAAGAAGCGGGCCTTTGAGGCTGCAGAGCTCACGCCCATTTCGCCTGAAGTGGAGCGTGGGGCTCGGGGAGGTGTGCAAGCAGACGGGGCGATGGAAACAGAGAGCGCCGCCCCATCGGTGAAGCCTGCACCTGTGTGCTCCTCCGGTGTGAAGAGGAGAAGGGAACGTTCCCGCAAGAGGGCAGGGGATGTAGATGCGGAGGAGTCCCAGGAAGGGGTGGGAATCCGGGTAGGGGTTGGTTCTAAACCTGAGTCCCCAAATGTTGCCACCAGTCCTGGGGAAGATGGTGTGGTTGTGCAAATAGCTTGTGATAGCCCTGTTTGCACAAATGAGGCAGCCCTGGAGGCCTCCACCCAGGACCTACAAGTCAGCGCCTCTCTGGAGGCCAGTGTACCAAATAATGTAAGAGGAGACGAGACAAAGCTCTCTCATTCTCAGCACCAGGCTGCTTGTGAATCCCTTGGACCAAAGGTGCCGGGTTCCCCTCTATGCCTGCCCCCCGGGGAGGGCGGTTTTCTGTGCACGTCGACCCCAGCAATTAATGACTTGCAGGGAGTCCCTGGGGATTGTCCCTCCACTGTCGCAAATGTGGATGAGGCTGATGCGACGGTGGAGCGGGCAGGTAAGAGCGAGGTGCCCGCTGCGCGGTATGGGTCACAAGCGCAGCCATCTTTTGGAACATGCGGGGAGGCCGATGGGGATTCTGTCTGCAGTGACGGGTTGGAGGGGGACTCTTTCGATAGTGAAATAATGGACATCCTCACCCCTCCTGAGAAGTCCCCATTGATACCTGTAGAGGAAATTAAGCATTTCATTCTTACCTCTGAGGGTGCCAAGCACCGGCCTCAACTAGCCTCGCTACGCTGGCCCAGCATGCCGAGGCTGGTGAGGTCCCTGCGAGTCATCCTCGGACGAAAGGGAAAGGGAAAGAGGAATGCGGTGGCGGGGAACGACAGACGGCAACTAAAATCTTTCCTAGATGACCTAGTAAGGGACATTAGAGGGAGAAGCAGCCTCGCTCCTACGGGGGATGGTGGGTCACAGGGTGTCGCTGGTACCGCTCGAGCCCGGAAGGCAAAAAGTAACCTTGCTTTCTTTCCGGACAGTGTGGTGGAGGGCGCCTCCGCTCTCACCGAAATGGGCACAGCTGCTGAGCCCTAGTGTGCTCCCGCCATGAAGCTTACCATAGCTAGTCTCAACGTAAACGGCAGCAGGGGTCCTCTTCGCAGGCATAACAATCTCTCAGCCCTCAGGGATGGGCGGTATACGGTGAGTTTCCTGCAGGAAACCCATACCATCCCTGGGGACGAGTCTGCTTGGCTCCTGGAGTGGCGGGGCGGGGTCTACATGAGCCACCTCAGCTCCATTTCTAGCGGGGTGGCGATCCTGTTGGCCCCGACCTTCCAGCCAGTAATTGAAAGAGTCCAGGACGTTGTGCCCGGCCGTCTGCTCCACCTGGTTGTGCGCCTGGATGGCGTACCATTGCATTTTATCAATGTGTATGCTCCCAGGCGCGGTGTGATGCAGACGCGCCTATTCTGCCAGCTGTCCACCCTGCTGAGCTCCATCGATCCTGGGGATTGCGTCATCCTCGGGGGAGATTTCAATTGTACCCTCGAGGCGGAGGACCGTTCGGGCCTCCAACGCGACCCAGCATCGGCAAAAAAGTTAAAGGAGCTAGTCGGCTCCTTTGACTTGGTGGACAGCTGGCGGAATCTTCACCCCAACTCTAGCGCCTTCTCGAGAAGGTCTAGAGAAGGAGGTTCCAGGATAGACCGCATTTACATCTCTCGGGCCTACGTCTCCCGCGTGTCGGCGTCCTCCATGCGGCCAGTGTCGTGCTCGGATCATCACCTTGTGTGGATGGAATTTATTCCACTACACCCTCGGGTGGGATCCGGGTACTGGCATTTTAACAACCGGCTGCTGGAGGACAGCCGATTCCGGGATTCGTTCCGAGCTTTCTGGGTCTCCTGGAAGGAGAGGCGAAGAGATTTCTGCTCCCTACGGCTATGGTGGGATGTGGGCAAAGCCCACATCCGGTTTTTATGTCGGGAGTACACTAGGGGGTCGACAAAGAGGCGGAGCTCTGAGGTTGAGCGGCTTGAGAGAGCGTTGCTTGACCTGGAGTCCCGCCTCGGTCCGACCGCTGGAGACCAACAGCTGTGGCAGGAATACCAGGAGAAGAAGGACGCACTAAGGAACCTGCAGCTTCAGCAGTCCCGAGGTGCGTACGTGAGGTCACGGATCCAAATGCTGTAGGATTTGGACCGTGGCTCACCCTTCTTCTACTCGTTGGAAAGGTGGCGGGGAGTTCAAAAGCAGCTAGTGGAGCTGCTGGCTGCCGATGGCTCCTCCATCACGGACCCTGATGGAATTAACAACGAGGTCCGTTCATTCTATCGGTCCTTATTCTCGCCTGATCCGTCAAATGCGGAGGCGTGTAATGAGGTCTGGGAGGATTTGCCGAAGGTCAGCCCAGAGGACGCAGTGCGTCTGGATGCCCCCCTGACTCGGGAGGAGCTGTCCACTGCCCTTCGGCAACTCCGGAGGGGCAAGTCCCCTGGTTTGGATGGACTGAGTGTTGAGTTTTATCAGGCTTTTTGGGATGTCCTGGGGGATGATTACAGCCTTGTCCTAGGGGAGAGCCTAGCCACTGGAGAAATGCCCCTCTCATGGCGGAGAGCTGTTGTGGTCCTACTGCCCAAGAAGGGAGACCTCCGCCTGCTAAAGAACTGGCGGCCGGTCTCCCTCTTGTGCGTGGACTACAAGATCTTCGCCCGGGCAATGGCCAACCGTCTGGGTTCGGTAATTGGACAGGTGGTCCATCCTGACCAATCTTATACAGTCCCGGGCCGCTCCATCCAGGACAATGTCCACCTAGTACGGGACCTGATCCACCTACTCCAGGAGACTGGGACCCCGGCAGCGTTTCTTTCTCTTGACCAGGAGAAGGCTTTTGACCGGGTGGACCACAGTTTCCTGGTGGGCACCCTGCAGGCTTTTGGGCTCGGACCACACTTTGTGGCCCGAGTTCGGCTCCTGTACTCTGCCGCAGAGTGCCTAGTTAAAATTAATGGATCATTGACAGGACCTATCCACTTCCGAAGAGGAGTGCGTCAAGGGTGCCCCATGTCCGGTCAACTGTATGCGATCTGTGTCGAGCCATTCCTCGGCCTTCTTCGGCGAAGGCTGACAGGTCTGGTTCTGCGCGAACCGGACATGGGGGTCGTCCTCTCGGCCTACGCCGATGACGTACTCCTCATGATGACAGACCCCTGTGACCTGCGGAGGATGCGCGAGTGCCAAGATGTTTTCTCGGCGGCATCCTCCGCCAGGATCAACTGGGCGAAATGTTCCGGACTCTTAGTAGGCCAGTGGCAGGTGGACTCCCTGCCGGAGGAGATGAGAGCTTTTGAGTGGAGCACCAGACGTCTTCTCTATCTGGGAGTCTACCTGAGTCCTTCTGGGGAGACCTGGCTGGCGAACTGGCAGGACCTGGAGACAAAGGTCATGGCCCGGCTAGGGCGCTGGTCAGGCCTTCTCAGGGTGCTTTCCTATCGAGGCAGGGTGGTGGTCATAAACCAGCTGGTGGCCTCCATGTTGTGGTACCGGATGGTCACCTTGGCCCCCCCCTGCCCCTTTTGTCGCAAGAATGCAGAGGAAGCTAGTGGACTTCTTCTGGGGAAACAGGAAGCACTGGGTCTCTGCAGCGGTTCTGAGTCTCCCAGAAGGAGAGGGCGGACAGTCGCTGGTGTGTGTACGCACACGACTGGCGGCTCTCCGCCTCAGGACGCTGCAGAGATTCCTGTACGCCGAGCACCCTCCCAGGTGGCACGTGTTGGCGACTTTCTTCCTCCGGAGGGGCTGCTGTCTTGCCGAAGATATGCAGCTACCACCGGCGGGCGTCAGCCGTGCTGCTTTGCAGAGGCTGCCCGGCTTCTATCAGGACCTACTGAGAGTCTGGAACATGGTTGCCTCAGGCCGGGAATCCCCTCCTCTGGCAGAGGGCGGGGTCCTGGCCGACCCTTGCCCTGTCTCAACGGATGTCAGTGCGGCTCAGGTGTGTGGAACGACTCGGGCTGAGCTGCTCGTCGGGCCCAGGCCCCGCAGCCTTACCCGAGAGACGAATCCACACAACTTGAGCCGTCTTTCATCAACACCCACAATCCCATTTAGGGATGCAGGCAGGAGGTACCTTTATGGGCTGCTGCTCCACACCCTCCACTTCCTAGCATTTGTCCACCGTCCCGACACGCCATGGCGGTCGGTCTTTCCACCTGGAGGTGAGGGGGGTCCCCAGTGGAAGTCCCTCTACAAGGGAGTCCTTCCCATGCACCTTGGGGATCTCGGCTGGAGGGTGCTGCATAAAGCGGTGCCCTGCAATAAGTTCTTTAGTTTGTACACGGATCTCCCAGCCGCGTGTCACTTCTGCGGGCTGGAGGAGACCGTGTACCATATGTACGTGGAGTGTGTGAGGCTGCAGCCCCTTTTCGCGTATTTGCGTGGGCTGCTTCTCGCCTTCTGGTTGCATTTCAGTCCCACCCTATTCATATATGGTCATCCAGTAAGGAGGGGGGCACAGAGGGATGAGGATGTCCTTGTCAACTTGCTCCTGGGGCTGGCGAAAATTGCCATCCGTGGCTCCTGGAAAAGGGTGGCAGGAGGTTCTCCCCGGGCGGACTGCCTGGCTATGTTTAGGGGGTATGTTCGAGCCCGGGTGAACATTGAAAAGGAATACGCACAGTCCACGGCGACCGTCGAGATGTTCCGGGACCGTTGGGCTCCGCGGGGTGTAAATGCCATCATTGACGGGGATGGCAATATATTGGTTTAACATGTATTGTCTGTTTGTAGTGTAGTAAATGTGTTATTCACTGGGTTTGTAAATATTGTATGGCACCGACATTTGTAATAAAGAATTTTGTTTAAAAAAAAAAAAGGGTCAGACACAGAGAGGAGCTGTGCTGACTGAGCTGGGAGAAATCGAGGCAAAACTACTGGATAAAGTTCGTGGAATACTTTGGAGGTGGCTCTAAAAGTCTCTTGAACAATCGAGTGAGTGACGGCGCTGGTGAAGAAACTCGGTGTGCAGTTTTACTGCCGGTTTGGGCTGGGTTTGTTGGCGGCTGCTAACTGCATAGCTCCCAGCTGCGGCCGCTGGCAACTCGCCAGGAAGCCGGTTCGCTCCAAAACCGGAGGCAAACGCCGTCGTTCCCCCCCATTGACAGCGGGGTAACGTTCCTCCTCCATTGTTTTTCCTGATTTTCGTCCGGTGTTGGTGCCGAAGCATCTGGAAGGACGTTTCGGCCTCTCCCGGCCTGGGTCTCTGCAAGTCCGACGGAGCTTTTCCTGGCGTCGAGCCAGCGAGGAACTGTCGACTGCAAACTTTCCCGGCCAGTTATTCGACTCGTTCCAGGACTTCTAACCGGCACCGCTGTAGGATTCTCGGACTGGAAAGAGCGCCAGCATGCCGGACCGGTCTCCAGGGAGTCGCGGGCCTTCGGGGAGTTACGCAAGGGCGGCTGCCTCCCCGGCCTCGGACAACGCCCTTTTTCGGTCGGTGAAGGTGGAACGTGGGGTGCAATGTATTTTGCGCCCTGGAATGACACTAGAAAAGTGTACGGAGGCAATGGAGGACCTTGTTGGGAAAGGTGGTATTCTGGCCACCGAGAAGGAGTTTGGAAAGGCGGTGTTTTATCTGGTGAATGAAGAGCTAGTGCACCGGGCCCTAAGCAGGGGAGTCACGGTAGACAACATCTTTTTACCTATGGAGCTGGTGACGGCCTCCACGCAACGTATCGTGCTTGGGCATGTTAAGCCTTTCATTCCAAATGAGGACTTGCTACCCCCACTGGCCCGTTTAGGGCAAGTAAGGTCGGAGATCACTGCCATCCGACACAAATTTAAGAGACGCACCCTCCGCACCGTAATCTCTTTCCGGCGTCAGGTATTCATGCAGCTGGAAAGGGAGGACGATGTTGAGGGCCGGTTTACTGTCCGGCACGAGGGAGTGGATTATCAGGTGTACTGGAGCTCCGAGCGCCCGCGGTGCCATGCGTGCAGGGGGGTGGGGCACTTTCGGAGGGACTGTCCTGCCGGCCGGAACCCGAGGGAGCCCATTTCGGGCACCAGTGCCCCAGCTACCTCTGCCCCTGATCCTACTCCTGCACGTGCATCTGCGCCTGCATCTGACCCTGCCCCCGCCCGTAATCCTGCCCCAGCCCCTCACCCTGCCCCTGCCCCTACCCCTACCTCTACTCCTACGGTTGGGTCGGTCCCTGCTCCTCTCCCTGTGGTTCGGGTGGGGGACGGGGTGGAGTCTGTGCGGAGTAAGAAGGCAAAGGGGAAATCCAAACACAGTAAGAAGCGGGCCTTTGAGGCTGCAGAGCTCACGCCCATTTCGCCTGAAGTGGAGCGTGGGGCTCGGGGAGGTGCGCAAGCAGACGGGGCGATGGAAACAGAGAGCGCCGCCCCATCGGTGAAGCCTGCACCTGTGTGCTCCTCCGGTGTGAAGAGGAGAAGGGAACGTTCCCGCAAGAGGGCAGGGGATGTAGATGCGGAGGAGTCCCAGGAAGGGGTGGGAATCCGGGTAGGGGTTGGTTCTAAACCTGAGTCCCCAGATGTAGCCACCAGTCCTGGGGAAGATGGTGTGGTTGTGCAAATAGCTTGTGATAGCCCTGTTTGCACCAATGAGGCAGCCCTGGAGGCCTCCACCCAGGACCTACAAGTAGGCGCCTCTCTGGAGGCCAGTGTACCGAATAATGTAAGAGGAGACGAGACAAAGCGCTCTCATTCTCAGCACCAGGCTGCTTGTGAATCCCTTGGACCAAAGGTGCCGGGTTCCCCTCTATGCCTGCCCCCTGGGGAGGGCGTTTTTCTGTGCACGTCGACCCCAGCAATTAATGACTTGCAGGGAGTCCCTGGGGATTGTCCCTCCACTGTCGCAAATGTGGATGAGGCTGATGCGACGGTGGAGCGGGCAGGTAAGAGCGAGGTGCCCGCTGCGCGGTATGGGTCACAAGCGCAGCCATCTTTTGGAACATGCGGGGAGGCCGATGGGGATTCTGTCTGCAGTGACGGGTTGGAGGGGGACTCTTTCGATAGTGAAATAATGGACATCCTCACCCCTCCTGAGAAGTCCCCTTTGATACCTGTAGAGGAAATTAAGCATTTTATTCTTACCTCTGAGGGTGCCAAGCACCGGCCTCAACTAGCCTCGCTACGCTGGCCCAGCATGCCGAGGCTGGTGAGGTCCCTGCGAGTCATCCTCGGACGAAAGGGAAAGGGAAAGAGGAATGCGGTGGCGGGGAACGACAGACGGCAACTAAAATCCTTCCTAGATGACCTAGTAAGGGACATTAGAGGGAGAAGCAGCCTCGCTCCTACGGGGGATGGTGGGTCACAGGGTGTCGCTGGTACCGCTCGAGCCCGGAAGGCAAAAAGTAACCTTGCTTTCTTTCCGGACAGTGTGGTGGAGGGCGCCTCCGCTCTCACCGAAATGGGCACAGCTGCTGAGACCTAGTGTGCTCCCGCCATGAAGCTTACCATAGCTAGTCTCAACGTAAACGGCAGCAGGGGTCCTCTTCGCAGGCATAACAATCTCTCAGCCCTCAGGGATGGGCGGTATACGGTGAGTTTCCTGCAGGAAACCCATACCATCCCTGGGGACGAGTCTGCTTGGCTCCTGGAGTGGCGGGGCGGGGTCTACATGAGTCACCTCAGCTCCATTTCTAGCGGGGTGGCGATCCTGTTGGCCCCGACCTTCCAGCCAGTAATTGAAAGAGTCCAGGACGTTGTGCCCGGCCGTCTGCTCCACCTGGTTGTGCGCCTGGATGGCGTACCATTGCATTTTATCAATGTGTATGCTCCCAGGCGCGGTGTGATGCAGACGCGCCTATTCTGCCAGCTGTCCACCCTGCTGAGCTCCATCGATCCTGGGGATTGCGTCATCCTCGGGGGAGATTTCAATTGTACCCTCGAGGGGGAGGACCGTTCGGGCCTCCAACGCGACCCAGCATCGGCAAAAAAGTTAAAGGAGCTAGTCGGCTCCTTTGACTTGGTGGACAGCTGGCGGAATCTTCACCCCAACTCTTGCGCCTTCTCGAGAAGGTCTAGAGAAGGAGGTTCCAGGATAGACCGCATTTACATCTCTCGGGCCTACGTCTCCCGCGTGTCGGCGTCCTCCATGCAGCCGGTGTCGTGCTCGGATCATCACCTTGTGTGGATGGAATTTATTCCACTACACCCTCGGGTGGGATCCGGGTACTGGCATTTTAACAACCGGCTGCTGGAGGACAGCCGATTCCGGGATTCGTTCCGAGCTTTCTGGGTCTCCTGGAAGGAGAGGCGAAGAGATTTCTGCTCCCTACGGCTATGGTGGGATGTGGGCAAAGCCCACATCCGGTTTTTATGTCGGGAGTACACTAGGGGGTCGACAAAGAGGCGGAGCTCTGAGGTTGAGCGGCTTGAGAGAGCGTTGCTTGACCTGGAGTCCCGCCTCGGTCCGACCGCTGGAGACCAACAGCTGTGGCAGGAATACCAGGAGAAGAAGGACGCACTAAGGAACCTGCAGCTTCAGCAGTCCCGAGGTGCGTACGTGAGGTCACGGATCCAAATGCTGCAGGATTTGGACCGTGGCTCACCCTTCTTCTACTCGTTGGAAAGGTGGCGGGGAGTTCAAAAGCAGCTAGTGGAGCTGCTGGCTGCCGATGGCTCCTCCATCACGGACCCTGATGGAATTAACAACGAGGTCCGTTCATTCTATCGGTCCTTATTCTCGCCTGATCCGTCAAATGCGGAGGCGTGTAATGAGGTCTGGGAGGATTTGCCGAAGGTCAGCCCAGAGGACGCAGTGCGTCTGGATGCCCCCCTGACTCGGGAGGAGCTGTCCACTGCCCTTCGGCAACTCCGGAGGGGCAAGTCCCCTGGTTTGGATGGACTGAGTGTTGAGTTTTATCAGGCTTTTTGGGATGTCCTGGGGGATGATTACAGCCTTGTCCTAGGGGAGAGCCAAGCCACTGGAGAAATGCCCCTCTCATGGCGGAGAGCTGTTGTGGTCCTACTGCCCAAGAAGGGAGACCTCCGCCTGCTAAAGAACTGGCGGCCGGTCTCCCTCTTGTGCGTGGACTACAAGATCTTCGCCCGGGCAATGGCCAACCGTCTGGGTTCGGTAATTGGACAGGTGGTCCATCCTGACCAATCTTATACAGTCCCGGGCCGCTCCATCCAGGACAATGTCCACCTAGTACGGGACCTGATCCACCTACTCCAGGAGACTGGGACCCCGGCAGCGTTTCTTTCTCTTGACCAGGAGAAGGCTTTTGACCGGGTGGACCACAGTTTCCTGGTGGGCACCCTGCAGGCTTTTGGGCTCGGACCACACTTTGTGGCCCGAGTTCGGCTCCTGTACTCTGCCGCAGAGTGCCTAGTTAAAATTAATGGATCATTGACAGGACCTATCCACTTCCGAAGAGGAGTGCGTCAAGGGTGCCCCATGTCCGGTCAACTGTATGCGATCTGTGTCGAGCCATTCCTCGGCCTTCTTCGGCGAAGGCTGACAGGTCTGGTTCTGCGCGAACCGGACATGGGGGTCGTCCTCTCGGCCTACGCCGATGACGTACTCCTCATGATGACAGACCCCTGTGACCTGCGGAGGATGCGCGAGTGCCAAGATGTTTTCTCGGCGGCATCCTCCGCCAGGATCAACTGGGCGAAATGTTCCGGACTCTTAGTAGGCCAGTGGCAGGTGGACTCCCTGCCGGAGGAGATGAGAGCTTTTGAGTGGAGCACCAGACGTCTTCTCTATCTGGGAGTCTACCTGAGTCCTTCTGGGGAGACCTGGCTGGCGAACTGGCAGGACCTGGAGACAAAGGTCATGGCCCGGCTAGGGCGCTGGTCAGGCCTTCTCAGGGTGCTTTCCTATCGAGGCAGGGTGGTGGTCATAAACCAGCTGGTGGCCTCCATGTTGTGGTACCGGATGGTCACCTTGGCCCCCCCTGCCCCTTTTGTCGCAAGAATGCAGAGGAAGCTAGTGGACTTCTTCTGGGGAAACAGGAAGCACTGGGTCTCTGCAGCGGTTCTGAGTCTCCCAGAAGGAGAGGGCGGACAGTCGCTGGTGTGTGTACGCACACGACTGGCGGCTCTCCGCCTCAGGACGCTGCAGAGATTCCTGTACGCCGAGCACCCTCCCAGGTGGCACGTGTTGGCGACTTTCTTCCTCCGGAGGGGCTGCTGTCTTGCCGAAGATATGCAGCTACCACCGGCGGGCGTCAGCCGTGCTGCTTTGCAGAGGCTGCCCGGCTTCTATCAGGACCTACTGAGAGTCTGGAACATGGTTGCCTCAGGCCGGGAATCCCCTCCTCTGGCAGAGGGCGGGGTCCTGGCCGACCCTTGCCCTGTCTCAACGGATGTCAGTGCGGCTCAGGTGTGTGGAACGACTCGGGCTGAGCTGCTCGTCGGGCCCAGGCCCCGCAGCCTTACCCGAGAGACGAATCCACACAACTTGAGCCGTCTTTCATCAACACCCACAATCCCATTTAGGGATGCAGGCAGGAGGTACCTTTATGGGCTGCTGCTCCACACCCTCCACTTCCTAGCATTTGTCCACCGTCCCGACACGCCATGGCGGTCGGTCTTTCCACCTGGAGGTGAGGGGGGTCCCCAGTGGAAGTCCCTCTACAAGGGAGTCCTTCCCATGCACCTTGGGGATCTCGGCTGGAGGGTGCTGCATAAAGCGGTGCCCTGCAATAAGTTCTTTAGTTTGTACACGGATCTCCCAGCCGCGTGTCACTTCTGCGGGCTGGAGGAGACCGTGTACCATATGTACGTGGAGTGTGTGAGGCTGCAGCCCCTTTTCGCGTATTTGCGTGGGCTGCTTCTCGCCTTCTGGTTGCATTTCAGTCCCACCCTATTCATATATGGTCATCCAGTAAGGAGGGGGGCACAGAGGGATGAGGATGTCCTTGTCAACTTGCTCCTGGGGCTGGCGAAAATTGCCATCCGTGGCTCCTGGAAAAGGGTGGCAGGAGGTTCTCCCCGGGCGGACTGCCTGGCTATGTTTAGGGGGTATGTTCGAGCCCGGGTGAACATTGAAAAGGAATACGCGCAGTCCACGGCGACCGTCGAGATGTTCCGGGACCGTTGGGCTCCGCGGGGTGTAAATGCCATCATTGACGAGGATGGCAATATATTGGTTTAACATGTATTGTCTGTTTGTAGTGTAGTAAATGTGTTATTCACTGGGTTTGTAAATATTGTATAGCACCGACATTTGTAATAAAGAATTTTGTTTTAAAATAAAAAAAAAAAAAAAAAGGGTCAGACACAAAGTGAAGCTCCCTCTATCCCATCCCATCACACAGTCCCAGGGTCAGACACAGAGTGAAACTCCCTCCACACCGTCCCATCACACACTCCCGGGTCTAGACACAGAGTGAAGCTCCCTCTGCACCGTCCCATCACACACTCCTGGGGTCAGACACAGAGTGAAGCTCCCTCCACACCGTCCCATCACACACTCCCGGGGTCAGACACAGAGTGAAGCTCCCTCCACACCGTCCCATCACACACTCCCGGGGTCAGACACAGAGTGAAACTCCCTCCATAGTGTCCCATCACACACTCCCAGGGTCAGACACAGGGTGAATCTCCCTCTACACTGTCCCATCACACACCCCAGGGGTTAGACACAGAGTGAAGCTCCCTACACACTATCCCATCCAAAGCTGGGACAAGCTGGATTTGATACAGAATATAGTTTCCTCTACACTACTGCAGAAAACCTTCCAGACATGGACCATGTGCTGGTAAAGAGTTATGCTGTGTGCTTGATGTTTGGGATGGAAGTGATGGGTGACGGGGCCTGATACTTTGTAAAGCATTGGTGAGGCCTCAGTTGAAGTATTGTGAGTAAGTTTGGGCCCTTTATCTTAGAAAGGATGTGCTTAACTTTGATGAAGGACCTGTGACCTGATACATTCGCTCTGTTTTATGAAAAATTCTGATGGATGGTCTCAGACCGAAACAAATTTCCCTCCACAGTTGCTGCCTGACCCAATGAGTTGCTCTGACATTTTCAGAGTTCAAAAATCATTTATTATCTGAGTACATTTGCAGTATTAGGGCCGTTTAGGATGACAGAAGATCTGCAGAAGAATCTCTTCACCTGAGGGGGTGGGTCTTGGGGAGTAGTTGGAATCTGAAGCACACTGCCTGAGGGAGTGTGGAGGCAGACTCAGAATAGAGGGGCATCCTTTTAGAACTGAGATGAGGAGGAATTTCTTTCACCAGAGAAGGGTAAATCTGTGGAATTCATTGTCACAGACAACTGTGGAGGCCAAGTCTTTATGTATATTCAAGGTAGAGATTGATAGATTCTTGAATGGTCAAAGCATGAAGGGATACTGGAAGCAGGCAGGAAATTAGGGCTGAGAGGAAAATTGAATCAGCCATGATGAAATGGTGCAGCAGACTCGATGGGCCAAATGGCTTAGTCAATGCTCTAACCATGCCAGCAATGTTCCTGTAATACCATGAGCTCTTAACTTGGTAAGCAGCCTCATGTTTAGCATCTTGTCAAAGGCTTTCTGTAAGTCCAAATATACAATATCCACTACATCCCCTTTATCCTATCCTACCTGTAATCTCCTCAAAAAATTCCAAAAGGTTCATCAGGCAAGACTTTCCTTTCAGGAAACCATGCTGACTTTGTCCTACCTTGTCCTTCTTTTCTTTACTAGACCTTTAGTTCAGTTAATATATTCCATGAATATAATTCCTTCAGTCATATGCAGTGTGCTGTCTGTTATTTCTTGGCACTGAGTTGTAACAGGGTAGCAAGTTACACAGCATCCACACAAACCAGGGTTTGGGGTGGCGGAGCCATCCCAATCTCACAGGTTTGGCAGGACCATAGTGTGTCTTCCCTAGACGTAAGCAGCCAAAGAAACCAGCGGGGGTTTACTGTGAATGCCCACAAGAAAATACATCTCGGGGTCGTATGCAGTGACATGCAGTATACGTACTTCTGATAATAAATTTACTTTGAAATTTGATGTCATCTCTACATAACAGAAGTCTATCCTGAACAGCAATATAGAAGAATTTTCACCATTAGGACTGTAGAGATTCAAGAAAGTGGCCCACCACCATCTTTTGAGGCTCAGAGATGGACAGTGAATACTAGTCTTGTCTGTGATACTTGCACCCTGGAAATTAAGACAAAACAACAGACCAGATACCAGGAACAGCTTCTTCCCTTCAACCATTCAGTTCCTGAACCAAACGCCAAAACCCCAATCAACACTTTGGGTTAGCAACATGATGAACACTGACCGCTTTGCACTAAAATGGACCTGCACTAATTGTGTTTATTTTGTGTAAAAATCCTCTATATTTTATGCTTAATTTATATTTTTTGTTGTGAATGCTGCTCACATACCCAGTGGCCACTTTCTTAGATAGATAGATAGATGGATAGATAGGTATACTTTATTAATCCTGAGGGAAATTTGGTTTCATTACAGCCACACCAACCAAGAATAGAGCGTAAATATAGCAATACAAAAAATTCCAACAATCAAACACCAAAATACAAACTATGCCAGATGGAAAATAAGTCCAGGACCAGTCTATTGGCTCAGGGTGTCTAATCCTCCACGGGAGGAGCTGCACGTTCGATGGTCACAGGCAGGAATGACCTCCCGTGCGGCCCAGTGTTGTATCACAGTGGAATGTGGCTGAAGTCCAACAGTAAAAAGTTCAGTATCCAGTCTGCAAACACGTTCCTCGATCATAGTATACCCCGGATTGCACCATCCGTTGTTAGCCAGAACAGTAAGCATCCAATTCCTTTTACACTTACTGCTCTCAGTGCACTTCCGGTTAGCCGGAACAGTATTACCCACCGAACTCCTCTTCTCCAAAAGTCTCTGTTGTCTCGACCCAGTCCTCTTTCCTCAGCTTTGTGATCCCCCTCTGTGTGTTTTCCTCCGGATTTCAGCAGGGGTGTCCACCGCTCTGTTCGCTAAGCCGGCCGGTCTTTGCTGGTCCGTGGAATACACAATGCGACCTTGCTTCTGTCCCGTGTGTCGGGATGTAACCATTTCCAGCACTAAAGAAAACCCAAATAAAACTCTCTCTACCAGCATGATAGAGAGGGTGCAGCTTTGACATGTTACTGTGAGAAAAAAATACAAAAAAGTAACGTAAATTAAAAGTAAGAAGAAGAAAGTAAGAATAGATCAGAACGGCTGTACCAGGCTGCATGCACGACCGGCGCATGTGCAAGTAAACCTGTACACTCGCTCGTTAATGTAAATATCTAATCAGCCAATCATCTGGCAGCAACTCAATGTATAAAAGCATGCAGACATAGTCAAGAGGTTCAGTTGTTGTTCAGACCAAACATCAAAATGCGGAAGAAATGTGATCTCAGTGACTTTGACTGTGGAACGATTGTTGGTGCCAGAAGGGGTGGTTTGAGTATTTCAAAAACTGCTGATCTCCTGGAATCTTCATACACAACAGCTCCCAGAGTTTACAGAGAACAATGCAAAAAACAAAAAAACAAAACTTCCAGTGAGTGGCAGTTCTGTGGGTGAAAATATCTTATTAATGAGAGGGTCAGAGGAGAATGGCCAGACTGGTTCAAGCTGACAGGAAAGTGACAGTAACTCACATAACCATGTTACAACAGTGGTGTGCAGGAGAGCAACTCTGAATGCATAATACATTGAACCTTGGAGTGGATGGGCTACAGCGCTAAAGGACCACGAGCACACACTCTGTGGCCACTGACTGTGTGCTGAGTGTGCCTGTGATGCTGCTGTAAGGTTTTCATTGCACCTGTGCATGCATCTACTTGTGCAGATGACAATCAACTCGACTTTGAGTTTGACTTTATCAAACTTAATTTTGAAATACCACTACAGGAATGATTCCCAGTTTTCTGCTGTAGTTTGCTTGAAGAAATGGCAACTTATATCAACTCTCCATATTTTTGAAATCCATCTCCACCTCACTGGCAGCTTGAGTCGATGGTACGGAGGGCAGAAGCAATGTTTGCATTCATTTCGAGAGGACTTGAATATAAAAGCAAGGAAGTAATGCTGAGGCGTTATAAGGCGTTGATCAAACTGCGCTTGGAGTATTATGAACAGTTTTGGGCTCCATATCTAAGAAAGGTTTGTTGGCATTGGGAGAGGGTCTAGTGGAGGTTCATGAGAATGCACACAGGAATGAAGTGGTTATGGTAGGGAGCATTTGATGGCTCTGGGCCTTGACTCACTGGAGTTTAGAAGAATGGGGGGGGGGGAATCTCATCGAAACCTTTCGAGTACAATGACATAGAGGAAGTGTTTCCCGTAGTGGGGCAGTCTTGGACCCTCTCCAATGCCAACACAACTTTTCTGAGATAAGGGACCCAAAACTGGACACAAAACTCCTAGTGCAGTCTGACCAATGCCTAATAAAGTATCAGCATCACATGCTTGCTTTTATATTTGAGTCTGCTTGAAATGAACGCTAACACTGCTTTTGCCTTCCTCACCACCGAGCTAACCTTTCAGGAATCCTGCATGAGGACTCTCAAGTTTCTTTGCATCTCTGATATTTGAATTTTCTCCCCATTTAGGAAATAGCCCACTCCTTTATTACTCCTACACTGTATTCCATCTGCCACTTATTTCCCCAATCTCCCAATCTGTCTCACCGGCAGCTAAACAGAGAAGGTCTCCTTTATTCCCACTCTTTGCTTCCTGCCATCAGCCAATCCTCTTTCCATGCTGGTAATCTTCTTTCTCGTAATACCATGGCTTTTACCTTGTTAAGCAGCCTCATATGTGGCACCATGTCAAAGGCATTCTGAAAATCCAAATAAACTACATTCACTGACTCTCTTTGTCTATCCTGCCTGTTATTTCCTCAAAGAATTCCGCCAGATAAGTCAGGCAATATTTCCCCTTAAGGAAATCACGCTGACTTTAGCGTATTTGTCATGTGCCTCCAAGTACTCTAAATCTTATCCTTAATAATAGACTCCAACATCACTGAAGTCAGGCTAACCAGCCTATAATTTCCTTCCTTCTGCCTCCCTCCCTTTTTGAAGAGTGGAATGACATTTGCAATTTTCCAGTCCTCCAGAACCTTGCCAGAATCTAGTGATTCCTTAAAGATCATTACTGATGCCTCCATAATCTCTTCAGCCATCTCTTTAGATCCTTGGGGTGTAGTCCATCTGTCCAGGTGACTTACCTACCTTCAGACCTTTCAGCTTCCCATGCACCTTCTCCCTAGCAAGAATAACTACACTCACTTCTGCCTCCTTTCACTTGTATTTCTGGAATACTGATACAAGTTTCTTACTAAACTTGTCTGCTATTTTTTAGTTTCCCATTATGCCAATGAAACAAAGAAAACAACTAAAATCTTTGCAAGCAACACACATCAAAGTTGCTGGTGAACGCAGCAGGCCAGGCAGCATCTAGGAAGAGGTACAGTCGACGTTTCAGGCCGAGACCCCTCATCAGGACTAACTGAGGAAAGAGCTAGTAAGAGATTTGAAAGTGGGAGGGGGACGGGGAGATCCAAAGTGATAGGAGAAGACAGGAGGGGGAGGGATGGAGCCAAGAGCTGGACAGGTGATTGGCAAAACGGGTATGAGAGGAACATGGGACAGGAGACCCAGGGAGAAGGAAAAGGGGGAGGGGGAAAAACCCGGAGGATGGGCAAGGGGTATAGTCAGAGGGACAGAGGGAGAAAAAGGAGAGAGAGAGAGAAAGAATGTGTGTATATAAATAAATAAGGGATGGGGTACGAGGGGGAGGTGGGGCATTAGTGGAAGTTAGAGAAGTCGATGTTCATGCCATCAGGTCGGAGGCTACCCAGACGGAATATAAGGCGTTGTTCCTCCAACCTGAGTGTGGCTTCATCTTTACAGTAGAGGAGGCTGTGGATAGACATGTCAGAATGGGAATGGGATATGGAATTAAAATGTGTGGCGACTGGGAGATCCTGCTTTCTCTGGCAGACAGAGCAATCATGCTTTTTCTGTTAAACAATCACCACAAACAATGGCCTGTAACTTCCCTTTGGACTTGGAGGCGGCAGAATCAAGGGGAGGTGAGGCAGCAGGAAAAGCCTGAGGTTCAATTGATTTAAGCGCTGGTTGGAATTGGAAAGGTTGGCTAAGGGCAAATCGAGGTGGCGGTGTCCAAGCCCTGGAGCGTATCAAAGCACCAAAACCCAGTGTTCAGATGATTTCAGCGCCAGGCCAGATTGAAAAGGTCAGGGTGTTGGGGCCAGAGACAAGGGATGGGCTGGTTCAGCTCGCTGTTCTGCGATGTTTCCTCGGCTCTACGCTGAACTGAGGGTTTGTGGCCTCATGCCTGTGGGCAGACTCTCATTTATGGACTTCAGTTCTGTCACACACAGTGCTGTTTTGCTTCAAGATCATTGATGAGTGCAGAATGCAACCACGCACAGATCGACCAAGAAGCCCCTGGTCTAGTATGGAGATTAAAGAAGTTCCACCGTTCCTTCGATGGACAAAAATTTACTCTAGTGACAGACCACCAGCTCCTTGTGTCCATTTTCAGGAAGGGAACCCCAGTGATGTCTGCTACCCAGTTGCAACGTTGGGCACTTTTCCTAGGAGCCTATTCTTATGACATGGAGTTCAAGGTAACTGAAGAAGAAAAGTCCTCATTCTGTGACCTAGTAGAGGTGTTCCACACGGCATTGGTGGACCAGCTGTCAATAAGAAATTCTGAAATACAAAGAGAAACAAGGATTTACCCAAACATTGTCAAAAGTCTATGACATCACCATGCAATGATGGCCAGCTCTCGGTAATCCTGTGTTTCCAGAGTTCTCAGTGAGATGAGACTAGCTGTCCGTATGTCAAAGAAGCCTAATGTGTGGATCTCGTAGTGTGGTTCCCTCTAAACTGTGCATCAATGTGTTAGAGAATCTGCATGAAGGGCACCAGGGTACCGTCAAAATGAAGAGTCTCACCTGGAGCTATGTGTGGTGGCTAGGAATAGGTAAACAGATTGAAAACTTGGCCAAAAGCTGTTCGGGAAGCCAAAAAGTTCAAAATGCACCTGCACAGACATTGTTACACCCATGGGAGTGGTTGTCATCACCGTGTACAGATTGACTTTGCTGGGTCCTTCATGGACTCCATGTTTCTGATTGCTGTCGATGCTCATTCAAAGTGGCTGGAGGTCCCTACAATGAAGTCAACCATGTCAGCAAAACTGTCTCCGCCCTTCACCAGAAACGGCTTACCAGAACAAATTGTGAGTGACAATTGACCACAATACATATCAGAAGAGTTCAGACCATTCATTGAGAAAAATAGCATCAGACATTTCAAGTCAGCTCCTTACCACCCAGCAATGAATGGATTAGCTGAAAGGTTTATCCAACTTTCAAGAAGTCTACTAAAGCTATGGACAAGGAGGATATTTCTCTACAGCACAAGGTGAACAACTTCCTTATAGTGTATCGGAACTCTGTTCATGCGACGACAAATCAGACACCTGCAGTGCTGTTCGTGAGCAGGAAACTGAGATCTCGCGTAGACCTCCTGAAACCAGATCTACGGAGTGAAGTGCAGAATAAACAGTTCAGCCAGTTGCCATGTGAAGCAGAAAGGAGCTTTGAGGTTGGATAGGAAGTCCAAGTGCGTGATTACTGAGAAGACAAGGGGACCCCCGATAAGATAGTTACAAGCACTGGACCACCGATGTAGACAGTGGATGTTGGAGATCAGACATCACGTAGACCAGTTACTAGATGCTCAACTGAAGAACACATCTGAGTCGATTGCATCCAACAAGAAGGACACATTACAGTCACTGGACTTACCTCTCAGTGATGATTATGAGACTGACAGCAACATGATTCCTGCTGGAGAGAAAGCTGTCTTTGACAAGACAGCGGCCAAACCTGCTGCCACTCCACAGGTCCAGAGGTGCTATCCTGAAAGAAACAGATCGTCACCCAAAAGACTGGATCTTTGGTATAGTGAAGTTAGTAATGCACTGTTATTTTAAAAAAAGAAAGAAAGTCAAGCAAACACTGTTATTGGGAAAGTATGTCTATCTGAACATGGTCTGTTAAAGGGAAATTGAAAGTTTTGTTACATATATAGTTTTGTGTTATATTAATCTAAAGGGGGAGGAAGTGTACAAATCTATTTCTTTTAGCAAAATGACAACCCTTGTCACTAATTACTGACTGATAACTTACCAATGTACATTGGTTTGTTTTTCTTTCTGAAAAGTGAATATACACATTAACTTCACCACCAAGTGCGTGTCTTTATTTATTTGATATGTAGTTGTATAGACACAAAAATCTGTTTTTTTTTTCTCTCTCTGCACATTGGGTATTTGAGAATCTTTTTTATGGGTTCTTTCGTGTTTCTTTGTTTCACGGGTGCCTGTAAGGAGACAATTGTCAAGGTTGTATAATGTATACATTCTTTGGTAATAAATGTACTTTGACCTTTGAACTACCTCTCAAGCATCATTTTCCAGCGGTCCAATACCCACTCTAGCTTCTCTTTTACTCTTTATATACCTGAAAAAGCATTTGGTATCCTCTTTTATATTATTGGCTAGCTTACCTTCATCTTTCATCTTTTCTCTCATTATGCCTTTTAATTGCTTCTATGGATTTTTAAAAGCTTCCCAATCCTCTAACTTCCCACTAATATTTGCTATATTATATGCCCTCTCTTTAGCTTTTGTGCTGTTTTTGACTTCTCTTGTCAACCAGAGTTGGCTCATCTACTTTTTAGATACATCTTCTGAATTGCCCCCAGAAATGCCAGCCATTGCTGTTCTGCCGTCATCCCTGCTAGTGTCCCCTTCCAATCAACTTTGGTCAGCTCCTCTTTCATGCCTCTGTAATTTCCTTTACCACACTATAATACTACATCTGACTTTAGTTTCTCCTTCTCAAACTACAGAATGAATTCTATCTTATTATAATTACTGCTTTCTTAGGGTTCTTTTACCTTAAGGTCCCTAATCAAATTTGGGTCATTACATAACACCCATCCAGAATAGCCTTTACCCTGGTGAGTGCAACCACAAGGTGCTCTGAAAAGCCATCTCATAGACATTCTACGAAGTCCCTCTCTTGGTGTCCAACACCAACCTGATTTTCTCAATCTATCTGCATACTGAAATCCCTCATAACTAACACAGCATTGCTGCCCTAAATGCCAGCAGGCGTAATGGGCAGTAATTAAGTAAGTAAGCATCACAGTATTGCCTTTTCTATCTCCTGTTGTAATTTGTTGCCCACATCTCGGCCGCTGTTCGGAGGCATGTTAATAAATCCTATCAGAGTCTCTTTACCCTTACAGTTTCTTAAGTATTTCATGACATAAGCCTGATTCTGATCCTGAAGCCCTCTTCTCATTACTACCACCGGCGGCGAAGGGATAGGGGAGCTGGAGACACTCAGTGATTCTGGGACTGTTCTTCCCCTCCTCCATCAGATTTCTGAACGGCCCACTTTTGCACGATTTATTTAACTTTCTAGGTGGCGGTGTAAAGAAAAGTCCCTATCGAATGAGGTGTAAGGCACTCCTTCTTTCCGCTAGCTTGCAGGCCACCCATGGGCAAGGTGTGGCACTTGCTTAGCCCCTCCCCAGTCAGGGTCATGTGAAACCATGGGAACAGGTGGTGGATGGTCGTATGAGCAACTGGTGCATATCACAAGTCCTGGTTATGTGACCGCTGATGCCAGGCAGACAATCTCTGAAGAGTATCGATAATGGCTATGGTCACCCATCTTGTAGACACTGCCCAGAAGAAGAAAATGGCAAACTACTCCTGTAGAAAAATTTATCAAGAACAATGGTGGTCATGGAAAGGCCATGATCGCCTGCATCATATTACTATGATGATGATTATGAGGACACGCAGTCCCCTTTTATTGTCGTTTAGTAATGCATGCATTAAGAAATGATAAAATGTTTTTCCAGAATGATATCATGAAAACACATGACAAACCGACTTAAAAACTAACAAAAACCACATAATTATAACACATATTTACAACAGTGCAAAGCAATACTGTAATTTGATAAGAACAGACCATGGCACAGTAAAAGTCTCAAAGTCTCTCGAAAGTCCCATCATCTTATGCAGACGGTGAACCTCCAGCGCCGCCAACTTACCGATGCAGCATCCGACCACAGTCTGACTCCGAGTCCGTCTGAAAACTCCGAGCCTCCGACCACCTCTTCGACACCGAGCACCATCTCTGCCGAGTGTTTTGACCCCTGCCCCAGGAACAGGTGATACACAAAGCTGAAGATTTGGGGCCTTTGTCTCCGGAGATTCTCGATCACACAGTAGCAGCGGCAGCGAACCGGGCATTTCAGAAGTTACTCCAGATGTGCCTCTGCGCTTCTCCCGGCTGTCTCCATCAAATCCGGATTGTGCACGGCCCCCTAGTTACACATAAACGATATTCATTCGGAACGGCCTGCACACCGCGCCGCCATCTTCTCCTCCCTCCATATGACATGGTTCATAACGATAATGATGGTTGAATAGTCCAGTAGTTCCATTTAGTATCAGAGAAATGTACACGATATACATCCGGAAATTCTTGTTCTTCATAGACGTCCTCAAAAACAGAAGAGTGCCCCAAAGAATGAGTGACAGTTAAAAACGTTAGAATGCCAAAGTCCCCCCACTCCCACCTCCCATGCAAAGCAGCAGCAAAGCAATGACCTCCCCACCCCCACCTGCTTCCACAAAAAAGCATCAGCACCCTCCACCCGCCAAGCAAGCAACAGCAAAGCCCCCTTTTACTTTTTGAAATATTTTTGTAGCTCATAGTAATTATTATGCCTTGCAATATACTGCTGTTACAGAACAGTAAATGTCATGACTTATGTCAATGATCAAGGACCAAAGGTCAAGGGTCAAGGGTCAACTTTATTCACTATATACCTTTATGAGGATTACAAATTTACTGTGGAGTGTTAGCGCAACATGCAACAACAAACAACATTCAACAATTGTAAAGAATAAGGAATTATATAAAATAAAGCTAGAAGTATGAATATGGAATAAAATGTGCATAAAAACTGACTCTGATTCTATGAGACTGATCCTGTGGCTGTAACTGGCTGTATCACTCTAACTGGGTGGAGGGGGCTGCTGCACAGTATTGAAGTAAGCTGCAGAGAGTTGTAAACTCAGTCAGCTGTCATGGTTAATAGCCTCTGTAGTATCCAGGACATCTTCAAGGAACAATGCCCACAGAAAGGCAGCGTCCATCATTATGGACCCCCCGCCCCCCCATCACCCAGGACATGCTCTCTTCTCATTGCTACCATCAGGAAGGAGGTACAGAAGCCTGAAGGCACACACTCAGTGATTCAGGAACAGCTTCTTCCCCTCTGCCATCCAATTTCTGAAAGGACATTTAACCTATGAACACGGCCTCACTACTTTTTAATTTCTTTTTTGCACCACTTATTTAATTTAACTATTTTATAATTTTTTTTCCTGTTGCTGCAAAGTTAACAAGTTTCACGACTTATGCCAATGATATTAAACCTGATTCTCATTCTAGCTTTTTATTCAGTATTTATTTAATTACTTGAATTTAAAATTCCCTGCTAGGGTGTTGGCATTTGAACTGGCGTCCCTGGCCTACTAGTCCAAGCCTCCACAGCAGCTCTTCACCTTGGTGCTAATGTACCTGGAATGCAGAGCAATCTGTGTAATCCATCTGACCGTACAACAGGGGGCTCGGGAGTGTGGTGGAAAAAAATATCGTTCCTCTGTATCAGGTCGCACATCAAATGAAGAGTAATCCCATGCTGGGCATTTCAAAAATACCAAAAAGTCACAGCATTAATATCAAATTTGTCTTTTCATAAAAGGCTTACTATATTTCTCAGCACTGGTTTAATGAACGTCATTCTTCTAGGTACCATTATAAGCTGGACCTGTTTAGTCTTGCAATAGATCCAGGCTCAGTAAAGTTGAAGCAAGGTTCAGCCAAGACTTGTACGGTGGAGTGTTGGAGACTGAAGCACTTCACCCCATTCCCAGCGGACTGCCAGCGGAGAATGGCGAGGAATGTTTCTGACCGGGGGAATGGAAGGTGATCTCACAGCTATTCACAGATTAAACAAATGAAAGAGAATAAGGCTGCCTCGGGTGACGAGATATTTGAGGAATTTCAAGCTGCAGTTAGCACAAAGCCGGAAAAGTGGGCTAATTGGGAATGTCATCATTGTATGGTTGTACAATACGGAAAAAGGCCCTTTGGACCATATGTGTCCACGCCAATCAAAACGTAAATTCAAGCTAATCCAATTTCATGCACTTGACCCACATCCCTCTAAACTCTTGTCATCTACAAACCTGTCCATATGCTTCTAAGATGTATCTAATGTACCTACCTCAACCACTTCCTCTGGCAGATGGTTCAATACATCCACCATCCACTGTGTAAAAAGATTGCCACTCGGGTTCCTATTGAGCCTTGCATCTCTGCCTTTCCTGCTGCTGGCTGTAAGGAGACTGTGCACTGTCCCGGGAACTGAGTGGGTTTCCTCCGGGTGCTTCACGATCCAAAAGCTGTATAGCAGGTAAGCAGGTTAATTGGTCATCATGGGTGTAATTGGGCGGCCTCTCATGATCGTACAGTTCTGACTGAAGTTAGAGAAGGAATCAGCTGCACACAGCTGTGGCAGGGTTCGCAGGCCATTGCTTGTCTACAAAGCAAAACCTCACATTATGAATGGCTGTGATGGTTCACTCACAGATGAGCTCAATGCATTTTATACTTGCTTTGAAACGGAGAATAAAACTAAACCTGTGCGAACACTTGCAGAACCTGGTGATCTCTGTCTCAAGAGGCCTACGTTAAAACATCTTTCAAGAGGGTGAACCCTTGCAAGGTGTCAGGCCCTGAAAACCTGAAAACTTGCGCCAACCAACTAATGGGAGTGTTCAAGGAAATCTTCAATCTCTCACTACTGCAGTCGGAGATTCCCACCTGCTTCAAAAGGGTGACAATCATACCAGTGCCCAAGAAGAGCAGGGAGTGCTGAGCCAACGACTGTCGCCCAGTTGCACTCACATCTGTTGTGATGGAAAGCTTTGAGAGGTTGGTCATGGTCAGAATCATTTGCTGCCGAAGCAACGACCTGGACCCACTGCAATTTGCCACAATAGGTCTACAGCAGTTGCAATCTTACCAGCTCTCCACTCGGCCTTGGATCACCTGAACAATAACAATACTTAGATCAGGCTGCTGTGTATTAATTACAGCTCAGTGTTCAATGCAAGTGTCTGCTCTATTCCAATCAACAAGTTCCAGATCCTGGGCCTTTGTATCTCCCTCTGCAACTGGATGCTTGATGTCCTATCAATAGTCCAGAGTCAGTGCAGATTGGTAATAACATCTCTACCTCGCTGACAATCAACACTGACACTCCACAAGGATGTGTGCTTAGCCCACTGCTCTACTCTCTCTACACCCATGACCATGTGGATAGGCACAGCTCAAATGCGATTTATAAACTTGCCGACAACACAACAATTGTTGCAGAGTTTCAGGTGGTGATGAGGAGGTGTACAGGAGTGAGATAGATCAGTTGGGTAAGTGATCTCTAAACAACAATCTTCCAGTCAATGTCAGTAAGACCAAGGAATTGATTGTGAGATGCCTGGAAGAGGAAGTCGAGGCAACACACACCAGTCGTCACTGAGGTGGAAAAGGTGAGCAGTTTCAAGTTCCTTGGTGTTAACATCTCTGAGGATTTATCCTGTGTCCAACATATTGGTGCAGTTATAAAGATGGACTGACAGTCAAGGACACCTTCAAAAGACGATGCCTCAAAAAGGCAGCAGCCATCAGTAAAGACTCCCATCACCCAGGACGTGCCCTCTTCTCATTGCTACCATCAAGGAGGAGGTACAAGAGCCTGAAGACACACACTCAATGTTTCAGGAACAGCTTCTTCCCCTCCATCATCATATTTCTAAACAGATAATAAGCACTACCTCACTATTTATTTTTTGCTCTCTTTTTGCACTATTTACTTAATTTAATTTTTTGTATGTAGTTCTTACTGTAATTTCTATTTTATTATCTGCTGCCACAAAACAACACATTTCACTAAAAACCTAATTCCGATTCTAATTCTTCTAAATGCCTGCAAGGAAATGAATCTCAGGGTGATGTCCTGATGAAGTGCCTCACCCTGAAGGGTCAACTGTTTATTTCCTTCCATGGATGCTGCCTGATCTGTTGAGTTACTAGAGTATCTTGTATGTGTTACTCTAGTATAAGGTGACATCCGTACTTTAATAATTTACTGTATTTCCTTTGAATGTTGAACTTTGAAATTCAAACATAGAAACATAGAAAATAGGTGCAGGAGTAGGCCATTCAGCCCTTCGAGCCTGCATCCCCATTCAGTACGATCATGGCTGATCATCCAACTCAGAACCCTGTACCAGCCTTCCCTCCATACCCCCTGATCCCCGTAGCCACAAGGGCCATATCTAACTCCCTCTTAAATATAGCCAATGAACTGGCCTCAACTGTTTCTTGTGGCAGAGAATTCCACAGATTCACCACTCTCTGTGTGAAGAAGTTTTTCCTAATCTCGGTCCTAAAAGGCTTCCCCTTTATCCTCAAACTGTGACCCCTCGTTCTGGACTTCCCCAACATCGGGAACAATCTTCCTGCATCTAGCCTGTCCAATCCCTTTAGGATTTTATATGTTTCAATAAGATCTCCCCTTAATCTTCTAAATTCCAATGAGTATAAGGCTAGTCGATCCAGTCTTTCATCATATGAAAGTCCTGCCATCCCAGGAATCAATCTGGTGAACCTTCTTTGTACTCCCTCTATGGCAAGGATGTCTTTCCTCAGATTAGGGGACCAAAGCTGCACACAGTACTCCAGGTGTGGTCTCACCAAGGCCTTGTACAACTGCAGTAGTACCTCCCTGCTCCTGTACTCGAATCCTCTTGCTATGAATGCCAGCATACCATTCACCTTTTTCACCACCTGCTGTACCTGCATGCCCACTTTCAATGACTGGTGTATAATGACATCCAGGTCTCGTTGCACCTCCCCTTTTCCTAATCGGCCACCATTCAGATAATAATCTGTTTTCCTGTTTTTGCCACCAAAGTGGATAACCTCACATTTATCCACATTAAATTGCATCTGCCATGAATTTGTCCACTCACCCAACCTATCCAAGTCACCCTGCATCCTCTTAGCATCCTCCTCACAGCTAACACTGCCGCCCAACTTCGTGTCATCCTCAAACTTGGAGATGCTGCATTTAATTCCCTCATCCAAGTCATTAATATATATTGTAAACAACTGGGGTCCCAGCACTGAGCCTTGCGGTACCCCACTAGTCACCGCCTGCCATTCTGAAAAGGTCCCATTTATTCCCACTCTTTGCTTCCTGTCTGCCAACCAATTCTCTATCCACATCAATACCTTACCCCCAATACTGTGTGCTTTAAGTTTGCACACTAATCTCCTGTGTGGGACCTTGTCAAAAGCCTTTTGAAAATCCAAACGTCCCTTCCCCTCACAATTAGCACCTAGTGGATGCAGTTTCAGCAGTTCCATTAAAAGCAATTAATCACACAGACTCCTCCACCCAAAAACTGATGAAGGGTCTCGACCTGAAACATCAACTATTCCTCTCTCGGCAGATGTTGCCTAACTTGCTGAGTGTCGCCAGCGTTTTCTGTTTTTATTTCGGATTTCAAGCATCTGCAGTTTTTCTTTTTCTTTTGAAAGCTTCAAGTTTCTCAGTACAAGTATCACCAACAATCTCTCCCGGTCCATTCAGAAATCCGCCATTAGGTTTCTGAGTGGACATTGAACCCAGGAACACTACCTCACCACTTGTTATTTTCTCTTTTTTTCTCTGATTTAACTTTATATATATATATATATATATATATATATATATATACTGGAATTTGTCATTTCTGTTATTATGCACTGTAATGTACTGCTGCCACAAAACAACATGTTTCATGACATATGCCAGTGATATTAAACCTGATTCTGATTCTGGTCCATCCACAGCCAAGAAACCTCACCATCACCTCTACTTCCACTGGAAGCTAAAAATTCCTACTGATACTCTTACCAATCCATGGAACCAGAATCAGTTTATTATCACTAGCGTATGCTGTGACATTTGTTGACTTTGCAGCAACAGTACAATGCAATTCATAATATTAGAGAAAAAGAACAGAATTGCAGTAACTACATATGTTAAATTGTTAAATTAAATAAGAAGTCCAAAAGTAGAAATAAAAAAGTAGTGAGATGGTGCTCATGGGTTCAATGCCCATTCAGAAATTGGATGGCAGAGGGGAAGAAGCTGAGTGTGTGCCTTCAGGCTTCTTACCTCCTTCCTGATGGTAGCAATGAGAACAAGGCATAACCTGGGTGATGGGGGTCCTTAATGATGGATGCTGTCTTTTTGAGGCATTGCTCCTTGAAGATGTCCTGGATTCTACAGAGGCTAGTGCCCATGATGGAGCTGACTGAATTTGGTATGACAATTGCTCTGCCCATGACTGCAAAAGACTGCGGAGGGTTGTGGACACAGCTCAGAACATCAAAGAAACTAACCTCCAGTCTATCATCTCCTTTGAGATTTCCCACTGCCTCACTAAAACAGCGAAGAAAATCAGAGAAACCCACTCGCCCTGGACATTATCTCTTCACCTTCCTTCCAGAAGAAGATACAAAATCCTGAAGGCTTATACTATCAGGCTGAAGGACAGCTGTTACATAAAAGGAATGATGAATCCTTGATCTCCCAATCTAACTCGTCAGAGCCTTGCACTTTATTTATTTATCTGCACTGCATTTTCTCAGTAACTGCAGCAGTATATCATATATATCATTTGATGGTTTTCGGTCTGTACTCACTGGAATTCTGAAGAATGAGGGGTGACCTCATTGAAATCTATCGAATGGTGAAAGGCCTTCATAAAGTGGACATGGAGAGGATGGTTCCTCTGGCGGAAGAGTCTAAGACCAAAGAACACAGCCCCAGAATAGAGGGCTGTCCTTTTAGATAAGGAACAATTTACTTATCCAGAGAATGGTGAATCTATGGAATTCTTTGCCACAGGCAGCTGTGGAGGCCAATTTGTTGGGTATATTTAAGGCAGAGTTTGATAGAGCCTTGATGGTTCAGGGCATGAAGGGATACAGGGAGAAGGCAGGAGATTGGGGCTGAGAGGAAAATTGGATCAGCCATGATGAAATGACAGAGTAGACTCGATGGGCCAAATGGCCTAATTCTGTTCCTATATCTTATGGTCTTATAAATGCAGAGCTCTAATTCCACATTTAACTTTGCCAATGACACCACTATCGCAGTCTGAATAAAGAGTAGTGACGAATCAGGAGGGTGACTGAAAACCTGGCTGGGTGGTGTCACAACAACAACCTCTCCCTTAATGTTAGCAAGACCAAGAAGCTGATCATTTACCTCAGAAGAAGGAAACTGGGGGTCCATGAGCCAGTCTGCATCAGTGGGATCAGAGGTAGAGAGAGTCAGTGTTATCATTTCAGTGGGTCTGTCAGGGGTACTGCTCATAAGTGCCATTATGCAGAAAGCAGAGCAGCAGCTCCATTTCTTTCGAAGTTTGGGAAAATACGGCATGCCATCTCATACTTTGACAAACTTCTATAGATATGTAGGAGAGTATATTGACTGACTGCATCACAGCCTGGCATGGAAACACCAGTGCCCTTATATGGAAAATCCTACAAAAAGTACGTGTGCTTGCAACACTGTGTGTCAGACAGAGTGATCAGCAGCACTGGGGCTCCACAGGGGACTGTCCTGTCTCCCTTTCTACTCACCATTTACACCTCGGACTTCAACTACTGCACAGAGTCTTGTCATCTTCAGAAGTTTTCTGATGACTCTGCCATAGTTGGATGCATCAGCAAGGGAGATGAGGCTGAGTACAGGGCTACGGTAGGAAACTTTGTTACATGGTGTGAGCAGAATTATCTGCAGTTTAATGTGAAAAAGACTAAGGAACTGGTGGTAGACCTGAGGAGAGCTAAGGTACCGGTGACCCGTGTTTCCATCCAGGGGGTCAGTGTGGACATGTTGGAGGATTACAAATACCTGAGGATACGAATTGACAATAAATTGGACTGGTCAAAGAACACTGAGGCTGTCTACAAGAAGGGTCAGAGCCGTCACTATTTCCTGAGGAGACTGAGGTCCTTTAACATCTGCCGGATGATGCTGAGGATGTTCTACGAGTCTGTGGTGGCCAGTGCTATCATGTTTGCTGTTGTGTGCTGGGGTAGCAGGCTGAGGGTGGCAGACACCAACAGAATCAACAAACTCATTCGTAAGGCCAGTGATGTTGTGGGGATGGAACTGGACTCTCCGACGGCGGTGTCTGAAAAGAGGATGCTGTCCAAGTTGCATGCCATCTTGGACAATGTCTCCCATCCACTACATAATGTACTGGTTGGGCACAGGAGTACATTAAGCCAGAGACTCATTCCACCGAGATGTAACACAGAGCGTCATAGGAAGTCATTCCTGCCTGTGGCCATCAAACTTTACAACTCCTCCCTAGGAGGGTCAGACACTCTGAGCCAATAGGCTGCTCCTGGACTTATTTCCTGGCTTAATTTACATATTACTATTTAATTATTTATGGTTTTATTACTATTTAATTATTTATGGTGCAACTGTAATGAAAACCATTTTCCCTCGGGATCAATAAAGTATGACTATGACTATGACTAAGTCGTGGATACGGCCCAGTCCAAGTAAATTTTTGCCCACCGCTGAGCACATCTGCATGACGTACTGTCGCAGGAAAGCAGCATCCATGCGACCCCCACTACCCAGGTCATGCTCTCTTCTCGCTGCTGCCATCAGGACGAAAGTACAGGCTCCTCATGATTCACACCATCAGGTTCAGACACAGTTATTACCCCTTAACCAACAAGTTCTTCAACCAAAAGGAATAACCCCATCACTGAACTGTTCCCACAACCTATGGACTCATTTTCATGTTCTTCAAATTTATTGCTTATTTATTATTACTATTATTATTATTATTATTTCTTTTTCTCTCTTTCCTTTTGTATTTGCAGTTTGTTGTTTTTTTTGCACATTGGTTGTTTGTTTGCCCTGTTGATTGCAGTCTTTCATTGATTCTACTGTATTTCTTGTATTTACTGTGAATGCCTGCAAGAAAATGAATCTCAGGGTTGTATATGGTGACATATATGTACTTTGATAATAAATTTCCTTTGAACTTTGAAGAACTTGGCAGGTCAAGCAGCATCAGAATCTGAATCAGGTTTATTATCACTGGCATGTGACGTGAAATTTGTTAACTTAGCAGCAGAAGTTCAATAAGTAAATCTTATTCGGTATAATTTATACAGTATACGTATATTGAACAGATTAAAAATCTTGCAAAAAATGGAAATACTGTATATTTTTTAAAAAAGTCAGGTAGTGTCCAAAGATTCAATGTCCATTTAGGTATCAGATGGCAGAGGGGAAGAAGCTGTTCCTGAATCACTGAGTGTGTGTCTTCAGGGTTCTGTATCTCCTACCTGATGTTAACAGTGAGAAAAGGGTATGCCCTGGGGGCTGGAGGTCCTTAATAATGGACGCTGCTTTTCTGAGATACCACTTCCTGAAGGTGTCCTGGGTACTTTGTAGGCTAGTACCCAAGATGGAGCTGACTAAATTTACAACCCTCTGCAGCTTCTTTTGGTCCTGTGCAGTAGCCCCTCTATACCAGACAGTGATGCAGACTGTCAGAATGCTCTCCACGGCACAGGTGTACAAGCTTTTGTGTGTATTTATTGACTTACCAAATCTCTTCAAACTCCTAAAGTATAGCTGCTGTCTTGCCTTCTTTATAACTGCATCAATATGTTGGGACCAGGTTAGATCCTCAGAGATCTTGACAGCCAGGAACTTGAAACTGCTCACTCTCTCCACTTCTGATCCCTCTATGAGGATTGGTATGTGTTCCTTCGTCTTACCCTTCCTGAAATCCACAATCAGCTCTTTCGTCATACTGATGTTGAGTGCCAGGTTGTTGCTGTGACACCACTCCACTAGTTGGTATACCTCACTCCTGTACGCCCTCTCGTCACCACCTGAGATTCTACCAATAATGGTTGTATCCTCAGCAAATTTATAGATGATATTTGAGCTATGCCTAGCCACACAGTCATGTGTATATAGAGAGTAGAGCGGTGGGCTAAGGACACACCTCTGAGGCGCACCAGTTGATTGCCAGCGATGAGGAGATGCTATCACCAATCTGCACAGATTGTGGTCTTCCGGTTAGAAAGCCGAGTTCAAATTCAAATTTATTGTCATCTGACTGTACATATGTACAACCAAATGAAACAATGTTCCTCTGGACCACAGTGCACCCAACACATAGAACATAGAAATATCATCATAAATAAGCAAATAAAATAGAATTCAAATGCATGTAGTGCACAGCGCAGGTAAACAGTAAACAGCTCGTCGTCCTAGTGACAAGACCTCGGTGGTGGCAGGGTATTCATTACTCTCACAGCTTGAGGGAAGAAGCTGGTACCCAGTCTGACAGTTTTAGTCCTGATGCTCCTGTACCTCCTTCCTGATGGTAGGTGGTTAAAGAGGTTGTGGGATGGGTGGTAGGGATCCTCGACAATACTTTGGCCCTTTTGTTTACCACAGTCCGAGTAAATATCACAAACGGGAGGAGAGAGACCTTGGCGATCTTCTCGGTGGTTCACTATCCTCTGTGAGATCTTGTGGACCAATGCCTTGCAGTTTCCGCACCACACAGTGATGCAGCCAGACAGAACACTCTCTGTGCTGCTCCTGTAGAAAGTTGTTAGAATAGGGCAGGGAGCCTTGTACGCCTCTGTCTCCTCAGAAACTGTAGATGCTGCTGTGTCTTCTGGAGTAGTTGTTATTGTGGGTCCAGGTTAGATCATCCGTTCTGTGAACACCAAGGAACCTTGTGCTCTTCGCGCTCTCCACAGCAGAGCCATTTGCCTTCCTCACCACTGACTCAACCTGCAAGTTAACCTTCAGGGTGTTCTGCACAAGGACTCCCAAGTCCCAGTACATCTGGCAAAGTTGGCGAAGCTGGTGAAGTTTGGTGATCAGCTTGGAGGGGATCACGGTATTTAATGCCGAACTAAAGTCAATGAACAGCATTCTGACGTAAGAGTTGGGGCTGTCCAGGTGGGTCAGGGCAGAGTGAAGTGCCATGGAGATGGCATCCTCTGTTGACCCGTTGGTTCGATAGGCAAATTGATGGCGGTCCAGGGCAGAGGGCAGACAGGATTTCAGATGTGATAGAACCAGTCTCTCAAAGCACTTTGCAATGATGGGGGTGAGTGCAACTGGACGGAAGTCATTCAGGCCCATGGCAGTGGAATGCTTCGGCACTGGCATGATGGTGGCGATCTTGAAGCTTGTAGGGACAACTGCCTGGGCCAGGGACAGGTTAAAAATGAGATGCTGAGGCTTTATAAGGCACTGGTGAGGCCTCACCTTGAGTATTGTGAAAAGTTTTGGGTTCCTTATCTAAGAAAAGATATGCTGGTATTGGAGCGGGTTCAGAGGAGGTTCACAAAGATGATTCCGGGAATGAAAGGGTTATCATACGAGACCGTTTGATAGCTCTGGGCCTGTGCTCGCTGGAATTTAAAAGGATAAGTGGAGATCTCATTGAAACCTTTTGAGTATTGAAAGACCTAGACAGAGTAGATGTGGAAAGTGTGTTTCCCATGGTGGGAGAGTCTAGTACAAGAGTGCACGGCCTCAGGATAGAGGGGCGTCCATTTAAAGCAGAGATGTGGAAAAATTTCTTCAGCCAGAGGATGGTGAATTTGTGGAATTTGTTACCACAGGTAGCTGTGGAGGCCAGGTCATTGGGTATATTTAAGGCAGAAATTGATAGGTTCTTGATTGGACATGACATCAAAGGTTACGGGGAGAAGGCCGGGAAGTGGGGCTGAGGAGGGGAAAAAAGGATCAGACATGTTTGAATGGTGAAGCAGACTTGATGGGCCAAATGGCCTAATTCTGCTCCTATGTCTTATGGTCTTATGGTTATCAGTCCTCGCTGGGATTCAACACGCCTCTCTGTAACAGGAACTTGGACTTTTTAACGGAAAGACCACAGTCAATCCAAGCCCCACCATGCTGAGCAAGAGTGCCCCACTGCTGACTCACAATACTGCCAGATCCTACTCAAGTTCACTGATGATACAGCAGTGGTTGGCCGCACCAGCTACAATGATAAGTCGGCACACGTGGAGGAGATAGAGGGACTCTTCAAATGGTGTAAGAACAACAACACGAGTCTCAACGTGGACCACATTACAGTGTTGATTGTGGACTTCAGGAAGGTGTAGGTCGATCGCCGTCCATTGCACGTAAATGGTCCTGACGAAGGGTCTCGGCCGGAAACGTCGACTGTACCTCTTCCTAGAGATGCTGCCTGGCCTGCTGCGTTCACCAGCAACTTTGACGTGCGTAGCCTTCTACAGCCTAACTGTTTTCTCAACACTACCTGCCCCTCCAGCAGCCCGGGTCATTATCGTGTTAAATGCTGAGTTGCAGTTGACGAACAACATCTTGACACGCGAGGCATTGTTTTCCAGCTGGGACAGAACTGAGCCGAGGGCCAAGGCGATTGGCATCATCAGTGGTAGATGGACAGGAAAGGGAATAAACAGTCGAGACCCTTCATCAGGCTGTGGATTCTGTTTAGTGTTGAGGTGAGTAAAGTTATCCAAGTCTGATGTTTGAAGGTATTAAGGAGAATTTAGTCGACAGGATGCCAATCAAGCAAGCGTCTTGTCCGGATGCCCTACTTTGCAGGAGGAACTTTATAAAAAAGTGATTATTGCTGGAATCCAGGCAGCTCCCAGAGAGAAACAAAGGCATTTTCATCAACGTGTTGGCTGTTGAACAGAATCTGACACCCAGCCTGCAGGCTAGGCAAGTTCGAAGCTCAGATTTCATCTTCCACTTGGTAACAGTAAATTGCATTTAAATGTATCCTTTTCACTCAATAATGAGATCAATTTAAACATCAAAAAGGGGGGAAATGGCTCTCTCAAATCAGCCATATCATCTTTTATGTGCTCTCAATGAAAGGATTACTGTAAACTGCGAGAGCTCAGGGGAGCCCAGGGAGGAGAGGATGCAAAAGATCACACAGGGTGTGGTGAGAAATTGTGGTTTACAGAATGTAAAAAACTTGAGAGTTGGGGGACTGATCACTGACCCAGGCATTCGCGTTTGAAGGTTTACAACACTGAGTATGCCTTTGCAAATCCACACTAATACCTACAGATTTGTATCAGTCCCAGTCTAATCACACTGCCCCTACTCCCTCCACACAACCTTGTATCGACCCTCAGCTAATCTCCCTGTCCCACTCTTTCCCCACAACCCTGTATCAGTCTCACTCTAATCCCACTGCCCTGCACCCTCATCACACCCCTGTATCAGTCCCAACTAATCCTACTGTCCACTCTCTCCCCACAGCCCTGTGTCAGTCCCCACACTAATCCCACTATCCATCGCTCTCCTCACAGCCCTGTGTCAGTCCCCACACTAATCCCAGTCCCCAAACTAATCTCCTGCCCCACTGTCTTCCCACAGCCCTGTATCAGTCCCCAAATTAATCCCGGTCCCAGTCACCCCCCACTGTCCTGTATCAGCCTCATACTAATCCCACTGCCCCGCACTCTCCCTACAGCCTTGTGTCAGTCCCCACTCTAATCCCACTGTCGCACTCTCTCCCACAGCCCTGTGTCAGTCCCCAAACACATCACACTGACCCACTCTCTCCCCACAGCCCCATTGTCAATCCTACACTTAATCCCTCTCTTTAAACCATGGGGACATACATGGCTGGAGGATAGGATTAATTTTGACAGCTGTGGGAAGCAAACAGCCAGTGGATTGAATGGCCTGGTTTCCTCTCACGAATTTTCTATAATAGTTGTGAGTGAGTGAGTGAGTGAGTGAGAGAGAGAGAGAGAGAGAGAGAGAGAGAGAGAGAGAGAGAGAGAGAGAGTGTGTGTGTGTGTGTGTGTGTGTGTGTGTGTGTGTGTGTGTGTATCTGTGTGATTGTGTGTACAGGGTTTTGCTGTGGGAAGGGTCTCGATGCCTTCCTCAGCCGCAGCTCCGGCCCTCTCCCGGCACTGTGGTCTCTGCTGCTCTCGCTTCCTGCTGACCTGCCCACTCATTAACAAGAAACTGGAGCTCCGTTTGTCACCGTGTGGTGAACACATCAGAGCCACACAGCAGCCTGCAGAGAGGGGAGGGCCCGCTTTGATCAGGAGGTGTGAGCACATTAGTGGCCCGCCCCACAGGTGCGGCACTTTGTACTTGGGGGTGGGAGTGTGCAGATCTGAAACAGGGTGGGCAGGGGGAGAGTGCCACCCTCACTCCCTGGTTGTTGAAGCTGTATGAGACATTGGTGAGGCTACATTTGGAATATTGTGTGCAGTTCTCGTCACTTATCTACAGGAAGGATATTAGAAAGTTTGAAATTCTTTGAAGACATAACAGGCAGGACTTGCTTTAATTTTAAAAGGGGTGGGGGTTTGATCTCACTGAAACCTATCAAATATTGAAAGACCTAGATAGAGTGGTTGTGGAGAGGATGCTTCCTATAGTGGTGAGTCTTGGAACAGAGGGCACAGCCTCAGACTAGAGGGGTGTCCTTTTAGAACAGAAATGGGGATGAATTTCTTCAGCCAGAGTGTGGTGAATCTGTGGAGTTCATTGCCAGAGATGGCTGTCATTGGGTATATTTAAAGCAGAGGTTAATAGGTTCTTGATTAGTTATGGGGAGAAAACAGGAGAACAGAGTTGAGAGGGATAATAAGTCAGCCATGATAGAATAGCAGCACAGACTCGATAGGCCAAATGGCTTCATTCTGATCCTATGTCTTATGGCTTTATGGTTTTTTGGAAAGAGCACAGAAAATATTTGCAAGGATTTTGCTGGGAGTTGAGGAAAGAGTGAGTTACAGGCAAGGTTGAACAGGTTCGGACTTCATTCCCGAGAGTGGAGGAGAATGAGAGGAGATTTGATAGAGGTATACAAAATTATGAGGGGTACAGATAGGGAGTGTGTGATGGGACAGTGAAAGAGGGAGTTTCACTCTATATTTAACCCTTAGGAACGTAGGAGAATGAGGGGAAGATTTCCCTGACAAGGGAAGTCAAATTTAATGTAAAAGCAAAGGAAAGAGCATACAACAAAGCAAACAATTAGTGGGAAGGCAGAGGATTGGAAAGCTCTTAAAAACCCACAGAAAGTAACTAAAAGAATCATTAGGAGGGAAAAGATGAAATATGAAAGCAAGCTAGCAAACAATATCAAGGTGGGTAGTAAAAGCTTTTTCAAGTATATATAAAATTAAAAGAGAGATGAGAGTGGATATAGGACCACAAGACAATGAGGCTGGAGAAATCATAATGGGTACCAAAGAGATGGAAGATGAACTAAATGAGTATTTTGCATCAGTCTTCATTGTGGAAGACACTGGCAGTGTGCCAGGTATTGAAGATTGTGAGGGAAGAGAAGTGAGTGCAGTTACTATTACAAGGGAGAAGGTGCTCAAAAAGCTGAAAGACCTAAGGGTACATAAGTCACCTGGGCCAGATGAACTGCACCCTAGGGGTCTGAAAGAGGTAATGGTAGAGATTGTGGAGGCATTAGCAATGATCTTTCAAGAATCATTGGACTCTGGCATAGTTCTGGAAGACTGAAAAATTGCAAATGTCACTCCACTCTTTAAGAAAGGAGGAAGGCAGCAGAAAGGAAATTATAGACCACTTTGCCTTATCTCAGTGGTTGGGAAGATGTTGGAGTCAATTGTTAAGGATGAGGTTATGGAGTACCTGGTGACACAGGACAAGATAGCACAAAGCCGACAAGTTTCCTGAAGGGGAAGTCTTGCCTGATGAACCTGCTGGGATTGTTTGAGGAGATTACAGGTAGGATAGGATAAAGGGAGTGTAGTGGATGTTGTATATTTGGACTTACAGAAGGCTTTTGACAAGGTGCTAAACATGAGGCTGCTTACCAAGTTAAGAATTCATGGTATTACAGGAACATTGCTGGCATGGTTAGAGCATTGACTAAGCCCATCGAGTCTGCTGTAGCATTTCATCATGGCTGATTCAATTTTCCTCTCAGCCCCAATTTCCTGCCTGCTTCCTGTATCCCTTCATGCTTTGACCAATCAAGAATCTATCAATCTCTGCCTTGAATATACACAAAGACTTGGCCTCCACAGTCGTCTGTGGCAAAGAATTCCACAGATTCACCACTCTCTGGTGAAAGAAATTCCTCCTCATCTCAGTTCTAAAAGCCCCTCTATTCTGAGTCTACCTCCACACTCCCTCAGGCAGTGTGTTTCAGATTCCAACTACTCCCCAACACCCACCCCCTCAGGTGAAAAGATTCTTCTGTAGATGCTCTCTAATCCTCTCAATCCTCATCCAAAAACTATGCCCACTGATTACAGACACCTCTACTCAGTTTTTACCATCTACTGAAGGTCAGAGTTGAGTTTATTGTCAGCTGCACAAATCCATGTTGAACAGGTGCATCACAGGCACAGAGTATCGGATAAGCAGCATTCACAAGAAAGAACGTAAATTAAACATAAATTGTCCACAATATTTACAGTATGAGAACAAAAAAAGTGGAAGTTTTACTACAGAGTGATCAAAGTGGTCCGAGTGTGGGTGTACGGAGTGATTAGGGATGTGCCGATTGGTTCAAGAACTCAATGGTTGATGGGAAGTGGATATTCCTGAACCCGGCGGTGTGGAACTTCATGCTTCTGTACCTCCTGCTTGATGGTAGATGTGAAAAGTTGGCATGGGCTGGATGGTGGGGGTCATTGATGATGGATGCTGCCTCCTGAACATACAACCAGTGGTGGGGAGGGAGGTGCCCATTGTGTACTGGGCAGAGTCCATTGCACTCTGCAGCTTCTTACATTACTCCTCATTCAAGTTGCTGGGTCAAGACCACAATGCAACCAGTCAGGGCACTTTCAACAGTACATCCAGTCATAGAGTCATAGAGCGTGACAGCACAGAAGCAGGCCCTTTGGCCCATCTAGTCTATGCAGAGTAACACACACACAAAATGATGGGCTATATCAGCAATTCAGGTGGCACCTATGGAAAGTGAAACAGTCCATGTTTTGGGCTGAGACCCTTCCTCAGGACTGGAAAGGGAAGGGAGAAGATGCCAAGATAAGAAGATAAGGGAGGTGAAGCTAGAAGGTGATAGGTGAAGCCAGGCTGCTGGGAAAGGTAAAGGGCTGGAGAAGATGGAATATCTTCGCAGGGCAGTCAAGATGGTGCTAAATGGCAACTCATTTGCTTGCATCTTCGGAAACACCTGTATTTCTATCTTTGATATCTCTTTTTGTCTTTTTCAGGCTGTGGGGGGTTTCTTTTGAAGAGCCTGACCTGGAGTCACACTCTGACTTTAGTTCTTTGCAGGAATGGGACCCGCCCTCAGGGCCTTGTGACTGGCCGCTTTTTCATATCCCGTAGAGCGTACCTTCAGGGTTCCAGGATTTTGTGGCTCTGGGGATGTGCTGATTCTAGACCAGTGCCCCTGTCTGAGGGGTCGCAGAACATTGGGAGCAGCGGATTATCTGCCAGGGGGTTGTGCGTCCGGAGAAATGCACCTTTTAGTGACAACTCTCTGGGCGCAAAGCTCGGAAAAAGCGACGTACCAGACTTTTAACATCATAAATCAGCGAGTTGTTTGTTATGTCTCCCCTCTCGCTGTGAAATGGGAACACCACTCTTTCCCTTATTAGGGAGAGAGAGAGAGAGAGCCTGTGGTATGTCGAATTGCCGGGTGAGCGAGTAGTATTTGGGGTGCTGCAAGTCTGTCTTTATTGATGTTTTGCTGTAAGGTGGAGGGCGTCAATGCTTTTTTGCTGGTGGGGGGGTCGTTGCTTTGCTGCTGCTTGTACAGGGGAGGGGGGAGCTGGGGGGGGCTTTGGTGTTCTAACATTTTAACTGTCATTCATTCTTTGTGGCATTCTTCTGTTTTCGTGGATGTTTGCAAAGAAAAAGCATTTCGGGATGTATATTGTATGCATTACTCTGACATTAAATGTACCTACTGAAACCGATTGAAATCTATGATAGGAGAGTGGAATGGACAATGGGAGAAAGGGAAGAAGGAGGGGTACTAGGGGGAGGTGATAGGCAGATGAGGCAGAGAGGGAGGAATTTCCCCTCTTCTTCCCTTTTCATTCTGACATCTTCCCCCTTCCTTTCCAGACCTGAAGAAGGGCCTCAGCCTGAAACATCGACTGTATCATTTCCATTGCTGCTGCCAAGTTTCTCCAGCATTTCATGTGTGTTGCTCTGGATTTCCAGCATCTGCAGAATCTCTTGTGTTTATGATTGGCGAGTTCACATTGTACATTATTCTGCCTAGTCCCGTCGACCTGCCCCCCATACTCCTCCCATCCATGTACTCATCGGAAGTTCTCCGAAGTGCTGAAATTGAGCCTGAATCCACCACTTCTGCTGACAGCTCGTTCCACACTCTCACCACCTCCCTTCATCTTCCCCTTAAACTTTTCACCTTTCACCCTTCATCATTAGGTTTAGAATCAGAATCAGGTTGATTATCTGACTTATATGACATGAAATTGTTTGTTTTGTGACAGCAGTGCAGCACAAAGACATAGAATTACTATCAATAAATAAAGAGCACAGAGCAAAAAAAAAACTAGAAATAGCAAGCACGAGAAAATCTGCAGATGCTGGAAATTCAAGCAACACACACAAAATGCTGGTGAACGCAGCAGGCCAGGCAGCATCTATAGGAAGAGGTGCAGTTGACATTTCAGGCCGAGACCTTCATTAGGACTAACTGAAGGAAGAGCTAGTAAGAGATTTGAAAGTGGGAGGGGGAGAGGGAGATCCAAAATGATAGGAGAAGACAGGAGGAGGAGGGATGGAGCCAAGAGCTGGATAGTTGGTTGGCAAAAGGGATACAAGGCTGGAGAAGGGAGAGGATCATGGGACGGGAGGCCTATGGAGAAAGAAAGGGGGAGGGGAGCACCAGAGGAAGATGGAGAACAGGCAAGGAGTATTTGTGAGAGGGAAAGAGAGAGAGAAAAAAAGAATTAGGGATGGGGTAAGAAGAGGAGGAGGGGAAGTTAGAGAAATCAGTGTTCATGCCATCAGGTTGGAGGCTACCCAGACGGAATATACGGTGTTGTTCCTCCAACCTGAGTGTGGCTTCATCTTTACAGTAGAGGAGGCCGTGGTTTGACATATCAGAATGGGAATGGGATGTGGAATTAAAATGTGTGGCCACTGGGAGATCCTGCTTCCTCTGGTGGATAGAGCGTAGGTGTTCAGCGAAACGATCTCCCAGTCTGCGTTGGGTCTCACCAATGTATAGAAGGCCACACCAGGAGCACTGGACACAGTATATCACACCAGCAGACTCACAGGTGAAGTGTCGCCTCACCTGGAAGGACTGTCTGGGGCCCTGAATGGTGGTGAGGGAGGAAGTCTAAGGGCAGATGCAGCACTTGTTCTGCTTACAAGGATAAGTGCCAGGAGGGAGATCGGTGGGAAGGAATGGGGGGGATGAATGGACAAGGGGGTCGTGTAGGAAGTGATCCCTGTGGAAAGCAGAAAGTGGGGGGGAGGGAAAGATGTGCTTAGTGGTGGGATCCCGTTGGACGTGGCGGAAGTTACGGAGAATTATATGTTGGACACGGAGGCTGGTGGGGTGGTAGATGAGGACAAGAGGAACCCTATTCCTAGTAGGGTGGCGGGAGGATGGAGTGAGAGCAGATGTGCGTGAAATGGGAAAGATGCGTTTGAGGGCGGAGTTGATGGTGGAGGAAGGGAAGCCCCTTTCTTTAAAAAAGGAAGGCATCTCCTTTATCCTGGAATGAAAAGCCTCATCCTGAAACTGATGCGGCGGAGATGGAGGAATTGAGAGAAGGGGATGGCATTTTTACAAGTGGGAAGAGGAATAGTCCAGATAGTTGTGAGAGTCAGTGGGTTTATAGTAGACATCAGTAGATAAGCTGTCTCCAGAGATAGAGACAGAAAGATCAAGGAAGGGGAGGGAGGTGTCGGAAATGGACCAGGTTGGAGGCTTCTCCTATCACTTCAGGTCTCCCCCTCCCCCTCTCAAACCTCTTACTATCTCTTTTTTCAGTCAGTCCTGACGAAAGGTCCCGACCCGAAACATGGACTGTACTTCTTCTCATAGATGCTGCCTGGCCTGCTGCATTCCACTAGCATTTTGTGTGTGTTGCAAGAAATAGCAAGGAATTGTTCGTGGATTCACGGACCATTTAGAAATCTGATGGTGGAGAGGAAGATTTAATTGGTACTTGAGTGGTAACTTAGTTTTTTTACACAAAAACTGGTTATAGATGGAAAGAGCTGCCAGAGGAAATGGTTGAGGCAGGCACCTTAACAACGTTTAAAAGACAGGCAGACAAGTACATGGATATGAAAGGCTCAGGAGGATAAAAATTCAGGCAAATGAGATTAACTTGGGAATGTTGGTCGGCATGGAGCAATTGGACAGAAAGGCCTGTGTCCGTGCTGAATGAGCCTATGAAGGTGAGCCTGTTCCCTGGTTAACAGGATTGGGAGCTGGAGAGGATTTTCTGAGCCTTGCTCCTGGTGGGAAATCCTGAGCCAGCACCTCCATCTGCTGGTTGGCTGGGGAACTGCAGGCATGCCTGCCTCTTCTGGCTTGTTGGAACGGTAGTGAACCAAAATCAAAATCAGATTTGTTATCACAGACATATGTTATGAAGTTTGTTGTTTTGAGGCAGCAGTAGAGTGTAATACACAAATCTTACTATAAATTACCATGATTATATATTTAAAATAGTACAAGAAAGAGAATAATGATGTTATGTTCATGGGTTCCTGGACCGTTCAGAAATCTGATGGCAGAAAGGAAAAAAAATCTTCCTTTCTGTGGGGTTAGAAGCCAGACTAAGAGTGGTCCACCGGTCCTTCAGGTTTGGGGGTTCAGCTCAGGGCTAACAGCCCTGACTGATCACAAAAAATTGTTACAGAAATGGTAATGAAGTTTCCTTCTATGTGGCCAAGGACGGACAGAGAGGGAGGACCTTCATCGCTGCCCTAAGTCTCAGCAGCGTAATGGACATTAATTAATTAATTAATTATGTCGGGCGTGGGTCTTCAGATTCCCCTCTCACAGCAGAGTGCATGTCCTGGGTGATGGACATTGCCTTCTGAGGCACCAACTTTTGAAGATGCCCGCGATGCCGGGGAGCCCAGTGCCAATGGTGGAGCTGGCTGAGTTTGCAACTATTTCTGTGCAGTGCCACCTCCATACCAGATGGTAATGCAACCATGTAGAAAGCCCTACAGGCTACACCTGTAAAAATCTGTCAGTGCTTGGTGACACACCAAACCTCCTCACATTCCTAATGAAGTATAGCCATGGACATGCCCTCTTTGTAATCACATCACGGTGTTGGGCCCAGGATATATCTTCAGAGACGTTGATGCCCCAAAACTTGAAGCTGCTCACCCTTTCCACAGCTGAACTCTTGGTGAGGACTGGTGTGCGTTCTCTTGAAGTCCACGATCAGATGCTTGGTCTTGCTGACTTGGCAAATGGCCAGTGTAGTGTCCCTGATCCTCACTGTGCCTGTGGGAGTGGGAACCTTGCTGGACTTTGTCCTCTGCCTCACAGCTGTTCAGCTCCAACTAGTTCTTCTAGTTTGTCATTGGACCTCAACCTCCTCCACTGTGGTGATTGGTTTCGCACGGGAGGTGCCAGTGGTGGAGCTACATTTAGGGACGGTGAGAATGATGGAACAGTTGAGGTATAGAGGCCTTGTGGGGGGTTTCAGAGACAGGCAGGACAAAGGTCAGAGGTGATAGTTGAATCTCTGTTATCGCCAAGGATTCCCATTCCGCGATATGGTTCCCAAGGAGACTTTGGATTGCCTAGCAGGAGAAAGTTTACAAAAGAAGCGAGTGGGGGCAGTCGGGACGGTTCCCAAGAAGGCATTGGATTGCGAGGTGGGAGAGAAAGCTGTAAAGAACATTCTAGGTGATCATGAGAAAATCTGGAGGTGCTGGAAATCCAAAGCAGCACAAACAAAATGCTGCAGGAAACCCAGCAGGCCAGGCAGCGTCATGGAACTCAATAAACAGTCGACATTTTGAGCCAAGAGACTTCCTCAGGAATAGAAGGGAAGGGGGAATAAAAAGGTGGGTGGAGGGAGGGGAAAGAGGGTAGCTGGAAGGTGATAGGTGAAGCCAAGTGGGTGGGAAAGGTCAAGGGCTGGAGAAGAAGGAATCTGAGTGGAGCATAGGAGAAAGGGCAGGAGGAGGAGACCTAGGGAGAGGTGATAGGCAGGTGAGAAGAGGTAAGAGGACAGAACGGGAACTAGAGGAGAGGAGGGAGGAGGGAACTTCTTTTAGCCAGAATGAGAAATCGATATTCGTACCATCAGGTTGGAGGCTACCCAGATGGAACACAAGGTGACGCTCCTCCATGCTGAGGGTGACCTCACCTTGGCACAAGAGGAGGCCTTTGACCGACATGTTGGAATGGGAATTAAAATGTTTGGCCACTGGGAAGTTCCACTTGTGTGGTGGTTGAAGCAGAGCTGCTGAATGAGGCAGATCCCTCCTCACCCCCGATTTTATGACAATTTAAGACCAATGTAGAGGAGGCCACATCAGGTGCACCGGACACAATAGACAATCCCAGCAATTCACGGGTGAAGTGTTTGCAGGGATAAGTGCAGGGAGGGAGATTAACCGGGAGGGACAAATGGACAAGGGAATCGTGGAGGGAGCGATCCCTGCAGAAAGCAAAGAGAGGAGGGAGGTAAAAATAAGTTTGCAGTAAAATTCCTTTGGGGGTGGCAGAAGTTGCGGAGACTGATGTGTTGGATGAGGAGGCTCCTGGGGAGCAGGCAAGGACAAGAGGAACTCTATTATTATCAAGGTGGTGGGAAGATGGGATGAGTGCGGATGTTCGGGAAATGGAGGAGATATGGGTGAGGGCAACATCAATGATGAAGGAAAGGAAACTGTGTTCCTTGAAGAAGGAGGACATCTCTAATGTCCTGGAATGGAAAGCCTCATCCTGGCAACAGATTGTGGTGGGGACAAAGGAACTGAAAAAAGGGAATAGCATTTTTATTGGAGACAGGGTGAGGAGAGGTATAGACAAGATTGTCATGGTCCGGTCCATTGAATCCTCATTTTCTTTTAATTCCTTTTTCCCCGTGTCCTACCGGGCTCCTTGATTAAGGCACCTGATTCTCATCCGAACTGACAGCATAGAAACTCAGGCTTACATCTACTCAGCATTGGGATTGTCACCTCAGCCAGTGAGGCAATGCATGTTCTGGGCCGCCAAGATTGGTGGATTCTAAGTTGCTTTAGTGCCTGGAGTTGCTTTGGGAATCCTGTCCCTTCATGTTCAGCTAAGTGATTGCCGGCGATTTGTCACTTCATGTGCTACTCTGTGTCAAGATACGAATTGTCTGTCGTTGTTCGGTTTTGTCATCTCGTATGCAGTTCTACTTTGTGTCAAGACAAGAATTGCCTGCTGTATGTCTGTGCTATTCTGTGTCGAGATAAGGATTTCCAGCCATTTACCTTTCCAGTTAATGCTCCATGGCAGGAGGAGTGTTGCCTGCTGCCTGTCTCTAGCTCACCAATGCCCGGGGTCAAGAAGAGTTTGGCCTGCCTACTGCTCCTCTGTCCACCTGCACTGTTTGCCTGTGCTTACGCTGTCTCTTGACCGCTGAGTGTTCTATATTTTAAGTCCGTTCCCGCGCCGGTTGCCTGTGTTAATTTCCCCCTGTGTTAATAGGAGCAGGGCATTCTGCCCTCTGTTCTTTCCCAGCCACGTTCATTCCCTGGTCCATATCCCTGCTCTGTCTAAGTCCCGCCACTAATGCCACAGTCTTGCTGTAGTGACCCAGGTTCGATCCCTGGTCCAGCTTTGCTCACTCCTTGGCTCCCCTCGGCCTAATCCTCCCTTCCCGGCCTTCCTTGCAACTATTAATAAACACACTTCTGTTAATGCTAACTACGTGTCGGTGTCCTGCACCTGGGTTCCCTTTCAATGCCCAGATAACTGTGGAATCAGAATCAGAATCAGGTTTATTATCACCAGCATGTGTTGTGAAATTTGTTAACTTAGCAGCAGCAGTTCAATGCAGCACTTGATAATATAGAAAGAAAAATATAAGTAAATGAATTACAGTAAATATAGATATATGCACATTAAATAGTTCAATTAAAAATAGCACGACACAGAAATAATATTAAAAATGTAGGGTAGTGTTCATGTGTTTAATGTCCATTTAGGAATTGGATGGCAGAGGGGAAGAAGCTGTTCCTGAATCGCTGAGTGTGCGCCTTCAGGCTTCTGTACCTCCTTCCTGACGGTAACAGTGAGAAGAGGGCAAGCAACACTCACAAAATGCTGGAGAAACTCAGCAGGCCAGGCAGCGTCTATGGAAGAAGGTACAGTTCACATTTCAGACCCAAAACCCTTCCGCAGGGCTGGAGAGAGAAAGTTTAGGATTAGATTTAAGAGGTGAGGGGAAGGGAGAGAGAAACGCCAGGTGGTAGGTGAAACCGGACCGGGAGGGGGAGGGACGAAGTAAAGACCTGGGAAGTAAATTGATGAAAGAGACAGAGACCATGGAAGGGGGGAAGGAGCACCAGAGGGAGGTAATGGTCAGACAAGGAGGTGAGGTGAGTGAGGGAAAAGCATATGGGAAATGGAGGGGGGAGGGGGAGGGTTGGGAGGCATTACTGGAAGTTTGAGAGATCGATGTTCGTGCCATTGGGTAGGAGGCTACCCAAACGGAATAGAAGGTTTTGTTCCTCCAACTTAATTGTGGCCTCATCACGACAGTGGAAAAGGCTATGGATAGACTTATCCGAATGGGAATGGGAAGTGGAATTAAAATAGTTGGCACTGGGAGATCCCGCTTGTTCTGGTGGACGGAGCTTGCCCTGGGTGATGGGGGTCTTTAATAATGAAAGCCGCCTTTTTGAGGCATCGCTCCTTGAAGATGTTTTTGATACTACAGAGGCTGGTACCCAAGATGGAGCTGACTAATTTTACAACTCTGTGCAGCTTCTTTCAATCCTGTGCAGTAACCCACCCCCCCCAGCCCCATGTCAGACAGTGACGCAGCCTGTCAGAATGCCCTCCATGCTACACCTATATAAGTTTTTCAGTGTCTTAGGTGATAAACCCAATCTCTTCAAAACTCTAATGGAATAGAGCCACGGCAGGTTTATAAAAGATGTCGATAGACAGTTTGTCTCCAGAGATGGAGACAGAACGATCGAGTGAAGGGATGGAGGTGTCAGAGTGAATTTAAGGGCAGGGTGGAAGTTGGAGGCAAAGTCGATGAAATTGATGAGCTCAGCATGGGTGCAGTCATCACTGCAGCACAGGAAGAGTTGGGGAGCATTATCAGGGAAGGCTTCGAACAGACGGTTCCACATAGCCAAAGGAAAGGTAGGCACAGCCGGGGCCCATGCGGGAGCCCGTGGCTACCCTTTGAGTCTGGAGAAACTGGGTGGAGACAAAGGAAAAATTGTTGAGGGTGAGGACCGATTCTGCCAGATGGAGGAGGGTGGTTGTGGATGGGAACCGTTTGGTTTGAGAAGGTTGCAGGTATGCTTTCTTCCATTTAATTTTTCTTTCTTTCTTATTGCGCAGTTAGGGCCATGGAGATGGCAGGCAGAATAGTGGAAAGCTCGTCTTGCAGGATGTGGGAAGGCAGGGAGAACTGCAGTGCCCCGATGAGCACACTACAAGAACTGCATCGGCTGCAGCTTCTTTCAGACCGTGTTAAGGAATTGGAGCTGGAACTGGATGAACCCAGATCATTCGGGAGGCTGAGGGGGTGATAGATAGGACATACAGGGAGGTAGTTATACCCAAGGTGCAGGACACAGGAAACTGGGGGACAGTCAGGAAGGGGAAAGGGGTTAAGGAGCCAGTGCAGAGTAACCCCTCTGGCCATCCCCCTCAACAACAGGCATATCATTTTGGATATCTTTGGCGGGGGTGCAGAATGACCTTGCAGAGGAAAGCCACAGTGGTCAGTCTCTCGGACTGAGTCTGCTCTGCAACTCAGAAGGGAGGTGGGGAGAAGAGGCATGCTCTAGTGATAGGGGATTCATTAGTTAGAGGAATGGACAGGAGGTTCTGCGGATGAGAACAAAATTCCTGGATGGTATGTTGCCTCCCCATTTCCAGGGTAGGGACATCTCAGATCGAGTCCACAGCATTCTTAAGTGGGAGGGCGAATAAAAGATGTCCAGAGGTCATGGTCTAGATCGGTATCAATGACATGGGTAGCATGAGTTCAGGGAGTTGGATGCTGAGATAAAGGGCAGGACCGCCAGAGTTGTGATCCCAGGATTGCTACCCATGCCACGTGCTAATGAGGCCAGAACCAGGAAGATGATAGAATTTAACACGTGGCTAAGGAATTGGTGTAGGAGGGAGGGCTTCAGATTTTTGGATCATTGGGCTCTCTTCCAGGGAAGGTGGGACCTGTACAGAAGGGATGGTTTGCACCTGAGCTGAAGTGGGACTAATATCCTAGTGGGAAGGTTTGCTAATGTTGCACGGGGTGAGGTGGTGGGGTTTATCTGGAGTTGCAGGGGTGGAACCCAGAGCACCAGAACAGATAATGGAGTGGTTCTGGAGACAGATGTTATTGAGCCTGCATACAAAGTCAGGAATGAAAAGGCTGAGGTTTGTGGGACTAATATTTTCAGCTACGTATATTTCAATGGAAGGAGGATTGCAGGAAAGGCGGATGAGCTCAGGGCATGGATCAACACCTGGAATTATGACAACGTAGCCAATAGTCAGACTTGGCTGCAGAGCGGCAGGACTGGCAGGTCGATATTCCGGGGGTCCGTTGTTTTAGACATGGTAGAGCAGGAGGGATTGAAGGGGGAGGGGTGAGGATACTAGTCAGGGAAAATGTCACGGCAGTGCTCAGTCAGGACAGACTGGAGACCTCCTCTTGTGAGGCTTTATGGGTGGAAATGAAGAATAAGAAAGGTATGACCAATGGGACTATATTATAGACCAGCCAACAGACGACGAGTTTTAGAGGAGCAAGAAACAGACTTTTGCAAGAAACATAAGGTTATTATAATAAGTGATTTTAACTTTCCACATATTGACCGGGAATCCTATACTCTACAAGGGCTGGATGGGATAGAGTTTGCTAAATATGTTCAGGAAAGTTTCCTTAATCAGTACATAGAAGTCCCAATTAGACAGGGTGTGATACTAGATCTCTTATTAGGGAATGAGATAGGGCATGTGACAGAAGTTTGTGCAGGAGAACACTTTGCATCTAGAGATCATAACGCCTTTAATTTCAAGGGGGACGGGTTGTTTTCTGACACAGGTGTACTTGGTAATTATGAGAGTACAGGATTTGTATGTTCCTGTCAGAATAAAAGTCAAGGATAATAGTTTTAGGGATCCTTAGTTTCCAAGAGATACTGAGGCCCTGCTTAAGGCAAGAAGGAGGCGCACTGCAGGTTTAGGCAGGATGGAACAAATAAGACACTCGAAGAGTATCAGAAATGCGAGAGAACACAGAAGAACAAAATCAGCAAGGGCTAAAAGAAGGTATGAGGTTGCTCTAGCAGACAAGGTGAAGAAGAATCCTAAGGGATTCTACAGATATGTAGAGAGCAAAAGGACTGTAAGGGACAAATCTGGTCGTCTGGAAGGTCAGAGTGGCATCTATGCAGGAAGCCAAAATAGTTTGTGGAGATCTTATCTAAATATTTTGCATCTATATTTACTTGGGAGATGGACATAGAGTCTATAGGAGTGAGGCAAAGCAGCAGCGGGGTATACAAAATTAAGAGGTGTATAGATCGGGTAAATGCAAGCAAACTTTTTCCACTGAGGTTGGGTGGGACTACAACTATAGGTCCTGGGTTAAGGGTGAAAGGAGAAATGTTCAAAGGGAACATGAGGGGAAACTTCTTCACTCAGAGGCTGGTGAGAGTGTGGAACGAGCTGCCAGAGGAAGTGGTGGATTCAGGGTCAATTTCAACATTTAAGAGAAATTTGGATAGGTATATGGATGAGCGGGGTATGGAGGGATATGGTCCAGGTACACGTCGATGAGATGGGGTAGAATATTAGTTCAACACTGACTAGATGGGCTGAAGGGCTTGTTTCTGTGCTGTAGTGTTCTATGATTCCTCAAAGACAGCTTCTATCCCAGTATAATCAGGCCACTGAATTGCTCTTTAGTACGGGTTGCCTAGCTGAAGCTTTATGAGGCATTGGTCAGACTGCACTTGGGAGTATTGTGTGCAGTTTTGGGCCATTTATCAAAGAAAAGATGTGCTGGCATTGGAGAGGGTTCAGAGGAAGTTGACGAAAATAATCCCAGGAATGAAAGGGTTAACGTGTGAGCAGCATTTGATAGCTCTGGGCCTGTACTCACTGGAGTTTACAAGAATGAGGGGGGATTTCATTGAAATTTATTGAGTATTGAAATACCTAGATAGGGTGGAGGTGGAGAGGATGTTTCCTATCTTGGGAGAGTCTAGGCCAAGAGGGCATATCCTCAGAAAAGAGGGACATACTTTTTAAACAGAGATAAAGAAGAATTACTTTAGCCAGAGGGCAGTGAATCTGTGGAATTTATTGCCACCAGGTGGCTGTGGAGATCAAGTCATTGGGTGTATTTAAAGTAGTGGTTGACAGGTTCTTGATTAGCAAGGGTGCCAAAAGTTCTGGGGAGAATGGGGTTGAGAGGGTTAATAAATCAACCATGATAGAATGGTGGAGCAGACTCGATGGACCCAATGGGCAAACTCTGCTCCTGTGTCAAGATGGACTCTTGAACCCATCATCTTAAACACAAGAGATTCTGCAGATGCTGGAAACCGAGAGAAACACACAAAATGCTGGAGGAACTCAACTGGCCAGGCAGCATTTCCCCACACAGATCCAGCCTGACCTATTGACATTTTGGGCTGAGATCCTTGTTAAGATCTTGCGGCTTATTGTCTGCCAGTATTGCACTTTCTCTGTAACTGTAACACTTTATTCTGAATTCTGTTATTGATTTACCTTGTTCTATCTCAATGCATTGTGGAATGATTTGATCTGTATGAACCATATACCAGACAGGCTTTTCACTGTTTCTCAGTACATGTGAGAATAATAAACCAATTTACCAATTTACCACAGTGGGGAGATGGCTCCCTCTGCTGGCAACTCTCGATTACAGCAGCAGCAGACAATCCACACGGAAAATGTACACTCTTTATCTCACCAGCACGCACCCCCCCCCCTCACAACTCCTCCGTCCCACAACACTCTGTGTATATTCCTGGATATGAAGGGAATCATGGTAGATGTGCAAATGCAGCAAAGTAGCACAGTGGTAAAAATAAGCCATAATGGGCGACAGGGTAGTGTAGCGGTCAGCGCGACAATATTACTGCTTGGGGCGTCAGAATTCAGAGTTCAATCTCCATGTCCTCTGTAAGAAATCTGCGTAGGTCCTCCCCATGGAATATGTGGGTTTCCCCCAGATGCTCAGGTTTCCTCCAGCCGTCTAAAGTCCAGGTAGGTTAATTGGTCACGTAAATCATCCCGCGGTTAGGTTAGGTTAAAATGAGGTTGTTGGGGCTTGCCGGAGGCAGTGTAGCCTGAAGGGGCTATTCTGCACTGTGCATCTAAATATAAATAAATAAATATTAATTTACGATTATTACAGACTCAGAATAGAGGGGCATCCTTTTGGAATGGAGGTGAGGAGGAATTTCTTCAGCTGGGGTGATGAATCTGTGGAATTCATTGTCAAAGGCAGCTGTGGAGGTCAAGTCAATGGATGTATCTGAGACAGAGGTTGATAGGTTCTTGATGATATAGATACTATATAATGGGCAGTGTCTTTACCAGATGGGTGACCCCAGCTATAATCAATACTCTTCAGAGATTGTCAGCCTGGAGTCAGTGGTTGCATAACCAGGACTTGTGATACCGTGATCGCACACACCGTACAACATAATGACGGTGAAGGTTCTACTATATCATACCAGGCAATAATCATCCAGGTAATACCAGATCTCCTCTCATTCCCCTGAACTCCAGGGAGTACAAACCTCGTCAACGTGGGCCCTGAATACCTACGTTGACAAAGTTCTCTCTCTGAGTTTGATGCACTCTCTCTCTGCTCCCTCTCTGTGAACTTTACTGCTCTCCAGCTCCTCAACCATATACTCACTCAAACCATGTACTCCTCCACCTCACCTCTTTAAAGTTCAAAACAAATTTATTACCAGAGTACAAAAATGTCACCATATACAAACCTGGGATTCACTTTCTTGCACAATGGAATGAAAAACCACACACAAAAACCGGCAGCCAATGTGCAAAAGACAAACTGTGCAAGTAAATAAAATAATAAATTGGTAAGCAAATTAAAAAAAAACTGAGAGTTGTAAAAGACCTTGAAAGTGAGTCTGTAGGATGCTGAATCATTTCAGAGTTGAAGTGAGTGATAGCTGAAGGGTAATGACTTTTTCTGAACCAGATGGTGTAGGACGTAATGCTCCTGTACCTCTTGCACAGTGGCAGCAGCAAACAGAGAGCACGGTCTGGGTGGTAGGGTCTCTGATGATGGATGCTGCTTTCCTACGACAGTGCTCCTTGTAAATCTGCTCAATGGTGTGGAGGACTTTACCTGTGATGGGGTGTGCTGGAACCAGGTGGCTGAATCTCTACTGAACTCCCCCTACAAAAATGTTCACAATACTCCAGGTGGAAATTCATGTCATCAAAACAAAAGAGTTGGTCATTGACTGCAGGATTGGGAGGGATTGGGCACATGTTCCTATCTACATCAACGGTGCTGAGGTTAAGAGGGTTGAGAGCTTCAAATTCCTAGGAGTGTACATCACCAATAACCTGCCAAAGGGCTTTGGCCTGAAGCATTGACTGTTTACTCTTTTCCATAGATGCTGCCTGGCCTGCTGAGTTCCTCCAGCATTTTGTGTGTGTTACTCGGATTTCCAGCATCTGCAGATCTTCTCTTGTTTCTGATCACCAATAACCGATCCTGGTTCAACCAAGTAGATATCAAGACTAAAAAGGTGCACCAGTGCCTTTTGTTCCTCAAAATGGTGGATAAATTCAGCACGTCCCCTTTGATTCTCACCAATTTTCATCAATGCACCATGGAGAGCATCCTATCCAGATCTATAACGGCTACTGCTCTGCCTGTGACCACAAAAATCGACAAAGAGCTGTGAACACAGCTCAGCACATTGCAGGAACCAACCTCCCCTCCATGGACTCTGTCTACTCTTGCTGCTGCGGTAAATCAGAATCCGAATCAGGTTTAATATCATCGGCATATGTCGGGAAATATGTTAACTTTGTGGCAGCAGTACAATGAGGCCCTGCTCCTTGAAGATGTCTTGGATACTACGAAGGCCCATGATGGAGCTGAGTAATTTTACAACTCCCTGCAGCTTGCTCTGATCCTGTGCTGTAGCCCCTCCCCCCCATAGCAGACAGTGATGCAGCCATTTAGAATGCTCTCCATGTTAGATTTGTAGAAGTTTTTGAGTTTTTTAGGTGACATACCAAATTTCCTCAAACTCCTAATGAAGTGTAGCCACTTCTTGTCTGCATTATAGCTGCATTGATATGTTGGGAGTAAGTTAGTTACTCAAAGATATTGACACCCAGGAACCGGGATCTGCTCATTCTCTCCACCTCTGATCCCTCTACAAGGACTGGTGTGTGTTTCCTCGTCTTGCCCTTTCTGAAGTCCACAATCAGTTTTTTGGTTTTCTGACATTGAGTGCAAGGTTGTTTGTGTGACACCACTCAACTAGCTGATATGTCTCACTCCTGTATGCCCTCTCGTCACCATCTGAAATTCTGCCAACAAGGCTCAAGGTTCAAAGTAAGCATGTAAAATATAACTGATATTCGTCTTCTCCAGATAGCCATGAAATACAGACATCAACGCCCACGTAAAAAAGAAAAAGAAATAAAACTCACAACCCCCAACCCCCCCACCCCCTCCCTTGCACAAAAAAGCTAACAGGTCACCCACACGGAAAATAGCAGTTAGAATGTCAAAAAACCCCAAACCCAAACCCCTTAATTGCTAAAAAAAAAAGTGACAATAACATCAAACCCTAACCTGCTCTCTCACACACAAAAGCTAACAGGTTGTCCACACAGACCCCAAATCCCCAACCCCCTCCCTCACACACTATGTGTCATTAGCAGATTTATAGATAGCATTTGAGCTGTGCCGAGCCATACAGTCATGGGTGTAGAGAGAGTAGAACCCCTGAGGTTGTGCCAGTGTGGATTGTCAGTGAGGTGGAGATGTATTACCAATCCACACAGATTGTGGTCTTCCGGTGAGGAAGCTGAGGATCCAATTGCGGAGGGAGGTGCAGAAGCCCAGGTTCTGTAGCTGTTCAATCAGTACTGTAGGAATGACGGTGTTAACTCTTGAGCTGCAGTCAATATAATGAAGCACTTCACTCACCCTGAACATTCCCTCTTCTCCGCTCTCCCATCGGGCAGATGATGCAAAGACCTGAAGCACACACCACCAGGCTCAAGGACAGCTTCTATCCCACTGTTATAAGACTACTGAATGGAGCCCTGATGGCAGAGGGGACGAAGCTGTTCCTGAAATGTTGAGCTTAGAAACGCAAACACGAGGAAATCTGCAGATGCTGGAAATTCAAGCAACACACACAAAAAAAAAAATGCTGGTGAACGCAGCAGGCCAGAAGAGGTACAGTTGATGTTTCAGGCCGAGACCCTTCGTCAGGACTAACTGAAAGAAGAGCTAGTAAGAGATTTGAAAGTGGGAGTGGGAGGGGAAGATCAGAAATGATAGGCCTCCCGTCCCATGATCCTCTCTCTTCTCCAGCCTCATATCCCTTTTGACAATCACCTGTCCAGCTCTTGGCTCCATCCCTCCCCCTCCTGTCTTCTCCTATCATTTTGGATCTCTCCCTCCCCCTCCCTATCTCTTCTTTCAGTCAGTCCTGACGAAGGGTCTCGGCCCCAAACGTCAACTGTATCTCTTCCTATAGATGCTGCATGGCCTGATGTGTTCACCAGCATTTTTTTTGTGTGTGTTACCTAAAATGTTGAGTGTGGGTTTTCAGGCTCCTGTATTCCCTCCCCAATGGTAGTAACGAGAAGAGGGCATATCCCAGATGGTGAGGACACTGCATGATGGGTGCCACCTTCTTGAGGCATCACCTTGTGAAGATTTTCTTGATGGTGGGGAGGGTTGTGCTCGTGATGGAGCTGGTTGAGCCTGCAACACTCTGTAGCCTCTTGTGATCCCAAGCATTGCCACTTCCATACCAGATGGTGATGCAACCAGTCAGAATATTGTAGAAATTGTAGAAATTTGCAAGAGTCTTTGATGACATACACACCAGATCTCCCCAAACTCTTAATGAAGTAGTGCTACTGACATGCCTTCTTTGTGATTGCATCGATGAATTGGGCTCAGGATAGGTCCAGGAAATGCAGACACAGTTTTCTATTGAGCTGTTGGATTTAAGGATCTCGTTGACAAAAGGAGGAACGTGCAGAGAGAAAAGAGAGCTGAAAAGATCACCTTAACCAGTACCTGATTAAGCGATGCGATGGGCATTAAGGTGATGGCTCAGTTATTCTTCATTATTTCAGCAATTGTCACTTCCAACTATCTGTGAAACATTTGCAATGTTTTGTCAGCACATTGCAACGTCCTTCACACAATGAACTACCTCACAGTCCAGTGTGTCAGAAAACACGGGTCTGCACAGGAGAAGAAACCACAGGCTGCAAAAACATGCAGATCTGCAGCCTGCACCAACGTGTCATCCTGTGCACCCAGTTTGGCAATGGTTGGGGGTTTATGGGAAGAGTGAGGGGGAGAAAGAAGGAAGGTGTGGAGTGGAAACGTCACAGGAGTTATGGTTTTGGAGAAGGAGATTGCAGGAAGACGGTGACCACAGGTTTTGGGAAATTTGAGGAGAGAAGTTGGGAGAGGTTGGAGAGATGTTCAGAGGTTACAGATAGGGGAGGTCAGGGAGAAGTTAGGGAGAAGTCTGGAGGGTAGCGATTGAAGAGACTTTGGGAGAGGTAGGGGAGAAGTTGGAAAAGGAAGGGGAAAGGTTCAGAGTGGAAGGGGAGAAGTTGGGGAAAAGATGGGAGAGATAGGGAGACATTGGGAAGAAGTTGGAAGAAGTGGAGAAGATGTTGGGAGAAGTTGACAAAGGTAGGCGAGGTGTTGGAGAGAAATTGGGAAAGGTAGGGGAGAAGTTGGAGAGAAATTGAGAGAGGTAGGAGAGAAGTTTGGAGGTTAGAGATTGAGGAGAAGTTGGGGACAAGTTTAGAGATTGATAGATTAGGAAAGAAGTATTTGAAGTTAGGGGTAAGGTTAAAGTGGTAGAATTGGAGGGAAATTTGGAGAGTGACTGGAAGTGATATATTGGGAGTGAAGGGCTGGAAATGATGGGTGACAGGGAATAAAGTCTGTCCAACCTCTCTTTATAGTTCATACCATCTAACCCAGACAGCATCCTGGTGAATCTGTTCTCTCTCCAGAGATAACTCATCCTCTTGTAATATGGCAACCAGAACTCCACTCACACTCCACTTGTTCTAACCAAATTAAACATCCTTTACAAAATATTCTGACTCAGACAAAGCTGGCATGCCACACGCCCTCTTTAACACCCTATTCCCTTGTACTTAACATTTTCAGGGAGCTATGGACTTGTACCCTAAGATCCAATATTTATGAGACTTGATGGGCCAAATGATGCTCCCATGTCTCAGACCAAATTTAAAGTATTGCATGCAGTTTTGGTCACCTACCTGCAGGAAAGATGTTAATAAGATTGAATGAACGCAGTGAAAATTTACAGGGATGTTGCTGGAATTTAAGGACCTGAGTTATAGGGAAAGACTGAACAGGTTAGTACTTTTTTCCTTGGAGTGCAGGAGAATGAGGGGGAAATTTGATAGAGATGTACAAAATGATGCGGGGTTTAGATAGGGTAAATGCATTCAGGATTTTCCCTCGCAGGTTAGGTGAGACTAGTACTAAAGGTCACAGGTTAAGGGTGAAAGGTGAAATATTTAAGGGGAATCTAAGGTGAAGTGTCTTCACTCAGAGGGTGGTGAGAGTGTGGAATGTGTTGCCAGCAGAAGTGGTGGATTGTGGGTTCAATTGTAATATTTAAGAGGATTTTGGACAAGTACATGTATAGGAGGGGTTTGGAGGGACATGGTCCTGATGTAGCTAGAAGGGACTAGGGAAATCAAGTTAATAGGGTTGGCACAACATCCAAAGTCAAAGTACATTTATTTTCAAAGAAAGTATAAATTATATAACCTTGAGATTTGTTTGCTTACAGGCAGTCACTAAGCAAGAAACCTGAAGTAACCCAACTAACAAAAAATAAAGACAACCGCCCAATGCGCATAGAGAAAGAGAAAAAAAAACACAAATCATTCAAACTATGATGTCCTATGAGGTCAGTATGGACTAGATGGGCAAAGGGCCTGTTTCTGAGCTGTCGTTCTTATGACTCTCTGCCTCTATTGGCCTCACTAGCTACGTGAGAATCTGTGGGTTGGAATTAATTCATCCTCCCCCCTGAGAAAATGCCTGAGCAGGGGCAACAAGGAGAACATGGAACCCTACAGCACAGTATAGGCCTATCGGCCCATGATGTTGCCCCAAAAGACTGTTAAACGACGGGCAAACCTCCAGCCTCATGAAAACCAAAATGGCAAAAGCAGCTGTGCCACAATCAGTCTCACGCTGAGACGGAAATGATGAGGCTTGTCAGCTGAGTCTCACATGTAAAGCCCACATGGCGGGCAGGAGGGGTGTTTGTGCAGAGGGTACAAATATTAGGTTAAGACAACCAACCCCGATGTTTGTGGCTTAAATTGGAGTGTGGAATGTTGATGGTCATCTTTATCACTCTAGAGATGGGGGAGCAAACAGTTTTGCAGACAGTCCTCACACCTCCTCCAAAGGTGTTGACCAGTTAACCACAGCTCAGTTCAGCACGTACACTTTATATATAGAATTGTACTTACAGAAAAGATGGCAATCGGTTGGCCAAAACAGTCCACACCAGCCTTCTCCTGTCCTGAAAAATACATCTGAACTTGTGAGGAGTTTGTCTGTTCTCCATGGGGGGTTTTCCTCTGGGTGCTCCAGTTTCCTCCCATGTTCCAAGGAAGTGCGGGTTGGGATTAGTGAATTGTGGTCATGTTATGAAGTGGGGCATCACTTGCAGGCTGCCCAGCACAATCTTCGCTGATTTGATTTGATGCAAAGGACGCATTTCACTGTGTTTCAATGTTCGTGTGACACACTAAGCCAATTTACAAATGTATTTCATTTATAGTTTATAAATAAATTTATAAATTAGACCAGAAGACCATGTAGTATGGGGGCAGAATTAGGCCATTCAGCCCATTGTGTCTGCTATGCAATTAAATTGTGGTTGATTTATTATCCCCCTCAACTTCATTCCCCTGCCTTCTCCCTTACTAATCAAGAACCCATCAACCTCTGCTTAAAATACACCCTTTGACTTAGCAATGAATTCAAAAGACTCACCGCCCTCTGGCTAAAGACATTCCTCTTCATTTCAGTTCTAAAGGGACATCCTTCTACTCTGAGGCTACGCTTTCTGGTCTTAGACTCTTCCACCATAGGAAACATCCTATGTCTAGTTCTTTCAATATTCAATAGGTTTCATTGAGATCCCACCTGAATCTTGTAATCTCCAGCAAATACAGGCTCAGAGTCATCAAACACTCTGCACATGTTAACCCTTTCATTCCCAGAACCATTGATGTGAACCTCCACTGGACCCTCTCCAATGCCAGCACATCTTTTCTTAGACGTGGCCCAAAACTGCTCACAATACTCCAAGTGCAGTCTGCCTAATGCCTTATAAATCTTCAGTATTACATTCTTGCTCTTATATTCCAGTCCTCTCAAAATGATTGCTAACATCACATTTGCCTTCCTTACCACAGACTCAACCTGCAAATTAACCTTTAGGGAATCCTGCACAAGGACTCCCAAGTCCCTTTGCACCTCAGATTTTTGAACTTTTTCCCCATTTAGAAAACATTGACATATAACGTGAAAAGTAGTGGTCTCTCTGCTGACTCCTGTGGAACACCACTTCTTACCAGAAGCCAGCCCGAGGAGTCTCCTTTATTCCAACTCTTTGCTTCTTGCCAATTAGCCAGTATTCTATCCATGCTATCCTTCCTGTAATACCTGGGCTCTTATCTTGTTAAGCAGCATCATGTGCGGCACCTTGTCAAAGGTCCTCAGAAAAATCCAAGTAAATAATATTCACTGACTCTCCTTTGTCTGTCCTGCCTGTTATTTCCTCAAAGAATTCCCACAGATTAGTCAGGCAAGATCTTCCCTTAATGAAACCATGCTGACTTTGGTCTGCTTATGTCACTCAAATTAGCCTATTGAATATGTAAAGCATCCATTTGTGACAGTTTGGTATTTGGACAGAGGCCAATCATTGATCGGAGTTGTCTGGAAAGAACAAATAAAAATAAGGCGAGGGCAAGTGGAGAGGCCTTTGTTGGAGTGGGCAGTGTTATTTCAGGCTTTAGCTCTTTGAGGCTTCATCAAGGAGAAGCTTGAGAGAGAGGAGGTTAAAAAGCAGTAGGTAGATTTTTTTCCAGTTTATTTATTGTTTTTTCTTTACATTTGTACAGTTAGAACAGTAGGGATATGTGGCAGGAGTGTTGAATGCTCTTTTCGTGGGAAGTGGGAAGGCAAGGAGACCTCTAGTGTCCTGAAGACTTCACATGCAAGAACTTCATCCAGCTGCAGCTTCTAACACTCCGTCTTGAGGAGTTGGACCTGGAACTGGATGAACTCGAGATCATTTGGGAAGTTGAAGGGTGATAGATAGGACATAGAGAGAAATAGTTACAGCCAAGGTGCAGGACACAGGAAACTGGGTGACAGTCAGGAAGGGGAAAGGGGTTAAACTGCCAGTGCAAATACCCCTGTGGCCACCCCCTTTCAACAACTTTGGATACTGTTGAGGAGGGGTGGGGTAGACATAGTAGACTAATTTTACAACTTCCGGTAGCTTCTTTTGATCCTGTGCAGTAACCACAACCCTACCCTTCATATGAGACAGTGATGCAACTTGATAAAAAAATACTCTCCACAGTAGCTGTTTAGTGCTTTAGGTGACAAACCAAATCTCCTCAAACTCAGAATGAAGTATAGCCACTGTCTTGGCTTCTTTATAACTGCATCAGTACACTGGGACCATGTTAGATCCTCAGAGATCTTGACACCCAGGGACTTGAAGCTGCTCACTCTCTCCACTTCTGACCCCTCTGTGAGGAGTGGCTCGTGTTCCCTCATCTTGCCCTTCCTGAAGTCCACAATCAGCTCTTCAGTCTTACTGACTTTGAGTGCAAGGTTGTTGCTGTGACACCACTCAATTAGCTGGTATATCTTGTTCCTGTGTGCCCTCTCGTCTCCATCAAGAATCTGCCAACAATGGTTGTATCATCAGCAAATTTATAGCTGGCACTTGAGTTATGCCCAGGTACACAGTCATGGGTATAGAGAGAGTAGAGCAGTGGGCTTAGCACACATCCCTGAGGCGCGCCAGGGTTGATCGTCAATGAGGAGGAGATATTGTTACCAATCCACACAGATTGTGTCTTCCAGATAGGAAGTTGAGGATCCAATTGCAGAGGGAGGTGCAGAGCCCCAGGTTCTGTAGTTTATCGATCGGGACTATAGGAATGATGCTGTTAAATGCTGAGCTGTAGTCAATGACTTGCATCCTGACATAGGTATTTCTATTGTTCGAGTGATCTAAGGCTGTGTGAAGGCCATGTGAGTTTGGTTTCAATGCTTAAGAGAAGTTAGGATAGGTACATGGATGGGAAGTGTATGGAGGGCTACAGTCAGGATGCAGGTTGGTGGGAGTAGGCAGTTTAAATGGTTCAGCATGGAATAGATAGGCTGAAGGGCTGCTTCTATGCTGTACTTCTCTATGACTCTATTACCCTGTGACTACTGTATCATGTGTCTCCAAGTATCCTGAAACCTCATCTTTAATAAAGGACTCCAACATCTTCCCAACCATTGAAGTCAGACCCACACTTGGATGATAGCCCTCCATATCTCTCCTTTCCCCTCCAAGAGGACCACAAGCTAGTCGTGGTTTGGATGCTCACGTATCTCAGTGACCTCAGCTACGTTGGCTGGAGTCAGGGCTTTATGCTTTGGCTCTTGCTTGGCTCACCCATGCCGAACAGGTCAAAGAGTAGAGGCCAGACTTAGAGAGGCCCACCGGTCCTCCCAGGTTTGCAGCTTCAGCGCAGGACTAACAGCCCTGACTGGTTAAAACAAAATTGTTGTGGAAACGGCAATGAAGAGTCCTTCTACACCTGCGTTTGTGAAGGATTTCCTGTCTCTGCATCCAGGACTTGCATGACTGAATGAAATTGTGTGCAGTTTTGTTCTGTGTACAGAGTAGAGAAGTTCACCAAAGTGCTGCCTGGATTAGGGATTATAAGGGTATAAGGAGTATAAGGGGGAACATAGAACATAGAATAGTACAGCACAGTACAGGTCTTTTGGCCCACAATGTTGTGCCGACCCTCAAACCTTGCCTCCCATATAACCCCCCCACCTTAAATTCCTCCATATACCTGTCTAGTAGTCTCTTAAACTTCACTGGTGTATCTGCCTCCACCACTGACTCAGGCAGTGCATTCCACGCACCAACCACTCTCTGAGTAAAAAACCTTCCTCTAATATCCCCCTTGAACTTCCCACCCCTTACCTTAAAGCCGTGTCCTCTTGTATTGAGCAGTGGTGCCCTGAGGAGGAGGCGTTGGCTATCCTTTCTATCTATTCCTCTTATTATCTTGTATACCTCTATCATGTCTCCTCCATCCTCCTTCTCTCCAAAGAGTAAAGCTCCCTTAATATCTGATCATAATCCATACTCTCTAAACCAGGCAGCATCCTGGTAGATCTCCTCTGTACCCTTTCCAATGCTTCCACATCCTTCCTATAGTGAGGCAACCAGAAATGGACACAGCACTCCAAGTGTGGCCTAACCAGAGTTTTATCGAGCTGCATCATTACCTCGCAACTCTTAAACCCTATCTCACGACTTATGAAAGCTAACACCCTTTCTTAACTACACTATCTACCTGTGAGGCAACTTTCAGGAATCTGTGGACATGTACCCCCAGATCCCTCTGCTCCTCCACACTACCAAGTATCTTGCCATTTACTTTGTACTCTGCCTTGGAGTTTGTCCTTCCAAAGTTACCACCTCACACTTCTCCGGGTTGAACTCCATCTGCCACTTCTCAGCCCACTTCTGCATCCTATCAATGTTTCTCTGCAATCTTTGACAATCCTCTACACGTTCTACAACACCACCAACATTTGTGTCGTCTGCAAACTTTCCAACCCACCCTTCTACCCCAACATCCAGGTCATTAATAAAAATCACGAAAAGTAGAGGTCCCAGAACAGATCCTTGTGGGACACCACTAGTCACAATCCTCCAATCTGAATGTACTCCCTCCACCATGACCCTCTGCCTTCTGCAGGCAAGCCAATTCTGAATCCACCTGGCCAAACTTCCCTGGATCCCATGCCTTCTGACTTTCTGAATAAGCCTACTGTGTGGAACCTTGTCAAATGCCTTACTAAAATCCATATAGATCACATCCACTGCACTACCCTCATCTATATCCCTGGTCACCTCCTCAAATAACTCTATCAGGCTTGTTAGACATGATCTGCCCTTCACAAAACCATGCTGACTGTCCCTGATCAGGCCATGATTCTCTAAATGCCTATAGATCCTATCTCTAAGAATCTTTTCCAACAGCTTTCCCACCACAGATGTAAGGCTCACTGGTCTATAATTACCCGGATTATCCCTACTACCTTTTTTGAACAAGGAGCCAACATTCGCCTCCCTCCAATCCTCCTGTACCATTCCCGTGGACAACGAGGACATAAAGATCCTAGCCAGAGGCTCAGCAATCTGTTCTCTCGCCTCGTGGAGCAGCCTGGGGAATATTCCGTCAGGCCCCGGGGACTTATCTGTCCTAATATATTTTAACAACTCCAACACCTCCTCTCCCTTAATATCAACATACTCCAGAACATCAACCTGTCTCATATTGTCCACACCATCATCAAGTTCCCTCTCATTGGTGAATACCGAAGAGAAGTGTTCATTGAGGACCTCGCTCACTTCCACAGCCTCCAGGCACATCTTCCCACCTTTATCTCAAATCGGTCCTACCTTCACTCCTGTCATCCTTTTGTTCTCCATATAATTGAAGAATGCCTTGCGGTTTTCCTTTACCCTACTCACCAAGGCCTTCTCATGCCCCCTTCTTGCTCTTCTCAGCCCCTTCTTAAGCTCCTTTCTTGCTTCCCTATATTCCTCAATAGACCGATCTGATCCTTGCTTCCTAAACCTCATGTATGCTGCCTTCTTCCACCTGACTAGATTTTCCACCTCACTTGTCACCCATGGTTCCTTCACCCTACCATTCTTTATCTTCCTCACTGGGACAAATTTATCCCTAACCTCCTGCAAGAGATCTCTAAACATCGACCACATATCCATAGTACATTTCCCTGCAAGAACATCATGCCAATTCACACCCGCAAGTTCTAGCCTTATAGCCTCATAATTTGCCCTTCCCCAATTATAAATTTTCCTGTCCTCTCTGATTCTATCCTTTTCCATGATAATGTTAAAGGCCAGGGAGCGGTGGTCACTGCCCCCCAGATGCTCACCCACTGAGAGATCTGTGACCTGATCCGGTTTGTTACCTAATACTAGATCTATTGTGGCATTCCCCCAAGTCGGCCTGTCCACATACTGTGACAAGAATCCATCCTTGACACACTTAACAAACTCTGCCCCGTCCAAACCCTTGGAACTAATCAGGTGCCAATCAATATTAGGGAGGTTAAAGTCACCCATGATAACAACTCTGTTATCTTTGCACCTTTCCAAAATCTGCCTCCCAATCTGCTCCTCAGTATCTCTGCTGCTACCAGGGGGCCTATAGAATACTCCCAGTAGAGTAACTGCTCCCTTCCTGTTCCTGACTTCCACCCATACTGACTCAAAAGAGGATCCTGCTACATTACCCACCCTTTCTGTAGCTGTAATAGTATCCCTCACCAGTAAAGCCACCCCTCCTCCCCTTTCCCCCCTCTCTATCCCCTTTAAAGCACTGAAATCCAGGAATATTGAGAATCCATTCCTGCCCTGGTGCCAGCCAAGTCTCTGTAATGGCCACTACATCATAATTCCATGTATGTATCCAAGCTCTCAGTTCAACACCTTTGTTCCTGATGCTTCTTGCATTGAAGTACATGCACTTTTGCCCTTCTACCTTAATATCTTTACACCCTTTATTCTGCTTCTCTTTCCTCAAAGCCTCTCTGTATGTTAGATCTGGCTTTACTCCATACACTTCTTTCACTGCTCTATCACCCCGGGTCCCATCCCCCTTGCAAATTAGTTTAAACCCTCCTAAACCATGCTAGCAAACCTACCTGCAAGGATATTGCTCCCCCTCGAGTTCAGGTGCAACCCATCCAATCTGTGCAGGTCCCACCTTCCCCAAAAGAGATCCCAATGATCCAAAAATCTAAAACCTTGCCCCCTGCACCAACTCCTCAGCCACGCATTCAACTGCCATCTCCTCCAATTCTTACAATCACTGTCACGTAGCACTGGCAACAATCCTGAGAACGCCACCCTTGAGGTCCTGTTCTTCAGCCTTCTGCCTAGTTCCCGAAACTCACACTTCAGGACCTCATCCCTCTTCCTGCCTATGTTGTTGGTCCAAACATGTATCGTGACTTCTACTTTCCCTCTCGTACCAGGATGTCGTGCACCCGGTCAGAGACATCCCGGACCCTGGCACCCGGGAGGCAACAGGATATAAGGGTATTAAGGAGTATAAGGGTATAAGGAGAAGTTGGACAAACATTGGTTGCTTTCTCTGGAGTGGCAGAGGTTTAAGGGAGATCTGATAGAAGTTTATGTAACTATTCAAGGCATCAATAGAGTTGAGAGCAGGATCTTTTCCCCAGGATTGGGTGTAGATCTTATTAGAGGGATGCTTTGCCTTCCCTTGCGCCCTTAAGTCCTGGTGGAGTTTTCGGGACGCCGTCAGGTCAAGCTTTGCACCAGTCTGTTCCAAAAAAGTACGAGGATAGGAGCGAACAATTTGGGAAAACATTTAATTGGGTAGAGGGAAATATGATGCCCTCAAGTCAGGAACCTGGGAGCAGATGTTCTCAGTGAAATGCATGGCGTTCTGCATAGGTATGTTCCATCGAAGTGGCAAAAGGATGGTAGGGTAAAAGAACCATGGTGTGCAAAGGATGTAGAAAATCTGGTTATGAAAAAAAGAAAAGTTTACAAAAGGTTCAAGAAACTAGATACTGTTAGAGCTCTAGAAAATAACAAGGTTGCCAGGAAGGAGCTTGAGAATGAAATTAGGAGAGCTAGAAGGGGCCATAAGAAGGCCTTGGTGCCTAATAAGGAAAACCCCATGTCACAGTCCAGTCCGTTGACTCCTCACTTCAGTTAATTTCCTTTTCCCCGTGTTCTCCGGGGCTCCTTGATTAGGGCACCTGATTTTCGTCTGAACCAGATGAAAACTCTGGTTTACATTTACCCAGTGCTGGTCCGTCTCCTGAGCTGTGCAGCAACGCACGTTCTGGGCCGCCGAGAATAGTTGCTTCGGTGCCTGGGGTTGCTTTGTGAATTCTGTCATTTTCGTGTCCAGCTGAGTTTAGCCGGCTGTTTGCCGCTGCTCCGAGCCAAGATACGAATTGTCTGTCATTGTTGGGTTTTGTCGTCACGTGTCCAGCTGAGGAACCCAGGCCGTTTGCCGCTACTGTGAGCCAAAACACTAATTGACTGTCGTTTGAGTTTGTCGTCTCATGTCCAGCTGAGTGTTGCTGGCCGTTTACTGCTATTCCAAGCCAAGATACGAATTGTCTGTCTTTGTTTGGTTTTGTTGTCCCATGTCCAACTCTGAGCCCCGGCTCCGCGTCTGAGTCCAAATCCAGGTTTTGCGTCCCAGTCCGAGTCCAGGCTCCTCCAGTTTGTTGTCCAACGTTCACATCCACGTAAGCACCTAACCTCGCTCTCTGGCCTCCCTGGCAACTATTAATAAACACACTTCTGTTAATGCTACCCCATGGTCCACCCCCAATGCCCCATTGTAACACCCCAAGGCATTCTGCAAGTATGTGCAGAGCAAGAGGATAAGATGTGAGAGAATAGGACCAATCAAGTGTGACAGTGGAAAAATGTGCGTGGAACTGGCGGAGATAGCAGAGGTACTTAATGAATACTTTGCTTCAGTATTCACTACAGAAAAGGATCTTGGCGATTGTAGTGATGTCTTACAGTGGGCTGAAAAGCTTGAGCACGTAGCTAATAAGGAAGAGGATGCGCTGGAGCTTTTGGAAACCATCAAGTTGGATAAGTCACCGGGACCAGACGAGATGTATCCCAGGCTTCTGTGGGAGGCGAGGGAGGAGATTGCTGAGCCTCTGGCAATGATCTTTGCATCATCAATGAGGACGGGAGAGGTTCCGGAGGATTGGAGGGTTGCATATCTTTTTTCCCTTATTCAAGAAAGGGAGTAGAGATAGCCCAGGAAATTATAGACCAGTGAGTCTCACTTCAGTGGTTGGTAAGTTGATGGAGAAGATCCTGAGAGGCAGGATTTATGAACATTTGGAGAGTCATAATATGATTAGCAATAGTCAGCATGGCTTTGTCAAAGGCAGGTCGTGCCTTACGAGCCTGATGGACTTTTTTGAGGATGTGACTAAACACATTGATGAAGGTAGAGCAGTAGATGTAGTGTATATGGATTTCAGCAAGGCATTAGATAAGGTACCTCATGCAAGGCTTATTGAGAAAGTAAGGAGGCATGGGATCCAAGGGGACATTGCTTTGTGGATCTAGAACTGGCTTGCCCACAGAAGGCAAAAGGTGGTTGTAGACAGGTCATATTCTGCATGGAGGTCGGTGACCAGTGGAGTGCCTCAGAGATCTGTTCTGGGACCCTTACTCTTCATGATTTTTATAAATGACCTGGATGAGGAAGTGAAAGGATGGTTAGTAAATTTGCTGATGACACAAAGGTTGGAGGTGTTGTGGATAGTGTGGAGGGCTGTCAGAGGTTACAGCGGGACCTTCATATGATGCAAAACTGGGCTGAGAAGTGACAGATGGAGTTCAACCCAGATGAGTGTGAGGTGGTTCATTTTGGTAGGTCAAATATGATGGCAGAATGTAGTATTAATGGTAAGACTCCTGGTAGTGTGGAGGATCAGAGGGAGTTTGGGGTCCAAGTCCATAGGACACTCAAAACTGCTACACATGTTGACTCTGTGGTTAAGAAGGCCTTCATCAATCATGGGGTTGAGTTTAAGAGCTGAGAGGTAATGTTGCAGCTATATAGGACCCTGGTCAGACCCCACTTGGAGTACTGTGCTCAGTTCTGGTTGCCTCACTACAGGAAGGATGTGGAAACCATAGAAAGGGTGCAGAGGAGATTTACAAGGATGTTGCCTGGATTGGGGAGCATGCCTTATGAGAATAGGTTGAGTGAATTCGGCCTTTTTTCCTCGGAGCGACGGAGGATGAGAGGTGACCTGATAGAGGTGTATAAGATAATGAGAGGCATTGATTGTGTGGATAGTCAGAGGCTTTTTCCCAGGGCTGAAATGGCTAGCACAAGAGGGCATAGTTTTAAGGTGCTTGGAAGTAGGTAGAGAGGAGATGTCAGAGGTTGTTACACAGAGAGTAGTGAGTGTGTGGAATGGGCTGCCGGTGACGGTGGTGGAGGCGGATACGATAGGGTCTTTTAAGAGACTCCCAGATAGGTACAGGGAGCTTAGAAAAACAGAGCGCTATGAGTAACCCTAGGTAATTTCTCAGGTAAGGACATGTTTGGCACAGCTTTGTGGGCCGAAGGGTCTGTATTGTTCTGCAAGTTTTCTATGTTTCTAAGATAATGAATCTCAGGGTTGTATATTGTGACACATATGTACTTGATAATAAATTTACTGTGAACTTTGAACTTTTGGCACATTCATATGTTTTGAGTACAGAAGATGGGTTGTTATGTTGAAGTTGTTTAAGATGTTGGTGAGGCCTGATTTGGAATACTGTGTGCAGTTGTGGTCACCTACATATAGGAAAGATGCAAAGAAGATTGCAAACACAGAGAAAACTTACAAGTATGTTGCCCAGACTTGAGAACCTGAGTTCAAGGGAGAAGTTGAATAGGTTACGATTTTATTCTCTGGAGTGTAGGGGAATGAGGGGATATTTGATAGAGGTATACAAAATCATGAGGGGCATAGATAGGATAAATGCAAACAAGCATTTTTCTACTGAGGTTGGGTGTTACAAAAACCAGAGTCCATGGGTTAGGCTGAAAGGTGAAACGTTTAAGGGGAACATAATAAGGAACTGCTTGAGCTGCCAGCGGAACTGTGGGATGTGGTTCAGTTTTAACATTCAAGAGATGATTGGATAAGCACATGGATGGGAGGGGTATGGAGGGCTATTATCCGGTGAGGATTGCTATACTAGGCATACTAATAGTTCAGCATGGAGAGGTTGTAAACTGGATTTCTCAGACTGGAGGCCTGTGACTAGTGGTGTTCCTCAAGGATCTGTGCTGGGGCCATTGTTGTTTGTTGTCTATATCAGTGATCTAGATGATAATGTGGTAAATCGGATCAGCAAGTTTGCTGATTACACTAAGATTGGAGGCACTGAGAACAGCGAGGAAGGCTTTCAAAGCTTGCAGAGGGATCTGGATCAACTGGAAAAATGGGCCAGACAATGGCAGATGGAATTTAATGCAGACAAGTGTGAGGTGTTGCATTTTGGAAGGACAAATCAAGGTAGGACATACACAGTAAATGGTAGGGCACCGAGGAGTGCAGAGGAACAAAGAGATCTGGGAGTCAAGATACATAATTCCCCGAAAGTGGAGTCACAGGTAGACAGGGTTGTAAAGAAGGCTTTTGGCATCCTGATATTCATAAATCAAAGTATTGAGTATAGGAGTTGGGATGTTATGGAGAGGTTACATTGGTGAGGCCAAATTTGGAGTATTGTGTACAGTTCTGGTCACCTAACTATAGGAAGGATATCAGTCAGATTGAAAGAGTGCAGAGAAGATTTACTAGGATGTTGCCAGGTCTTCAGGAGTTGAGTTACAGGGAAAGGTTGAACAGGTTAGGACTTTATTCCTTGGAGCGTAGAAGAATGAGGGGAGATTTGATAGAGGTTTACAAAATTATGAGGGGTATAGACAGAGTAAATGTGAATAGGCTCTTTCCACTTAGATTAGGAGAGATAAATATGAGAGGACATGGCTTTAGGGTGAAAGGGGAAAGGTTAGGGGGAACATTAGGGGGAACTTCTTCACTCAGAGAGTGGTGGGAGTGTGGAACGTGCTACCATCTGACGTGGTAAATGCGGTCTCACTCTTAAGTTTTAAGAATAAATTGGATAGATCCATGGATGGGAGAGGTCTGGAGGGTTATGGACTGGGTGCAAGTCAATGGGACTAGTGGAATAAAGTTTCGGCACAGACTAGAAGGGCCGAATGGCCTGTTTTCTGAGCTGTAGTGTTCTATGGTTCTATGACTAAATGGGCCAAAAGGCGACTTTCTGTGCTGTGGTGCTCGTGGGTGATGGGGTGGAGATACGCCTCTACCAAAGGAGGTGCACGGTGCTCCTTCCCTCTGTTAACCCGTAGGTCTCCGCTGGGCAAGGTGTAGCACCTGCTTAACCTCCCCCCTCTCAAAATCACGGTCACGTGAAGCCATGTGAGCAGGTGGTGGATGGTCTTACTAGCAGCTGGTGCATATCATAAGTCCTGGTTATGTGACCACTGATATCAGGGCAGACAATCTCTGAAGAGTATTGATAATGTTTGGGGTCACCCGTGTTGTAAAAACACTGCTCAGAAGAAGGCAATTGCAAACTACTTCCGTAGAAACAATTGTCAAGAACAACCCTGATCAAGGACTATGCTCCCAAGTCACACGACAAGGCACATAATGATTAACTCATGACTCTTGAAAGTTGTGATCCGATGGGTTTCGACTGGCGGGAGACTGGGTCTCTGGGCCCCAAAGTGTTTGGGGTTGATGCCTTTGGGTAGGAGTCTCCGCCCAGTGTGTGTTGCCTGCACCGTTCATTGAGGCGGCGAGAGGGGAACTGAGTCCATTAACACTTCAATCAGCTCGTTGGTTGGTTTTGTTCCGAGGTGAAGTTACTGTCCGGGCTCTGGGATGCAGTACCGCGGCCCCTGGCCCCCCGAGTTCTCCTTGTTCGCCCCCAACCCCGTCCACCCCACGCCGTTTTACATCGAGGATATACTGGGACGGGAACGCGTCAGCTCACCGCACCTCGCCGCTCTCCCCACCGTCCTACCGCCTTTCCTTCCCCTGGCACCCGGCTACAGAAGCGGGTTGTATCAGGACGTCAGTCCCGGTCTGGCCCCGCACTTGTACAGGACTTCTCTCCTCCCCAACAGCCCGGCTTCGGGAGAACTCGGGCATCAACTCTACAGACCGCTGGCTGAAGGTAAAGCGCACTGACCGGGAGGGAGGGGGGAGAAAGTGCCGGGCGGAGGGAGGATGAGAGTGAGGAGCGAGAGAGGAGGTAGGAGTTGGAGGGAGAGAGAACGAGGGAGGGAATGGCGAGAGAGGGAGGGAAGGAAAGAGGGGAGTGGCGAGAGTGGGAAAGGAGGGAGGAGGGAGGGAAGAGATGGAGAGACGGAGGGAGAGAGAAGTAGAGTGAGAGAGCGAGATGGTGGGAGGGAGAGGGGGAGATATATATTGGGAGGGGAAAAGAGAAGGGCTGAGAGGGAGAAGGTGGGGAAAGGAGAAGGAGAAAGAAAGGAATTGTAGGAGGAGAGAAAGAGGAACCAAAAGAGATTGGAGAGGGGGCAGGGAGCGAGGGGTAGTTAAAAGAGGAGAGAGAAAAGACTAGAGAGTGGAGGGAGGGAAACACGAAAGAGGGAGGGAGGACAGAGAGAATGGAGAATATAGGAGTGGGAGGGGAAGATAGTGGAGAGGGAGGGAGCGTGGAAAGGAGAGTAAAATGATGGAGAGAAGGAATGGAAGGAAAGGGAAAGCGGGTGATAGGAGAATGGAGAGAGCGGTGAGATGTTGAGAAAGAGGAGCGAGAGGGGAGTGGAGAAATGAAGAAAATGCAAGAAGATGTGGAATAGAGTAAGCAGAGGAAACGAAAAGGCAAGTAATGACAACAATAAGGAAAAGGAATTAATCATGGGAGCGTTAAACAGAACGGCACGGGGACTCGGGAGAGGGAGGGAGAACCACAAACAATGAAACGGTGGCGCGGGAATGACCGTAAAACCAATAACTTGCGCTTAGAATGAGTGAGTGAGAGAGAAAAATACAGATAAAGAGACAGAAAGAGCGTGGGAGAGAGGCACAGAGACACAGTGAGGGAGAGAAAGAGCGAGGGAGAGAGAGGGGGGACAGGGACACACACACACACACACACGCAGGCAGGGAGAGGGAGTGACAGAGAGATACAGATAGACACATACACAAAGAGAGAGAGGAAGAGGCACAGAGAGGTAGAAAGAGAATCAGGGAGAGGGAGAGGGGGGGAGAGAGATACAGAAAGAAACACACAAAGAGAAAGAGTGAATGAGAGAGAGAGAGAGGCAGACAAAGAGAGACACAGAGAATCACAGAGAGACAGAGAGGAAGAGAGAGAAAGAGAGACAGACACAGAGGGAGAGAGAGAGAGTACAGAGAAGATTTACTAGAATGTTACCTGGGTTTCATCTCCTAAGTTACAGAGAAAGGTTGAACAAGTTGGGGTCTTTATTCTTTGGAGCGTAGAGGGTTGAGGGGGAACTTGACAGAGGTATTTAAAATTATGAGGGGGATAGATAGAGTTGACGTGGATAGGCTTTTTCCATTGAGGGTGGGGGAGATTCAAACAAAAGGACATGAGTTGAGAGTTAGGGGACAAAAGTTTAGGGGTAACACAAGGGGGAACTTCTTTACTCAGAGAGTGGTAGCTGTGTGGAACGAGCTTCCAGCAGAAGTGGTTGAGGCAGGTTCGATATTGTCATTTAAAGTAAAATTGGACAGCTATATGGACAGGAAAGGAATGGAAGGTTATGGGTTGAGTGCAGGTCGGTGGGACTCGGTGAGAGTAAGAGTTCGGCACAGACTAGAAGGGCCAAGATGGCCTGATTCCGTGCTGTTATGGTTATATGAGAGATGGAGGGAGAATAAGGGTGAGAGAGCGGGTAAGAGAAGTTGTGTGTGTGTGTGAGAGAGAGAATCCTCGATAGGAGTAGGCTCGTGAGGAAGTGGGCATGGAGGCAAGAAACTCCCTCGTTAGCTCTGCCTGGAAATCCGTGTGTGAATGACAGTTGCAGCGAGAAAGTGTGGGTGTCGAAGATTCGGGACTTGTGCGTTGCTTACAAAAGGATCGAATAATAACGTGTGAGGGGCCCGCGAATGTTCAGTGTGGGGGTTCTGCTTTCTGCGAGATGTCAAACGTGTCAACTCACCCTTGAGTTCTGCCTTGGAAAGAGCAAGTGCCTCTGTCTACCATTGACGGGCTCCCGCCTCGCCCTCCTGTACTTACTTCCCTCACAGCAGGTCTCCCCTCTCCCCTTAGAGTTAATGTACACACGGTTCTCATTCGCTCCGCTATTCCTGAACTTTTCAACCTGGTTCTGATTCTGAATGTAAAACCCCGGTGAGATGCGAGAGGGTTGCAGAGAGGGACCATGGAGTGGGAGTTCCCAGCATACTTCACTACCATTGGCCTGGATAATGGAATCGCCAAATTACCATAGTCACATAACACAGAAGTCAAAGTTCAAAGGAAACTTATAATTGACACACTCACACTCACACTCACACACACACACACACACACACACACACACACACACACACACACACACACACACACACACACACACACACACAGTGCCTGCTTCATTAGGTGCACCTCTATACCTGCTCCCTAATGCAAATATCTAATCAGCCAATCATCTGGCAGCAACTCAGTGCATAAAAGCATGCAGACATGGTCAAGAGGTTCAGCTGTTGTTCAGACCGAACATCAGAATGGCAAAGAAATGTGATCTAAGTGATTTTGACTGTGGAATGATTGTTGGTGCCGTACAGGGTGGTTTGAGTATCTCAGAAGCTGCTGATTCAAGAGTCTACAGAAAATTCCGTGGGAAACCAAATAAAAAATCCAGTGAGTGGCAGTTCTGATGGTGAAGATGCCTTGTTAATGAGAGAGGGAGAGGTCAGAGGAGAATGGCCAGACTGGTTCAAGCTGACCGGAAGGTGACAGTAACTCAAATAAACATGTTACAGCAGTGGTGTGCCGAGGAGCATCTCTGAATTCACAACACATCGAACCTTGAAGTGGATGGGCCACAGCAGCAGAAAAGCACGAACACACACTCAGGGGCCACATCGCTACCTACAGGAGGTGTCTAACGAAGTGGCCATTGAGTGTACGTTAACAACTTGAAAGATACTTGGACTGCTACAAGGACAGGAGAGGTTCAGAGGGCCAGGACACTGAACATAGACCAGCACAGCACAAGCACAGGAACAGGCCCTTCAGCCCACAATGTTGTGCTGTACCAATTAAATTAGTAATCAAATGGCCAATTAAACTGATCTCTTCTGTCCACACAGTGTCCATATCCTTCCATTTCCCTCACATCCATGTGCCAATTGAAATGTTTCCTAAATGTCCCTAATGTATCTGCCTCTACCACCACCTAGGCAGTGCATTCCAGGTACCCACTGCCAATGGCTTTGACACCAATTCTTGAATTCTCGAAAGCCACACTTCTCTCAATTCATCTGCCCACTTTACTTTCAGTGCTAAATATTGTATTTCCTGTGTCATTCCTCTCCTCTTAGTGTTAAAAACAACCTGATCTATCAGAAATGGGTTGTCTGAGGGAATAAGCAATTGGGTCTGAGGCATTTGTTGTCTGACAGCTTTGGTCCTCTCCCCCAGTATTACTGTCTTGGCTAACCCACCCTGGCTTCCAATAGTTTCCCGCACCATGACCCTCGGACTGTGTTGCTCAATGATGTTAAATGACGCATCTCGCTGCATGTATCAATGTATGTTTACAGTCTATATTTTAGTAGCAGGGTGAAAACTTACTGGGGTGGTTTGGTTTTTACTATTCCACACATGGGCTGGTGAGCAAATACAACCTTTCAGAGGAAGGTGAGTACAAATAAGACATTTCGATGGGCCATGTATAGGAAAATTTGGAGGAAAATGGACCTCACACAGGTCAATGGAACTAACTCAGTTCGGCTTAGACGAGTTAGGCTGAAAGGCCTGTTTCTAGGCTGTAATTGTTGCTACCATCAGGGAGGTACAGCAGCCCAAAGACACACATTCAAAGTTTTAAGAACAGCTTCTTCCCCTCTGCCGTCAGATTGTGAACGTTCCCTGAACCCATGGGCACTACCTTACTGTTTTACTCTCTTTTTGCACTATTTAATATTTTTCTATATTCCTTATTGTCACTTACAGTAAGTTTTGTGTCTTTTACTGTACTGTCACAAAACAACACATTTCACAACATACAGGGTCCTGTGCAAAAGTGTTATATATAGCTAGGATGCCCAAGACTTTCGCACAGTACTGCACTAATTTAATGTATTGCATTGTACTGCTGCAGCAAAAAAAAAAACAAATTCCATGACAAATGTGAGTGATGATAAACCTGATTCTGATCTGGGTCTCTATTGTGGACTGAGATTGGAAAGGGGGCAGGGAGAGTAAAATCATGGTTGGGAAAAGGGGAAGGGAGGGGGATTAGTGGGAAGCACCAGAGAGACATTCTGTAATGATTAATAAACCAATTGTTTGGAATCAAATGACCTTGCTCGGTGTCTCAGGGCTGGGTGTGCCTGCAAACGCGCTGCCCCCTCCTTCCCACTTCTAGCACTCCTTCTCTGCCACCTGTCCCAAATCCCTCCCGCAGTGCTCCGTCCTCGCCATTCCCAACATCCTTTGCTCCCGCCAGATTTACAAACTGGCTCTCTGCTCCACGTTGACAAATACAGTACTGTCTTAGGCACCCTAGCTATAGATATGTTCCTAAGACTTTTGCACAGTCCTGTATATCAGTAGCAATAATCATAGAAGACAGAACACTACAGCACGGTACAGGCCCTTGGCCCACGATGTTGTGCCTACCTTTTAACCTACTGTAAGATTAACTTAACCCCTCCCTCCTATATAGTCCTCTATTTTTCTATCCTTGCACCTAATCTAAGGGTTTCTTAAATGCCCCTAATGTATTTGTTTGTACCACCAGCCCTAGCAGTCTGTTCCATCCACTCACCATTCTGTATCAAAAAAAAACACCTCTGATACCCCCCCCCCCCCATAGTTTCCTCAAATTACCTTAAAATTGTGCCCTCTTGTATTAGCCTTTTCCACCCTGGGAAAAAGCCTCTTTCTTTCATTCTTTCTTATTTATTCATTTATTTATTAATCTATCTATCCATCTATTGAGATCCAGCACAGAATAGGCCCCTTTGGCCTTTCAATCCGCGCTACCTTGCAACCCCCTATTTAACCCCAGCCTAACCACAGGACAATTTACAATGACCAATTAACCTACCAACCAGTACGTCTTTGGAATGCGAGAGGAGACCGGAGCGTGTAGAGGAAACCCATGCAGTTAATGACAGAGGAACTCAGCAGGTCAGGAAGCATTAATGGAGAGGAATATACGGTCAACCATTCACTGTGCTACCATGCTGCCCCGGTAGATTTGAGTGAATGGAAGAATAGGGGTGTGGGCCTGAAAGGCCATGGGGAAATAGTCTCTGCCGATCTACTCGCTCCATGCCTCATGTCGTCTTATACACCTTTGTCAAGTTACCTCTCATTTCATTCATTTCATTCACTCCAATGAAAAAATATCTGAAAAATCTGATTCTATTAACTTTATGATTCCTTGATATCGAAGACGATGATGTCCTTAATGAAAGTGGCATCCACCAGTAAGGACCCCCATTACCCAGGACATGTCTCTTCTCATTGCCACCATCAGAGAGGAGCTACAGGAGCCTGAAGACCCATGCTCAACATTTTAGGGACAGCTTCCTTCCCTCCACCATCAGATTTCTGAATAGTCCATGAACACTACCTCACTGTTTTTGCTCTCTCCTTTCATTACTTATTAATTTAATTTTCTTAATATGTATTTCTTTCCTTCTTCCATCACCACTACTGAGACGAAGGCCACTAACGGCAGCTCACCAGAGTCGTCTGTCCTGGGCCAGTCTTTCAAGCTGTCTTCAGGTGTAGCCCGCCTTCGAAGATACTCCCTCTCCCAGGGACGAGGCCTTTGGAGCTTCTGTTGCGTTCTGTAGCACTGGATTTTCACAGGATGGGGTTCCTAGCCCCACGTCCAATCCTCTTCCTCTTGCAGCCAGCCTTTGGACGTGCATGACAAAATGTGCAGATGTTGGAAATCCAAAGCGCGCACACAGCATGCTGGAGGAACTCGGCAGGTCAGGCAGCATCTACAGAAATGAGTTAGCAGTCAATGTTTCGTGCTGAGAACCTTTTTCAGGACTGGAAAAAAGAAGAAAGTCAAAATTTTTTTCCATAGATGGTGCCTGGCTCACTGAGTTTCTTCAGCATTTTCTGTGTGTTGCTTGGCACCATCCATGGCAGAGTATTGTAACTTATAGTTTTTTTTTAATACACTGTGCTCTTGCCACAAAACAGCAAAATTCATGACATATATCAGTGATATTAAAGCTGATTCTGATTCTGTACAACTTTATGACTCTACGACATCAATGGAAGCAGATTCAGCAGATGTCAGAACTCCGTTCCTTAAATCGTTACTCAGCAGCATAGCGGTTGACATGATGCTATTACTCCGATGGTCAGGGCACCAGAGTTGGGGGTTCAATCCCGACATCTTCTGTTAGCCCTCAGTGTGTACTTTCCCTGGGTGCTCTGAATTCCTCTAACAGTCCAAAGACATATTGTACTGGGTAGGTTAATTGGTCATTGTAAGTTGTCCCATGATTAGGTTAGGACTAAATTGGAGTTGTTGGGGGTTGCTGGGCGTTGTGGCTTGAAGGACAGGAAGGGCCTATTCCGAGCTGTATCTCTAAATATAATTAGAAAAAAAAATAAAACCCCCATAGTGTACCCATTTGCAGACCCACCCACAAGACTAATGCCTGGTTCCCCTTTCTCTCTGAGCAGGGTGCAATTTGATGATGTGTGAGTGTCTCAATATTAACTGACAATGCTTCCAACCCTCTCGTTCCTTCCCTGCTTTACTTACAATGACAACTCTCTTTTGTCCAACTCTCGTGGAACACAAAAAAATAAATAAAGCTCGGCCTTGGTAAAATTTGATTTTTTTCGACTATTTTAAAAGTGTAGCTTTGACTATTCTTCCTGTTCATCATGGTTTTTTTTAAAATAAAGATAATATATTTATACATCAGTGATCATCAGTGTTTTCAAAGTTCAGGAAGTGTTTGAACATGGGTAGCTAGCTGCCAAAGGCTGATAGGAACACATTTCCTTGTTACAGGGTAGATTATAAGCAATTATAGCAATATGGTGTCGTTTGAGGCTATTGTGGTTAGCTAGGAAAAGAGGAACTACTTTTGCAGCATTGATCACAGACAGAGACAAGCTGCAGCCTCCTTCTGTAATCTGGTGTGACTCGGGTAACTGCTTCGTTCATGGGCAGTGCAGGTGAAGAGGGTGAGGGTAGTCATGAAAATGTGGAGGGAGGGAAACAATGCACGGAGGTGTGGAGGAGCTTTGGTGAGAAACGTGGGCTCTTCAGAATTTTTTTTAAGGAATTCTGCAGATGCTGGAAATCCAGAGCAACATGCACAATATGCTGGAGGGACTCAGGAGGTCAGGCACCATCTATGGAGAGAAATAAACAGTCAACGTTTGGTCCTGCAGAATTCCTCTAACATCTTGTGTGCTTCTCCAGAAACTCTGCAGTCAAGGAGCCACAGATTCATAGAGTCGTGCAGTATGGAAGCAGGATCTTCGACCCATCTGGTTGATGCCAACCAGGATTCCATTCTGAACTAGAGTCATTTATTCACATTTGCCTCATATGCCTCTAAATGTTTCCTGCTCATGTTTCTGTCCAAGATCCTTTTAAATGCTATTAATGTAACTGCTTGAACCACTTTCTCTGGCAGCGCATTCCGTATACAGACTACCCTCTGGTTGCCCCTCATTCTTTTATGGTCGAAGGTCTCCTGCTTCTAATTCATGTGCTTATGTGCCTGTTCATGCTTGTGTGTTTGTAAGTCCAGATGTGTTTGCATGTTTTGTATGTTGTGAGTGCAAATGTTTGCAGATGCCTGCCCTGCATTTTCTGTAACTGCAACATTATATTCTGCATTTGCTTTTGTCTGTATTACCTCGATAAAATTATGAAGATCATAAGGCTGAGAAGCAGAACCAGACCATTTGGCCCATTGAGTCTGTTCTGCCATTTCATCCCTGTCAACCCCATTCTCTTGCCTTCTCCACGTAACTTTTGACACCTGACTAATCAAGAACCTATCAAGCTCTGCTTTAAATATACCCAATGACTCGGCTTCCACTGAGTGTTGTGAACAGTTTTGGGCCTCTCATCTCAGAAAAGATGTGCTGGCATTGGAGAGGGCCCAGAAGGAGATTCACAAAGATGATTCCAGGAATGAAAGGGTTATCATACGAGGAACCTTTGATGGCTCTGGGTCTGTACTGGACTTTAGAAGGATGGGGGGGGGCGGATCTCATTGAAACCTTTCGAATGTTGAAAGGCCTAGACAGAGTAGATGCGGAAAGGATGTTTCCCATGGTGGGAGAGTCTTGGACAAGAGGGCACTGCCTCAGGATAGAGGGATGCCCTTTCAAAACAGAGATGTGGAGAAATTTCTTTAGTCAGAGGGTGGTGAATTTGTGGAATTTGTTGCCACAGGCAGCTCTGGAGGCCAGGTCATTGGGTATATTTAAGGCAGAGATTGATACGTTCTTGATTGGACGTGTCATCAAATGTTACAGGGAGAAGGTTGAGAGCTGGGATTGAGGAGGAGAGAAAGAAAGGATCAGCCATGATTGAATGGTGGAGCAGACTTGATGGGCCAGATGGCCTAACTCTGCTCCTATATCTTATGGTCTTATGGTAATCAGTGGCAATAAATTCCACATATTCACCACCATCTGGCTAAAGAAATTCCTCCTCATCTCTGTTCTAAATGGGCTTGCCTCTATTCTGAGGCTGTGCCCTCTGGTTTGACTCGCCCACTGTAGGAAACATCCTCTCCACATCCACTCTAACTAGCTCTTTCAATATTCAATATATGGAATGATCTCTCAACCATCTTGAATCAGAGGGGATAACTTCACTTAACTTCACTCACCCCATCGCAGAACTGTTCTCACAACCTATGGACTCACTCTCAAGGACTCTTCATCTCATGTTCCCCATATTTATTGCTTATTTATTTATTATTACTATTATTTCTTTTTTTTTTGTATTTTCACAGTTTGTTGTCTTTTGCACATTGGTTGATTGCCTGTACTGTTGGGTACGGTCTTTCATTGATTCTATTGTGTTTCTTGGATTTACTGTGTACCGTGAATTCCCACAAGAAAACAAATCTCAGGGTTGTATATGGTGACATATTTGTACTTCGATAACAAATTTACCTTTAGAGATTAATTTTCTTGCGGGCATTCACAGTAGAACAAATAAATGGAATAGAGTTGATGAAAAACTACACACAGAGACTGAGAAACAACCAGTGTGAAAAAGATGACACACTGTGTAAATTAATATCCAATTCATAATAAACAGTACTGAGAACATGAGTCTTTGAAAGTAAGTCCATTGGTTGCGGAATCAGTTCTGAGTTGAGGTGAGTGAAGTTCTCCACACTGGTTCAAGAGTCTCACAGCTGAAGGGAAATAACTGTTTCTGGACCTGGTGGTGTGCGTCCTGAGGCTCATGTTCCCTTTTTGCTGACGGCAGCAGCGAGAATTCCTACCACTCTCTCTAAGGAGTTTGCCCGTCTCCCCTGTGAGTGCATGGATTTCCTCCTGGTGCTCCGGTTAGCAGGATATTTGGTCATTGTAAATTGTCCCCGTGATCAGGCTGGGGTTAAACTGGGAGTCATTTGGTGAGTGTGGCTGTAAAAGTCGAAAGGGCCTATTCCGTGCTATATCTCAATAAGTAAGTAACCAGAGCGTGGGCTGGGTGGTGGAGGTCCTTGAGGATGGATGCTGCTTTCTTGTGGTGTCTCTGCTTGTAGACGTGCTCAATGGTGGGGAGGGCTTTTCCTGTGATGGACAGCGCTGTATCCACCACCTTTTGTAGGCTCTTCTGTTCTTGGGCCTTGGTTTTTCCATAGCAGGCTGTGAGCTCATCTTCAATGCGAGGTGATAGCTTTTCAGGAGATCATCTGATGCCAGAGGTTAGTTGTAGAGGAACAAGCTCAGAGAGCTGTGTGCATCAGCTCGTTGTATGATTCATGGTGCTGGTAGGCTGCTAGTACTACAGTTAGGATTTGCACTGTGGCTGAACTAGAGAAAAGGAAGAAAATACAGCGTGTTTTTCACACTGTAATGATTTCACAGTCAATAAGTTGTTTTCAATTTGCAGCTAGAGATCAGATGCAAGTTATTCGAATTGCCAACTAGATAACTGGTTGTGAGTCACAGAGTGAGGCACACGTCATGGAAAGAGGCCCTTCAAACCAACTTGTCCATGCTGACCATGTTGTTCAGCAAGTTAGATCCACCGGCCTGAGTTTGGCCCAGAGTGCTCTAAACGTCACCCACCCGCTGACTTCTCTGGTTGGTTTTTAAACGTTGCTAATGTGACTGCCTCATCCAGTATGTAAAGACAGAAAGATGATCTTTATTTGTCCCATGCAATCAAAACATACGGTGAAATGCATTGTTAATATCAACGACCTACACAGCCTGAGCATTGTGCTGGAGGCAGCCCGCAAAAGTTTCAACTATTCCAATGCCAAAAGAACATATCCACAACTTACCAGCCCTAACGTGCATGTCTTTAGAATATAGGAGGAAACCAGAGCACCTGGAGGAAACCACAGCGATCATGCGGAGAACATACAAATTCCTTACAGGTGGGGTAGGAGGGGGAAATTGAATCCCGGTCGGTGATCGTTGACACTTTTTGCATGAGAAAATTGCCACGCAGGCTCTTTGACAGGGAAGAGCTACCAAAAGAATGCAGCATACATCACCAAGGATCCTCACCAATGAGGCCATGGTCTCTTCTCACTGCTGCCATTAGGAATGAAGTACAGAAGCCCAGGGTCCCACGCCACCAGGTTCAGGAACAGTTATTACCCTTCAACCGTCAGATCTTGAATCAGCGTGGATAATTAACACAAATCTGATTCCATAACCTATAGGCTCACTTACAAGGATTCCACAACTTATTTTCTCTGTTTTATTTAGTTACTTATTTTCTTAATAATTATTATTATTATTCTTTATTGTTTTCTCAGCTCAAGCTGGTAAAACCTGAGGTACGGTATAGCCACAGGTTTAGTTGCCAATTGCTAGGAAATTTCAGACTATTCTAGTACTGTTTAGTATTGTGGCTTTCTGAAGATTTACATAGATATTGCTGTGTAGCCTTAATTGTTTAATGCTATTGTGTAGTGACTGTGGGATGATACCAGTTGTAGATATTACTATCGGGGCAATGTATACCCTGTCCATGTTCCAAAGTCTTTCAATTTCCTCTTTTAATTCAGCATATCTCTGGAGTTTTTCACTTATTGATTTCTGTATGTTATGTGTGTTTGGAATGGCTATATCTATTCAGTAAGTTGTTCTTGCTTGTTTATCCTGTAATATTATATCTAGAGGGTTATTATGGATTGTCCTATCTGTAATAATGGATTAGTCGGAATACAATTTGTGGGCTTCTGACTCGAAAGGATCAGGCTTGTATTTATAGTTAGGTGTGGTTTCTTGTTGAGTTTGTATTTTAAAGCAAGATTTTGGTGAATGATGTTTGCCACTTGATTGTGCCTATGTAGTAATCAGATTGAGTTAAACTGCTATAGGATCCTGTAAACTGTTGGATTGTTTCTGGTTTCTCTTGGCAAAGGTTCAAGAAGTTTAAAGGTTCATTTATTATCGAAGTATGTATCTGTATACAACTCTGAGATTCATCTTCTCCAGATAGCCATGAAACAAAGAAAGAATATGAAAATAGTTTGGAGAGAAACATCAAACCCACCCACCCACACAAAAAGAACAGCATCCCAATCATCAACCCTCAAACTCCCCTTCCTGTACAAAATGGAATAAGAACATCAACTCTCAAACCCCACATCCCGTACAAGATGGAACAAGAACATTGACCCCCAACCCCCCACACACAAAAAATAACAGCATTCCAATCATCAACCCTCAAACTCCCTTTTCCGTACAAAGCAGAATAAGGACATTGACCCCTAAACCCCACACCCCATACAAAACGGAACAAGAACATTGACCCCCAACCCCCCGGCACCAAAATAACTGAAAGAAATGGGTGAAAACACAGAGTATAAAAATGATAAGTCTGAAAAAATCCACAGTCCGATCCATAAATACAGAACCACAATACCATCCTCCAACATCAGCGACATTCATCAAAGGAGAGGGACACCACGCGAGGCAGAGGTCTACCCGCCTGTCACAGCCATTCACACAGTGATAGGCTGCTCACAGACAAGTTTGGCAGGCAGCACTGAACTCTCTCTGGCCTTCCGCATTCATGTCAATGTCTCAATCTTCCTCAACACTTTAATCGGTGATTAATGGATGCTTTAACTGGTGAAATGGAGTCGAACATTGGCCCGTGCCCCATCTTGAAGCTTCTTCGCATCGAGGCCGCCCAAGTACAGGCTCGCTTCCCAGAATCGTCTCAGAGACAGCAAAGCATTGGATCAGTCAATTGATCTCCAAACTGTAAATCACAGGGTCTAACTGTCCCAGAAACACATTTAGGATGAAAACTAGATACAAAAGAAGTAAAATAGATATTTTTGTGGGCTATCTGGATGAGGTTGACCAAGAGCATTGTACACTGGCACCACCTTGACCCAAAGAAGTCCGGTCATTTTCTACATTTATCATCTTGAATTTGTTGGTCCTTTATTATGCATTTTTGATGATATTTTGTGTTAACCACCTGGTTCTGTAGTGCCACAAGGAACCCTCCTGTTTCTGGGAAGAGGACTCCAACTCTGAGCCAGGAGTTCGACACTTCCTTGTTGACATCTAGTCTGCTCAGATCATGGGGATGTCTTTCATGGAGGGTCGTACTTTTCGATTGGTCAACTTTTTCTTCAATAGTGATAATTTCTTCATTTTTCTGGGTTGTGTTCTCATTTAAGTTTAGTGGTGTGTACTTCTTACGAGAATTGCATATGCTCGTGTGGAGTGCTGAATCCTGATTTTGTTGGTGAAAGTATGTCCTTTTTGTGTTGTGTTGATTTTTAATGTCTGCTGTTCCTCTTCTCCCTTCTGTCCTAGGTTGTGTTAATCTAAGCACATTCGAGTGAACATAATGTTTTGTGAAATTTGTCATTTCAGTTCTTAATTTTCTTTGTAAATTTTCCAGATCGATTTTGGATCAAGATTATTATTACTATTATTATTTACTTTTTGTATTTGCACAGTTTGTCTTATTTTACACAACAGTTGTTTGTCAGTCTTTGTGTGCAATTTTTCATCAATTCTATTGTGTTTCCTTGTTCTACTATGAAAATGAATCTTAGGGTTGTATATGGCAACATATACGTACTATGATAGCAAACTTACCTTGAACTTTGAAGATCATCACCAAAGACATCCTGCAGTAACTTGGAGTATATCCTGTCTGGGCCTGGGGACTTATTTATTCAATGCCAGTCTTGAAGGGTCTGAGCCCAAAACATTGCCTGTTCATCCCCTTTCATAGACACTGCCTGACCTGCTGAGTTCCTCCAGCATTTTGAGTGTGTTGCTCTGGATTTCCAGCATCTGCAGAATCTGTTATGTTTATTGACTTATCTATCTTAATGTTTTTTAAAAGTTCCAGCACATCCTCTTTCTGAATATCAGCATGTTCTGGCATATCAGCCTATATTATATTGTCCTCATGGATGTCAAGATCCCTCTCATTTGTGAATACTGAAACAAATTATTCATTAAGGACATCTCTTACCTCCTCTGACACCAGGCACAGGTTTTCTCCTCTATCGCTGATCAGTCCTATCCACGCTCTAGTCATCCCTCTGTTCTTCACATATGAATAGAACATGTTCAGATTTTCTTCAATTTAACTCACCTTCTCATCGTTTTTCTAGCTCTGCTAACTGCATTCTTAAGCTCCTTCCTGCTACCTTGTCACTCTCTAGAGCCCTATCATATCCTTGTTTTCTAAACCTTAAGTAAGCTTCTTTCTTCCCTTTGAATAGATATTCCATATCTCTGGTCAACCTCGGTTCCTTCACCCTATCATCCTTTCCTTACCTCAATGGTACAAATCTATCCAAACAACCTCGATGTTTCCATTGTGTATTTCCCTGAGTATATCTGTTCCCAATTAATGTTCTCAAGATCCTGCCCAGTACATCATAATTCCTAGTTCTCCCCCACCCCCCACCCACCATTGTGTACAGTTCTGGCCTCCTAATGTGAGGAAGGATATTCTTGCTGAGGGGGGAGCTCAGTGAAGGATATATTGATCCCTGGGATGTTCGATCTGATTCCTGGGTCAACAGGACTAACATCCAAAGAGAGATTGGATTAATCCATCTTATATTCATTGGAGTTCAGAGGAATAGACAGAGAACTTACGTTCAGTGGCCACTTTGTTACACCTGTACTCCTGCTCGATAATGAAAAATCTAATGTGTAATCATGTGGCAGCAGCTCAAAGCATGCAGACATGGTCAAGAGATTCAGTTGTTGTTCAGGCCAAACATCAGAATGGGGAAGAATGTGATCTATGTGACTGACTGTGGAATGCTTGTTGGTGCCAGACGGGGTGGTTTGAGTATAGAATTTCGAACATAGAAATCTACAGCACATTACAAGTCCTTTGGCCCACAATGTTGTGCTGACCATGTAACCTACTCTAAAAGCTGCCTAGAATTTCCCTAGTCACATAGCACTCTATTTTTCTAAGCTCCATGTACCCAGCTAAGGGTCTCCTAAAAGACCCTATCGTATCCACCTCCACCACCGTTGCTGGCAGTACATTCCATGCATCCACCACTCTCTGTGAAAAACGTACTTCTGATATCTGCATTGTTCCTACTTTCAAGCACCTTAAAACTATGCCCCCTCATGTTAGCCATTTTAGCCCTGGCAAAAAGCCTCTGGCTATCCACACGATCAATGCCTCTCATCATCTTATACACCTCTATCGGGTCACCTCTCATTCTCCGTTGCTCCAAGGAGAAAAGGCCAAGTTCACTCATCTATTCTCAAAATGCATGCTCTCCAATTCAGACAACATCCTTGTAAATCTCCTCTTCACCCTCTCTATCCACATCTTGCCTGTAGTGAGGTGACCAAAAATGAACACAGTACTCCAAGTGGGGTCTAACTAAGGTCTTATATAGCTTCAACATTACCTCATGGCTCTTGAACTCAATCCCACCATTGATGAAGGCCAACACACCGTACACCTTCTTAACAATGCTGTCAACCTGCACAGCAGCTTTTAGTGTCCTATGGACACAGACCCCAAGATCCCTCTGATCCTCCACACTGCCAAGAGTCTTACCATTAATATTATATTATGTCTTCAAATTTGACTTACTGAAATGAAGCACTTCACATTTATCTGGTTCGAAGCCCATCTGCCACTTCTCAGACCAGTTCTATATCCGATCAATGTCCCTCTGTAACCTTTGACAACCCTCCAGCCTATCCCCAACTTTTCTGTCACCAGCAAACTTAAGAACCCACCCTTCTACTTTCTCATCCAGGTCATTTATAAAAATCACAAAAAGCAGGTGTCCCATAACAGATCCCTATGGAACACCACTGGTCACCGTCCTCCGTGCAGAATACGAACCATCCACAACTACCCTTTGCCTTCTGTGGGCAAGCCATTTATGGATCCACAAAGGAAGGTCTCCTTGGATCCCATGCCTCATTACTTTCTGAATGAGCCTTGCATGGGGAACCTTACCAAATGCCTTACTGAAATCCATATACATTATATCCACTGCTCTATCTTCATCGATGTGTTTTGTTACATCTTCAAAGAATTCATTCAGGCTCGTAAGGCATGACCTACCCTTGTCAAAGCCATGCTGACTATTTCTAATCAGATTATGTCTCTCCAAATGCTCATAAATCCTGCCTCTCAAGACCTTCTCCAATGACTTGCCCACCACTGAAGTAAGACACTCTGTCTATAATTTCCTGGGTTATCTCTACTCTCTTTTTTGAACAAGGGAACAATTGCCAAAGTCCTTTTCCCTGGTGAATACTGAAACAAAGTATTCATTAATTACCTTCTCTACCTCCTCCGACTCAATGCATGTTTCCACTATCACACCTGATTGGTCCTATTCTCGCATGGCTCATCCTCTTGCTTTGCACATACCTGTAGAATGCCTTGGGCTTTTCCTTAATCCTGTTCACCAAGGCCTTCTCATGGCCCTTTCTGGCTCTCCTAATTCCATTCTTAAACTGCTTCCTAGCAACCTTGTAATTTTCTAGAGCTCAAACAGTGCCTAGTTTCTTGAACTTTTCATAAGCTTTTCTTTTCTTCTTAACTAGATTTTCCACATCCTTTGTATACCATGGTTCTTTAACCCCATCATCTTTTTCCTGCCTCAGTGGAACATACCTGTGCAGAGCTTCCATACAAATATTTCCTGAACATTTGCCACATTTCTGCCATGCACTTCCCTGAGAATATCTGCTCCCAATTTCTGTTCCCAAGTCCCCGCCTAATAGCATCATATTTCCCCCTACCCCAATTAAATGTTTTCCCAAATTGTCTGCTCCTATCCCTCTCCAGTAGAGGAGATAGGGTTGTGATTATACCTTCAAAATGCTCTCTTAACGAGAGACCTGACACCTGACCGGGTTCATTTCCCAATACCAGACCAAGTACGGCCTCTCCTCTAGATGGCTTATTTACATATTGTGTCAGGAACCCTTCCTGAACACACCTAACAAACTCCACCCCATCTAAACCCCTTGCTCTAGGGGGTTGCTGATCAATATTAGGAAAGTTAAAATCTTCCATCCAACAACCTTATTATTATTGCACTGTTCCAGAATCTGCCTCCCTATCTGCTCCTCAGTATCCCTGATACTGTTGGGGGGGGGGGGAAATCTATCAAAACACCCAGTAGAGTTATTGCCCCCTTCCTGTTTCTGATTTCCGCCCACTCTGACTCAGTAGACAATCCCTCCGTGACTTCCTTCTTTTCTACAGCCGCGACACTATCCCTGATTAGCAATGCCACGCCACCACTTCTTTTGCCTCCATGTCCTCTCTGAAATATCTAAAGCCCGGCGCACTCAGCAGCCATTCCTGCCCCTGAGACATGCAAGTGTCTGTAATGGTCACAATGTCATATGTCCACGTATTGATCCATGCTCTTAAGAGGGTCAGTTGTTGTTCAGACTAAGCATCAGAACGGGGAAGAAATGTGATGTAAGTGATTTTGACCATGGAATCATTGCTGGTGCCAGACGGGGTGGTCTGAATATCTCAGAAACCGCTGATCTCCTGGCATTTTCACGCAGAACATTCTCTAGAGATTAGAGAATGGTGCAAGAGACAAAGAACATCCAGTGAGTGGCAGCTCTGTGGGCAAAAGCACCTTGTTAATGAGAGAGACCAGAGGAGAATGGCCAGGCTGACAAGAAGGTGACAGTAACTCAAATAGCCACGCGTTATAAATCGGTGTGCAGAAGAACATCTCTGAACACACAACATGCTGAACCTTGTGGCAGAAGAGTGGTGTATATGTGGAATATTTTGCCACAGGCAGCGGTGGAGTCCAAGTCTTTATGTATATTTCAGGCAGAGGTTGATATATTCCTGATTGGTCAGGGCATGAAGGGATATTGGGAGAAGGCAGGAGATTGGGGCTGAGAAGAAAATTGGATCAGCCATGATGAAATGGAAGAGCAGACTCAATGGGCCCAATGGCCTAATTCTGTTCCTATATCTTATGGTCTTATGGTTTAAGACCACGAACATGCACTCAGTGGCCACTTTATTAGGTACAGGAGGTATCTAATAAAGCGGCCGCTGAGTATAGCTCAGTAGAATATGATAGAGGATCACATTGTAACCTACAACATGCTCACGGGACAGGACAGATTAGATGCAGGAAGGATGTTCTCGGGATCAGGATCTCCATGTCTGCTGACCACAGAAAAGTGTAAGGAATAGGTCAATATAAACACAAAATTCTGCAGATGCTGGAAATCCAGAGCAACACATACAAAATACTGGAGGAACTCAGCATGTCAGGCAGTATCAGTGTAGGGGATAAATAGCCAGCCTTTCAGACCAGGACCCTTCATCAGGCCATCAGAACTGATTATTTTCCTTCATCGACGCTGCTGAGTTCTTCCAGCATTTTGTGTGTGTTAATATACGGAACCCTGAATTTATGATATAATCCCAGAGAAAAGAGTGGCCAGTGTGGTGGGGGGGGGGATAGAAGAAAAGAGAAGGGGGAGAAACTATTTTCCAGTAGGAGAAATGGATGTTCATTCCATCCGATTGGAGGCTGCCCAGATGGATATGAGGTGTTGCTCCTCCACCCTGAGAGTGGCCCCATCTTGGCATACGAGGTGACAGAATGGGATTGAGTCAGAATCGAAATCAGGTTTAATACCATAACACCATGAGACCATAAGATACAGGAGCTGAAGTACACCATTCGGCCCATCGAGTCTGCTCAATCATGGGCTGATCCAATTCTTCCAGTCATCCCCACTCCCCTGCTTTCAGCCCATACCCTTTGACGCCCTGGCTATCACCGGCATATATTGTGAAATTTGTTGTCTTTGTGGTAGCAGTGCAATGCAATACATAATAATAGAGAAAAAGCTGTGAATTACAATGTATATATAAAAATAGTTAAATTTTAAAAGTAGTGCAAAAATAAATATTTAAAAGAAGCTGTGAGGTAAATACACTCAAACATCTATAGCTGTATCATGGAGAGCATTCTGACAGGCTGCATCACTGTCTGGGGTTGGGTGGGGGTGCACAGGACCGAAAGAAGCTGCAGAGGGTTGTAAATTTAGTCGGCTCAATCTTGGGTACTAGCCGACAAAGTACCCAGGACATCTTTAGGGAGTGGTGTCTCAGAAAGGCACGTCCATTTTTTAAGGACCTCCAGCACCCAGGTAAGCCCTTTCCTCACTGTTACCATCAGGTAGGAGGTACAGAAGCCTGAAGGCACACACTCAGTGATTCAGGAGCAGCTTCTTCCCCTCTGCCATCCGATTCCTAAATGGACATTGAACCCTTGGACACTACCTCACTTTTTTGAATATGCAGTACTTCTGTTTTTTGCACGTTTTTAAAATCTATTCAAAATACATATACTGTAATTAATTTACTTATTAATTTCTTTTTCTTCTATATGATGTATTGCACTTAACTGCTGCTGCTAAGTTAACAAATTTCACGATACATGCTGGTGATAATAAACCTGATTCTAATTCTGTAATGTCCATGGGCTCAATGCCCATTCTGATGGGAACAATGAGAAGAGGGCATGTTCTGGGTGATGGTGGTCCTTAATGATGGATTTTGCCTTTTTGAGGAGCTGCTCCTTGAAGTTGTCTCGGACGCTACGGAGGCTGGTGCTCATGATGTAGCTGACGAAGTTTGCAATTCTGCAGCTTATTTCGATCCTGTGCCGTAGTCCCCCACATACCAGACAGTGATGTAGCCAGTTAGAATGATCTCTGTGGTATAGGAATATTGTATAAGGGGTAGGAATTAAAATGGCTGACCACCAGGAAATGCTGCTTTTGGCAGAGGTGCTTGACCAACTTCTGTCAGGTCTCGGAGGAGGCCGCATCGGGAGTAATGTACACAACAGACGACTCCACGGGTGAAGTGTTGCCTCACCTAGAAGGACAATTTGGGACCCTGAGCAGGAGTAAGGCAGGAGGTAAATGGGCAGGTGTAGCATTTCTGTTGCTTGCAGGAGTATGTGCAATGAGGACAATTAGTGGGAAAGGATGTGTGGAAAAGCAAGTCATGGAGGGAGCAATCCCTGTGGAAAGCGGAGAGTGGGGGGAGGTAAAGATGTGTTTGGTAGTAGGACCCCACTGAAGATGACGGGAGTTGTGGGGAATAATCTGTTGAGTGTGGAGGTGCGTGGAATAGTAGGAGAGGATATGAGGAACTCTATCCATGTTAAGGTGACGGAAAGATGGGGTGAGCGTGGATGTCCAGGAAATGGAGGAGATGCAGGTAAGGGCAACATCAATGGTGGAAGAAGGGAAACCCCACTCTTTGAAGAAAGAGGACAACTCTGATGTCCTAGAAAGGAAAGCCTCATCCTGGGAACAGATGTGGTGAAGACGAAGAAACTGAGGAAAGGAAATAGTATTTTTACAGGAGACAGGGTGGGAAGAGGTATAGCCAAGATAGCTGTGGGAGTCAGTAGGTGTATAATTATAGTCCACTGAGGTTGGGTGGGACTACAACAAGAGGTCATGGGTTGAGGGTGAAAGGTGAAAAGTTTAAGGGAAACGTGAGGGGAATCTTCTTCACTCTGCAGGTCACGGGAGTGTGGAATGAGCTGCCAGTGCAAGTGGTGCATGCGAGTCAGATTTCAATGTTTAAGAGAAGTTTGGATATGTACATGAATGGTAGGGGTATGGAGGGCTATTGTCCCAGTGCAGATGGGAGTAAGCTGTTTAAATGGGCCAGCACAGACTAAGTGGGTCAAAGGCCTTTTTCTGTTCTGTACTTTTCTATGACTGTAATAGCTGTTCCTGAACTTGGTGGTGAGGCTGCTATATCTCATTTCCGACGACAGCAGTGAGACGAGAGCAAGACCTGGATGGTGGGGGTCCTTGATGAAAGATGCTGCGTTCTTGTAGCGGCAGTCCTTGTAGATGTGCTTCGTGGGGGTGGTATATCCACCATTTTCTGTAGTCTCTTCCATTCTTTTTGTAGGCTTCAGTCCATGTCAACTATCTCCTCCGGTGACTTGGGCCCATAATCTTACCTGGCACCTTGTCCAATTCCCACAGGCAAGCCGTTTTACTGGAATCCATTTGCAACACGCACCTTGTACAAAAGGAAAGGAGGCCAGGTGAGATTTTCCAACGATCAAACTCTCGAGTTGGAGAAGAAGTTCGAGAACCAGAAGTACCTCTCGCCCCCCGAGAGGAAGCGGTTGGCTAGAGTCCTACAGTTGAGTGAGAGGCAGGTGAGTGAGGGAAAGATGGGACCTATTGGCCGAAATCCTCAGCAATGGTCTGGAGACACCACATGTGTTTGAGAAAAGAAGTAAAATGTGTTGCATGACATGGCAGTCTAGCAGTTAGCACAGTACTTTACAGTGCCAACAACCCGGGTTTTATTCCTGCTGCTGTCTGTAGGAAGTCTGTGCTTGTATGTTCTCCCTGACACTGTTTGGGTTTCCTCTAGGGCCTCTGGTTTCCTCCCACATTCCAAGGAGGGTCAGTAAGTTGTGGGCATGCTATGTTGGCATTGGAAGTATGGTGACACTTGCAGACTGCCGCAGCACAATGGTCAGCATGGACTGGTTGGGCCGAAGGGCCTTTATCCATGCTGTGATTACCTATGGACGATCCAGATGAGTAGTCTTGACCCCAAACGTTAACTATCCATTTCCCTTCACCACTGAGTTCCTCTAGTGTGGTTTGTCTGTTGCTGTCGATTTCAGCATCTCCATTCTCTCGTGTCTCTAAACTGCATATCTGCCTGGACATGATCCACCTCCCTGTTCGTGTATCTATCCAAATGCTTCTTAAATTCTAAGTTGCCTCTGAGAAGGTTAGGGGTGTGGTGGTGAGCTGCTTTGTTGAAGATTTGAAGGGGAACCTGCAGGTAATGTTATTTCCTTGTGGTCTCTGTTTTTGACCCTGGTGGGCACCATGGTTTGCATGAACTGATTGGGCCAAAGGGCTTGTGTCTATGCTGATTTGCTCTATGACTCTATGGCTTCATATAATGTCCCTCTAAGCCTGTCGTATTTGCCTGCTTTTAACCCTTAACTCTCCATTCTCATAGAGTAAACCCTCCGTCTCCTGAACCACACTCACAATGCTGGAGGAAACTCAATGGGCCCGGCAGACAGCGTCTCTGGAGGGAATGGGCAGACAACGTTTCGGGTCAGGGCCCCTCAGCCGGACCGTGGAGGAACATGTCCAAGTGAAAGATCTCAATCCGAAATGTTGGTTGCCTATTTCTGTCCCTAGGTGCTGCCTGACCTGCTGAATTCCATGAGTGTTACAAAGAAACACTGCTGTATCTCTCAATGGCTATGGCCATTGCAAAATTCCCACTGCAAACTTCAAAGTAAATTTATTAACTAAGTACATATATTGTATGCAATTATATATAACTCCGTGATTCATTTTCTTGCAGGCGTTCACAGTAGATACATAGAAATATGGACACAGAATAGAAAGATGTCCCCTTAGAACAGATATAAGGTGAAATTTCTTTAGCCAGAGGATGGTGAATCTGTAGTATTCATTGCCACGGATGGCTGTGGAGGCCAAGTCATTGGGTACAGTACCGTGTAACTAACTGTCTTAGGCACATAATATATATAGCTAGTAATTTTATGTATTGCACTGTACTGCTGACAGAAAAATAAAACAATTTTCATGACATATGCGAGTGATGATAAACCTGATTCTGATACGGGTCTTTACTGAGGACTGGGAGTGGGAAGGGGTCAGGGAGAGGTGAGGGTGTGAGAAGCACCAGAGAAACATTCTGTAATGATCAATAAACCAATGGTTTGGAATCAAATGACCTTGCCTGGTGTCTCAGGGTTGGGTGTGTCTGGATCTGGGCACCCACAACCCCATCCCCCCCTTCACCTTTGGCACTCCTCCTCTGCCACCTGTCCCATGGTGCTCCACCCTCATCATTTCTCAAATCCTTTGTTTCTGCCAGATTTACAAACTCGTTCTCTGCTCCACATTGACAAATACGGTACTGTGGAAAAATCTTAGGCACCCTATATGTGCCTAAGACTTTTGCAGAGCACAGTAAATTTAAAGCAGAGGTTGATAGGTGCTTGATCTGTAAGGACATCGAAGTTTATAGGGAGAAGCAAGAGAATGGTGTTGAGAAGGAAAATAAATCAGCCTTGATTGAATGGCCGAGCAGACTCAATGGGCCAAATGGCATAGTTCTTCGTCTATGTCATATGGTCTTATGACCTATCGAATGGTGTAGCAGATTTAATGAGTTGAATGACCTAGTTCTGCTTCTATGTCAGATGATCTTTTGGTTTTCAGTAAGACCTTTATCTTCCTTGACTTCACAGCCAATCAAGTACATCTGCAACATAGTTCCTGTGCAATCATTCCATTGTTTCATCACATATTCTCAAGGCAGGGGTGGAGGAAAACTCTCTACATACCCACAAACATAAAGAGGCGGTTTGCCGAGGTTCTCCAACCCAATCCTTACTCCTTTTGTTCCTTTCTCTTCCTCCACAGGTCAAGACCTGGTTCCAGAACAGAAGGGCGAAGTGGCGGAGACTGAAGCAGGTAATGGAGGTTTCAATCTTTCCCCCTCACTCCTTAATTCCTCAGATACGTAACATGTTTTACCAACTTCCCTGATGGGCAGGAGGTTGGGGGAAGGTTTGAAAGAGGTATACAAAATTATGAGGCGTATAGATAGGGTCAATGCAAGTAGGCTTTTTCCACTGAGGTTGTGTGAGACTACGACTGGAGGTCATGGTTTAAGGGTGAAAGGTGAAATTTTGAAATTTAAGGGGAACTTGAGGAGGAACTTCTTCACTCGGGGTGGTGCAAATGTGGCACAAGCTGCCAATGGAAATAGAGGGATAGGAAATAGAAAAATAGAGGGCTACATGGTAAGGTAATTCTAAGCAGTTTCTAGAGTAAGTTACATGGTCTGCACGATGTTGTGGGCTGAATGTCCTATAATGTGCTGTAGATTTCTATGTTCTATGTTCTAAATGGTGGATGTGGGTTTGATTGAAGAGAAGTTTGGTTAAGTACATGGATAGGAAGGGTATGAGGGTCTATGGTCCAGGTGGGACTAGACGGAATAATAGTTAAGCATGAACTAGATGGGCTGAAGGGCCTGTTTCTATTTTGTAGTGGTCCATGACTCTGCAAGTCTAATATGAGGCTGTGAACAATAGTTTTGTATTGAAATAACCTGTTTCAGATTTTTTTGCTTCTGCAAATGGGAAATTAGGAGTCCTGCACTTCACATCCCCTGGCGTAACTGTAAAGTGCAAACCCAGTTATAAAGCCACAGGTCCATACAGCACCGAAAAAGGCCTTTCAGCTCAACTCGCCCAGGTGCTTATCTAGGCTCATCCATTTGGCCCTTATTTTGCTAAACCTTTCTTATCCCAGTATTTAACCAAATGCCCACCAATAGTGTCTTCTGAGAGACTTTTGGATAGGTACATGGAGCTTAGAAAAATAGAGGGCTATGGGGAACTCTAGTAATTTCTAAGGTAGGGGCATGTTCGGCACAGCTTTGTAGGCCGAAGGGCCTGTATTGTGCTGTAGGGTTTCTATGTTCTATGTCATTTCAAGGTTGTTATTCTACCTGCTGTAGCTACCCTCTTTTTTGTGACGTAGGCAGCTTGATCTTTTAACACCAAAGATTAGCTTGCTTACTGCCCATTAAGCCACTGGCGTTTATGGCAGCAAAGTAGGTCCTCCATCTCTGGTGGTGTTCAGGACCTCCTTCATCATATCAGTAGCTTCTTCTTGGTTTTCATTACTGTCGGTCATGCAAGCCCCGGGCGAAGTCTCTGAAATATCGTCATTCACCGATGTAGAAGGATTCTTTATTGCTGTTTCTGTAAAAACTTTTTTTTTTTTTTTTTTTTTTTTTACCAGTCAGGGCTGTTGGTCCTGAGCTGAACCCCCAAACCCAGGTGAGCAGTGGACCTCTACCCTTTGACCTGTTTGGCATGAGTGACCCTACTAAGAGCCAAAACGCAAGGTCATTGAAGCACACAAGCTCCAAATTCTACGACAAGGTTGCAATCCTCTTGGAGGATCAAAGATTAAGACCATATGACCATAAGATATAGGAACAGAATTCGGCCCATCGAGTCTGCTCCGCCATTCAATCATGGGCTGATCCAATTCTTCCAGTCATCCCCCACTCTCCTGTCTTCACCCCATTTACTTTGATGCCCTGGCTAATCAAGAACCTATCTCTGCCTTAAATATACCCAATGACTTGGCCTCCACAGCCACTCGTGGCAACAAATTCCACAGATTTACCACCCTCTGACTAAAGTAATTTCTCTGCATCTCAGTTCTAACAGGACGTCCTTCAATCCTGAAGTTGTGTCCTCTTTTCCTAGAATCCCCTACCATGGGAAATAACTTTGCCATATCTAATCTGTTCAGGCCTTTTAACATTCAGAATTTTTCTATGAGATCCCCCCCTCATTCTCCTGAACTCCAGTGAATACAGCCCAAGAGCTGCCAGACATTCCTCATATGGTAACCCTTTCATTCCTAGAATCATTCTTGTGAATTTTCTTTGAACCCTCTCCAACGTCACTATATCTTTTCTAAAATAGGGAGCCCAAAACTGCACACAATACTCCAAGTGTGATCTCACGAGTGCCTTATAGATCCTCAACATCAGATCCCTGCTCTTATATTCTATACCTCTAGAAATGAATGCCAACGTTGCATTCGCCTTCTTCACAACCTGATTAGCTTTATTTGTCAAGTATACATCGAAACATTCAGTGAAATATGTTGTTTGCGTCAACAATCAATACAGTCTGATGATGTGCTGGGGGCAGTCCACAAGTGTTGCCATGCTTCTGACTCAACTTATTAACCTAACCTGTACATCTTTGGAATGTGGCAAGAAACCGGTGTCCAAAGGAAATATACATGGTCACAGGGAGAATGTACAAGTTAATGTCAAAGTAAAATTTATTAACAAAGTACATTGCACATCTTGCACCTTGGTTGTTTGACAGTCTCTACATAAATTCGACTGTATTTCTTTATTTTCCTGCAAATACCTGCAAGAAAATGAATCTCAAGGTTGGATATGGTGACATATATGTAATTTGACAATAAACTTTCTTTGATTTACTTTGACTTTAGAATGGTTAATAAGGAAAAACAGGAGAGACTTCATTAGGAAAGGGAAGACTTAATTAGATGTTGGTAAGCAGGAACCGAGTCCACGTTCCTCTATCACAATGGACATTTCAACTCTAATCCAGTCAAGGTTCACAATTCTCCCCCTCCCCCTCCCACTTTCAAATCTCTTACTATCTCTTCTTTCGGTTAGTCCTGATGAAGGGTCTCGGCCTGAAACGTCGACTGTACCTCTTCCTAGAGATGCTGCCTGGCCTGCTGTGTTCACCAGCAACTTTTATGTGTGTTGCTTGAAATTCCAGTATCTGCAGATTTCCTCATGTTTACATTTACAATTTGTCTCCTTTTGCACATTGGATCTTTGTCAGACTTTATTAATGTATAGTTTTATATAAGTTCTATTGTATTTCTTTATTTTTCTGTAAATTTAGAGTATTTATTTTTATTTATTTTGAAATACTGTATGGAACAGGCCTTTTTGGCCCAACAAGCCACGTGGCCAAGAAACCCACCTATTTAGCACTAGTCTAATCACAGGACAATTAACCAAACTTGTATACGGTGACATATATGTACTTTGATAATAAACTTACTTTGTGTTTGACTTGATATGTTACTATATACTACCTTGATATAATTTTCTTGCTGATACGTGTTGAAAATGAAAAGGAATTGAATAGACAGGAGGCACAGTAGTGTATTCGTTAGTTACTCCATTGCTTAATTACTCCATTGACCTGGGTTCAATTCCTGCAGCTGTCTATGACAAGCTTGTATGTTCTCCCTGTGACCACGCAGGTTTTCTCCAGATCTCTGGTTTCTTCCCACAGGCCAAATACATACAGGTTAGTGGATTAATACATATACGATCCAGATACATTTTCTTGTGTGCATATACAGTAAGTGCAAGAAACACAATAGACAATAGTGAAAGACTGCACCCAACAGAACAGACAACCAATGTGCAAAAAAACACAAATTGTGCAAATACAAAAGTAAGCAAGTAATAAAAAATAAGAAATAAGTATCGAGAATATATTGAGTTCTCATAATACGTATTGAGGCATTGATCACGTGAATAGTCAGAGGCTTTTTCCCAGGGCTGAAATGGCTAACATGAGAGGGCACAGTTTTAAGGTGCTGGGGAGTAGGTACAGAGGAGATGTCAGGGGTAAGTTTTTTATGCAGAAAGTGGTGAGTGCGTGGAATGGGCTGCCGGCGACAGTGGTGGAGACGGATACGATAGAGTCTTTTAAGAGACTCCTGGATAGGTACATGGGGCTTAGAAAAATAGAGGGCTATGGGTAACCCTAGGTAATTTCTAAAGTAAATACATGTTCGGCACACCATTGTGGGCTGAAGGGCCTGTATTGCGCTTTAGGTTTTCAATGTTTCTATGTTTCTAACATGAGATGAAAAAAACCAGAGGACATGGGTTAAGGGTGAAGGGGGAAAAGTTTAAAGGGAACATGGGGGGGGTGCTTCTTCACACAGAGGGTGGTGGGAGTGTGGAATGAGCTGCCAGACGAGGTGGTAAATGCGGGTTCTTTTTTAACATTTAGGAATAAATTGGACAGATACATGGATGGGAGGTGTATGGAGGGATATAGTCCGTGTGCAGATCAGTGGGACTAGGCAGAAAATGGTTCGGCACAGCCAAGAAAGGCCAAAAGGCCTGTTTCTGAGCTGTAGTTTTTCTATGGTTTCTCTGGTTTCTATGAAGAGCCCTTGAAAGTGAGTCCATAGGTTGTGGAAACAGTTCAGTGAGTGAAATTATTCTCTTTGGTTCAAGAGCCTGATAGTTGAGGGGTAGTGACTGTTCCTGAACCTGGTGGTGTGGGTCCTGAGGCTCCTGTACCACCTTCTTGATGGCAGTAGTGAGAAGAGAGCATGACCCGGGTGATGGAAGTCAGTGATGATAGATGCTGCTTTCCTGCGACTGCGCTCCATGTAGATGTGCTCAGTGGTTGGGAGGGCTTCACCCATGATGGACTGGGCTGGATCCACTATTTTTTGTAGGCTTTTCCATTCATGGGCATTGGTGTTTTCGTCTCAGGCTGTGATGCAGCCAGTCAATATACTCTCCTCCACACATCTATAGAAGTTTATCAAAGTCTAGATGTCGTGCCGAATCTTCACAAACTTCTAAGTAGAGTTGCTGCCGTGCTTTCTTCATCATGATATTTTGTCATTGGTCACATGGGTGTAATTGGGCGGTGTAGCCTCATTGGGTCATAAGGGCCAGTTACCATCCTGTATCTCCAAATAGATAAAAATAAGTAAGTAAATGTACAGAAAAACTATACATAACTGAGTGACTCTCTGTTGGCCGAAGTTGACCATGGACGTTGTGTCCTAGCTACCTGTGTTGCGGATGCAGCACTGCCTGTGGCTGATGAGACTAGTGCGAGGCTGGCAGTCTCTGTTGCAAAGGTCACGCCCATTAGTGCTCATCTGTCAGTGCACATAACTAAGTACAGCAACAGTAACAGAGTGCAAATACAAAGAATATTGAGAACTTGAGTTGTACAGTCGTTGAAAATGAGTCTGCAGTTTGAGGGAGTCAGTTCAGAGTTGAGGTGAGTGAGGTTATCCACACTGGTTCAGGACAACTTCTATCCCACTGTTAAATTGTTCCCTAGAGCAATAAGATGGATTCTGGGCCTCACAATCTACCTCGCAATGAGCTTGCAGACTATTGCCTGCCTGCACTGCACTCTTTCTGTAACTGAACCATTTTATTCTGCATTCTGTTATTGTTTTCCCTTATACTAACCCAATGTATGGATATCTGGCACGATCTGCCTGGTTGGCAAAGTCTAGCGGTGGAGCGGGGAGTGGTAAAGGTAAAATGGGAGAACAAAAAAAAATGGGATTAACGTTGGTGGGTGATGGTCGACACGAAACTGATGGGCTGAAAAGCCTGTCTGTCTGCCTTCTCTTTGACAGAGAGTACGTGCTGATATGGAAATACCAATGCCCATGAATGGATAACAAGGGATTGGACAAACTTCTCTGGAAGGAGATACAGGAGCCAAAAGGCACACGCTCAACGATTCAGGGACAGCTTCCTCCCCTCTTCCATCTGATTTCTGAATGGACATTGAACCCATGAACACTACCTCACTACTTTTTAAATTTCTGTTTTTGCACTACTCGTTTAACTGTTATATACTTAACCGTAATTCATATTTTTTCCATTATAATGTATTGCATTGTACTGCTGCCACAAAGGCAAATCTCATGACATTATGCGGATGATATGAAACCTGATTCTGATGCTGGAGTGGTGGAGGCAGACGGGAGATCTGAATGAAGTTTATCAGCTTTTGGGAGGCATAGGTAGAGTGGACAGACAGCATCATTTCCCTAGGGTTGAAATGTCTAATACCAGAGGGCGTGCTTTAAGATGAGAGGGGGTAACTTCAAAGATGTGAGGGGCAAGTTTATTACACAGGGAGTGGTGCGCTGCTGGGGGTGGTGGTAGAGGCAGCTACATTAGGGACTTTTAAGAGATGTTTAGATAGGCACACAAATGTGAGGGAAATGAAGGATATGGACATTGTGTTGGCAGAAGGGATTAGTTGGCCATTTGATTACTAATTTAATTTGGTACAACATTGTGGGCTGAAGGGCCTGTTCCTGTGCTGTACTGTTGTAGGGATGTTCTGTATATTTTCAAGAGAAACCCACTGATGGCTGCGTCCCATGTTCTCATTGTTCCTCGGCCTCCTTGTGGCAGACTATGGGTTAATCATGAATCCTCCTCCTAACAGCGCTTAGGTCTGGGCCAAATTTTGCTCTTGGTCATTAAATGACGGAAATTAACACACAGAGTTTTAAAATAAGAAAGGTATCTTTTACTCTGCTAAGGTCTTGTAAGTTCTTCTCGTGCAATTCAAAGTGTTAACAAAAAGTGTGACATTCTCGTAGCGTATACCTAGGTGTCAAAAGAAAAGGTATGACAGGGTGGTGGCGTTGTGATATGTCTCTACCAAAGGAGTTGTAAGGCGCGCCTTCCCTCCACTAACCTGCAAGTCACCCTTGGGCAAGGTGTAGCACCTGCTTAACCCCCCTCACGCACCCCCCCCCCCCCCGATCAGGGTCACGTGAAGCCATGGGAGCAGGTGTTGGATGGTCGTCTGAGCAGCTGGTGCACATCACAAGTAGTGGCTATGAGACCACTGACACCAGGCAGACAACCTGTGAAGACACTCCCCAGAAGAAGGAAATGGCAAACCACTCTGTAGAAAAAATTTGCCAAGAACAATCATGGTTATTGGAAAGACCATGATCACCCACACCATTAAAAAAAAATTTAAGTGTTCAGACAGACACATGAACATACAGGGTATGGAAGGCTCCAGACCATGTGCAGGCAGATGGGATTAGTTAGATTAGCATCATGGTTGGCAGAGACACAGTGGGCTGAAAGGCCTGTCCTACCTTGTAGTCGGAATCAGAGTTACTAATACTACTTACATGTGGTGCAATTTGTTGTTTTGCAGCAGTACAGTACAAGACATAAAATTACTACATTACAAGATAAATAAATAGTACAAAGGACAAGTATGATGTAGTGTTCATGGGTCAGAATTCCGATGCTGGGGGGCAAGATGCTGTTCTTAAATCACTGAGTGTGGGTCTTCAGAGTTCTACAGTATTCATGGGGTCTCCTACTCTTGATAATGTACAGAGGGGCTGTTATTCTCTGTCATGGTGTGCTCACCAAGGACTGAACCCAGGTGCAGAAGAATGGCAGGATCCCCGGAAGAGATGGGAATGAGAGATTGGTGATCGGAATACGAGCAGAGCCTCGGAGGAGTGGCTAAGCGACACCCTGAGACTGTTAATTCTCTCTGACACATGATGCCCCCCCCCACCCCAAGGAAAGGCACTGAGGGAAAGCCCTCTTTAAATAATCATAGAGTGTGGAAAATATGCACTAGTTGCAATTAACTTGACAAGATTAAACCAAAAGCACAAGGACAAGGACTTTTCAACTCCAGTTAAGATATTGATTAATAAATACCCTAGAAGCTCAACGCTCTATGGCAAGCCACAGGGCTCATGACATTCTTTGCAATATACCGTACACAGTGAAACAATTCTGAATTGGTTTATAATTGTACAAGTACTGAGACAGAGTGAAAAGCGTGTCCTGTATTCTGTTCATACAGATCAGATCGTTACACAGTGCCTTGAGGTAGAACCAGGTAAAATGATGACAATGCAGAGTAAGGTATAACAGCCTCAGAGAAAAACACAGTACAGGCGGACAGTAAGGTGCAAGATCATAAGGTGGTAAATTGTGAGGTCAACACACACAAGAGGCGCCACAGTAGTGTGAAACTATTGCAGTCTGGGTCTTTGGAGTTTGGAGTTCCATCTTGGCGTCCATGTGGAATGTGTGGGTTTTCTCCACACGCTCTAGTTTCCTCCCACAGAGCAAAGACGTACTAGTTGGTAGGTTAATTGGTCGTTGTAAGTTGTCCTGTGATTAGATTAGGGTTAATCGGGTTTGTCATTGGTTTGCTGGGGTGGCGTGGGTCAAAGGGCCAGAAGGGCCAACTCTGCACTGTAACACTAAATAAATAAAATAAACAGGAGTCCCCTAGAGCATAGACCATGGATGCAATTTCCTATGACATGCAGACGGCTGTTGTTTTCCATAAATGATACGGTTGCTGCTGTTCCCTACAATATTCACTGATGTTCTTGTGATGAGAGAGTCATTGTGTCATTTCAGTTTATATTCATGAGAGTGTAAATGAAGGAGAGGGTATCTCTCAGAGAATTACAAACTGGCCAGATCTCTGTGTGTGTGTGTGTGTGTGTGTGTGTGTGTGTGTGTGTGAGAGAGAGAGAAGGAAAAAAACACAGAAACACACACCAAAGATGCACCAGGTAAGTTAATTGATCATTGTAAGTTGTCCCATGGTTAAGGTAGGGATAAATTGGGGGTTTCTGGGCAGTGCAGCTCGAAGGGCCTGAAGAGCCTGTTCTGTGCTGTATCTCTAAATAAATAGATAGGTAGATACTTAATAAAATAGGAAGAATATTTTCTCCCAGACAGTGGTGATCCTGCAGCATTCTCTACCAGTTGAAGCCGAATCATTAAATGCATTTGTGAGATTTGGATGTAGTTCCAGTTAAACAAGTTCAAGTTTAATTATCATGCAACCATATGCATGAACACAGCCAAAGAAAACATTATTCCTCTGGGACCAATGTGCAAACCACGAAACCAACAGTCACACACAGCACACACAACATATAATTATGATAGCAGAAAAACACACAGTTATCAAAAACAATAGTACAGTCTATTTCCCTGAGAGTCCTGGCCTGTAGATTGATGGGTCATGTAGATGTTGCCCTAAAGCCACGTCTCTGCAAGAACAAGCCACAGCAGTTCCTCATCTCGAGCAAGCGCAGCCACAGATGAATGCCATCTAGCTTGTCTTCAACCGAGTGAACACTGGAGAGCAGCACTGACAGGAAGGGCCAGCCCCAAGCCAGCACAGTATCCATCGGCACACAGCTGGCTCTGGCATCTCCTTCCCCAGTGGCTGCAACAGGACACCCTGAGGCATGAGGGCCTGCTCAACAATACAAAAGTGAGATCTTTCAGCCCACTGAGTCTTCGACAATTATTATGTACCCATTTATACAAATCCCACACTCCTCCCTAATACAGATAGTTTTGATCACCCTTTATAGCAACGGCGTTATTAAACTAGAAAGAGTGCAGAAAAGATTTACCAGTGCCAGATCTCTGTCATTTTCAATCCCTGGGTTCTTTTAGGAGTTCAGGAATGAGCGAGAAACTGATCCTTGATTCTTCATGATCGTTTATTCAAAGTTTAAACCAAGATGCAGACAAAGTAACAAGGCAAATGAGAGTTGAGAAATTAAAGAGATTCAATATAAAAAGAAAATGGTATATTTGAAAACTCGACCACTTTTATGCTCAAGATAACAGAAATTCCTTAGATAACAGAATCAAATCAAAAGGTTAGACAATTAATAATGTTCTAATATTTAGCCAATTAAAAATGAAAAGGTATATGTAACTACCATACCACCTTTTGCCAGTAAGTAGAGCATAGAAAATATAGAAACATAGAAAACCTACAGCACAATACGGGCCCTTCAGCCCGCAAAGTTGTGCTGAACATGTCCCTACCTTAGAAATTACTAGGCTTACCTATAGCCCTATATTTTTCTAAGCTCCATGTACCTATCCAAACGTCTCTTAAAAACCCTATCGTATTCGCTTCCACTACTGTTGCCAGCAGCCCATTCCACATACTCGCCACCCTCTGAGTAAAAAACTTACCCCTGACATCTCCTCTGTACCTACTCCCAGCACCTTAAACCTGTGTCCTCTTGTGACAACCATTTCAGCCCTGGGAAAAAGCCTCTGAGTATCCACACGATCAATGCCTCTCATCATCTTATGCACCTCTATCAGGTCACCTCTCATCCTCTGTTGCGCCAAGGAGAAAATGCTGAGTTCACTCAACCTATTCTCATAAGGCATGCTCCCCAATCCAGGCAACATCCTTGTAAATCTCCTCTGCACCCTTTCTATGGTTTCCACATCCTTCCTGTAGTGAGGCGAACAGAACTGAGCACAGTACTCCAAGTAGGGTCTGACCAGGGTCCTATATAGCTGCAACATTACCTCTGAGCTCTTAAACTCAATCCCACGATTGATGAAGGCCAATGCACCATATGCCTTCTTAACCACAGAGTCAACATGCATAGCAGCTTTGAGTGTCCTATGGACTTGGACCCCAAGATCCCTCTGATCCTCCACACTACCAGGAATCTTACCATTAATACTACATTCTGCCATCATATTTGACCTACCAAAATGAACCACCTCACACTCATCTGGGTTGAACTCCATCTGTCACTTCTCAGCCCAGTTTTGCATCATATCAATGTCCCGCTGTAACCTCTGACAGCCCTCCACACTATCCACAACACCCCCAACCTTTGTGTCATCAGCAAATTTACTAAACCATCCCTTCACTTCCTCATCCAGGTCATTTACAAAAATCACGAAGAGTAAGGGTCCGAGAACAGATTCCTGAGGCACTCCACTGGTGACCAACCTCCATGCAAAATATGACCTGTCTACAACCACTCTTTGCCTTCTGTGGACAAGACAGTTCTGGATCCACAAAGCAATGTCCTCTTGAATCCCATGCCTCCTTACTTCCTCAAGAAGCCTTGCATGAGTTACCTTATCAAATGCCTTGCTGAAATCCATATACACTACATCTACTGCTCTTCCTTCATCAATGTGTTTAGTCACATCCTCAGGACATTCAATCAGGCTCATAAGGCGCGACCTGCCCTTGGCAAAGCCATGCTGACTATTCCTGATCATATTATACCTCTCCAAATGTTCATAAATCCTGCCTCTCAGGGTCTTCTCCATCAACTTACCAACCACTGAGGTAAGACTCACTTGTCTATAATTTCCTGGGCTATCTCTACTCCCTTTCTTGAATAAGGGAACAACATCCGCAACCCTCCAATCCTCTGGAACCTCTCCCATCCCCGGTGATGATGGAAAGATCATTGCCAGAGGCTCAGCACTGTCCTTCCTCACCTCACGCAGTAGCCTGGGGTACATCTCATCCAGTCCCGGTGACTTATCCAACTTGATGCTTTCCAAAAGTTCCAGCACATCCTCTTTCTTAATATCTACATGCTCAAGCTTTTCAGTTCACTGCAAGTCATCACTACAATCACCAAGATCCTTTTCCGTAGTGAATACTGAAGCAAAGTACTCATTAAGTACCTCTGCTATTTCCTCCAGTTCCATACACACTTTTCCACTGTCACACTTGATAGTTCCTATTCTTTCACGTCTTATCCTCTTGCTCTTCACATACTTGTACAATGCCTTGAGGGTTTCCTTAATCCTGCCCGCCAAGGCCTTCTCATGGCCCCTTCTGGCTCTCCTAATTTCCTTCTTAAGCTCCTTCCTATTGGCCTTATAATCTTCTAGATCTCTAACATTACCTAGCTCTCTGAACCTTATGTAAGCTTTTCTTTACTTCTTGACTAGATTTATTACAGCCTTTCTACATTACGGTTCCTGTACCCTACCATAACAAGTGGGGATGAAGCACAAAAAACTATGATTTTAGTCATGGGTAATTTAACTAATATTTTATAAAAATAATTTTTTAAAAAACAGCTGATGGTTTTGGGGGCCTAAATTACAAAGAGGAGTTGTGTAGATTAGGACATTATTCCCTGGAATATTGGAGATTGAGAGGAGACCTGGTAGACGTATGTTACATAAGCTCATGAAGGACATAAACAGGATGAAAGCACATGGTAGTTTTACTAGAGAGGAGGTGCTAAAAGCAAGAGGGCATAGGTTTAAGGTCAGAGGTGAGACATTTAAAAGGGACATCGGGGCAGTTTCTTCATGGACAGTAAGGTGGTGCATATTTGGAATGAGCTGACAGAAATTGTGGTTGAGGCGGGCATTTGAAAACCACCCAGATAAGTGCATGGCCAGGAGAGATTTAGAAGGCTATGGGCCAAACATGAGAAGATGGGACTAGCTCACTGGGCAACACATTCAGCTTGGACGAGTTGGGGTGAAGTGTCTGATTCCATGCTATTTAACAATAATTAATAATCTAATCTAAATATGAAATTGAAATTGGTTTATTATTGTTACCTCTACGCAGGTACTGTGAAAAAATTCTCTTGCATACTGTTGTACAGATCAAATCATTATGCAGTGCATTTGAGGTAGAACAAGGCAAACCAATAACAAAGCAGAATGAAATGTTACAGTTGCTGAGAAAGTGCAGAGCAGACAGACAATAAGGTGCAAGATCATAATGAGGTAGATTGTGAGGTCAAGAGTCTATCTTATTGTACTAGGGAACAAGAATCACAACCTGACTCAGGTTTATTACCAAGAACATACGTTGTGAAATTTGTTGTTTTGCGGTAGCAGTACAAAAATGTCCTGCCAAAGGGGTTTGGCCCAAAACATCGACAGTACTCTTTTCCTAGATGCTGCCTGGCCTGCTGAGTTCCTTCAGCATTTTGTGTGGGTTGCTTGGATTTCCAGCGTCTGTAGATTTTCTCTTGTTTTTAAAATACTGAGGTAGTGTACATGGGGCAGAGGGGAAGGAGCTATTCCTGAAAGGTTGAGCGTGTGCCTTCAGACTCCTGTACCTCCATCTTGATGGTAGCAATGAGAAGAGGGCATGTACTGGATAATGGGGTGATGGGGGTCCTTAATGATGGATATCATCTTTTGAAGATGTCCGTAGTGGTGGGGACAGTTTATAAGTCTTTATAACAGTGGGCTAGAAGCTGTCCTTGAGCCTGGTGAGATGTGCATTCAGGCCCGATATCTTCTGCCCGATGGGGCTAGTGGAGAAGAGAAAATGTCCGGGACGGGTGGGGATTGTTGATAATGCTGGCTGCTTTACTGAGTCCATGGAGGAGAGGCTGGTTTCCGTGTTGTGCTGAGCTGTGTCCACAACTCCCTGTATTTTTTGCAGTCACGGGCAGAGCAGTTGTCACCACCAAGCTGTGATGCACCCATGTGGAATGGTTTCTATGGTGCATTGAAAGTAATTGGTGAGGGTTGAGGAGGATGTGCTGGATTTCTTAAGAACTCAAAGGGTCAGAATAAATGCGTCAATTTGGGGTCTTTCATTATGCTGAGACTCCATTCTCTACTGTCATTACAATTCTCAATCCAAAAATGTACAGTGAAAAACTTGTCTTGCAAACTATTCTACAGATTGAGTCATTACCCAGAGCACTGAGGTAGAACAAGGTAAAACAATAACAATGCAGAATAAAGTGTAACAGCCAGAGAGAGTGCAGTGCAGGTAAACAATAAGATGCAAGGCTGTAGTGAGGTGGACTGAGAGGTCAAGAGTCAACCTTATCGTACAAGGGGACTATTCGGGAGTATGATAACAGTGGGCTAGAAACTGCCTTTGAGCCTGGAGGAGCACACTTACAGGCTCTTGATGGGAGGGGAGAGAAGGGAAATGGGTGGCGTCCTTGATTATGTTGGGACTCCATTCTATATTCCCGTTACTGTTCTCAAACCCTACACATAAGGCCATAAGACATCAGAGCAGAATAAGGCCATTCAGTCCATCAAGTTTTCTCCATCATTCCATTATCCCTCTCAACCCTTTTCTTCTGCTTTCTCCTCGTAACTTATGATGTCCTGGCTAATCAAGAATGTATCAACCTCTGCTTTAAATATACCCAACTTTGCCGTCTGTGGTAATGAATTCCGCAGATTCACTACCCTTTGGCTAAAGAAATTCTTCCTCATCTTCGTTCTAAAGGGGTAGCCTTCTGAGCCTCTGACTTCATCCTCTCCCATGCTATAATACAAACAGCAACACATACAAAATACAGGAGGAACTCAACAGGTCAGGCAGAATCCAAGGAAAGGAATAACCAGTCGACATTGACACCCACCTGGCTTCACCTATCACCTTCTAGCTTGTACTGTTTCCCCTCCTCCCACCTTCTTAATCTGGCATCTACCCCTCTTCTGTTCCAGGTGAAGGGTCGTGGCCCAAAACGTTGACTGTTTATTTGCCTCCATAGTTGCTGCCTGACCTGCTGAGTTCCTCCACCGTTTTGTGTGTGTTGTTCTGGATTTCCAGCATTGGCAGGATCTTTTGCGTTCATGTTTTTACACTAAACTGATTTTCTCAAGAAAGGAATCACCGCAAGATGAGCTTGGTTTGGATATTTACTCCACTCAGGACTTGGTTTTCCTGGTGAGGGGGTGTTCACTGGCTCAGGTTGCGGACAGCTGTTAGTGTGTGATAGCAGCGATCAAGGGTGTTCAAAGTAAATTTATTATCAGAGTACATATATGTCACTGTATACAGCTCTGAGATTCATTCTCTTACAGATATTCACAAAAATACACAATGAAACACCACACACAATAATGATGGACAAACAACCAATGTGCAAGAACAACAAATTGTGCAATAAAACAAGTATATAATAACAATAAATAAATAAGCAATAAATATTGAGATCATGAGATGAAGAGTGCTTGAAATTGAGCCCTTAGGTTGTGGGATCAATGATGAGCTGAGTGAAGTTATCCCCTTTGGTTCAAGAGCCTGGTGACTGAGGGGTAATAACTGTTCCTGAACCGCATGGTGTGGGTCCTGAGGCTCCTGTACCTTCCGCCTGATGGCAGCAGTGAGAAGGCGACATGCCCTGGGTGGTGGTTGTGCTCAATGGCGGAGAGGGCTTTACTGGAGATGGACTGGTCTGTATCCACTAACATAGAAACATAGAAAATAGGTGCAGGAGTAGGCCATTCGGCCCTTTGAGCCTGCACCACCATTCAGTATGATCATGGCTGATGATCCAACTCAGAACCCTGTACCAGCCTTCCCTCCATACCCCCTGATCCCCGTAGCCACAAGGGCCATATCTAACTCCCTCTTAAATATAGCCAATGAACTGGCCTCAACTGTTTCTTGTGGCAGAGAATTCCACAGATTCACCACTCTCTGGGTGAAGAAGTTTTTCCTAATCTCGGTCCTAAAAGGCTTCCCCTTTATCCTCAAACTGTGACCCCTCGTTCTGGACTTCCCCAACATCGGGAACAATCTTCCTGCATCTAGCCTGTCCAATCCCTTTAGGATTTTATACGTTTCAATAAGATCCCCCCTTATATCTTCTAAATTCCAACGAGTATAAGCCTAGTCGATCCAGTCTTTCATCATATGAAATTCCTGCCATCCCAGGAATCAATCTGGTGAACCTTCTTTGCACTCCCTCTATGGCAAGGATGTCTTTCCTCAGATTAGGGGACCAAAACTGCACACAATACTCCAGGTGTGGTCTCACCAAGGCCTTGTACAACTGTGGCCTTGTACTCGAATCCTTTTGCTATGAATGCCAGCATACCATTCGCCTTTTTCACCGCCTGCTGTACCTGCATGCCCACTTTCAATGACTGGTGTATAATGACACCCAGGTCTCGTTGCACCTCCCCTTTTCCTAATCGGCCACCATTCAGATAATAATCTGTTTTCCTGTTTTTGCCACCAAAGTGGATAACCTCACATTTATCCACATTAAATTGCATCTGCCATGAATTTGCCCACTCACCCAACCTATCCAAGTCACCCTGCATCCTCTTAGCATCCTCCTCACAGCTAACACTGCCACCCAGCTTCGTGTACTTTTTGTAGGCTTTTTTGAATGGGTACCGATCAGCAAGCTTACCTTCCTGTGGCATTCACACTGACAACAGAGTGATAGCATGCAGGTTTTGCATCTTTGCACGTGTTTTCACTGCTACTTATAAAAAAACCACAGAAAGCATCAAGTTTAATTCTCAGGGCTTTGATCTCCAGGGTGCAAGTCGAACTTTAGAAAGTACAGTATTTATTGTAAATATGTTAGAATCAGAATCAGGGTTATAATCATCACTGACATATACAGTACATCATGAGATTTTAAACACAAATGCTGGAACTCCACAATAACAATGCTGAAGGAACTCAGCAGGTCAGGCAGCATCTATGGAAATGAACAAACAGTTGATATTTCAGGCCGAGACCCTTCATCAGGACTCAAGTTCCTCCAGCATTTTGTGTATGTTGCTTTAGATTTCCAGCATCTGCAGATATTCTTGTGTTTATGATTTCCAGCTATATACTGTATATATGCCTAAAACTTTTGCAAAGTACTGTACCTCTGTATATCAACGATCCAGAAAATTTTGACTGTAACACACAGAAAATGCTGGAGGGACTCAGCAGGTCAGGCAGCATCTTGCGGAAATGAATAAACAGTCAACGTTGCGGGCCAAGAACCTTCATCAGGACTGGAAAGGAAGGGGACAGAAGCCTGAGAAAGGCCAGGGAAAGGGAGGGAATACAAAGTGGCAGGTGAATCCAGGTGAAGGGGAAAGTGGGTGGGTAGGGGACGGTGGGATGAATTGAGAAGTTAGAAGGTGATTGGTGGAAGAGGTAAGTGGCTGAAGATGAAGGAATCCAGCAAGATGGATTATCATAAAAAGAGAAGGAGGAGGGGAACCAGAGGGAGGTTATGCCCAGCTGAGAAGTGAAGGCTCGTCACCTACAACAGTGAGACAGCCTACAGAGAGGAGGTGGAAAAGCTAAGGCTTGGTGCCAGGCAAGACAAAGGAGTTGGTTATTGGATGCAGGAGAGCTCAAACTCTCACACCCCCCTTTATGTCAGCAACACAACAGTAGTGAATGTGAGCAGTTTCAATCTCCAAAGAGTGCACATCCTGCACAAATTCTCAGGGTACAAGGACAGATTCTACACAATTAGTACAGCTCACCAAAGCCTCTACATTCTGGGGAGGCTGAAGAGAGCTGGACTATGTAACATCTATACTCACAACGTTCGACAGATGTGCAGTAGAAAGCACCCTGACAAGCTGCCTCACTGCTTGGCACGGAAATTGCGCTGCGACGGACAGGAAGGCTCTATAACTGATTGTCAAATCTGCCCAGCGCATCACCAGCACCAGCCTCCCCACTATCAAGTACATGGTGTCGGTAGCAGGGGTTGGTGTTTGTGTGTTTTTGAGTTCTCTTTTAGCTGGCTTGGCATAACATTGTGGGCTGAATGGCGTGTTCCTGTGCTGTACAGTTCCATGTCCTATACAGGAATGGGCCAATAATGTCATGAAGGATTCCATCCACCCTGCTCATAGACTGTTTCTCCCACTCCCATTAGGGAGGAGGCTACTTAGGATCACCAGACTCAAAGACAGACTCAGGAACACCAAAGCCCAAGCAGTGAGGCTGATCAACACGTCCACCCATTAACCCACCCCTCCACACCCCCAACCACCCCTACTTTATCATTTCCTACTATAGTCACATTATTTACAGACACTCCTGTGGCTAGTGTCACTTTATGATCATACATTCAATCTCTGCATATAAGCTATTCTATGCATTTACATCTATTGTGTTTTTTTATTATTGTGTTCTTTATTCTATTGTGTTGTTTCTGTGCTGCTTCGGATCTGAGTAATAATTATTTTGTTCTCCTTTACACTTGTGTACTGGAAATGACATTAAACAATCCTGAATCTTGAAGAGGTGAGAGGGGAGCCCGAATGGGGATGGAAAAAGGGGGAAGGAGGGAGGGTGAAAGAAGTTACCAGAGGTTTGAGAGATCACTATTCATGCTACCAGGTTGGATGCTACCCAGATGGAATACAAGGTGTTGCTTCTCCTACCTAAGAGTGGCCTCATCGTGGCAGTAGAGGAGGCTGTGGACTGACATGTCGGAAAGGGAATGTCATGTAGGATTAAAATGGGTGGCCTCTGGGGAATTCCACTGTATGTGGTGGAGGAACGAAGGTACGCAATGATGCTGTCCCCCAGTCTACATCAGGTCTCTGGGATGCATCCCGGTCCATGTGACAATCACAATTACAATTCTGAATCTTCCTGTCTCCTAGGAGCAACCTGAGGATGAGAAGTCTAGGTGTCTCAGAGGAATGGAGGAGGAATCCATGGTAGCCAGGCAGCAGGGAGACAGCGAAGGGATATCGCCACAGGTGACGGAGGGCATCACTCAACAGGAAGCCTCTCCCCTTTGCCCTCAGGCTCCCATGGGGACCGATTCACAGAGCCCAGAGCTGGACAGTGATGTTGAGGTGGACGTCGATTGCAATGAAGGTGGTGACCTCAGCCACATATCCCCTGAGGAAACAGCCAGCAAAGAGTGAACTGGTCCGGCTTTCCAGCTCTCCGAACAGAGCTCAAATGCACTCGGTATCACCTTCATTCCTTATAACTGTGAACAACAGCGATGTTGGAGTCCAGGGAGAAAGCACTAAACCTCAGGTTACCTTCAAACAACAGCTCATTCCCCACCATACTTCGGAGAAATATATCAGTTATCCTTATCCAGTTTGGTTTTCTAGACTCAAGTCAGGAGTGTGATGAGGAGTGAGTGAGTACACTCTTCACTTGCCTGAGTGGAGTTAGTCCATGCACTCCAGATCCACCACACTTCCTCTCCCCAATCTATAGGTCAAGAGGCAGAGGAAAGACTCTCCACCTGCCTGGGTGGGGTTAGTCTATGCAGTCCACATCCGCCAAATTTCCTGTCCCCCATATGCAAGTCAGGAGCGTGATGAATCGCTCTTCGTCTGCCTAGGTGAGTGCAGCTCCAACAGTCAAGAAGCTCAACACTGCCCAGGACAAGGCAGCTGGTGGACTGGTGCCCCATCCACACCCCTAAGCACTCCCTCGCTCCACCTCCGGCGCACAGTATATATGGTCTACATAATACACTGCCACAGGTCATCCATGCTACCCCAACAGCACCTCCCAAACCCATGATCCATACCACCAAGAAGGTCCCAGGACAGCAGTCATTGGGGACACCGCCACCTACTGGTTCCCCTTCAAGTTTCATTATCACTGTTCCTTCGTCGTCGCTGGGTCTAAGTCCTGGAAATCCCTCTGCAACAACACAGAGGGAGACCCTTCGCCAGAGGGACCACAGTGACTAAAGGGGGACAATCACCACCTTCTCAGGGGTAACAAGTGCTGGTCTGGTCAGTGCTGCTCAGACCCAGAGGGAATAAATAAACAGTTGAGAAAAGGGAATAGTGGTGTGGTAGTTAAGTCGAAGGATTGTATGTGGCAGAGAGGTGAAGCCTAGGAAACTTAAATTGTTATTGGTATTGGTTTACTATTGTCACATGTATCGAAATACAGTGAAAAGCTTGTCTTTGGATATTTTTCATACAGGTTGAATCATTACAGAGTGAATTAAGGATTAAGAGGATTCTTAGCAGTGTGGAGGAACAGTGTTCATGTTTATAGATCCCTCAAAGTTACCGAGCATATTGATAGGTTAGAAAGGCATATGGTGCATTGGGCATTTTTTAGTCTGGAATTGAGTTCAAGAGCTGGAAGGTGATGTTGCAGCTTTATAAAACCCTGGTTAGACCGCACTTGGAGTATTGTGTTCAGCTCTGGTCGCCTTATAGGAAGGGTCTGGAAGCTTTCAAGAGGATGCAGAGGAGATTTACTAGGATGTTGCCCGGATTTTGTGAGGATAGGTTGTGTGAGCTAGAGCTTTTCTCTTTGGAGTGGAGGAGGATTAGAGGTGACTTCATTGAGGTGTATAGCAGGGGTCGGCAACTTTTTTACCTCTGTGGGCCGGATCGTGTATTAATGAGCGGACGGTGGGCCAGATAAATGCCATAAAAAACTTGAAATACGGGAATTATCCATTTAATTACATCTAGTTATGTTTTGCCTCAAATTAATGAATAACACATGCTAGAAAATCATTTGTGCTTTACCAAGGATGCCAATTAGTAATCAAAGAACTCAGTTTAGTTTTTCTCTCCCACCATTGCTGGTGCCCCATTAGTTGTGGTGCCAATTAGCTTCAGCACCATTAGTTTCATTACTGACATCATTTTGAAGCAAAGCTTCAAAAATGTCTGCTCCAGTACCGTGTCCTTCATAGGAATTAATTGAATAAACCTTCAAAAGTTTGAAAAGTTGAGGTCACTCCTCACACAAACACTGCAAGTTGAGCAGTGTCTCTCAAGTCTGTGCTCTCATCAAGCGCAATTGAAAAAAAAATGCAATTTGTTACAGGCATCCCTTACAACTTTTAACATCTGCTGACATTTCTTCAACTGGTCGTGTGATCGTTCTTGCTGATAGATGCAAATAAAGATTTCTTTTCGGGACAAACAATATCCACCACTGCCAGTAAACATTCTTTGACAAACTCTCCATTTGTAAAAAGCTTCATCTTTTCTGCAATCTGTTTTGAGACTTAGTGGCTGGCACGGGTATTTCCCTCATTTTCACTGCTTTTTCGGCACTCAGCGTCTACCTTCCTGTGTTTTGCATTCATTGCCATTGGAATTTTTTTCTTTGATGTTATTTTGAAACGCAAGTTATTCAACAAGTATCATAGCACATGTAAATATCTGGATATTTAGCATGGATTTCTTGTTAAAACACAGTGATGGTGTTTCTGTTTACAAGTTTGAACGATCCCATCTGAAAACCTGCGCGTGCACAGAGAGTATCTAATACGTATTAATAAGGTAGTCTGCCTTCCCGTCTTTCGTATATACCAGTGTTTGGTTTGGAACAAAACAGAACCTTGTGCCAGTGTAACAAGACACCATGCATGTCCATCAGCGTGGTCATGTGAAGCACTCAGAATAAAGCCTGATTTATACTTCTGCGTCAACGCGTCGCCGTAAGTACTGCATCGCCACAAACCCTATGCAAGGTCGACACGGATCCCTAGCCAGAGCCTGCGTTGCTGCGACGCGCACCTCTCCCAAAATGTAACCGCGCGTCGCGACAATGCAGACCGTAAGAACTGTGATTGGTCCGCTTGGTAACATCGCATTTCATCCTACGCTGCAATAGCTTCCCATTGGGCGACTGAGGGGCGGAGAAGGAACTCTGGCTGCAATGCTTTCCATAAAGCTTTACAGACCTCCGAAATTATGGAGGATACATTTCACTTTTACGAAAAAAGACACTCGCTTCTTGTTTACCCCGAGAAAGACTACCATGACCATGAAGCCTTGCGTGGGCAGGCGTGTGCGCATGCGTGACTTGCGTGAATTGCAGAGCGATGCAGACACACCAATGCACAAGTACAAACGTTTATATAAATGCCCACAACATGCGTAGGTTACGACGTCGAGTTAACGCAGAAGTATAAATCAGGCTTAAGGAAAAATCGCTCGTGGGCCGGATAAGCATAGTATCTCAATATTAGGTTGCCTATCCCTGGTGAAAAGGATGATGAGATGTAATTGTTATCCCTGAGATGAGTGAACAGCCAGAGACTTTTTCTTAGGGTGGAAATGGTTAGTATGAGGGGCCATAATTTTATGGTGATTGGAGGAAAGTAGAGGGGAATGGCAAAGGTAAATTTTCTACACCAAGGTGGGTGAATGGTACATGCTGCCAGGGTTGGTGGTAGAGGCAGATACATTAGAGACATTTAAGATATTTTTAGATAGGATGATAGAAAAATGGAGGGTTATGTGGGAGGGAGGGGTTAGGTTTATCCTAGAGTAGATTAAAAGGTTGGTTCAACATCATGGGCCAAAAGGGCCTGAACTGCTGTAATATTCTAGGTTCTATGTTCTGCAGGTACAGTATATTTAAGCTAGAATAAGGTAAAACACCAACAATATATAATAACATGTAAATGCTACAGAGGGAGCACAGGACAGGTAAATAATAAAGTGCAAGATCAGAATGAGGTACGTAGATTGTGAGGTCAAGAGTCCACCTATGAAAGGATGAAAGGTCTGTTCACATGTCTAATAACAGTGGGATAGAAGTTGTTCTTGAGCCTGGTCATTTATGTTTCAGGTTTTCGTATCTTCTGCCCGATGGGAGAGGGGAGAAGAGGAGATGTCCAGGGTGGGTGGTATCTTTATGCTGGTTGCTTTACTGAGGCAGTGTGAAATGTAGACACATTCAGCTTCAATGTTTCAATGGTTCAATTTAATATCAGAGAATGTATGAAGTATACAACCTGAAATCCTTACTCTTCACAGACATCCACAAAACAGAAGAAAAACCCCGAAGTATGAATGACAGAAAATGTTAGAGCCCCAAAGTTCCCCTCCCCCACCCCTGCATAAGCAACAGTAAAAGCATCAACTCTCCCTCCTCCCCCACTCACTCCAGCAAAAGCATCGACCCTCAGCACCCACCATGCAAGCACTAGCAAAGCCCCCCAGACACCATGATCTACAGCCCGTCAAAAAACTACTGTCCATCCCAACACTTTGACATCTCAGACAGGCTCTCTCTCTGGCTAGCAAGGGGGAGAGAGATATTGCTCCTGCCACAGCAAGAAGGGAGACCAACAGCTGGCTGCTTCGATGTTACAATCTGCTGCGTCACTTATTTTGACAGCAGCATACACTGCTGTCTCGATGTTTCAATCTCCCGCAATGCTTCAGTCGGTGACACCGGTGAGGAATTGGGTCACCCACAGGGTTGTTCCAAAGATACACGTCTTCCAGGACGTAAGTGAAGATAACAAAAAACTTCAGGCGGCTTGGAGAGCTTCGCGAGCGAGAGCCCACTGCCGTGAAGAACCGCAGTTTGAGTGCAGCTGTAGATCCTGGACTCCGGCAGGATCCCAGCCACCTCAAAAAGGAAAGAAGAGATAAGTATTCAGGTTATGAACTGAAGCTGGGATCAGTAATGACTGCACATGAAGGTCCATCTGATCTACTGACCAAAGATTCAGATTTATTTATTACATCTACATCGAAACATCCAGTGAAATGTGTCATTTGCATTAACAACCAACACAAACTAAAGGTGTGCTGGGGGCAGCCGCCAAATGTCGCCACACATTCCATTGCCAGCATAGCATGCCCGTAATGCTCAGGAGAATAACGCAAGTAACAATAAAACAAAAACAACAAAACAAGTCCCCTTCCATACACACACGTAGGCTCTAATCCCAGGACAGGGCAACCTGTCCATTTCCAGGCCCAGACATGCGGAGTGGTGACATCAGGCCCCTGACATCCAGACATGCCGAACCAGGCTTCAGGGAAGGAAGTGTGTACCCCCTGCCTCGTTTGTATGTGACTTCCTGCTCCACCACCATGATACACTCGTCAACGGGGCCTCAGCTTAGCTCTATGAGTTCCAGTCTCATCCCTCATGCCCATGGTGCACCCTCCCCCGAGAAAATTAAGGTTGTTGCCGTGATGCAATTAATTGGTGTTTTCTGCTGTTAACTGAAAGGTAAGTGGTTCGAGCCACAGTTGTGTAGCATTTAGCATAAAGCTGTTACAGTGCTAGCAACCCAGGCTAATTCTGCTGGTCTGTAAGGAGTTTGTTCTCCCCATGAGTGCTCCAGTTTCCTCCCAAATTCCAAAGACATATGAGTTGGTATGTTAATTGAGTGTAATTGGGGTTGTTGGGTTAGAAGAGACTGTTACCGTGCTGTATCTTGCAATAAAGAAATATATTAAGTAAAATACCAAGAAGAGATCCATTCTGGTTGCCTCCAACCAGCTAACCTGTTAGCTCTAACTCAAAATGATGAATATAGCCACGTAGACAACACACTACCAGAAACCCCCATTGGGTGTACTGGCCCATTCTGAGAACATCAGGAGCTCTCCATTGTGAATCGTCCTTGACATCTCTCACCTCCTGTTGCATTGACCAATCTCCCCTCATCGAACATAGAACAGTATAGCACAGGAACAGGCCCTTCAACCCACGATGCTGCTTTGAATCAATTCAATTAATAATCAAATGGACAACTAAACTAATCCCTTCTGCTGACGCAATGTCCATATCCTTCCATTTTCCTCACATTTATGTGCCTATCTAAATGTTTCTTAGAAGTCTCTAATGTTCCTGCCTCTCGCACCACAGCAGGTAGCGCATTCCAGGCACCCACCGTCTCTGTTTAAAAAAACTTGCCCCTCACATCTCCTTTGAAATTTCCCCTTCTCACCTTCAATTCACGCCCTCTTGTATAAGAATTTCAACCCTGGGAAAAAAGACACTGTCTATCTATGCCTCTCATTATCTTATAAACCTCTCTCAGTGTCCACTGCTCCAGAAAAACTACCTCAGTTTGTACAACCTCTTATTATAGTACGTGCCCTCTAAACTAGGCAACATCCTGGTAAACCTTTTCTACACTCTCTCCAATTAGCACCAATTTAACCTCTCATCTCCATCTCAAATCCAGAGGTGGTATAAATAGTAATGCAATCCCTTGATCCGAGTACACTCTCCCAAGGAGTTGTCTATGGTGGGCGCTCAGGTGGCTGTAGAGGCCTCTTCCAGGATCCACATCACTGGGATGTTAGGGTGGATTCCCTGGAACTGCATTATTTTGTTTAACGTGGGTGGCTGATGCATGGGCAGCCACCACACAGTCCTTGACAGATTGGAGTCCGAGTCCAGTGACGTGGAATGCAAGATGACTGGGGACCCTTCACTGCTGCAGCCTTCCTCCACCTTTGTCATCGTCTTCTGCCAGCTCATTGCTGAGGTTTTGTTTCCAGAACCTTTGTCTGGAACCCTCCCATTGACCTTTCCACCATGGGTGACCCTACCAGGAGCTACTTGCCAGCTGGCTAATCTCCAGAGTGCATCACTCTTGGGATCTCAGGAAGCCACAGGCCTCTCCACCACAACAAGGTGATGATCCTCGGAGAAGAGATGGTGCATCTGTGTGGGGCTTTTAGTGACCGGTGTCTCCCCAGTTTCTCAGACCCACTCTGACAGTGCTTGCACCTAGCCAACAGTATCCTAGCAACAGTCACCTATGGTTTATGATCTCAGGACGAAGGGACGTAATCTGCTCCCCTCACACCATATTTTAGGAATACTGGTCCCATGGCCTCACTCTCTAATGCCAGTGAAAAGTCTTATGTCTTTATGTCTGCATTTCCAAAGTTGACTTGCGTACTTTGAATAAATAAATACATTTATACCTTGCTTTCAGTTGCAGTTTTCCGGTCTTTGTTAAACTTCTCTTTAGCTCAAGTTCCATTTTTAGTGAGTACATATTGTGAGCTGGGTGAATGGCTTTACGTTTGTCTGTTGGTCTTGATACCTGGTCAACCGGTTTATTGTTGTCACATGTATTGAGGTCAAGTGTTGTTTTGCATACCATCCATACAGATTATTTCATCAGGACATGGAGCAGTACAAGGGAAAAAAGCAACAGAACTTACAGTCACAGAGACAGTGCAGTGTAGGCAGACAGTAGAATGAAGTAGACAGTAGACAGGCCACGAAGGGAAAGATTGTGACTTCAAGGGATACCCTTACCATAATAGCTAAGCATTCAATAGTTTTATAACAGTGGGCAGAAACTGTCCGCGAGCCTGGTGGTACGTGCTTTAAGGCTTTTGTACCTTCTGCCTGATGGGAGGGAGGAGGAGATAATGTTCAGGGTGTGTGGGGTCTTTGATTATGTTGGCTGATTTACCAAGGCAGTGAAAAGTTTAAAAAAAAATTTAATACATGCATACTGTATGTGTGCACATGTGTGTTTGCATATGTGTATTCTGTGTGCATGTGAGCATGCCTGACTGTGGGTGCAGACATGTAGTACATATGCACAGATATGTCGTGTATGTGCATATGTATTCACATGATTGCATTGTGTTTTATGTGTGTACTGCTTTTCCATGTATGTTAGTGTGTGTGAGTGGGTGTTGGTGAACGTGGGGGTGTGGGTGTGTGTGTGTGTGTGTGTGTTGACTCTGTGTTTGTCTCTGTTCATGAGTGTTTTTGTGTGAGTGTGAACAGTAATGAATTTGGAAACCATTTCAAGTGCTATAACCTGCTGGGGCTTTAGAGTCATAGAACAGTACAGCACAGCACAGAAACAGCGACCTGCACCAGGCCTATAGACCTCCATATCCCTACTATCCATGCACCTATCCAAACTTCGCTTAAATGGTGAAATCGAGCTCACATGCACCAGTTGAGCTGGCAGCTCGTTCCACACTCTCACCATCCTCTGAGTGAAGATGATTCCCCTCATGTTCCCCTTAAACATCTCACCTTTCACCCTTAACCCGTGACCTCTAGTTGTAGTCCCACCTAACCTCGGTGGAAAAAGCCTGCTTGCATTTACCATATTTAAACTCTATAATTTTGTACACCTCTATCAAATCTCCTCTCAATCTTCTATGTTCTAAAGAATATAGTGCTAACCTATTCAATCTTTCCTCATAACTCAGGTCCTCCAGACCCAGCAACATCCTTGTAAATTTTCTTTGCACTCCTTCAACCTTATTTACATCTTTCCTGTATGTAGGTGACTAAAACTGCACACAATACTCTAAATCAAGCCTCACCAATGTCTTATACAACTTCAACATAACATCCTATCTTCTGTACTCAATACATTGGTTTATGAAGGCCAATGTGCCAAAAGCTTACTTTAGGACCCTATCTGTGGCACCACTTTCAAGATCTCTTTGTTCCACCACACTCCTCAGTGCCCTACCATTCACCGTGTAAGTCCTACTGAAGTGCAACACCTTGTCTCTGTTCATAAGTGCAATTCCATCTACCAGTTTTCAGCCTATTTTCCCAGTTGATCCAGAACCTCTGCAAGCCATGATAGCCTTTCTCACTGTCCACTACACCTCCAAACTTGGTGTCATCTGCAAATTTACTGATCCAGTCAACCACATTAACATCCAGATCATTGATGTAGGTGACAAACAACAAAGGACCCTGTCACAGGCCTCCAGTGAGAGAGGCAACCCTCTATCACCACTCTCTGGTTTCTCCCACAAAGTCAATGTCTAATCCAATTTACTACCTCATCTTCAATGCCAAGTGACTGAACCTTCTTGACCAGCCTCCCATGTGGGACCTTGTCAAAGGCCTTGCTAAAGTCCATGAAGACAACATCCACTGTCCTGTCTTCATCCACTTTCCTGGTAACTTCCTCAAAAAACTCTGAAAGATTAGTTAGACACGACCTACCACACACAAAGCCATGCTGACTATCCTGAATCAGTCCATGTCTACCCAAATACTCATATATCTGCTTCCTTAGAATACCTTCCAATAACTTTCCCACAGCTGATGTCAGACTCAACGGTCTATAATTTCCTGGTTTCTGCTCAGAGCCATTCTTAAACAGTGGAACAATGGCTATTCTTCAATCCTCTGGTACCTCTCCTGTTACTAAGGATGTTTTAAGTATCTCTACTAGGGCCCTGGCAACTTCTGCACTTGCCTCCCATTGGGTCCGAGGGCACACTTTGTCGAACCCTGGGGATTTATCCACCCTGATATCCCTCAGAGTAGTAAACACCTTCTCTTCGGTAATCTGTACAGGTTTCTCATATATTGCTGATCTGTGTTTCTCCTGTGTCCTGCCTGTTGTTCTATAGGAATCCTGCTCTCAGGAGCTCCCTGACACTGGTAGACCAGATCATTGTTTGACCTCTGTACTCTGATTGCACCTTGAGCATAGGTCATTCCTGCTCCTGCCCACCACCTCTCCATTGTTCTATGCATCTCTCTGCCACTTGCCTTTTGAATCCCGAGGAAGGGTCTCAGCCCAAAACGTCGACTTGCATGACACCTTTGAGAAATGTATGGACAGACATAGATCTCGAGATCCTTCTGTTTCTCCACACTGCTAAGGATCATACCATTCAAGTTTGATCTTCCAAAGGGAATCACCTCGCACTTTTCCATCTATAACTTCTCAGCCCACCAACGTCCTGCTGTATCCTCCCATAGCCTTCTACACTATCCACAACTCCACCATCCTTTGTGTCACCTGCAGACTGACTAACTGACCTTCCACTTCCAAATCCAAGTTATTTATAACCATCATAAAGAGCAGGGACTCCAGAACAAATTCCTGCGTAACCCCTCCAGGCAGAATTCTGTCAACCTACAACCACCCTCTGCCTTCTGTGGACAAGCCAATTCTGTATCCACACAGCCAGGTGTCCCTGGATCCCATGCCTCCTGATATTCCCCTACCACTTGGAACCTTATCAAACGCCTGACTAAAATCCACATCCACCACATCCACTACTCTACCTTCATCAGTATGCTTTGTCACAATTTAATCAGACTCCTGAAGACCGGCCAGCTCCTCACAAAACCATGCTGACTATCCATCATCAGACTATGGTCCGCGAAGTGCTCACAAATCCCATCTCTAAGAATCCTCTCCATTAGTTTGCCCACCACTGAAGTAAGACACACCGGTGTATAATTCTCAGGGTTATCTGTATTACCTTTCCTGAACATTTGCCACCCTCCTGTCATCTGGTACTACTCCTGTGGCTAGTGAGGAAGCAAAGGTCATCACCAAAGGAGCAGCAATCTCTCCCTTTGCTTCCCACAGTAACCTGGGGTATGTTCCTTCCACTCAGGGGACCTATTCTAATCTCTTTCAAAGGTTGCATCATGTCCTCTTTCTTAATGTTGACATGTTCCAGCATATTAGCTTGTTCTCTCGGTCCTCACATTTGTCAAAGATATATGAAGAGTAAAGAGAAGCCAGAGTAGATATCAGATCACTGGAAAATGATGGGGGACAGGGAAGTGGACCACAAACCGAAGAAGTATTTTGGATCAGTCTTCACTTTGGAAGACACTATCAGAATGCCGGATGTTTGAGAGAATCAGGGGGCAGAAGTGAATGCAGTTGCTATTACTAGGTGCTTGGGAAGCTGAAAGACCTGAAGGCCAATAAGTCACTTGGACCAGGTGGATTACTCCCATGGGTTCTGAAAGAGCTCGCTGAAGATATTGTGGAGGCACTAGCAATGATCTTTCAAGAAACTATAGAAACCATAGAAAATCTACAGCACAGAAACAGGCCTTTTGGCCCTTTAGATTTAGATTATGAAGACACGTAGTCCCCTTTTATTGTCATTTAGTAATGCATGCATTAAGAAATGATACGTTATTTCCTCCGGTGTGATATCACAAAACACAGGACAAACCAAGACTGAAAAAACTGACAAAACCAGATAATTATACATAAAGTTACAACAGTGCACAATACCATAACTTGATGAAGAAGTCCGTGAGCACAGTAAAGTTCAAAGTTTCTCAAATGTCTCACATCTCACGCAGACGGGAGAGGGAAGAAAAACTCTTCCTGCCATGCCGACCACAATCCGACTCTGGGTCATCTGAAAACTTCGAGCTCTGATCAGCTCTCCGACACCGAGTACTGAGCACCATCTCTGTCCGAGCAATTTGACCTCTTTCTCGGTCGCCAAAAGCAGGCAAGTCCAGGGATTTTGAGGCCTACCCTCCGAAAGATTCCCAACCACACAGTAACGACAGCAGCGGATGGGCATTTCAGAAATTTCTCCAGGTGTTCCTCTGTGATTTCATGTCCATTCTCCATCAAATTAGAATTGCCCACAGCCCCTATGCTTCAACAGATCCTTTCGGCCCTTCTTGGCTGTGCCGAACTATTTTCTGTCTGGTCCCACTGAGCTGCACACAGACCATATCCCTCCATACACCTCCCATCCATGTATCTGTCCAATTTATTCTTAACTGTTAAAAAAGAACCCGCATTTACCACCTTGTCTGGCAGCTCATTCTATACTCCCACCACTCTCTGTGTGAAGAAGCCCCCGCTAATGTTCCCTTTAAACTTTTCCCCCCTCAACCTTAACCCATGTCCTCTGGTTTTTTTCTCCCCTTGCTTCAGTGGAAAAAGCCTGCTTGCATTCACTCTATCTATACCCATCATAATTTTATATACCTCTATCAAATCTCCCCTCATTCTTCTACGCTCCAGGGAATAAAGTCCTAACCTATTCAACCTTTCTCTGTAACTGAGTTTCTCAAGTCCCGGCAACATCCTTGTAAACCTTCTCTGCACTCTTTCAACCTTATTAATATCCTTCCTGTAATTTGGTGACCAAAACTGAACACAATACTCCAAATTCGGCGTCACCAATGGCTTATAGAACCTCATCATAACATTCCAGCTCTTATACTCAATACTTTGATTAATAAAAGTCAATGTACCAAAAGCTGTCTTTACGACCCTATCTACCTGTGATGCCACTTTTAGGGAATTTTGTATCTGTATTCCCAGATCCCTCCATTCCACTGCACTCCTCAGTGCCTTACCATTAACCCTGTATGTTCTACCTTGGTTTGTCCTTCCGCTGGAAGAATCACTGGACTCTGGCATGGAAAATTGCAAATGTCCTTCCACTCTTCGGGAAGGGAGAGACGCAGAAGAAAGGAAATTATAGACCAAATAGCCTGACCTCAGTGGTTTGAAAGATGTTGGAGTTGATTGTTAAGGATTAGGTTTCAGGGTACTTGGAGACACATGATAAAATGGGCCAAAGTCAGGATGGTTTCCTGAAGGGAAAGTCTTGTCTGACAAATCTGTTAGAATTTTTTGAGGAAATAACAAGCAGGACAGAGAAAGGAAATCTGGAAGGATGCTGTAAAATTTTCAAAAGCCTTTGACAAGGAGCCACACATGAGGCTGCTTATGAAGATAAGAGTCTGTGGTATTACAGGAAGGGTACTAGCATGGATAGAGAATTGGCTGATTGGCAGGAGGCAACGAGTGGGAATAAAGGGAGCCTTTTCTGACTGGCTGCTGGTGACTAGTGGTCTTCCACAGGGTCTGTGTTGGGACCACTTCTTTCTACATTGTATGTGAATGTTTTGGATGATGGAATTGATGGGTTTGCGGCCAAGTTTGTGGACAATACGAAGATTGTGAAGGGGCAGGTCTGAGAAAGCAAAGGACTGCAGAAGGACTTAGACAGATTAGGAGAATAGGCAAAGAAGTGGTAGATGGAATATAGTGTTAGGAACTGTAAGATCATTCACTTTGGTGGAAGGAATAAAAGCGTAGACTATTTTCTAAATGGAAAGAAAATTCAAAAATCGAAGGAGCAAAGGGGTCTTGGAGTCCTCGTGCAGGATTCTCTAAAAGTTAGCTTGCATGTTGAGTTAGTGGTGAAGAAGGCAAATGCAATGTTAGCATTCATTTCAAGAGGAGTAGAATTTAAAAGCAAGGATGTACTGCTGATGCTTTTGAAGTTACTGGTGAGAACTCACTTGGAGTATTGTGAGCAGTTATCTAAGAAAGAGTGTGCTAGTATTGGAGTGGGTTCAAAGGAGGTTCACAAAAATGATCACAAACAAGAGAAGATCTGCAGATGCTGGAAATCCAAGCAACACACGCAAAATGCTGAAGAAACTCAGCAGGTCAGGCAGCATCTAGGAAAAGAGTAGGTGGTCAAGGTTTCAGGCCGAGACCCTTCATCAGGACTGAAATGATTCACAAAAATGATTCTGGGGTTGAAAGGCTTATCATCTGAGGAACATTTATGGTTCTGGGCCTGTACTTGCTGGAATTCAGGGGGATTTCAGTGAAACCTATTGAATGTTGAAAGGCCTAGAGTGATTGAGGAGAGGATGTTCCCTATAGTGGGTGGGCCCTGGACCAGAAGACACAGCCTCAGAATAAAGGGACGTCCATTTAGAATGGAGATGTGCAGGAATTTCTTTGGCCAGACGGTGGTGAATCTGGAAGTTATTGCCACAGTTGGCTGTGGAGGCCTAGTTATTGACTGTATTTACAGTGGAGGTCGAGAGATTCTTGATAAGTCAGGGCAAGAAAAGGAGAAGGCTGGAGAATTGGGGTTGAGAGGGAAATAGATCAGCCATGATCAAATGGTGGAGCAGGCTTGATGGGCCAATGGCACAATTCTGCTTCAATGTCTTATGGTCTAAATTTCAAGGTTGTTTTTTTTTTACCATGGTCTAAATTTCAAGGTTGTATTTCATATACATATTTTAAAAACAAACTGAAGACACAGATTCAGTGTGTTTATATGTAATCTATAGCTTTTTAATGTATTGTATTGTACTGCTGCATCAAAACACCAAATTTCACAGATCTATCAGTGATATTAAACCTGATTGTAATTCTTAGTCTGATCCCCTTTACTGTTGGAAGCTCATCAATCATCATTTCACATGCAAAGTATTCGTTTAACATGTCCTTTTCTAATGGGTCCCTGCACCCGGAGGTGTTGAGGGTGATCGTTTAGCCAAGAAAGTTGTTAAAAGTTCAACAATGGATATAGACCTTGCACTTAGCAAATCAGAAGCTAAGGGGTTGACTAGAGGAATTCTGCAGATGCTGAAAATTCAAGCAACACACATCAAAGTTGCTGGTGAACGCAGCAGGCCAGGCAGCATCTCTAGGAAGAGGTGCAGTCGACGTTTTCAGGCCGAGACCCTTCGTCCTGGTTAAGATTTAGGGGGTTCTGGCAAGATTTGTGGGATAATGGGCATAAGGAAAGACACCCTTACAGAATACGTAAAACTGTTGAGTTTATGGGAGAAGGGGCTAAAACAAGAAGGGAAGGAATTACACTGCTTAGATTTGGGCATATTTATTCTTTCTATCTTGCTGGAAAACACCATCCTGGGTTGTGTAGGTTTTTATATGATTATGAAACAGTTGAACACATTCTATTGCAGTGTGAAGCACACAAGTTTGGGAAAAAAAATCAAATGCAGACTTCGTTACACTCTGGGAGTTGACAGATTTTATTTTAAAACTTTGTTAAATTACGGGAGAAACTTTAATTAATTCACAGTTATATCGTTACTTACAAATCTATAGGGCTTTGGGGATAATTTAGCCTTCATTTGAAAGAGAAGTAGGAAGGGTTTATTTTTCCGGGGGGGGGGAACCCTTACTACTTCTCTTTCAAATTAAAGCTAAATTACCCCCAAAAGCCCTAGAGTTTGTAAGTAATTCCAGTGCAGTTGGACTGCCAACCGCCATAAAAAGTCAGAAGAAAAAGAATTCTGATCCCCTCTCACTTTAACTGCAGTCCCTGAGTTCAGCAGCGGGACAGAAGTTTGGGGCAAAGATCCCACTGGGAGGGACGAAGGCTGTGTTGGAGGGTGCCACTTACCAAGGGCTACAGAAATGGTTTCGTTAGTTGTATAATTATGCAAGAGAATCTGATGCAGAAGGGGAGGAGGGATCGCCGGGGAGCTGAGTATGGCTGAATTTCCGCGGCTGCCGGGCCGGTGCTTGTGCATCGTCACCGGGGCGTCCCGGGGTCTGGGCCGGGCGCTGGCTCTAGCGCTGTCCCGCAGCCTGCAGCCCGACTCCCGCCTGGTGCTGGTGGCCAGGTCCGGGGACGCGCTGCGGGAGCTGGAGAGCGAGGCGGCGGGGGCCGGCCTGCGGCTGAGCCGTGTGGAGGCGGACCTGAGCGAGGAGCCGGGGCTCCAGCGAGTCCTGAGAGCGGTGAGCGAGGCCCGGGAGGCGGATGGAGCTCCGGACCGGCTGCTGCTCGTCAACAACGCGGGTGAGGACGATGCGGGGGCCGGGTGGTGGGATATACGACACTACTACACTCTTTCCTTCCTAAAATAGTGGGAGAGAAATTGCATTGTGCTGCAGAAATGGTGTGAAATGAGATCAGTGTAGCTGGGTGAGTATCACCACAACCATGTCCACCCTGCACGTCTGATACCAGACGTCATACAGTTCTGTCTGTCTTGTTTTACGGCGGCTGGCATCCAGCTTAATGGTGCATTACCTCCGCCCTCTGCTCCAGACTGTGCACTACACATGCATTCTAAATCCCTAGGTCATACATTTAAGGCGAGAAGGGTAATTTCAAAGGAGATGTGAGGGGCAAGTTTTTTTTTACACAGGGGGTTTTACACAGAGCCTGAAATGCTTTGCCCTGGGGCGGTTGAAGGTAGAAACATGGACTTTTAAGACGCAAACAAAATATTTCTCGAACTTCCAGTAATGCCTCCCCCTTCACCATTCCCCATTCCCATTTCCCTCTCCCAGTTTATCTCCTTACCAGCCCATCACCTCCCACTGGTAAACACGAAGAAATCTGCAGATGCTGGAAATTCAAGCAACACACATAAAAAATATGCTGGTAAACACAGCAGGACAGGCAGCATCTATAGGAAGAGGTACAGTCGATGTTTCGGGCCGAGACCTGAAGGGTACCTCTTCCTATAGATGCTACCTGGTTTGCTGCGTTCACCAGCATTCTCTTATGTGTGTTACCTCCCACTGGTGCTCCTCCCCCTTTTCTTTCTTCCATGGCCTTCTGTCCGCTCCTATCAGATTCCCACTTTTGCAGCCCTGCATCTCTTTCACCAAAGAGTTTCTCAGCTCTTCACCCCTTCTCCCTCCCGGTTTCACCTATCACCTTGTGTTTCTTCCTCTCCCCCCCCCCCACCCATCTTCTTACTCTGACTCCTCATGTTTTTCTCTCCAATCCCGATGAAGGGTCTCGGCCTGAAATACTGACTGTACTGCCTGGCCTGATAAGGTCCTCCAGCATTTTGTGTGTGTTGCAGGGACCTTTAGGAGATGTCCAGATAGGCACATGGACAGGAGGTACTGCAGATGCTGGAAATCTAGACCAGTACACACAGCAGGTCTGGCAGCATCTATGGGTGGGCGTAAACAGGCAATGTTTCGGGCCAAGACCTTTCTTCAGATAGACACATGAATGAGAGGAAAATAGAAGAATATGGACATCGGGCAGGCAGAAGAGATTAGTTGGCCGTTTGATTACTAATTTAATTGGCTCAGTACAACATTGTGGGCCAAAAGGGCTTGTTCCTGTGCTGTACTGTTCTACGTTCTGAGAAAAATAACATTTTGGGAGGACAAACCAGGGTAGGACTTAACACAATGAACGGTAGGGCAGAGGGAGCTGGAAATACAGATCCTTGTAAGTGTGTCACAGGTAGATAGGGTTGTAAAGAAATCTTTTGGCACACTTTCCTTCATAAATCAATGTATTGAGTACAGGAGTTGGGATGATATATTGAATTTTCATAAGAGCTGTATTGAGTTCAAGAGCCATGTGGTAATGTTGCAGCTTTATAAAACTCTGGTTAGACCACACCCTATTGTGCTCAGTTCTAGTTGCCTCATTATAGGAGGGATGTGAAAGCTTTAGGGAGGGTGCAGAGGAGGTTTACTAGGAGCTGCCTGGAATAGAGAGCATGTTTTATGAGGATAGGTTGAGTGAGCTGGGGATTTTCTCTTTGGAGTGAAGGAGGATGAGAGGTGACTTGATAGAGATGTACAAGATGATAAGAGGCATAGATTGAGTGGACAGCCAGAGACATTTTCTCAGGGTGGAAATGGCTAATATGTGGGGGCACAATCTTAAGGTGATTGGAGGAAAGTGTAGGGGGGATATCAGAGGTAAGTTTTTTATTACACAGAGTGGTAGGGTGCCAGGGGTGGTGATAGAGCAGATACATTAGGAACATTTAAGAGAGTCTTAGAGGGTTATGTGGGAAGGAGGGTTAGGATTGATTTTAGAGTAGGTTAAAAGGGCAGCTCAACATTGTGGGCCAGAGGGTTAGTCCTGTTCTGTGTCTAATGAACCTGCTCCACCATTCAATATGATCATGGGTACTCTGGCCGTGGACTCCCCTCCACCTTTTCCCCATGACCTTTAATTCCCCTGCTATGCAAAAATCTGTCTAAATGTGTCTTGGTATTTAATGAGGTGGCCTTTACTGCTTCCCTGTGCAGAGAATTCCGCAAATTCACTACTCTCTGGGGAAAGTAGTTTCTCCTCATCAGTATCCTAAATCCACTGCAAATCTTAAAACTATGCCCCATAGTTCTGGTCTCTCTTCGGTGGGGAGGGGAAAGGCCTGGTTTGCTCTGATGTTTCAATACAGACACAATACTGGAGGCACTTAGCAGGTCAGGCAGCATTATGATACATCTCCAGCATTAGGTGTGTGTTGCTCCAGATTTCCGGCATCTGCAGAATCTCTTGTCTCTCTGTACTGTTTGACTGTAGGGGCCTCTGCTCTAAGTAGTGGATACGGCCCAGGCCATCACAGGTAAAGCCCTGCCCACCACTGAACACATCTACTAGGAGCTTTGTTGCAGGAAAGCTGCATCCATCGCCAGGGACCCCCAGCACTCAGACCAGGCTCTCCTCACTGCTGCCATCAGGAAGAAGGTACAGGAGCCTCAGAACCCACACCACCAGGTTCAGGAACAGTTATTACCCCTCAGCCATCAGGCTCTTGAACCAGAGGGATAACTTCACTTCCCCGTCACTGAACTGATTGCAAAACCTATGGACTCACTTTCAAGGACTGTACAATTTGTGTTCTCAATATTATTTATTTGTTCATTTATAGATGATTATTATTTATCTTTTATCAATTCTATTGTGTTTCTATTTACTGTGAATATCTGCAGTAAAGTGAATCTCGATTATATGTAGTGACATGTATGTACTTTGATAATAAATTTACTTTGAACTATTGAGTCAATGGAATGGGGCAGTATGGTTACATGGCCCTTGACCCACTGTTGCCTGCACCAAACAAAGATGCCAAATTATATTAGGAATGCAAGGGTTTCTGGAATCTGAAGCAAAAGACAATCTGCTGGAGGATCTCAATGAGTTAAGCAATATCTGGTGGGGTGGGGGTTTTGGAAAAGTGTGTGGGGGTTTGGGTTGATGCACTGCAGCAGGACTGGCAGTCTTGACCTGAGATGTCGACAGTTCCTCCCCTCCTACAGTAACTCCTCAGATGCTGCTTGGCTTGCTAAGTTCCTTCAGCACTGTGTGTGTTCTCCCAGTGTTAAAGTAGTACAGGCCCTTCGGTCCACAGTGTTGTGCTGAACCAATTTAGTAATCAAATGGCCAACTAAACTGATCCCCTCTATCTACACAATGTCCATATCCTTCCATTTTCCTCACATTCATGTGTCAATCTAAATGATTCTTAAGTGTCTGTAATGTATCTGTCTCTACCATCACCCCACTACTCCTTTTGAAATTACCCCCCCCATCTTAAATGCTTGCCTTCTGGTATTAGACAGTTCAGCCTTGTGCAAAAGATATTGTCTATCTCTGCCTCTCATAATCTGATAAACTTCTATCACATCTCCCCTCAGCCTCCCATTCTAGAGAAGAAAACCCAAGTTTGTCCAATCTCTCGTTCTAGCACGTGCCCTCTAAACCAGGCAGCATCCTGGTGAACCTCTCTGCACCCTCTCCAAAGCCTCGACATCCTTCCTATAATGGAGCGACCAGAACTGTGCGCAATACTCCAGATGCAGCCTAACGAGAGTTTTATAAAGTTGCAAAGTTCCTGAATTTGAACTCAATGCCTTGACTAGTAAAAGCAAGCATTCCATATGCCTTCTTAACCACACTATCAACCTGTGTAGCCCCTTTCGGGGAGCTGTGATCTTGGACTCTTAAGATCCCTCTGCTCATCAACAACGTTAAGGGTCTTGCCATTAATACTCTACTGTCTCTACATTAGATCTGCATTGTTCACATTGGCCGGATTGAACTCCATCTGCCATTTCTATGCTCCAAATGTCAACAGTTCCAACCCCAACCTCAGATGCAGCTTGGTTTACAGGTTGCCCGTCGTGCCAAATTAAACCAATTCCCTTCTGTCTGTACACGATCCTTATCCTTCCCTATGTATTCATGTCTCTGGTTAATAGCCTCTCAAATGCCCTGGCCACACATAGCCTTTCAAACTTTTCCCCTTTCCCCTTGTCCCTCTGGAACAAGCCACGAGCCTCCTGCTGGAGGAAGTCAGCAGGCCATAGAACGCCACAGTCCTTTCTAGTGCAAAGTGGTCAGTGTTGCTCCACTGAGGTACCAATTCGTGTTGTTCAAGAGCCAAACAGTTGAAGGGAAGTAGCTGTTCCTGAACCTGGTGGTGTGCATCTTCAGGCTTCTGTACCTCCTGCCTGATGGTAGCTGTGAGAAGGTGGCATGGTCTGGATGGTGGGGGTCATTGATGATGGCTGTTGCCTTCCTGAGGCAGCACCTCCTGTAGGTGGTGGGGAAGGATGTGCTTGTTATGTAATGGGCTGAATTTGCTGCAGGTTCTTACCTTCCTGCAGATTTGAATTGCTGTACCAAAGAGTTCAGAAGTCCCATTTAGTATCAGAGAAAAGTATGCAATATACATCCTGAAATTCTTGTTCTTCGCAGACATCCATGAAAACAGGAGAGTGCCCCAAAGAATGAGTGACAGTTTAAAAGCACAAAGCCCCTCTCTACTCCCCTCACCCACGCACTGGAAGCAGAAAAGCATCAACCCTCCTCCACCCCGCCCACTTCCGCAAAAAAGCATCAGCACCCTCCACCTGCCAAGCAAGCAACAGCAAAGCCCCCAGTAAAGACCATGATCTACAGTACAACAAAAATCAATCGTTCACCTGACAATTCGACATGCCACGGGCTCTTTCCCTCTCCCTAATAAAGGGAGAAAGAAATGTCCGTTTTCACAGCAAGAGGGGAGACATAACAAAACAACACACTGATTTATGGTGTTAAATGCCTGTCACGCTGCTTTTCTGCCCCTGAGTTCTCCACCTGGAGAATAGGCAACAATCTTTCCCCCACCAATGGGAGTAAGAAAGAGTTTGCGAGTCGCCAAGTGCACAGCTTCCGACAGCTGATCTGCTGTTCCCAATGTTCTGTTTTCTCCTGCGATGCTTCAATAGGAGGCCCTGGCTTAGAATCAGCCTGTCCACAGGGCTGCAAAACCTCACAACCCCAAAGGCACACTTGTCTTCTAGGCTGTGTCCTTGGGGTATTGAAAAGCAGCTGGTTGTGAGCCCGCAGGAGCGGGTCCCACCACTGCAAAGAACTGAAGTATGAGTGTAACTCCAGCTCAGGGTCTTCAACAGGACCCCATCCATCTTGAAAAGGACAAAGAGAGACATTAAAGGTAGAAATTAAACTATTTTCCCAGGTGTTGATGAAGGAGTCGCCATTGAGCGCCATCGTAACTCTGCCTCCAGACTGAGGTGCTACTGGTCAGATTGTTGTAAAGGTGTGTTTGCTGATCAGCATGGGCTCAGTGAAATGACTCAATACACCAGTCATAATGGTCCTCGGTCTAGACCACAGTGAAAATAACCTCGATGCCAAAAGATAAGGGTTTGAGCTAAAATTTGGTTTAAGAGGAGGACAAAGGGCATACCTTTGTTTAATTTTGTCACCATATACAGCTCTGAGATTCATTTCCTGAGGGCATTCTCAACAAATCTGTAGAATAATAACCATAACAGAATCAGTGAAAAACCATCCAGCTAGGACATTCAACTGGAGCACAGAAAGCAACAAACTGTACAAATACAGAAGGAGAAATAATAATGATAATAAATAAGCAATAGATATCGAGAACATGGGATGAATAGTCCTTGAAAGTGAGTCCACTGGTTGTGGGAACAGTTCAGTGATGGGGTGAGTGAAGTTATCCCCTCTGGTTCAAGAGCCCAATGGTTGAGGGGGGTTCCTGAACCTGGTGGTGTGAGTCCTGAGGCTCCTGTATCTTTTTTTCTGATGGCAGCAGCGAGAAGAGAGCATGTCCTGGGTGGTGGGGGTCCCTGATGATGGATGCTGCTTTCCTGTGATAGCATTTCATGTAGGTGTGCTCAATGGTGGGGAGGGCTTTACCTGTGCTGGACTGGGTTCTATCCACTATGTTTTATTGGATTTTTTGTTCAAGGGCATTGGTGTGATGCAGCCAGTCACTATACTCTCCACTCCACATTTATCGAAGTTTTAGATGTCACGGCGAATCTCTGCAAACTCATAAAGAGGGGTAACTCTGTAGAAGTAGGTGATAAGAGGCATAGATCGAGTGGACAGCCAGAGACTTCTCCCCAGGAAGGAAATGACTAATACAAGGGGGAATAATTTTAAGATGAAAAAGGCGAATGGTATGCTGGCATTTATAGCGAGAGGATTCGAGTACAGGAGCAGGGAGGTACTACTGCAGTTGTACAAGGCCTTGGTGAGACCACACCTGGAGTATTGTGTGCAGTTTTGGTCCCCTAATCTGAGGAAAGACATCCTTGCCATAGAGGGAGTACAAAGAAGGTTCACCAGATTGATTCCTGGGACGGCAGGACTTTCATATAAGAAAGACTGGATGAACTAGGCTTGTACTCGTTGGAATTTAGAAGATTGAGGGAGGATCTGATTGAAACGTATAAGATCCTAAAGGGATTGGACAGGCTAGATGCAGGAAGATTGTTCCCGATGTTGGGGAAGTCCAGAACGAGGGGCCACAGTTTGAGGATAGAGGGGAAGCCTTTTAGGACCGAGATTAGGAAAAACTTCTTCACACAGAGAGTGGTGAATCTGTGGAATTCTCTGCCACAGGAAACAGTTGAGGCCAGTTCATTGGCTATATTTAAGAGGGAGTTAGATATGGCCCTTGTGGCTACGGGGATCAGGGGGTATGGAGGGAAGGCTGGTGCAGGGTTCTGAGTTGGATGATCAGCCATGATCATAATAAATGGCGGTGCAGGCTTGAAGGGCCGAATGGCCTACTCCTGCACCTATTTTCTATGTTTCTATCTTTCTATGATTGGGGGAAAGTACAAGGGCGATGTCAGAGTTTGGTTTTGTACACAGAGAGTGAGGAGCACGCTGCCAGGGATGGTGGTAGAAGTAGATAGATTAAAGTCATTGAAGAAACTCTTAGATAGGCACCCAGATGGTAGAAAAATGGAGGGCTATGTGTGAGGGGAGGGTTAAATTGATCTTGGAATAGGTTAAAAGCGTCAGTGCAACACCATGGGCTGAAAGTGAGTCACCAGGCTGGAGATTAATCACAGCGGACGAGTTGCTGCCTGTCATTACTGATTGTGGTCCGTTGGTCAGGAAGTCCAGGTTGCGGAGGGAGGTGTTGACTCACTGGTCTAGGTGATTGGAGATGGATGAAACAGGATAACGAGAAAGAGCAGAGAACATTACAGCACAGTACAGGCCCTTCAGCCTTTAAACCTACTCTAAAATTAATCTAACTCTTCCCTCCCTCATAGCCCTCCATTTTACTATTATCATTGTGCCTATCTGAGAGATTCCCCAGTGTCTCTGTCTCTATCATCACCCCTGGAAGCAATTTCCATGCGCCCACCGCTCTGTAAAATAACCTACCTCTGAAATCCTCCCTATACTTTCCTCAAATCGCCTTAAAATTATGCCCCCTCGTATTAACCGTTTCTGCCCTGGGGGGAAAACGTCTCTGACTGTCTGCTTGATCTATGCCTCTTACTATCTTGTATACCCCAATCAAGTCATCTCTCATCCTCATTTACTCCAAAGAGCAAAACCTTAGCTTGTTTAACCTAGCTTTTTTTTTATTTATTCATTTACGGGATGTGGGCATCACCAGCTCAGCCAGCATTTATTACCCATCTCTAGTTGCCTTTGAGAAGGTGGTGATGAGCTGCCTTCTTGAACCGCTGCAGTCCCTGAGGTGTGGGTACACCCACAGTGCTGTTAGGGAATTCCATGATGTTGACCCAGTGACAATGAGAGAATGGTGATATGATTCCAATTCAGGATGGTGAGTGACTTGGAGGGGGATTTCCAAGTGATGGTGTTCCCGGGTATCTGCTGTCCTCGTCCTTCTAGATGGTAGTGGTCGTGGGTCTGGAAGGTGCTGCCTTAGGAACTTTGGTGTGTTGTTGCAGTGCATCTTGTGGATAGTACACACACTGCTGCAACTGTTCGTCAATGGTGGAGGGTTTGGATGCTTGTAGAAGGGGTACCAATCAAGTGGGCTGCCTTGTACTGGATGGTGTCAAGCTTCTTGAGTGTTGATGGAGCTGCACTCACCCAGGCGAGTGGCGAGTATTCCATTACACTCCTGGGCCTCAGCACTCTCTTTAAACGTTCCACATCCTTCCTATAATGAGGCGACCAGAACGGAACACAATATTCCAAATGTGGTCTAACCAGGATTTTACCTTTCAGCTCTTGAACTCAATCCCCTGACTATTGAAGGCTAACAGACCATATGCCACCCTAACCACCCTATCAATTTTCCCGGGAACTTTGAGAGATCCACGTACATGGATCCCAAGAACCCTCTGTTCCTCCACACTGCCGTTAACACTGTATTTGACCTTCCAAAGATAATCACTTCATACTTCTCCAGGGAGAACTTCATCTGCCACTTTTCAGCCCGGCTCTGCCTCTTGGGCTGAGTTCAGTGAAGGTGGAAGCTTTGAGCTCATGGTAGTGTTCCTTTGCTTTTTCTTCAGGCTCTCTGGGCGACATCTCGAAGTCTGTTGTGGATTTTACCAAGCCTGCTGAGGTCTCCAGTTACATGGACTTCAACTTCACCTCAGCCACATGCCTCACCGCCTTACTGCTCAAGGCCTTCCCCAGACGGGAGAACTTCCGCCGCACAGTGATTAACATCAGCTCACTCTGCGCCATCCAGCCCTTCAAATCGTGGTCGCTGTACTGCGCAGGGAAGGCGGCTCGGGAGATGGTGTTCAGTGTCCTTGCAGCCGAAGAGCCCGACGTGAGGGTGCTTAATTATGCCCCAGGTAGTGCATCGAGGATTTACCTCAGGGAACACTTAACTAGAATCGTAGTGTGACACAGCATGAAAAGAGGCCCTTTGGCCCAACTTGTCTGTGCTGACCAATATGCCCATCTCAAATTGCCTCATTTGGCCCATGTCCCTCTAAACCTTTCCTAACTGTGTACCTGTCCAAATGTCTTCTACGTTGGTTAATGTACCTGTGTCAACACACATGAAATGCTGAGGGAACTCAGTAAGTCAGGCAGCATCTATAGAGGGGTATAAATAGTCAGTAGATCACCTTGAAATGTCGATTGTTTATTCCTTTCCACAGATGCGGCCTACCTGCTGAATTCCTCTAGCGTTTCATATGTATTCTTCTACTGCCTATTCTGCTGCCAGGATGATTCTGCTCTCAGGTTGGAGAAACAACACCTCATATTCCATCTGGGTAGCCTCCAACCTGATGGATGAACATCATTTTTTCCAGTTTCTGATCATTTATTCTGCTCATCTTTCACTCTTCAATTCCCCACTCTGGCCTCTTACCTCTTCTCTTCACCTGGCCCTCCTCTTTCCCCTTTGCCCATGGTCTTCTGCTCTCTCCTATCAGATTTCTTCTTCTCCAGTCCTTTTCACCTCCCAGCTTTTTACTTCATTCCTCCCTCACCCACCCACCTGGCTCCACCTTTCACCTTCTGTTCTGGCATTTTCCCTTCATTTCCAGTCCTGATGAAGGGTCTCAGCCCAAAATGTTCACTTGTTATTCCTTTCCATTGATGCTGCCTGACCTGCTGAGTTCCTCCAGCGATTTTGTGTGTTGCTCTGGATTTCCAGCATCTGCAGAATCTCGTGTTTCATATATGCTTCCTATACTTGTACGTGTCCAAGGACTCTTTGAATGTTGTTAATGTGCTAACCTCAATCGCTTCCTCAGGCAGCTCATTCCATGTACTCCCTACCCTCTGTGTGGAAAAAGTTGCCCCTCTGGTCTCCATTAAATCTTTTCTCTCTCAAAAGCAAATAGACTATTTCCACTGAGTTTGGGTGAGACCTTGATAAGAAGTCATGGCTCAAGGGTGAAAGGTGAAATTTTTAGGGAGAACTAAGGTGGTGAGAGTGTGGAATGAGCTGCGACAGGAAGTGGTGGGTGTAGAGCCATAGAAATCTACAGCACATTACAGGCCCTGCAGCCCACAATGTTGTGTCATGTAAACCTACTCTAGTTCTGCATCCTATCTATGTTCCACTGTAACCTCTGACAACCCTCTAGACTATCCACAACACCCCCAAATTTTGTGTCATCAGCAAACTTACTAACTCACCCTTCTACTTCATCATCCAGGTCATTTATAAAAATCACAAAGAAAGTCCCAGAGCAGATCCCTGGGGAACACCACTGGTCACCATCTTCCATGCAGAATACGAACCATCGACAACCACCCTTTGCTTTCTGTGGGCAAGCCAGTTCTGGATCCACAAAGCAAGGTCTCCTTGAATCCCATGCTTCATTACTTTCTGAATGAGCTTTGCATGTGGAACCTTATCAAATGCCTTACTGAAATCCATATACACTACATCCATAGCTCTATCTTCATTAATGTGATTTGTTAAAGAAGCTATCTCGGAATGACATCTGTCACATATTGGATTAATATAAGAGTAATAACAAGATAGTTTATCTTTGGACATATGAGCCCTATGCACTACTTTAAACTGTATCAACCTATGCTTAGCACATACAGAGGATGAATTCACCAACTGAAGAATTTTTTCCCATTTTTCAGTCGGTATATTAATTTCAAGTTCTCTTTCCCAGTCAGCTTTAATTTTATTAGAAGCATCAGGACATAGATTCATAATTATATTATATATAATTGCTACTACACTTTTCTGAGAGAGATTTAAATCTAAGATTTTTTCCAAAGTGTCCATTGGATATGGGTGTGGAAAATTAGGGGAGACAGTAATTAAAAAGTTTCTAATCTGTAGATATCTAAAAAAGTGAGATCTGGGTAAGTTATATTTATTAGAGAGTTGATCAAAAGACATAAAACAATTATCCAAAAATAAATCGCGAAAAGATATTATACCTTTGGTTTTCCAATCAAAGTAAGCTTGATCCATCGTGGAAGGTTGAAAAAGAAAATTTGATATAATGGGACTTGCTAGAACAAATTGATTAAACAATAAAAATCCTAGGCTAGGTAAAAGGTATCTACAGAAATCTAAAAAGGAGGGGGGGCTCGCCCTCCTGAATTTTAGATTCTATTATTGGGCAATTAATATTCGATATTTAAAATTTTGGTTACAAGATTTGGACGCATCTTTAAACCCTCATTGGGTAAATCTTGAATCTAATTCATTACAGGGGTTTTCCTTGGGTTCGGTTTTAGGAACTTTACTTCCTTTTACTTCTTTTAAATCATATAAACAAATGAACAACCCAATAGTTAAGCATACTTTACGTATATGGTTTCAATTAATGTGTTTTGTTACCTCTACAAAAAATTCAATTAGTCTCGTAAGGCAGGACTTCCCCTTGACAAAGTCATGCTGACTATCCCTAATCAGATTATGTCTCTCCAAATGCTCACAAATCCTGCCTCTCAAGATCTCCTCTAAAAACTTGCCCACCACTGAAGTAAGACTCACTGGTCTATAATTTCCTGAGTTATCTCTACTCCCTTTTTTGAACAAGGGAACAACATGCAACCTTCCAATCCTCTGGTACTTCTCTCATCCCTGTCGACGATGCAAAGATCATCGCCAGAGGTTCAGCATCTCCTCCCTCGCTTCCCACAGTAGCCCGGGGTATATCTCATTCGGTCCCAGTGATTTATCTAACATAATACCTTTCAAAAGCTCCAACACATCCTCTTTATTATCGTCTATGCACTCAAACGTTTCAGTCTGCTGTGAGTAATCCCAACAATTGCCAAAGTTTTTTTTCCCTGGTGAATACTGAAGTAAAGTATTCATTAAGTAGCTCCGCAACCTCCGCCAACGCCATGCATGTTTCCACTGTCTCACCTGATTGGTCCTATTCTCACATGGCTCATCCTTAATCCTGCTCTCCAAGGCCTTCTCATAGTCAGTTCTAGCTCTCCTAATTTCATTCTTAAACTCCTTCCTGGCACTCTTGTAATTTTCTAGAGCTCTAACAGTATCTAGTTTCTTGAATCTTTTGTAAGCTTTTCCTTTCTTCTTAACCAGATTTTCTACATCCTTTTGTACACCATGGTTCTTTTACCCTATCACCCTTTCCCTGCCTCAATGGAACATACCTATGCAGAAAGCCATGCAAATATTCCTTGAACATTTGCCACATTTCTTCTGTGCATTTCCCTGAGAACATCTGCTCCCAAATTATGTTCCCAAGTTTCTGCCTAATAGCATCATATTTCTACCTATCCCAATTAAATGCTTTCCCAAATTTTCTGCTCCTATCCCTCCCCAGTGCTATGGTGAAGGAGTTGTGGTCACTATCTCCAAAATGCTCTCCCACCAAGAGATCTGACACCTGACCATGTTCATTTCCCAATACCAGATCAAGTATAGCCTCTCCTCTAGTTGACTTGTATTCATATTGCATCAGAAGACCTTCCCTGAACACACCTAACAAACTCCACCCCATCTAAACCCCTTGTTCAAAGGAGATACCAGTCAATATTAGGAAAGTTAAAATCACCCATCACATCAACCCTATTATTATTGCACCATTCCAGAATCTGCCTCCCTATATGCTCCTCAATGTCTTTATTACTATTGGCGGGGGGGGGGGGGTTCTATAAAAACACCCAGTAGAGTTATTGCTCCTTTCCTGTTTCTGACTTCTACCCACAATGACTTAGTAGACAATCCCTCCATGACTTCCTCCTTTTCTGCAGCCGTGATACTATCCCTAATTAGCAATGCCACGCCAGCACTTCTTTTGCCTCCCTCCCTGTCCCTTTTGAAGCATCTAAAGCCCAGCACATTCAGCAACCATTCTTGCCCCTGAGGCATCCAAGCCTCTGTAAAGGCCATGACATCATAGTTCCATGTGTTGATCCATGCTCTCAGTTCATCCGCCTTGTTTATGATACTCCTTGCATTAAAACCGACACATCTCAAACCATCAGGCTGAGTGCATCTTTGTTCTATCATCTGCTTATCTCTCCTCACATCTCTCTACAAGCTGTCTCTACTTGTGCGCTAACCACCCCATCTCTGACTCGTCCCTTCACATCTAGTTTAAACCCACCCCAATAGCATTAGCAAACCTCCCTCCCAGGATATCGGTTCCCCTCCAGTTCAGGTACAACCCGTCCCACTTGTACAGGTCACCCCCTTCCCTGGAAAAGGTTCCAATAATCCAAGAACTCGAAACCCTGCCCCCTGCACCATCTCCTCAGCCACTCATTCATCTGTGCTATCGTCCTGTTCTGACCCTCCCCAGCTTGTGGCCCTGGGAGTAATCCGGAGATTACCACCTTGCAGGTCCTGCTCTTCAACCTCGTTCCTAACTCCCTAAACTTACTGTGCAGGACCTCTACCCCCCTCCTGCCTACGTCATACAACATGTACCACGACCTCTGGCTGCTCACCCTCCCCTTCAAGAATATTTTGCAACTGCTCAGAGATATCCTGGATGCCAGCACCCGGGAGGCAACACACTATCCTGGAGTCCCTTTTGCTGCCACAGAATCTCCTATCTGTTCCCCTAACTTTCGAGTCCCCATGCCCTATTGCTCTGCTTGACCTCACAGTACCCTTCTTGAGGCTCCAAGCCGACCACAGTGCTTTTGGATTAGCTGCTGCTGCCTCGCCCAGATGGGTCACCCCCCTCAGCAGTATCCAAAGGGGTAAACCTTTTGCTGAGGGCGGTGGCCACAGGGGACCCTACACTAACTTCTTTCTCCCTGTACCTCTCTTGGTGTTCACCCATCTACTCCCTGAATCCTGCACTCTGGGTGTAGCCACCTGCTCAAAAGTCGCACCTATCAAATGTTCTGCCTCCCGAATGATCCTAAGTTCAGCTCCAGTTCCTTACTGTGGTCTTTCATGAGCTGGGGCTAGCTGCACTTCCTGCAGGTGTAGTCATCAGGGAGACTATCAGGTTCCATAAATTCCCACATCCTACAGGAGGAGCAATCCACTGCCAAATCTGCCATCCTGCCTGCACTGTCCTATGGGCAACCAAAACCAAATCTTCTAACCTGTGTCCTTGTCTCGTCCTCAGTCCCTCTTGAGTCAAAGCCTGATGCTCCCACTCTCATTGCTGGCCCACTCCCGACGGGTGTGGGGTCAATTTCAACATTTAAGAGAAGTTTGGATATGTATGTGGATGAGAGAGATATGGAGGGCTATAGTGTGGGTGGCTTGGCACAGACAGGATGGGCTGAAGGGCCTGTTTCTGTGCTGTAATGTTCTTTGGCGCACATTAACCCTGTAACCTCAAGTTCTTGATTCCCCAACTCTGTGGAAAAGACTGAATGTCCATTCACCCTGTCTGCGCCTCTCATGATTTTGTACACCTCTATAAGATCACCCCTCAGTCTCCTGCTCTCTTGTGAATACTGGCCCGACCTGACGGAAGCCCCCATATCACCAAGTCCCCCGGAGTACCCAGCAACAACATTGGCATAAATGGGGCCCTGGTATTGATGCAATCCTGGCATCTTGCTGTGCTCGCCATTGGCCGCTGCCTTTTCCCACAATGCAACGGTGAGCATCCTTGATGAAGTGCTTCCCCACCCGTTGGATGTGATAGAGTTGTAGAGCAGTACAGTCCAGAAACAGGCCCTTTGGCCCATCTAGTCTGTACAAACCTGTTTTCCTGCCTAGTCCCATTGACCCACGCCTAGGCCCTAGCCCTCCATACCCCTCCCATCCATATAACTATCCAAACTTCTCTTAAATGTTGCAGTTGAACCTGCAACCACCACTTCTACTGGCAGCTTGTTCCACACGCCCACCACCGTCTGAGTGAACAAGTTGCCCCTTTTCACACTTAACCTATGACCTTTAGTTCTAGTCTCACCCAACCTCCGTGGCGGTGGGGGGAAGCCTACTTGCATTTACTCTATTTATACCCCTCACAATTTTGTACGTTTCTATTTAATCTCCCCTCATTCTCCTGTGCTCCAGGGAATAAGGTTCTAACCTATTCAACCTTTCTCTATAACTCAAGTTATCAAGTCCTGGCAATATCCTTGTAAATTTTCTCTGTTGAAGGATGCCATGGGAAGGTAGATGCTTTTTTGGGGAAGGAGTGTAGGTTTGTTGGCCCAAGGCTCAGTCTGATGCCCCTCGGTTAGGGTGACACTATTACAGCTCACTATTGCCATTAGAGTTTGGAGTTCAAGTTCAGTGCCGGCGCCATCTGTATGTTTTTCCCGTCAGCACATAAGTTTCCTCCGGGTGCTCCGGTTTCCTCCCACACTCCAGAGACGTGCCGGTTAAAAGGTCATTGTAAATTATCCTGTGATTAGACTCGTGTAAATCATTGGGTTGATGGGTGGTCTAGAGGGGACTGTTCCACGCTCTATCTCTAAGTAAATAAATTTCACACAGGGCCCCTGGACACTGGTATGCAGGAGCAGGCTCGGACAGAGACCAAGGACCCGGAGGTACGCCAGACCTTCGAGACCATGCACCGGCAGGGGCAGTTGGTCGATTGCCGGAAATCTGCCCGGAAGCTGATGGACATCCTGGCGAGGGATGAGTTTAAGTCCGGAGCTCACGTCGACTACTTCGATGAGTAACTGCAGCAGGTGACCTTCATTGGCAAAGTCCATCAGAATCAAAATCCAGTGTAGTATCACTGGCATATGTTGTGAATGTGTCATTCTGCGATAGCAGTACATTAAAAAAAAACTATATATTACAATAAGAAATATATAAAAACATAGTGAGGTAGTATAATTGGGTTTATTGTCCATTCAAAAATCTGATGGTAGTGGGGAAGTTGCTGTTCCCAAAAAATTGGGTGTGTGTAGCAATGAGGAGAGGGTACGTCCTGGGTGGTAGGGGTCCTTACTGATGGATGCTGCTTTTTTGAGACATCGCCTTTTGAAGTTGTCCTCAGTGCTGGGGAGGCTGGTGCCCATGGTGGAACTGACTGAGTTTACAACTTTCTGCAGCTTTTTCTGGTCCTGTACTGTGGACCCTCTATACCAGACAGTCATGTAATCGGTTAGAATGCTCTCCACGGTAATCTGTAGAAATCTGCAGGAGGATAGTGGGTTCTTCTAAGATCCACACCATCTGGCCATGGCATCTTCTAATTGCTCCCAAGGTAGGAGGTACAGAAGCCTGAAGTCCCACTTCACTGGGTTCAGTCAATCGGTTCTGGAACCAACTGGCAAAACTATTATCACGCAGTTTAGCAACACTATGATCACTTTGATTACCCCGCACTAAGATGGCCTTATTTTTGTTCTAATTGAGCAACGCACACAGAATGCTGGAGGAACTCAACAGGCCGGGCAGCATTGACGGAAAAAAGCACAGCCGAGACCCTTCGGCAAGACTGGAGGAAAAAAATAGCTGAGGAGTAGATTTGGAAGTTAGGGGGAGAGGGAAATGCCAGGCAGTAGGTGAAACTTGGAGGGGAAGGGATGAAGCAAAGAGCTGGGAAGTTGATTGGTGAAAGAGACAGAAGACCATGGAAGAAAGAAGAAAGGGGTGGGGGGGGGGAAGCACCAGAGGGAGGTGATTAGAGGGCAAGGAGAAGACATGAGAGCGGGACAAGGGGATGGGAAATGGTGAAGGAGGGCGGTGGAGGTCCCTCTCTCATTTTATCTCCTTGCCCTCCAATCACCTCCCTCTGGTGCTCCTCCCCCCCCCTTCTTTCTTTCACGGGCTTCTGTCTCTTTCACCAATCAACTTCCCAGCTCTTTGCTTCATCCCTTCCCCTCCAAGTTTCACCTACCGCCTGGCACTTCTCTCTCCCCTCCCTCCACCTTACAAATCTACTCTTCATCTTTTTTCTCCAGTCCTGCCGAAGAGTTTCGGCCCAAAACGTCGACTATACTTTTTTCCATAGATGCTGCCTGGCCTGCTGAGTTCCTCCACCATTTTGTGTGTGTTGCTCAGATTTCCAGAATCTGCAGATCTTGTCTTGTTTGTGATTTGTTCTAATTGTGTTCTTTCTTGTAAAAATTGTGTATAATTTATGATTAATTTGTTTTTTCTCTGAATGGTGGCACAGTTCCAGAGCAGTTACTGTAATGTTTTACAATGTCAGCTGTAAGATTGAGGTTCAATACCCGCTGCAATCTCTATGCACTTCCCGTGACCACATGGGTTTCCTTCCAATACTCTGGTTTCCTCCCACATTCCAGAAACGTACCGATTAGGGTTGGTAAGTTGTGGGCATGCTATATTGATGCTGAAAGCATGGCAATACTTGCAGGCTGCCCCCAGCAGATCCTCGGACCGTGTTGGCCATTGACACAGCTGACGCGATTCACTGTATATTTTGATATTTCAATGAAGGAGTGACAAATAAAGCTAATTTATCCAATCTGTCTCCGTGCCTGTGATGCTGCTGCAAGTAAGTTTTTCATTGCGCCTGTGCACAGATAGACTTGTGCAGTCAACAATAAACTCGACTTTGACCCTGCAATAGTGGATGTGGTCTTTGCTGAAGGGCTTTTTGTTGTCACATCAAGTTCAAATTCAAGTTTATTTTTATTGTTAACTGACTATAGATATATATACAACCAACCAAATGAAACATTGTTCCTCCTGACCATGGTGCACCCTCAATACGTATATCACACACACCACATAAAATATTACCAAAAATAAGTTAATAAGGTGTAATTCAAAATTCATGTAATGTGCAGTGCAGGTGAATGATAAACAGTTCATTGTCCTGGTGACAAGACCTTGGTGGTGGCAGGGTATTCATTAGGCTCAACCTGCGGGAAGAAGCTTTTACGCAGTCTGACAGTCCCAGTCCTGATGCTCCTGTACCTCCCCTCCTGATGGTAGTGGGTCAAAGAGATTGTAGGATGGGTGGTAGGGATCTTCAACAACACTTTGGGCTCTTTGTGTACAATGCTCCCAGAGCATGTCACAAAAGGGGGGAGGAGACTCTCGGCAGGTTTTACTATCCTCTGTAGGATCTTGCACTCCCATACCATACAGTGATGCAGTCAGACAGGACATTCTCAATGCTGCTCCTGTAGAAAGTTGTTAGAAAGTGGAGGGGCGGGGAGCCTTGCACACCTCAATCTCTTGAGAAGATGTAGATGCTGCAGTGCCTTCTGGACTAGGGAGGAGGTGTTGTGGGCCCAGATTAGATTGCGCATCGTGCGCACACCAAGGAACTTTGTACTCTTCACTCCTGTCATGGCAGAGCCACGGGCCGAGACCCAGTGAAAAGCATGTGTTTGTTGCCATCCAAACAGGTACTTCCATTCACACTGTAGCTACACAGTGATAGTAAACAGAGTGAATACTGCGTTTCTGAGAAAGTGGAATGCAAGTGGGCAAAGTGCGAGGGTCACCATGAGGTGGATTTGGAAATCAAGATTTCATCTTAATCATGTGTCAGGTTTATTCACAAAGCTTACAATAGGGAGATTCACACTGTCCACATCAGCAAACTTAAATATGGCATTGGAGCTGTACTTAGCCTCGCGGTCATAAGTGTAAAACATGCAGAACAGGGGGCTAAGCACACGGTCTTGTGGTGCACCTGTGCTGATGGAGATTGTGGAGGAGATGTTGTTGCCAATCCAAACTGACTGGGGTCAGCAAGTGAGGAAACTGAGGATCCAGTTGCACAAGGAGACCTTGAAGCTTATTGATTAGCTTTGAAGGGATGGTAGTACTCAATACAGACTGTAGTCGACGATGAATATCCTGATGTATGCATCTTCACTGTCCAGATGTTCCAAGATTGAGCGGAGAGCAATGAAATGGCATCTACTGTTGACCTGTTGTACTGGTAGGCAAATTGGAGTAGATTCAGGCAAGAGTTTACATGCTGCATCACCAACCTCACAAAACACTTCAACACATTGGCTATATGTGCTACTGGACAATAGTCACTGAAGTTGTCCGAAAGTCTGGTGATCTCAAGTTTTGCCCATTTGGACAGGGAATGTCCAGGTTGACGGGGATTATGTTGGCCACTTTTCTGAGGCAGCATGAAATGTAGGCAGGTGTGTAGACTGTCCTGTTGAATGGTTTCGGCCCAAAACGTTATGTGTTTTCCACAGAGGCTGCCTGGTCTGCAGAGTTCATCCAGCATTTCGTGTGTGTTATGTGATCGACTGAACTGTGTCCACAACTCCCTGCAGTTTCTTCTGGTCTTGAACTGAGCAGTTACCATACCAAGATGTGATGTGTTGGGGCAGTACAGGAAGATTTTTATGTCTGTGTGTGTCCATGTGTAACTGCACCTCAGTGTATGTGCTCACACACACTGAAATGTCTCCATGTCTGGGTTTGTTATCGTATATTGGAGATGGGCACGTACTGTACATCTTTGTGTGTTTATGTGCTTCTGAAAATTTGAGAATCAGAATCAGGTTTGATATCACTAACATTTGTCATGAAATTTGTTGCTTTGTGGCAGCAGTACAGGACAGTACTTCTACTACTACGTCGACTCAGGCCTAGGGGGCCGCTTTTGGGCACGTTGACGGACTCTCCACTTCTCCCTCTCCCTTAGTGTGTTCAGTTCATCTACATTAGCCGCGCCACTGTCTTCCAGGAGCGTGTCGACCATAGTCTTGGGTGGGTGCCTAGGGTTCATCCTCCCGTGCTTGGGTTAGGCCGGTGCTGCTCGCTGCTGTGCAATGTTTACTCGGCTCTGCACTGAACTGAGGCCGTGGTCTGCTCCGGCTGCAGTGATGCCTGGCCTCGTATCTGCAGACTCACTGTTCTTCTGAATGCTACTTGCTTACTTTTGTTGTTTGCACAGTTTGTTTTTTTGGGGTTCTTAGATTTGTGGCTGCCTGTAAGGAGACGTATCTCAAGGCTGTATAATGCAAAAATACTTTGATAAGAAATCTACTTTGAACTTTGAACTTTTGAACTTTGTCCATCTTCTTTTATGGTTCTTGGATCTACTGAGTACGCCCGCAAGTAAATGAATCTCAGGTGACATATACAAATTTATTTTGAACTTTGAAATGTTTTCCTAATCTGCTTGCTGCTAAACTTTCACTCTCAGGGACTCAGGAAGTACGTTGCCAATGGATCACACACCAGCACATAAATAAGTCCTTGACCTTGGACTTCGAGTCTGAAATAATGAGAATGAAAGCGAGCAGGCATGGAACGGAGCAGAAAGGCTTGATCGTTGCAATTTTATATTCATTGTATTTTATTTGATTTAGATTATGAAGTCAGGTAGTCCTCTTTTATTGTCATTTAGTAATGCATGCATTAAGAAATGATATAATATCTCCTCCGGTGTGATATCACAAAAACACACGACAAACCAAGACTGAAAAAACTGACAAAACCACATAATTATAACATATAGTTACAACCGAGCACAATACCATAACTTGATGAAGAAGTCCATGAGCACAGTAAAAGTTCAAAGTCTCTCAAATGTCCCACATCTCACGCAGATGGGAGAAGGAGGAAAACTCTCCCTGCCATACCTGACCACAGTCCGACTCTGAGTCATCCGAAAACTTCGAGCTCTGATCAGCTGTCCGACACCGAGTACTAAGTGCCATCTCTGTCCGAACGATTCGACCTCAACCTCGGTCGCCAACAGCAGGCAAAGTCGGGGATTTTGAGGCCTACCCTCCGGAAGATTCCGGACCGCGCAGTAATGACAGCAGTGAACGAGCGTTTCAGAAATTTCTCCAGATGTTCCTCTGTGCTTTCAAGTCCCTGTCCATCAAATCAGAATTGTCCACGGCCCCTATTTAACAGATACGGTGTCATTTTTCACCGAAGGGCTGCGCACGCGCAGGTGCGCTGCTCTCTCTCCTCCCTCCACTTAATGATTTAATGAGGCAGCATGGAGTCGGCCTTCCAGCCCTTCGAGCCACGCCACCCCAGCAACCCCACAACCCTGATTAACCCTAACCTAATCACCTGACAATTTACGATGACCTGCTACGTCTTTGGACTGTGGGAGGAAACCAGAGCACCAGGGAAAACCCATGCATTCATCAGGGAGGACGTGTAGAGACACTTTACAGAGGATGCCGGAGTTGAACTTTGAACTTCGGAAGGCCCTGAGCTGTAATACGTTGTGCTAACTACTGCATTACCGATGAAGATAATAGTGTTATCACGGTCAAAGCACTAAACACTAGGCCTTCTACCACTGAGCAGGAGTACAGGAGCCTTCCAGTTACGCACTAACAGCTCACTCCCTTCGACCACTCTGTTCTTGAACCGAGCTGAGCAAAAATGTTAGTGCCGCATGGTTGGGGGTGGGATAGGGCAGGTTTAAACTGGAGTTGCATTGGGATGGCGACCAGAATGCCAGAGCAGGTGGTGGAACGGTTGTAGGGAAAGATATTGTTGAGCCTATGTGCAAAGTCAGGAATTGAAAGGTTGAGCGTGGCGGGACTAATGTTCTCAGCTGCGTATATTTCAGTGTAAGGAGTATCGTAGAAGAAGCTTAGGCGATAGATCAGCACGTAATTATGACTTTGAGGCCACTAGTGAGACTTGGATGCAGGAGAGGCAGGGCAAACAGCTCAGTGTTCCAGGGTTCTGTTGTTTTAGGTGTGATAGAGTGGGAGGGATTAAAGGGGGATGGTGTCATTGCTAGTCAGGGAAAATGTCATGGCAGTGGTCAGTCAGGACAGACTGGAGAACTCACCTTGTGAGGTGTTATGGGTGAATCAGAGGCATTAGAAATGGATGACCACATTAATGGAATTATGAATTATATTACAGACCACTCAACACTCTGAGGGATTTTGAGGAGCAAATTTGTGGAGAGATCTCAGACTGCTAAAGGTTGGGATAGTAGGTGATTTTAACTTCCGACATATTGACTGAAACTCCCATACTGTAAAAGGTCTGGATGGGATAGAGTTTGTCAAATGTGATCAGGATAGTTTCCTTAATCAGTACATAGAATCCCCAATTGGACAGAGTGTGATGTCATATTAGGGAATGAGACAGGGCAGGTGACAAAGGTTGGCTTTGGGGGCACTTTAAACCAGTGATCATAATGCAACTAGTTTCAAAGTAAATATGGAAAAGGATAGGTCTGGTCCTCAGGTGAGATTCTACATTGGAGAAAGGCCAATTGTGATGGTATCAGAAAGGATCTGGCAAATATGGATTGGGACAGGTTGTTTTCTGGCAAAGGTGTACTTGGTAAGTGGGAAGCCTTCAAAAGTGAAGCTTTGAGAGTACAAAGTTTGCATGTTCGTGTCAGAATAAAAGGCAAGGATAACAGGTTTAGGGAACCTTGGTTTTTGAGAGATATTGAAGCTTTGGGAAAGAAAAAGAAGGGGGTACATAGCAGGGATATGCAGGTAGGAACTTGTGAAGGACTTGAGGAGTATAAGAAATTCAAGAGAATAATTAAGAAGGAAATCAAGAGGGCTAAAAGGAGGCATGAGATTGTTCTAGCAGACAAGATGAAGGAGAAACGTAAGGGCTCCTACAGATCTATTAAGAGCAAAAGGATAGCAAGGGACAAAAGTGATCCACTGGAAGATGGAGCTGAAAGCAGTGGGGGAGATCTTAAATGGATGTTTTTATCTGTATTTATTTGGGAAATGGACAAAAAGTCTATAGATGTGAGTCAAAACAGCAGTGAGGCCATGGACTCTATACAGATAACAGACGAGGAGGTGTTTGTTGTCCTGAGGTAAATTAGTGTGGAAAAATCTCCAGGGCCTGACAAGGTGTTCCTTGGACCTTGTGGGAGCCTAGTGCAGAATTTGCAAGTGTCCTAGCAGAGATATTGAAAAAACATCCTCAGCCACAGGTGTGGTGCTGGAGAACTGGACGACAGTTAATGTTGTTGTGTTGTTTAAGAAAGACTCTAAGAGTAAGAGTAAGTAGGGGTGTATGGGGTGTCAGGGAGGGGTAGCACCTCTCGTGGGGTAACGTGTCGCTTCCTTTTCAAGGTGGTTAGTCCACCTTTGGTCCGCACCTGGCACTCAGCTCTCACCTGTGGCTCCCCGTAGCTGTTTGCATGCAACAGCGGCCATACCCCGGGCAACGGCTTCGACAAGCCGCTAAACCAGGTGAAGGTAGCCGACGGGTCTCAAACCCTCGGTGAGATAGGGAGTTGTCTATCCCAGCATGTGAAGACAGACTCCGGCGGATTGAGCGGACGAGACCAGTGGAAGGTCCAACGGTCAAGAAGGCGGTCTCTGCAAGCGTCGTGGAACGTGTAGAGCAGAATAAGACACAGAAGATGTCCTGGTCATCCACTGCGCCTAGTCCCATCTCCAGCCATCTAGACTCTGTCTTGCCACTGGATCCAGATCATAATGGTGTCAAGGTCCTCATTGATGTCCACGATGGACGAACACACACAAGAGTAAGCCAGGAGATTATAGGCCGGTGAACTTGACATCAGTAGTGGAATTCAATGCAGACAAGTGTGAGTCGTTGCACTTTGGGAGGACAGAACAGGGTAGGTCTTACACAGTGAACAGTGTGGCACTGAGGAGTGTGGTAGAAAAAAGGGATCTGGGAATACAGATACATAATACATTGAAAGTGGTGTCACAGATCGATTGGGTCATAAAGAAATCTTTTGGCACATTGGTCTTCATAAATCGAAGTACTGAATTATAGGAGATGGGATGTTATTTTGAAGTTCTGTAAGATGTTAGTGAGGTCTAATTTGGAGTATTGTGAGCAGTTTTTGTGAAGATTGAGGGAGTACAGAGAAAATTTATGTAGCCGGGAATTGAGGACATAAGTTACAGGGAATGGTTGAGAAGATTTAGACTTTATTCCCAAGAACGTAGAAGATTGAGAGGAGATTAGATTGAGTTATTCAAAATTATGAGGGGTATAGATAGGATAAATGCAAGCAGGCTTCCTCCACTGAGGTTGGGTGGGACTACAACCAGAGGTCATGGGTTAAGTGTGAAAGTTGAAATGTTTAAGGGGAACATGAGGGGGATGTTCTTCACTCAGAGGTTTGTGAGACTGTGGAAAGAACTGTCAGCGTAAGTGGTAAACGCAGGTTTGAATTCAACATCTAAGAGAAATTTAGATGGGTACATGGATGGGATAGGTATGGAGGGCTATGGTTCTGCTGCAGGTCAACGGGACTAGGCAGATTAATGGTTCAGTACAAACTAGGTGGGCTGAAGGGCCTGTTTCTGTGCTGTAGTATTCATGATTCCATGTCTTGATGGCCAAGTGGTCTAATTCTGCTCTTTTGTCGTATGCTCTTATGAAACAGCCTTTTTGTTTGTCTCACATCCTTTGCCAACCAGAAGCATCCTAATTTAGTCTAAATTCTGGAACTTCCTCTCTAACAGTACTGTGATCACACATTAACGAGAAGGACTGCAGAAGTTCACAGAATCAGCTCTCTCACCTCCTGTTGGGGAGTCAGCAATGGGCAATAATCCAAGGCCAAGTGTGTGACATATAAAAAAAACATTTGTGTCTCTGCCACAGGAAGGAAATAGTGAGTGAGAAAACTTTTAAAAATGTCCAGCAGTGGTCACGGTTTCTGCCTTATTTCTAATGATGCAGTCACACTGCGAATTACCTGTGGTTTTTAGTTCATAATGACATCATGGTTTCCAGTTCTGTTCCACACTCTTGTGCACCAATGCTTCGTAACCAGATATTGAAACGTAGAACAGTGGTGGTTGTCCATCGTGTCCGATGATGGCAGAAAACCTCTGTGGGAGAGCTTTTCACGTCGAAAAGCCGTTGCACTGGGCAGTTCCACTCTTTTGAACTCAGAAACCAGACGTCTTTTGTGCCTTGTCATGCCCTTCTCCCTCCATAAGGCATTGCAGAACCACATTCCTAGCCATTGGATCTCTGTTGATCTCATTGTCATAGTCCGCCAGAGCAGACTTTGGCATACTAGGACAGGCATGCTCCTACCTCACTGGGGGAATGAGGCTGCCAGATATCCTCACCTGGTTTATTCCACCTGTCGAAGCAGTGTACTGGGGTGTGGCCGCTGTCGCATGCAAACAGCAACTTGGAGCCACAGATAAGAGCTGAGTGTCTGTTGGGGACCAAAGGTGAGTCAGCTGTCCCAGAATCTCCTACGCCAGAGGTGCTACTCCTCTCTGGACACCCTATACACCCACAGCACAGGAACAGGCCCTCTGGCCCTAAATGTTGTACCAAACCAATTAAATTAGTAATCTAATGGCTAATGAAGCTAATCTCTTCTGTCTACATAATTTCCATATCCTTCTATTTCCCTCACAATCATGTCCCTGTCTAAAGGTCTCTTAAAATTCATAATACATCTGCCTCCACCACCACTCCAGACAATGCACTCCAGACACCCAACCCTCTTTGATTTAAAAAACTTGCCCCTCACATCTCCTTTGAAATTACCCCCTCTCACCTTAAATGCATGCCCTCTGGTATTAGACATTTCAACTCTGGGAACAAAATACTGTCTGTCTACTCTATCTGTGCCTCTCATCATCTTATAAACCTTTACCAGACCTGCCCTTAGTCTCTGCTGCTCCGGAGAAACCAACTCAAGTTTGTTCAGCCTCTCGTTATAACATATGCCCTCTAAACCAGGCAGCATCTCTTCTGCACCCTCTCCAAAGTCTCAACGTCCTTCTTATAGTGGGGTGATCAGAACTGCATGCTGTACTCCAGATGCAGCCGAACTAGAGTTTTATCAACAGCAATAAAGCCGCCCTTGGACTGCAGGAAGGCTAAGGGTCAGAGGACCAGGGGTCAGAGTGCAGCCTGGCTGATATGACCCCTGAGAAATCTGTTCTCTTTGTGAAGGTTTGTCAGGTGGGTTTAAGAGCCTGATGGCAATGGGGAAGAAGATAATGGTTCACAGTCAGTCTTCATGGACTGTGTGTCTGCGATTGCCTTTCTGGCCCACCTCATCACCATGCCTTATTCTGGGTATCAGTCTGTCAGAAACTCTCTGTTCAATGCATCCTCATGTTCTATTTAAGTTGGGATGCGTGGTTAGCCCAATGCTTTACAGTATCAGTGACCCAGGTTCAATTCCTGTCTCAGCCAGTAAGGAGATGTGCATTTTCCTGCTACTGAGTGGCTTTCCTCTGGGTGCTCTGGTTTCCTCCCATATTCCAACGTACGGGTCAGCGTTACTGAGTTGCAAACATGCTGTGTTGGCACTGGGAGCATGGCGACACTTGTGGGCTGCTTCAGAAAATCCTCACTTGATTTGATGCAAATGACACACCTAACTGTATGTTTTGATGTACGTGTGACAAATAAAGTTCATCTTCTGTCACTGCCTTACTCAGTTTTTCAGGTTTGTTGCCATGAGCACACATTTCCAGAGTATTATGTCAATGTGGGGCAGAGCGTGAGAGACAGCGCTTGTAAATCTGACGTGAGCAAAGGATGTTGGGAATGGTGAGGGTGGAACGCCGTGGAAAGGATGTGGGACAGGTGGCAGAGAAGGAGTGCCAGGGTTGGGGTGGGGCAATGCACATGCAGACACACCCAGCTCTGAGACTTCAGGCAAGATCATTTCATTCGAAATAATTGGTCTATTGTTCATTACGGTATGTCCCTCTGGTGCTTCCCACTTCCTCTCCTGTCCCTTTTCCTTTTCCCAACCAGGATTCCCTTCTCCCTGTCCCCTTCCCGCTCTCAGTCCACAGTAGAGACCCATATCAGAATCAGGTTTATCATCACTCACACGTCAGGAAATGTGTTTTTTTTGCAGCAGTACAGTGCAATACATAAAATTACTACAGTACTGTGAAAAAGTCTTAGTCACACTAGCTGTATGTATGTGTCTGAGATTTTTGTACAGTTCTGTAAATTCCATGAAATGAGAGGGACTGGAAATGTGGTTGAGTGGTGCCACAACAACCTCTCACTCAACATCAGCAAAACCAAAGGACTGATTATTGATTATGGGGGGAGGAATGCAGAGGTCCATGAACCTGTCCTCATTAGGGAATCGGAGGTGGAGAGGGCCAGTAGCTTTAAATTCCTTAGGTCTAGCACACAGATGCCGTTACAAAGATAGCACAGTGGTGCCTTTACTTTCTTAGAAGTTGCATAGATTCAGCATGTCACCTAAAACTTTGGCAAACTTCTATAGATGCACAGTGGAGAGTATCCCGAATGGTTGTAGCACAGCCTGGTACGGAAACACCAATGCTCAGAAATGGAAAAGACCACAACAAATGATGGATATAGCCCAGTCCATCAAAGGTAAAGTCCTGCCCACCACTGAGTACATCTACATGAAGCGTTGTGACAAGAAAGGAGCATTCATCATCTACGACCACCACCGTTCAGGCCATGCTCTTACTACTATCATCAGGAAGGAGGTACAGGAGCCTCAGGTCCCACACTATCAGGTTCAAGAACAGTTATTACCCCTCAACCATCAGGATCCTGAACTGGTGTGCATAACTTCACACAACTTAAAACTGAACTGATTCTACAAACCACAGACTCCCTTTCAAAGACTCTTTACAACTCATGTTCTCAGTATATTTTTTGTATTTTCAAAGCTTTTCTTCTTTCAGTATTGGTTGTTTGTCAGTCTTTGTCTGTTTATACACAAGAGAAAATCAGCAGATGCTAGAAATCCAAGCTACACACACAAAATGTTGGAGGAACACAGCAGGCCAGGCAGCATCTATGGAAAAGAGTACAGTCGACGTTTTGGGCCCAGACATTGGTTGGTCCTGTTGAAGGTCCCGGCGACTGTACTCTTTTCCATAGATGCTGCCTGGCCTGCTGAGTTCCTCCAGCATTTTGTGTGTGTCTATTAATATAGAGCTTTTTCATAAAATGTGAATCTCAAAGTAATACATGGTAACATATACATACATACTTTGATGATAAATTTACTTTGAACTTTGAAAATAAAGTTTCTGCAGCAGCAACAACAGTGCATTACAAGCCTGACAGAAGGAAGTTAACAGCAACAGAGTCCACGTACATAGATCTCTCAGTGTTTATGCTCAAGTTGATAGGTTGGTTAAGAAAGCATTTTAGATTAGATTAGATTCAACTTTATTGTCATTGTGCCGAGTACTGTACAGATACAAAGCCAATGAAACGTATTTAGCATCTAACCACAAATGCAAAGGATAGTGTTATTTACAAAATAACTGTGAATAAAGAAACTGCTATAGCACACAAATATAAAAGTACTGAGACAGTACAATACGGATGCAATACTACTTAGCGCTGTGATGAGAAGTTCACCAGTGTCACATCCTCAGGGAAGAAGCTCTTCATGTGCCTGCTGGTGTGGGAGCGGAGGCTCCTGTCGTGCCTACTGGATGGGAGAAGAGTAAAAAGTCCATGGTTAGGGTGAGATGCATCCGTGATAATGCTTTTCGCCCTGCCCAGGCAGCGTTTATGGTAGATGTTCTCAATGGTGGGCAATTGGGTGCCGATAATCCGCTGGGCAGGATTGGCCTTCATTAGTCAGGGGATTGGGTTCCAAAGCCGTAAGATACAGTAATGTTGTAGCTCTCTACAGCCCTGGTTAGACCACCCTTGGAGTGTTGTGTTCTGTTCTGGTCCTCCTTACAGGAAGGATGTGGAAGCTTTAGAGAGGGTGCAGAGGAGATTTACCGGGATGCTGCCTGGTTTAGAAAGCGTGTTTTATGAGGATAGAATGAGTGAGCTAAGGCTTTCTCTTTCGAGCAAAGGTGGATTTGAGGTGACTTGGTAGAAGTGTACAAGATTATATGAGGTGTAGATAGAATGGGCAGCCGGACACTTTTTCCCATGGTGGAAATGTCTAAAACCAGAGTACGTCCATTTAATGTAATGGGATACAGATGTATAAAGGATGTCAGAGGTAACTTTTTAAACAGAACGTATCGGCTACCTGGAATGCAATGTCAGGGGTGGTGCTAGAGACTGATACCACAGGGAGAGTTAAAGGACTTTCAGATGGCATGTAGATGGAGGTTTATGGGCTTGTGGGAGGGAAGAGTTAGACTGATTGTGGAGTAGGTTTTTATAGGTTGGCACAACATCATGGGCTGAAGGGCCTGTACTGTGTTGCACTGCAATGTTCTATAAACTATATATATATATATATATATAAATTATACATAACTTACACAACAAAACAAACATAAGTGCAAGTTGAGAGAGGGAGAGAGAAAAAAGTCTCATCCAAGTTAGTGTTAGGGTTTTTCAGGTCGGTTCAAGAACCTGACGTCAGTGGGGAAGAACCTTGAGGTGAGCACCTTCAAGCTCCTGCCTAATGGCAGCATTGACAAGAGGCCTCTCTCTCTCTCGCTATCCCTCTATCCTTCTCTCTCTCCCACTTCCTCTGTCCCTCCCCCTCTCTCTGTCCCACTGTCCCTCTCCCTCTCTCTCTCCCTTTCTCTCTCTCTCTGCTGTCTGTCTCTGTCCCTCTAACCCTCTCTTTCTTTCTCCCTCCCCCTCTCTCTGTCCCGCTGTCCCTCCTCCCTCTCTTTCCCTCTCTCCTCTCTCTCTCTCTGTCCAACTCCCCACTCACTCTTTCTCTCTTCCCTCTCCCTCTCCCCCTCTCTCTATCCCACTGTCCCACTCTCTCTCTCTCTCTCCCTCTCTCCCTCTCCTTCTCCCCCACTCTCTCTTTCCCTCCCCATCTCTCTCTGTCCCTCTGTCTCCCTCTCCCTTCCCCTCACTCTCTCTATCCCTCTCTCCCTCCCCCCTCTCTCTCACTCTTTCTCTCCCCCACTCTGTCCCTCCCTCCCCTCTCTCTCTCTGTCCCTCTGTCCCTCTCTCCCTCTTCCCCACTCTTCTTCTCCCTCCACTCTCTCTCTTTCTTCCCCTCCTTGTCTACCTGCACTGCACTTTCTCTGTAAATGTAACACTTTCAAAGTTCAAAGTAAATGCTATTATCAAAGTACATGTATCTCATCATAGACACCACTGAAGTTCATTTTCTTGCGTGCATACTCAATAAATCTATAGAATAATGACCATAACAGAATCAATGAAAGACCGAAGCAGAGTGCAAAAGAAAAGAAACTGCAAATACAAAAAGAGAGCTATAATAATAATAAAAAACATAGAATCATAGAAAACCTACAGCACAATACAGGCCCTTCGGCCCACAAAGCTGTGCCGAACATGTCCTTTCTTGAGAAATTACCTAAGGTTACCCATAGGCCTCTATTTTTCTGAGCTCCATATACCTGTCCAGGAGTCTCTTAAAAGACATTATTGTATCTGCCTCCACCACCATCGCTGGCAGCCCATTCCACACACTCACCACTCTCTGTGTAAAAAACTTATCCCTGACATCTCCTCTGTACCTACTCCCCAGCACATTAAAACTGTGCCGTCTTGTGTTAGCCATTTCAGCCCTGGGAAAAAGCCTCTGACTATCCACACAATCAATGCCTCTCATCATCTTATACATCTCTATCAGGTCACCTCTCATCCTTCATTGCTCCAAGGGAAAAAGGCCAAGTTCACTCAACCTATTCTCATAAGGCACATACCCCAATCCAGGTAACATCCTTGTAAATCTCCTCTGCACTCTTTCTATGGTTTCCACATCCTATAGTGAGGAGACCAGAACTGAGCACAGTACTCCAAGTGGGGTCTGACCAGGGTCCTATATAGCTGCAACATTACCTCTCGGCTCTTAAACTTAATCCCACGATTGATGAAGGCCAATGCACCGTATGCCTTCTTAAGCACAGAGTCAACCTGTGCAGCAGCCTTGAGTGTCCTATGGACTCGGACCCCAAGATCCCTCTGATCCTCCACACTGCCAAGAGTCTTACCATGAATACAATATTCTGTCATCATATTTGACCTACCAAAATGAACCACCTCACACTTATCTGGGTTGAACTCCATCTGCCACTTCTCAGCTCAGTTTTGCATCCTATCGATGTCCCGCTGTAACCTCTGACAACCCTCCACACTATCCACAACACCCCAACCTTTGTGTCATCAGCAAATTTATTAACCCATCCCTCCACTTCTTCATCCAGGTCATTTATAAAAATCATGAAGAGTAGGGGGCCCAGAACAGATCCCTGAGGCACACCACTGGTGACCAACCTCCATGCAGAATATGACTTGTCTACAGCCACTCTTTGCCTTCTGTGGGCAAGCCAGTTCTGGATTCACAAAGCAATGTCCCCTTGGATCCCATGCCTCCTTACTTTCTCAATAAGCCTTGCATGGGGTACCTTGTCAATTGCCTTGCTGTAATCCATATACACTACATCTACTGATCTACTTTCATCAATGTGTTTAGTCACAACCTCAAAAAATTCAATCAGGCTCGTAAGGCATGACCTGCCTTTGACAAAGCCATGCTGACTATTCCTAATCATATTATGCTTCTCCAAATATTTGTAAATCTTGCCTCTCAGGATCTTCTCCATCAACTTACCAACCACTGAAGTAAGACTCACTGGTCTATAATTTCCTGGGCTATCTCTACTCCCTTTCAAGCACCCGCATCCTTCTCCCTGCCCCATTGATAATGCAAAGATCATCGCCAGAGGCTCAGATATCTCCTCACTCGCCTCCCATAGTAGCCTGGGGTACATCTTGTCTAGTCCTGGTGACTTATCCATCTGGATGCTTTCCAAAAGCTCCTGCACATCCTCTTTCTTAATATGTACATGCTCAAGCTTTTCAGTCCACTGTAAGTCATCCCTACAATCACCAAGATCCTTTTCCGTAGTGTATACTGAAACAAAGTACTCATTAAGTACCTCTGCTATCTCCTCCAGTTCCACTGTCACACTTGATTGGTTCTATTCTGTCACGTCTTTTCCTCTTGCTCTTAACATACTTGTAGAATGCCTTGGGGTTTTTCTTAATCCTGTCCGCCAAGGTCTTCTCATGGCCCCTTCTGGCTCTCCTAATTTCTTCCTCGATCTCCTTCCTGCTAGCCTTATAATCTTCTAGGTTTCTATCATTACCTAGCTTTTTGAACCTTTCGTAAGCTCTTCTTTCCTTCATGACTAAATTTACAACAACCTTTGTACACCATGGTTCCTGTACCCTACCATCCTTTCTTTGTCTCATTGGAATGTACCTATGCAGAACTCCACGCAAATATCCCCTGAAAATTTGCCACATTTCTGCCATACATTTCCCTGAGAACATCTGTTTCCAATTTATGCTTCCAAGTTCTTGCCTGAGAGCCTTATATTTCCCTGTACTTCAATTAAGTGCCTTCATAACTTATCTGTTCCTATTCCTCTCCAATGCTATTGTAAAGGAGATAGAATTGTGATCACTATCTCCAAAATGCTGTCCCACTGAGAGATCTGACACCTGACCAGGTTCATTTCCCAATACCAGATCAAGTACAGCCTCTCCCCTTGTAGGCTTATCTACATATTGTGTCAAGAAACCTTCCTGAACACACCAAACAAACTCCACCCCATCTAAACCCCTCGCTCCAGGGACGTGCCAATCGATATTTAGGAAATTAAAATCTCTCACCACGACAACCCTGTTATTATTACACCTTTCCAGAATCTGTCTCCCTATCTGCTCCTCAATATCCCTGTTACTGTTGGTTGGTCTATAAAAAACACCCAGAAGAGTTATTGACCCCTTCCTGTTCCTAACCTCCACCCACAGAGAGTCCGTAGACAATCCCTCCATGTCTTCCTCCTTTTCTGCAGCCGTGACATTATCTCCGATCAGCAGTGCCACACCCCCACCTCTTTTGCCTCCCTCCCTGTCCTTTCTGAAACATCTAAAGCTTGGCACTCAAAGTAACCATTCCTGCCCCTGATCCATCCAAGTCTCTGTAATGGCCACAACATCATGGCTCCAAGTACTGATCCACACCCTAAGCTCATCTGCTTTGTTCATAATATTCCTTGCATTTAAATAGACACATCTCAAACCATCAGTCTGAGCGTGTCCCTTCTCTATCACCTGCCTATCCTCCCTCTTGCATTGTCTCCAAGCTTTCTCTATCTGTGACCCAACTGCCTCTTCCTCCATCTCTTCAGTTTGGTTTCCACCCCCCCTCACTATCCTAGTTTAAACTCTCCCCAATAGCCTTAGCAAACCTCCCCATTATTTATTAATAAATAGTCATAGTCATAGTCATACTTTATTGATCCCGGGAGAAATTGGTTTTCATTACAGTTGCACCATAAATAATAAATAGTAATAGAACCATAAATACTTAAATAGTAATATGTAAATTATGCCAGTAAATTATGAAATAAGTCCAAGACCAGCCTATTGGCTCAGGGTGTCTGACCCTCCAAGGGAGGAGTTGTAAAGTTTGATGGCTGCAGGCAGGAATGACTTCCTATGACGCTCAGTGCTGCATCTTGGTGGAATGAGTCTCTGGCTGAATGTACTCCTGTGCCCAACCAGTACATTATGTAGTGGATGGGAAACATTGACCAAGATGGCATGCAACTTGGACAGCATCCTCTTTTCAGACACCACCGTGAGAGAGTCCAGTTCCATCCCCACAACATCACTGGCCTTAAGGTTTGTTGATTCTGTTGGTGTCTGTTATCCTCAGCCTGCTGCCCCAGCACACAACAGTAAACGTGATAGCACTGGCCACCACAGACTCGTAGATCATCCTCAGCATTGTCCGGCAGACGTTAAAGGACCTCAGTCTCCTCAGGAAATAGAGACGGCTCTGATCCTTCTTGTAGACAGCCTCAGTGTTCTTTGACCAGTCCAGTTTATTGTCAATTCGTATCCCCAGGTATTTGTAATCCTCCACCATGTCCACACTGACCCCCTGGATGGAAACAGGGGTCACCGGTACCTTAGCTCTCTTCAGGTCTACCACCAGCTCCTTAGTCTTTTTCACATTAAGCTGCAGATAATTCTGCTCACACCCTGTGACAAAGTTTCCTACTGTAGCCCTGTACTCAGCCTCATCTCCCTTGCTGATGCATCCAACTATGGCAGAGTCATCCGAAAACTGAAGATGACAAGACTCTGTGCAGTAGTTGAAGTCCGAAGTGTAGATGGTGAAGAGAAAGGGAGACAAGACAGTCCCCTGTGGAGCCCCAGTGCGGCTGATCACTCTGTCGGACATACAGTGTTGCAAGCACACGTACTGTGGTCTGCCAGTCAGGTAATCAAGAATCCATGATACCAGGGAAGCATCCACCTGCATCGCTGTCAGCTTCTTCCCCAGCAGAGCAGGGCGGATGGTGTTGAACGCACTGGAGAAGTCAAAAAAACATGACCCTCACAATGCTCGCTGGCTTGTCCAGGTGGGCGTAGACACGGTTCGGCAGGTAGACGATGGCATTCTCAACTCCTAGTCGGGACTGGTAGGCGAACTGGAGAAGATCTAAGTGTGGCCTGACCGTAGGCCGGAGCAGCTCCAGAACAAATCTCTCCAGGGTCCTCGTGATGTGGGAGGTCAATGCCACTGGTCTGTAGTCATTGAGGCTGCTGGGGCGCAGCGTCTTCGGCACAGGGACGAGGCAGGACGCCTTCCACAGTACAGGAACCCTCCGGAGCCTCAGGCTCAGGTTGAAGACATGGCGAAGTACTCCACATAGCTGAGGGGCACAGGCTTTGAGCACCCTGGTACTGACACCATCCGGTCCTGCAGCCTTGCTTGGGTTGAGACGTTTCAGCTGTCTTCTCACCTGTTCAGCTGTGAACAATAAATAAGCAATAACTATCAAGAACATGACATGAAGAATTCTTGAAAGTGAGTCCATAGGTTATGGGAACAGTTCAGTGATGGGGAATGTGAAGTGCAGTGAACTTATCCCTTTTGGTTCAAGAGCCTGATGACTGAGGGGTAATAACTGCTCCTGAATCTGGTGGTGTGAGCCTCCATTCAAGGACATTGGTGTTTCCATACCAGGCTGCGATGCAACCAGTCAATATACTCTGCACTACACATCTGAATAGAAGTTTGTCAAATTTTAGAAGTTTTTTTTATTATTAACTTTTTATTGCAACACCAACAAATTACATTCAATACAACCAGTTACCAATTACATTTTGACTGTTTAACTCAGCCACCCCCAACCTTCATCACCATCCTCCCTCCACCCCTCTCTCTCCCTCTCTCCCCATCCCTCTCCCCTCCACCAATCAACTGAATAGTAGTACATGCACAGACAAAGCATTCCTATTTTAACAAAAGATCTTTTAGGTTAGATATCAAATTTGTCCACATTAAGATTGTGTTTGGTCGTGCATCATTTACTCTTGCTGATGAAAGTTCCAGGTAAGAAATGTCCAAAAAGCTCTGAAGCCAGTGAGTATTTGAAATATCATGGGGAGGTTTCCAACGCTGGACTACAATCTTCTTAGCTGCAGTCAGGCCTGCCAGCTGGATTTTACGTGTTTTCTCCATAAGGGAAAGTTGGGAGTCATCATTTAGAAGATGTACAGCAGGGTCCATTGGTAATTGTACCCCTGTTAGTTCTGTAAGAGTACTGATAACCTTCCCCGACAAATCAAAAACCTCTGGACATTCCCATACAACATGTATAAAAGAGCCAACGGTTCTGTGGGGGCAAAATGAGCAATATGGGTCAGGAACCAGTCCCATCTGATGTCTAATTCTCGGTGTTAAATATGCTCTATGACAAAATTTCAAGTGCATATACCGATGATTTGGGTTTTTCGAAGCACCGGCAGCATTATCCCAAATCACATCCCAGTCCAAGTCTTGTCCCAATTCAGATATGTCTCTATCCCAGGCTTTCATTCCGGATGTGAGCATATAATTGTGGGAGTTTAATTTATCATAGATATATGACACTATCTGTCCTGGAGCACTCTGTATCCAACTTAAAATGGGATGGTCCTTTAAATCTGACCCCCAGGGAACACCGTAGGCTTTACAAGCTGAGCTTGCTCGAAAATAGAAGAAAAGAGAGTGTTTATCAATATTATATCGAGGTATCAGTTCTTGAAAGCTAAGGATAGTACTTGCCCCATTAATATCTTGAAGAGTAGTAATACATTTATCCTCCCAAGTTCTGTGAGTGAATGGTTTCCGCCCAAATAGAAAATGGTTAGAAGTTTGAAGAAGTTTGGCATGAGTCCCCAAATCCTAAGAACTTTCTACAGGGGCACAATTGAGAGCATCCTGACTGGCTGCATCACTGCCTGGTATGGGAACTGTACTTCCCTCAGTCGCAGGACTCTGCAGAGAGTGGTGTGAACAGCCCAGCACATCTGTAGATGTGAACTTTCCACTATTCAGGACATTTACAAAGACAGGTGTGTAAAAAGGACCCGAAGGATCACTGGCGACCCAAGACCCAAGTTCTAGCTGCTACCATCCAGGAAACGGTACCGCAACATAAAAGTCATGACCAACAGGCTCCGGGACAGCTTTTTCCACCAGGCCATCAGACTGTATAATTCGTGCTGATACAATTGTATTTTGGTGTTATATTGACTGTCCTGTTGTACGTACTATATATTATAAGTGACTATAAATTGCACATTGCACATTGCACATTTAGACAGAGAAGTAGCGTAAAGATTTTTATTCCTCATGTATGAAGGATGTAATAAATGGAGTCAATTCAATTCATGCTGAATCTCTACAAGCTTCGAAGGAAGTACAGTTGCTCCCATGCTTTCTCTGTGTTACTTTATTCAATATTCTGTTATTACTTTCCCTTGTACTACCTCTATACACTGTTAGAATGATTTAATCAATGTGAACAGTATACAAGTTTTTCACTATATATCAGTACATGTGACAATAATAATCCAATTTACCAATCTTTCTTTCACTGCTGTCTCTCTGACTCCCTCTAGTGTGCCTTTATCTTTCCATTGTTTTCTCTCTCTCTCTCTCTCTCTCTTTCCCACTCCCTACCTCACACATGCTTTTCCCATGTTGCTAGGTTCCTCTTACTTTCTCTGTGTTTCTGTCTCTGTCTGTCTCTTTCTCTCTGTTACTCTCTCTCCCCCCTCTCTCTGTATCTCTCTCTGTCTCTCTGTCTCTCTCTCTCTCTCTCTCTGTCTCTCTCTCTGTTGGTGTTGCACTGAGCTTGTTTGTGGAATTCCTGATCCCAACACTGACTCAGTTTTCAGCAAACTATGATTATCCAGTACAAAGTCTTTCACCTGGCTTTGACATTTGGATATCTGGAGATTATAATGGAGTGTTTGTGTAAGGAGAAGATAAGCAGGTTATGTGGGACTGGAGTCACATATTGGCTGGATAACATGACTTCCCTTAGCTCTCTTTTTTCACTTTAAAAATATATATTTTCTTATTGTAACATGATAATTCTTTATGTATTGCAATGTACTGTGATAATAAACCTGATTCTCATTCTGAGTACACTGACTACCAGTCAAAACTGCTCTAGTTGCAAAAGAGATGCTTTGGGACACCCGAAGTTCATGAATTTCACTGTGGTTTATTTTGAGAAGAATACAGAATCAAAATTAGGGAGAGAGAGGGAGAGGAAGAGGAGGAGAGAGAGAATATATATTTTTTCTCACCCCTTATGGGTGATGTATATGTGTATTTTTCCCCCAATCTCAGCTCTACCAGAGGCCTGGGAGCTTGGGAGTGCATGAGAGTATCCTCGCTGATCCTAGTAGAGTGCTCTTCAGGACCGGGATCTCAGATGTTGTTCCTGGGATTTGTTGGAGCCACTCTCCCAGTCCAGGTGTCGCAGCTCCAAGTGCTCCTATCACCACCAGGATTACTCTGACATTTCTGTCTGCTCGTTCAAGCCCTGGTATTTCTCCAGCTTCTCATATTCTTTCTTCCTGATGTTACTGTCATTCAGGATCGCCACAGCTATTACTGTTGCTTTCTTTTGTTCCTTGTCCAGTTTTACTCTGTCTGATTGGTTGGCCAGTACCTGCTTATCAGTCTGTATTTGGAATTCTCACAGGATCTTAACTCTCCCATTCTCTACCACCTTCTCAGGTGTTTTCCCATTTGGACTTGGGAATGTCCAATCCATACCCAGCGCAGATGTTCCTGTGCACAATTCCTGCAACTCGATTGTGCCATTCAGTGTCTGCTGTCCCTGCCTGCATCTTGTACCCTGCTACTATGTGCTGGATGGTTTCAGTGGATTCCTTGCACAGTCTGCATCTTGGGTCTAGTCTGGTGTGATAGACCCCTGCTTCTATTGCTGTTGTGCTCAGTGCCTGTTCTTGTGCAGTCATGAGCAGGGCCTTTGTGCTGTCCCTCAGCCCTGCCATTTCCAGGCCATATGTAGGACCTTCTTATGTCAACCACCTCTGACATCTGGTGATGGGACATCCAGTGCAGTGGCTTGTCCTGCCATGGCCTCTGGCCCTCTGGCTCTGCTTCACCCATTTCCATTTCCATGTCCCGTGCCTGCTGTCTGAGGTATTCTCCTAGAAGGTTTTCCTTAAGGGACCATCTTCTTGACATACTCATGGACATTTCGCATTTCTTCCAGGACTGTGGCCTTGACACTTCCAGGTCCCTGTCCTCTGTTCTGGAGGGTGTACAGTCACTTGATTTTGGACTTTGGATGGAATTGTCCATGTATTGTTAGTAGTTTCCGGGTCTTGATGTCATGGCTTCCAGATCGTTCCTTGGCCACTACACTATTGCGGCTGGGTATCTGATGACTGGTAGGGTGAATGTTTTGATGGCTCTGATTTTGTTCTTCATTCAGTTGGCTTTTTAGGACCTGTCGCACCCTTTGGAGGTGGTTGGATGTGCTTCATATATAAGGTGCTTCATATATATATGAAGGAAGGAAGAAAGACTAAAATGAATCTCTGGGTCTCTGGGTAGTATATATTGACAGTCTGATCCCAGGAGTGTGTGATGGAACAGTGTAGAGAGAGCTTCACTCTGTGTCTGACCCTGGGAGTGTGTGATGGGACAGTGTAGAGGGAGCTTCACTCTATGTCTGACCCCAGGAGTGTGTGATGGGACATTGTAGAGGGAGCTTCACTCTGTATCTGATCCTGGGAGTGTCATGGTCCGGATCGGGGTCCCTTTAAATTTAGCTTGTTTATCTTACGATCCGGACCGTTAATTCCCTGTTTTCCTGTGTCCCTTGACTTTGGTGATTAGAGGCAATTAACACTCGGCTGAACTGGTAGTTTATAGTCTCCGGCTTTCAGCCGTTTGGTGCGGGAGCGTCTGCAAAGTCATCCAAGGTACGGCGTGCCAATGTCATCTGGCCGGAGCAAGCCTAGTCTCTGCCGAACCATGTGCCGGTAGTTCGCCCTTCCTCACCGGAGCAACCCTGTCCAGTTACCTCGCCGAAGCGAGCCTGCAAAGTTTCCTTACCGAGGTGGGTCCGTCAGTTAACCCGCCGGAGGGAATCAAGAACCGCTGTCTATTGTTCCCGGGCCGAGTTGAGAACTCGCCACTACCCGGAGGCTCCAAGTCAAGTCCTGGCTCCGGTTGCATTCAAGTACCAAGTCAAGTCCTGTCCCTGGTGGCATTCTAGCACTAAGTCAAGTCCTGGCCCTGGCGGCTTCCCAGTTCTGAGTCAAGTCCTGGCCCTGGCGGTCTATGATTCCTGTCCTACCCCCTTGTCTGAATCCCTTCTCTGCCTCTCTCGCCTCTAGCCCTCGTCTGCAGCCCCTGCCTGCACTTCGGTCTAGTTCCATCACCGGAGCTAGATAGGTACTGTCTGGTGTTCATTCGTGTTTGTCTTGTCTTGTCTTGTCCTCACCTCCGTGGGGTAAGTCAGGCTGTCTTGCCATTGCCCCGCGGAGGGTCATGAGTCCCGGCCCTATGTCCTGTACCCAAGGAGGGGGCCCGACTCGGTTTTCTGTGTATGTGTCTATGATTCCATGTACCTGCTCTCCCGAGACCGAGGCTCTGTTTTCCATGTTCCTCCTCTTCCTAGCCCATGTCATGTCCATGCCTGGTTCTGGGGTCCGAGCCCGAGGCAAGACCCAGGTACTGGGTCCTTGCCCAGTCTCGGGCTTGGAGTCCATACCCTAGCCTCTTCATGTCTCCTCTAGTTCTGGGAACCGATTCCGAGTCCTGGCCCAGACCCTTGGTCCCAACCTAGTCGTAGTCCTGAGTCTTTGTCCAGTTCGCTACTGCTGCACCTGCCTAGCTCTCCTGGTATCGAACAATAAACTAAATCTAAGTAACCTCACAAGATGTGTCTTGCATTTGAGTCCACCCTTGCTCCCATTGCCCCCGCCAGTGTGACAGGGAGTGTGTGATGGGACACCGTGGAGGGAATTTCACTCTGTGTCTGACCCCGGGAATGTGTGAATGGACATTATAGAGGGACCCTCAGAGAGTGTGATGGGATGATGTGGAGGGAGCTTCACTGTGTCTAATTCTGGGAGTGTGCGACGAACTGTGTAAGAGACTGAGGGATAATCTTATAGGATGATGGACAGAGAGAGGGTGAGAGCACAGTCTCCCTCCCAGAGTTGAGGAATCAAGAACCAGATGGTACAATGTTAAGTTGAGAGGTGAGAGATTTAATATGAACCCGAGGGCAAACTCCTTCACCCAGCATGCGGTCTGTATATAGAATGAGCTACCAGAGGATGTGGTTGAGGTAGTTATATTAACAATATTCAAAATGTTCTTGGGCCATTCCATGGATTGGAAAGGTTTAGGAATGTGGGTCAAGTGCAGATAACTGGGAATTGGGTGGATGGAACAACACACACAAAAATGCAGGAGGAACTCAGCGGATCAGGGAATGAATAAAAGGTTGATGTTTTGGGCTCAGGCCCTTCTTCGCGAGTCCTGGTGAAGGGTCTCGGATAAAACATTGACTGTTTATTCCTTTCCACAGATGCTGCCCGACCTGCTGAGTTCCTCCAGCATCTTGTGTGTGTTACTCTGGGTTTCCAGCATCTGCAGAATCTCGTGACTTAGATGGGGCACCTTAGTCGGCATAGACGAGTTGGGCTGAAGTTCCCAAGCCACATGACTCTGTGACTCTAAACCCTTGGCTGTGATCTAGGCTCACTCCAATGATGTGCTCTTATGGTTATAGTCCCTGTCGATACGCAAAGGATTTGTAAGTGCCAGCATATCTCTTCAGCTATGTTATGTACATTGATAATTTCCTGCTGAGCTCTGATGCATGTAATGTTGAATGTGGTGCTGCCTTGTCTCTGTCTGCTGTCTCTACCTGTTTTACTATCTTACCTTAATCTTTAAGACTTAAGAATGCCTTCACTTCTAACATTCCTAACCTCTCAAGTTCTGTCAGTGCTGAGGCAGGTTATTTACATCGACGATTCCTTTCTTCCCACAGATGCTACCTGACCTGCTGAGTTCCTCCAGCAGATTATTTGTTGCTCCAGATTCCAGCATCTGCAGTCTCTTGTGTCTGTATCAAGCACTGTCTCGACTATGGGCTACGTTGCTGGTTCTGGAACAGATAAAGCTGGAATTTGGAGTTAAGTGACATGAGAAGGCTGCAAAGGGCTGTAAACTCAACTAGTTCCATCATGGGCACTAGGCTCGCCAGCATCGAGGGCATCTTCAAAAGGCAGTGGCCAAAAAGGTGGCATCTGTCATTCAAGACCCTCATCACCCAGGACATGCCCTCTTTTCATTGCTACCATCAAGGAGGAGATCCGGGAGCCTGAAGACCCACACTAAGAGTTTCGGGAACAGCTTCCTCCCCTCTGCCATCAGATTTCTGAACTGACAATCGCCCCATGAACACTACCACACCCTATTTCACTCTACCCCCTCCCCCAGCTCCCTCATGTTTCCGCCTCCTTCTTCTACCACCCATTGTTTTCAGGGCTATGACGTCAATGCTTCCCCTCCCCCACCCCTTTGTCTTTCAAATTACTGGTCTTTTAACTGACGCTACAAGCATCCTTCAAATCCTTCCCCATCTTTCATTCTTCAGTCCTGACGAAGGGTTCCGGTCCGAAACATCGACTCATCGTTTCTGACTGATGCTGCCCGACCTGCTGAGTTCATCCAGCGTACTGAAAGTGTTGCTTTGATCTTTTACAGCATCTGCAGATTATTTTGTGTTTACCTCACCCTTTTGTTTTCCTTTTGCACTACTTATTTACTTTTGATATATTTCAGAATCAGAATCATGTTTAATATCTCTGGCATATGTCTTAAAATTTGTTAATTTTGCGACAGCAATACAATATTTATTTATCTGCATGATAAATACAGAAAAAACTCAATTACAGTAAGTATATATATCTATACAGTACTTATTATTATTATCATTAAACATTATTAAAAGGCATCCGTTAGTCTTGCGAGACCATGGATCTGCACCTGGAAAGCCTTCACTCTCCAGGGTGCAGGCCTGAACAAGGTTGTATGGAAGACCAGCAGTTGCCCATCCTGCAAGTCTCCCCTCTCCACGACACCGTTATTGTCCAAGGGAAGGGCAAGGGCCGATACAGCTTGGCACCAGTGTTGTCACAGAGCACTGTGTGGTTAAGTGCCTTGCTCAAGGACACAACACGCTGCCTTGGCTGGGGCTCGAACTCACGACCTTCAGGTCGCTAGTTGAATGCCTTAACCACTTGGCCATGTGCCCACCACCATCATTAAACATATATACATATATATATATATATATATCAAATAAGGAAGTTGTGCAAAAACAGAAATAAAAAAAGTAGTGAGCTAATGTTCATGGGTTCAATGATCATTCAGATATCGGATGGCAAAGGGGAAGGAGACGTTCCTGATTCACTGGGTGTGTTGCCTTCTGTATGTCCTTCCTGATGGCAACAATGAGAAGAGGGCATGTCCTAGGTGGTGGGGGTCCTTATTAATGGACACCTGCTCCTTGAAGATGTCTGTTGTAGCGAGTGCAGCCTTTTTTGCAGCTTTGAGTTGGGGGAGCAGCATCAGTGCTGGTGATGCAAAAAGACCAAATAAACTCATCAAAAAGGCTGGATCTGTCCTTGGCTGCAACCAGGACTCTTTTGATTTAGTGGTGGAGAGGAGGTCACTAAACATTATGGACAGTCTGGCACATCCTCTCCATGACCTACCGAATAAGCAGCGGAGCACTCTTTTAAACAAACTCATTCAGCTCCTCTGTCACAGGGATCGTTACAGAAAATCTTTTCCACCAAATGCAATAAGCATACACAACAGTTCATCTCTGTGTGACAGGGGAACACACATCATAGTACAATACAAGATCAAGATCACAAGACGAAGGAGCAGAAGTAGGCCATTCAGCCCACCGAGTCTGCTCTGCCACTCCACCATGAGCTAAACTATTCTCCCACCTGGTTCCAATTTCTGGCTTTTTCCCCATATCCCTTGATGCCCTGACTAATTAGATACCTATTAATCTCCTCCTTAAACACCCTCAATGATCGGGCCTCCACAGCTGTATGTGGCAACAAATTCCATAAATCTACGACCCTCTGGCTAAAAAAATTTCTCCTCATCTCTATTTTAAATGGGTACCCTCTAATTCTAAGACTGTGGCCCCTTGTCCTGGACTCACCCACCAAGGGAAACAACCTTTCCACATCTACTCTGTCCAACCCTTTCAACATTCGAAATTTTTCTATGAGATCCCCTCTCATTCTTCTATTCTCTAATGAATACAGTCCAAGAGCCAATAAACGCTCTTCTGTTTTATTATTTCATACATTATTATTGTACTGTATTGTACATTGGTAAATTATTATTGTGCATACTACTATTGTACTTTATTATTAGTTAATATTATTATTATATTTATTATTATTGCTAAGTGTTGTTTTAAATTGCTGTTGTAACGAAATAATTTCCCACTCGAGATCAATAAAGCACTTACCATTACGCTGTGGAGGCTAGTGCTCATGATGGGGCTGACTGAGTTTACAACTCTCTGCAGCTTACTTCAATCCTGTGCAGTAGCCCCCACCCCAACTCCCATACCAGATGGTAGTGCAGCCTATTAAAATGATCTCTAAGGTACATCTGTAGAAATTTTCAAGCATTTCAGGTGACAAACCAGAACTTTTCAAATTCCTAATGGAATACAGCCACTGTCTTGCCTTCTTTATGACTACATCGATATGTTGGGACCAGGTTAGATCCTCAGAGATCTTGACACCCAGAAATTTGAAATTGCTCACTCTTTCCACGTCTGATGTATGAGGACTGGTATGTGTTCTGTCATCTTAGCCTTTCTTATTGTAATTTATTATGTAGACAACAAATTTCATAACATATGTCAGTGATATTACATCTGATTCTGGTCCTGATTCTGAATTCATTCAGTAACCCTTCACTTTATTCGGCTCCAACATGCACTAAGACCATAAGACTATAAGATATAGGAGTAGCCATTTGGCCTATCGGTCTGTTCCAACATTTCATCATGGCTGATCCATTTTCCCTCTAAGCTCCAATCTCCTGCCCTCTCCCTGTATCTTTTCATGCCCAGACTAATCAAGAATCTATCAACATCTGTCTTAAGTTTTCGTAAAGACTTGGCCTCCACAGCTGCCTGTGGCAACGAATTCCACAGATTCAACAGTCTCTGGCTAAAGAAGTTCCTCCTCATCTGCATTCGAAAATTATGCCCCTCTATTCTGAGGCTGTGTGCTCTGTTCTTAGACTCTCCCTCCATAGGAAACATTCTCTCAACATCTACTTTATCAATACCTTTCACCATTCAATAGGTTTCATTTAGGTCAACCCTCATTCTTCTGAATTCCAGTGAGTACAGAGTGAGAGCTCTTCATATGACAAGCCATTTGATCCTGGAATCACTTTTGTGAGCCTCCTGTGAACCCCCTCCAGTGCCAGAACATCACTTGCAAGATTAGAGTCCCAATACTGCTCACAATACTCCATGTGAGGCTTCACCAGTGCTTTATAAAGCCTCAACATTACAGCCTGGTTTTTAACTTCTAACCCACTCATTAACCACTAAGTCAGTGGTTAATTAGTGACTCTGCAGAGACAGCATTTCTAACAATGATTGAAGTAATTCCAATGAACGCAAAGGCATGAGAAACATGAATAGGTTATTTGATCCCTCAAGCCTGCTCTATCACTGAATGAGATCATGTCTGATCCAATTACAGTGGAAGTTACACTTGTCCATCTGTTCTTCACCAGCCTGGACTTCACTCTCAACCAATAATCCATTCCTGTCTTGAATATGTGTTGGTGGTCTGTCATATCCAACAATGACAGGATACCAGTGCAGAGTTTTTAAAGTGGAAAAGCTGTTACACTGGGGCAGTCCCACTCTCCCAATCTCAGAAGTCCAGGTCCAGTGGTATGAGTAGTCGTCACAAACTGGGGTTTTCCCTGGTTGCAGTGGATGACCCTGACTTCGTCCATGCCTTATCCTGCCCTGCACTCTCCACGAAGCGTTGCAGAACCACCCTCCTGTCCGTTGGATCTCACTGGAGATCCCATTCGTCTAGCCGGCTGGATTGACTTCACAGGCTAGGACAGGCATGTCCCTATCTCACCAGGGTACGAGGCCGCTGGCTACCCTCACTTGGTTTAGACTGCCTGTTGAACTGCTGTAGCGGGGTGTGTCCGCTGTCACATGCAAACAGCTCCTTGGAGCCACAGGTGAGAGCTGAGTGTCCGGTGGGGACCAAATGTGAGTGAGCTGCCGCAGAATGGACATGACAAGCATCTTCACCAGAGGTGCTACCTCTCCCCGGACACCCCATACACCCCAATATATATTCAGGACTAAACTTCACAGAATTCAAGAGGATCACTGCTGAAATTGTTTAACACGACCTCAGACTTTATATTTTGTTCTCTCTCACAATCCTACACTTGGTGTTGTTATGTTTGTTTTGATGATTATTTTGCACCTGTGTGAGGTATGTATAATTTATGTCGGTTTAATTTTCTGTGAACTTGCATTGTGCTGCAGCTTCAGAAAAATATTGTTACAATCGGAGTCAGGTTTATTATCATGGACGTTCGTCATGGAATTTGTTGTTTCACGACAGCAGTACATTGCAACACATACAGAAATCACTTTTACAATCATCATCATCATTATGTGGCATATCGTGTGACGTGGGTGATCGTGGTCTTTCCATGAGCATGATTGTTCTTGGCAATTTTTTCTACAGAAGTGTTTTGCCATTGCCTTCTTCTGGGCAGTGTCTTTGCAAGACAGGTGACTCCAGCCATTATCAATACTCTTCAGAGATTGTCTGCCTGGCGTCAGTGGTCACATAACCAGGACTTGTGATATGTACCAGCTGCTCGCATGACCATCCACCACCTGCTCCTATGGCATCACATGACACTGATTGGGGGAAGGGGCGGCTAAGCAGGTGCCCATGGGTGACCTGCAAGCTAGCGAAGGGAATGGTGTGACTCACACCCCCTTTGGTAGAGAAATATCTCCACCCCACCACGATAAATGCTTCTTAAGTGATCATCATCAGTATGTGGCATGTCGTATGAAATGGGTGATCATGGTCTTTCCACCAGCATGATTGTTCTTGGCAATTTTTTCTACAGAAGAGTTTTGCCATTGCCTTCTTCTGGGCAGTGTCTTTACAAGACAGGTGACCCCAAGGAGAAGATGGCGCGACGCAGTGCGCGTGGCCGTTCCGAATGAATATCGATATGTGTAACTAGGGGTGCCGTGCACAATTCGGATTTGATGAGGACAGCCATGAAGCGCAGAGGAACATCTGGAGTAACTTCTGAAATGCCCACTTCGCTGCCGCTGCTACTGTGTGATCGAGAATCTCCGGAGACAAAGGCCCCAAATCCTCGGCTTTGCCTATTGCCTGTTGCCGGGGCCGGGGTCGAAGCGCTCGGCAGAGATGGTGCTCGGTGCTCGGTGTCGAATAGGTTGTTGGAGGCTCGGAGTTTTTCGGACGGACTCGGAGTCGGACTGTGTTCGGATGCTTCCGGGATGTTGCACTGGCAAGTTGGCGGCACTGGAGGTTTACCGTCTGCATGAGATGATGGGACTTTCGAGAGACTTTGAGACTTTTACTGTGCCATGGTCTGTTCTTATCAAATTACAGTATTGCTTTGCACTGTTGTAACTATGTGTTATAATTATGTGGTTTTTGTTAGTTTTTAAGTCAGTTTGTCATGTGTTTTCGTGATATCATTCTGGAAAAATGTTTTTATCATTTCTTAATGCATGGAAAAACATTTTTATCATTTCGTAATGCATGGAAAAACACTTTTATCATTTCTTAATGCATGCATTACTAAATGACAATAAAAGGGGACTGCGTGTCCTCATAATCATAATCATAAGTGTTGCAATTTTACCCAACTCGAAAGCTTCCTTGGCAGCTCACTCCAGTTCCTCCCTACCCTCTGTGTAAGGAAGTTACCTCTCAGGTCTCTTTTATCCTCTCCTCTCTTATCTTGTATCTGTGACCTCTGGGTTTATAGCTTGGCAAATCTTCACCCCGCCACCCACTATATAAAAATTATAAATAAGTAGCACAAAAAGAGACAAAGATAGTGAGGTGGTGCACATGGTTCAGAAATCTGGTGGGGGGCGCGGTATGAAGCCGTTCCTAAAATGTTGAGTGTGTGGCTTCAAGTTCCTGTACCTCTGGATGATAAAGGTTCATAATGATGGATACCTTCTTCTGCTTTTGAAGATGTTCTCGATTGTGGGGAGGCTAGTGCTCATGAAGGGACTGGCTGAGTTCACAACCCTCTGCAGCTCTTTCTGGTCCTGTGCGTTGGTGCACCTAAACCAGGTGGTGATACGACTCGTCAGAATGCTCTCCACAGTACATCTGTAGAAATTTGTAGGGTCCTTGGTGACATGCCAGATCTCCTCAAGCTCCTAATGAAATATAGTTGCTGTCATACCTTCTTTGAAATTGTATAGATATGTTAGTCCCAGGATAGATCCTCAGAAATGCTAACACCCAGGAACCTGAAACTACTCACCCTTTCCACTGCTGATCCCTTGATGAGGACAATTGTGTGTTCCCTCAACTGGAAGCAGAATTTTCATCGCATTTTGCTCTGTGATTATGAATTTCTCCGAGAATACTTTCCTTCCCAAATGGGAGAGCCCTTTACTGAAACTTCTCCCTCTGTTTCAGACCCCACCCTGTAAGAGAAGTAAACAGAAGATCATCACCAGTCAGATTTGAGGATGGGAATTTGAGGAATACACTGAAGATCAAGACCAAAATCACATTTAATACCACATGTACAAGTACATAGAACATGGAACAGTGCAATACAGTACAGGCTTTCAATTTCAATTCAATTCAAGTTTAATTGTCATTCAACCATACAGGAATACCCATGTATACAGCCAAACAAAACAGCGTTACTCCAGGGCCAAGGTGCAAAACACAGTACCTACAGACATACACAGCACAAAGCACACATAGCACATACAAGATAGCAAGCATATAAATATAAGATACAGCCACCCAAAATTATATGGTCCAGACCCAAGTCACAATAGAGCTTGTCTTCTGCTGAGTGAACACTAGGGGGCAGCACCAACTGCCACCTGAACGATACACCACACCACCTCTAGTGGAGCACACCAGATCCGATGCCTCTCTCTTGGTGGCTGCAAACAGGTGACACCACGGCTTGAGGCCTTGAGTCCATCGAATGCCGCAGAAATCTGCAGTCGACCACGACCTCATGTCGACCTTTTAAACCATCCTAAGATCACGCGAAGGCTGTCACGGTGGCATAGTGGTTAACACAATGCTTTATAGGAGAGGTGACATGGCTTTAACTCCTGCTGCTGTCTGTAAGGAGTTTGCAGGTTCTCCCTGTGACTGCGTTGGTTTCCGCTGGCTGCTCCAGTTTCCTCTCAGAGTCCAAAGACGTACCCATTGGTAGGTTAATTAGTCATTAGAAGTTGTCCCATGATTAGGCTAGGATTAAATCGGGGGAAATTTAAGGATGGTGTGGCTCGATGGGCCAGAAGGACCTATTCTGTGCTGTATCTCAATAAACAAATAAATAAATCATTGTAAAGCTAACATTCCAGCATATATATATATATATATACTCTGCAATTAAAAAAACTTACTAGTATATAAGCAGTATGCACAAGAAAATTATTTATTAAACATAACTCACACAATGTTTTTACAGGAAAGAATGCCATAGAACAAAGATAATCTATTTTTATAACAAGTCCCCTAGGTGTCAGTGCTGCCAAACTGTAGCGTTAGGGCTCTGCCGGTTGGTTGAAGAACTAAATGGTTGAAGGGAAGCAGCCGTTCCTAAACCTGGTGGTCCTGTGAAACCATGGGAACAGGTGGAGGAGGGTCTTCTGAGTAGCTGGTGTGTTTCACGAGTCCTGGTTCTGTGACCATGGAAGCCAGGCAGACAATTTCTGAATAGTACTGTATTGATAATGGCTAGTATTGACACTGTCCAGGAGAAGGCAATGGCAAAACACTTCTGTAGAAAAATTTGCCACATACAGTCATGGTCAAGACCACGATTGCCCACGTCATATGGCATGGCACAGAATGAATGAATAGAACTATCCCTGGAGGCGCATTCCAGACACCCACCACGTACTGTGTAAACAAAAACTTGCTCCACTTTGTCCATCTCACATTAAATGCAAGCCCTCTGGTATTAGACATTTCAACCCTGGGGAAGAACCAATGTTGGCCATCTATCTATGACTCTCATAATGTTTTGAACCCCTATCTGATCTCCCCTCAGTCTCTGCTGCTCCACAGAAAACAACCCAAGTTTGTCCAACTTTTCTTCTAATCCAGCCAGCATCCTGGTGAACCTCTCTCAAACTTCCACATCCTTTCTATAATGGGGTGACCAGAACCACATGCAATACTCCAGATGTGACTTATCTAGAATTTTAAAAAGTTGCTACAAAACTTCCCACATCCTGAACTCAGTTCCTCGATTAATAAAGGGAAGCATGCCATATGCCTTCTTTATCAGCCAGTCAGCCTGTGTGTGTCCTGGTCCAGTCCGTGAAGTCTGCATTCCGGTTCACGGTCCGGTCCGTGGGCTCAGGGCTCCGGGTCTTCCAGCTGTCCCATGTTTCGGTTGAGTTAATCATAGGCACCTGATTCCCATCTTAAGGCTTGGAATATAAGTAGCCTTGGGGTTGAGTGTGGGCTGCTGGTTTGTCTTGTCAAGATCCCCTGGGAGCAACTTGCTGGTGGAAGGCTAGAGCGGCCACTTGCCATCTTTAGGCCATGTTGGAGAACCATTGCTTCATGGAGCCTTGCTGTCAGTAGTTGGAGCTGTCTTTGTGGTATGGATTTGACTGTTTCCTGGGCCAGCTGAGTGGCCATCAGCCACTCTGAGCTAGGTAGGGATCTGGCTGTTTCTGTAGCCGGCTGAGGTTGCTGGCCGTAACTGTGACTTGGAGCAACCCCAATGCAGAGGTGAAACTGTCTGTTGTTCTTTGGTGTTTGTCTCTTCTTGTCCTTGCCTCTGTGGGGTAAGTCAGGCTGTTCTGCCGTTGCCCTGCGGGGTGATCTGTCTTGTCTTGTCTTTGCTTCTGTTGGGTAAGTCTGGCTGTCCTGCTGTTACCTGATGGATTGTTTTGTCCCACCTTGGTGTGGAGATAAAGTTGAGTCCTGGCTTGTCTAAGCATAAGTCCTGGCACTATGTCTATGTACTGTCCAGTCTCATGTTAGTGTTGTGTTAAAGGTGAGTCCTGGCTTTTCAAAGGGTAAGTCCTGGCTCTATGTTGATGTACAGTTCCCAGTCTGTCTCTAAGCTCCAGCCTCCAAGCCCCAAGCCCAAGCTCCTAGTTCATGGTTCCTAATCCTGATCTCGCCTTCCCAAGCCCAGGTCCTGTCTAGTCCATGTCCTAGCCCAAGTCTGCGTTCTTGTCCCTGCTCCTTGTCTGTGTCCTGTCATGTTCCTACTCTAGTCAAGTCCTGTTCCTAGTACTTCAGTGTCTGTGTCTTGCACTTGGGTCTGTTCACCAGTGACCCCCTTGTGACAGTGTGGTCATTTTCAGGGAGCTATAGATTTGGATCTCAAGATTCCTCTGCTCATCACTATTGTGAAGGGTTTTGCATTGACTGCACTGTCCCAAGGTGCAACAGTTCACATTTAGCAGGGTTAAATACCATCTGTCTTTTCTCCCCCCATATCTTCAACTGATCTATATATCAATTATGTAATGACTACCTTCCAGTGGCTCTGGCCTCACACATCATGAAGATCCTCGAGAGGCTGGTCCTGGCTCACCTCCATCCCCTGGTCAGATCAACCCTCGGTCCCATGTAGTTTGACTACCAGGAGCACATTGGAGTCAACGATGTTGTTATCGACCTGCTGAACAGAGAACACTCCCATTTGGATAAGTGGGACGGCACTGTGAATATCATGTTTTTTGATTTCTCAAGTGCCTTCAATACCACGCAGCCCTCATTGCTGGGGGAGAAACCTCCCAATGCAGGTTGGGACTTCCATTGTATTCTGAATAATGGACTACCTGAATGGCAGACCACAGTTTGTGCAGCTTCAGAGCTGCGTGTCAGACATGGCTATAAGCAGCACTGGGGCTCCACAGGGGATTGTATTGTCTCCCTTCCTGTTTACCCTGTATAACTCAGACTTTAGATACAACACTGAGTCATGTCATCTGCAGAAATTCTCTGATGACTCAGCAATAGTTAGGTGTATAAAGGGAGGATGGGAGAATGAATACAGGGCCCTGGTGGAGGACTTTATCAAACGGTGCAAGCTGAATCATCCACAGCTCAACATCAGCAAGACAAAGGAGGTGATGGACTTTATGAAGACTAAGCCCACATTGCTCCTGTAACTATTAATGGTGAGGATGCGGATATGGCGAGGAACTGCAGGTACCTGGGGGTGCATCTGGATGACAGACTTGAGTGGAACACCAACACAGAGGCTGGGTACAAGAAGGGCCAGAGTTGGTAGAGGCTGGTAAAGATTGACAAATCAGGTTTACCAGGAAAGTTTAAGGCATGGATCTTCCAACATGGGCTCCTACCCAGACTAATGTGGCCAATAATGCTATATGACACCACCCTGTAAACGATTGAGGGCGTGGAGAGGAAGATTAACTGGTCTCTGAGAAGGCGGTTGGGAGTACCACAGTGCTTCTCTCCAACAGGGCAATACAGCAAGTCAGCTGAGCTCCGGTTGCCTCTCTCCTCAGTTGTAGAGGAATTTAAGGCAGGGAAATCACGCCTCATCATGACCCTCAAAGACTCCAAAGACAAGGTCAGTGAAGCAGGAGTCAAGATACAGACAGGGAGCAAATGGAAGGCGGCAGAGGAAGCAGAGTCCCGACTTCGCCACAGAGACATTGTCGGAATAGTGTGTAAGGGCAGACAAGGCCTAGGATGCGAGTCAACAACCAGGTGGAGGGAGGCCAACCCTAAGGACAGATGGCACTTAGTCCAGCTGGAGACGAGGAAGAAAGAGGGGGAGGCTCGATATGTGTGAGCAGTGGAGATGGGGAGTCAAGGGACCTGGACAAAGTGGGAAACAGATCAGAGAGTGTTGACTTAGGATAACATGGAAATACACATCTTTCCAACTCTAGTTCTTACTGAGGGCTGTGTACGATGTATTACCAACTCCAACAAACCTGCGGAACTGGGGAATAACAGAAGACCCAACATGCCATCTGTGCCAGAAACCAGCCAACCTAGAGCATATTCTTTCTTCATGCCAGCTTGCCCTTTACCAGGGACGGTACAGATGGAGACACGACTGGGTTTTGAGAGCACTCACCCACACTTTGGAGACAGAGGAAAAGGGATCACAGAAAGGACAGCCAACCAAACCTCATCAGGACCAGGGAACATGCTGCAGTAACAAACAAGCATGGAGACCGTATCCTGAGCATGGCAAAGGACCGGGAGATGAAGGTCGATCTTGAAAAGAAGCTGGTGTTCTCACCAATAGTAAAGACCACACTTCGACCAGGCGTTCTACTATTGTCAGAGTGCAGAGAAGCTCGTGGTGATAGAGCTAACAGTACCATGGGAGACCCGATGCCAAGATGCTCACGAGAGGAAGCTTGCAAGGTACGAAGACCTGGTGGCGGACTGCAGATGGCAAAGCTGGCAGACGTGGAACTTCCCTGTTGAAGTGGGGGCAAGAGGATTTCCCGCCATGTCATGCTGGAAGATGATGGCAGCTTTAGGGATACAAGGGAGAACCAGGAAGAGAGACATTAACACCATGGCCCAAACAGCAGAGAGAGCGTCCAGTTGGCTCTGGCTGCGAAGGGACGACAGTAGTTGGACGTTTGACCGTCGGGGGTAGAAGACTGATCACCCTCTGCTGTCCCACCGTCCTGAGGATGTTCTGGGTTCGGGGATGAAACGTCTGAAGACGGATGGACCCGGCTGATGACTCGACGGTCCAGTGGCAGAAACACCACAGCTGTTTAAAGTAATGCCTGAGGAGACTGAGGTCCTTTGGAGTATGCAGGCCTCTCCTTCACATGCTCTACCAGTCTGTTGTCACCAGTACAATCTTCTATGCGGTGTATGCTGGGGCAATGGCATCAAAACGGGTGATTAGAAAGGCTGGGTCTGTTGTAGGAGTCGCACTGGACACTGAAGGCTGTAGTGGAGCAAAGGACCTGATAGAAAATCCTGGCAATTCTGGACAATGTTTCTCATCCTCTGCATGCCATCTTGGCTGAACACAGGAGCACTTTTAGTCATAGACTAAGACAACTGTGCTGCTCCAAACAGCACTATAGAGGTTATTCTTACCCTCAGCCATTAGGCTCTGTAATGAGTCAACCTACAGCTGGGGAAGTGATGACCTGTTAGACTGTTTTTTTTATTCTTTCTACTTCCCTTCTAGTACTTGTAATCTTACTGTGACTCTGTAATTTCCTTTGGGATCAATAAAGCATATCTATCCATAGCTGTATCCTTTGCCGAATATCTACACTGCCCTTGACATTTTGAATCTTTGTATCATCTGCAATCTTACCAGCAAAGCAATCTACATTTCAAGTCAAGTCGTCACTTTTTATTTTCATTTTGGCCATAACTGCTGGTACAGCATACAGTAAAAATGAGACAACGTTTTCCAGGACCATGGTGCTACATGAACAATACAAAAACTACACTAGACTACAGACCTACCCAGGACTGCGTAAAGTGCACAAAACAGTGCAGGCATTACAATAAATAATAAACAAGACAATAGGCACAGGAGAGGGCAGTAGGTTGGTTTCAGTCCAGGCTCTGGGTATTGAGGAGTCTGATGACTTGGGGAAAGAAACTGTTACATAGTCTGGTCGTGACAGCCTGAATGCTTCAGTGCCTTTTGCCAGATGGCAGGAGGGAGAAGAGTTTGTATGAGGGGTACGTGGGGTCCTTCATAATGCTGTTTGCTTTATGGATGCAGCGTGTGGTGTAAGTGTCTGTAATGGCGGGAAGAGAGACCCCGATGATCTTCTCAGCTGACTTCACTATCCGCTGCCAGGTCTTGCGATCCAAGATGGTGCAATTTCCGAACAAGGCCGTGATGCAGCTGCTCAGGATGCTCTCAATACAACCTCTGTAGAATGTGGTGACGATGGGGGGTGGGAGATGGACTTTTCTCAGCCTTCACAGAAAGTAGAGATGCTGCTGGGCTTTCTTGGCTATGGAGCTGCTGTTGAGGGACCAGGTGAGATTCTCTGCCAGGTGAACACCAAGAAATTTGGTATTCTTAATGATCTCTACGGAGGAGTTGTCGATGTTCAGCAGAGGGTGGTCGCTCCGTGTCCTCCTGAAGTCAACAACCATCTCTTTTGTTTTGTTCACATTCAGGGACAGGTTGTTGGCTCTGCACCAGTCCGTTAGCCGCTGAACCTCCTCTCTGTATGCTGACTCATCATTCTTGCTGATGAGGCCCACCACAGTCGTGTCATCGGCAAACTTGATGATATGGTTTGAGCTGTGTGTTGCAGCACAGTCGTGGGTCAGCAGAGTGAACAGCAGTGGACTGAGCACACAGCCCTGGGGGGCCCCTGTGCTCAGTGTGATGGTGTTGGAGATGCTGCTTCCAATCCGGACTGACTGAGGTCTCCCAGTCAGGAAGTCTAGGATCCAGTTGCAGAGAGAGGTGTTCAGGTCCAGTAGGCTCAGCTTCCAATCAGTTTCTGAGGAATGATTGTGTTGAATGCTGAACTGAAGTCTATGAACAGCATTCGTACATACAAGTCTTTTTTGTCCAGGTGGGTTAGGGCCAGGTGGAGGGTGGTGGTGATGGCGTTGTCTGGTGAACGGTTGGAATGGTACGCGAACTGCAGGGGGTCCAGTGAGGGGGGCAGCAGGGTCTTGATGTGCCTCATGACAAGCCTCTCGAAACACTTCATGATGATGGATGTGAGTGCGATGGGACGGTAGTCGTTGAGGCAGGACACTGAAGACTTCTTCAGCACGGGGACGATGGTGGCGGCCTTGAAGCACGTGAGAACGACGGCACTGCTCAGGGAGATGTTGAAGATGTCAGTGAGAGTCTCAGCTAGCTGGTCTGCACATCCTCTAAGCACTCTGCCAGGAATATTGTCTGGTCCAGCAGCCTTCTGTGGATTGACCCTGCACAGGGTTCCCCTCAAATCGGCTACAGAAAGACACAGCACCTGGTTGTTTGGAGGAGGGATGGTCATCCTCGCCGCCACGTCATTTTCTGCCTCAAAATGAGCACAGAAGATATTCACGCATCTGGGAGGGAGGCATCACCAGCACAAGCAGATGATGTTGTCTTGTAGTTGATGTCCTGAATGCCCTTCCACATGCGCCGCGTGTCGCCGCTGTCCTGGAAATGGCTGTGGAGTCGTTGGGTGTGTGCACGCTTTGCCTCTCTGAAGACCCAGGACAATTTGGCCCTCACTGTTGTTGGAGCTGCCTTGTCGCCTGCTCTGAAGGCGGAGTCACGGGTCCTCAGCAGCGCACGCACCTCCACGGTCATCCATGGCTTCTGGTTAGCATGTGTAGTGATGGTCTTGGCCACAGTGACGTCATCAATGCACTTGCTGATGTAGCTAGTCACTGCCGTGTACTCCTCTAAGTTAGTAGAATCGCCATCGGTTGCAGCCTCCCTGAACGTGTGCCAGTCAGTGTGCTCAAAGCAGTCTTGAAGAGCAGAGATGGCTCCTGCTGGCCAGGTTTTCACCTGCTTCTGAACTGGTCTGGATCGTCTGACGAGCGGTTTGTATGCTGGGATTAGCATAACAGAGATGTGGTCTGAGTAACCGAGGTGGGGGCGGGACTCCGCCTGGTACGCATCGGGGATGTTTGTGTAAACAAGGTCCAACGCATTCTCCCCTCTCATTGCAAGGTCCACATACTGATGGAATTTGGGGAGCATTGACTTGAGGTTTGTGTTGTTAAAATCTCCGGTGACAATAAACAGTCCATCAGGGTGTGCGTTCTGCAATTCGCTAATAGCCCCATACAGTTCACAGAGTTCCTCCTTAGCATTAGCGCTGGGGGGAATGTAGACACCGACTATAAGGACAGTGGTGAATTCCCGTGGTAAATAAAATGGTCTGCATCTAACAGTCACAAACTCCAAAAACGATGAGCAGTTTCTTAAACCAGCACAGAGTTCTTGCACCATTCCATAATGATGTAAACACACAGGGCACCACTGCAAGTCTTACCAGAAAAAGCTGCATCTCTGTCCACTCGAAACAAGACGAGCCCATCCAGCTGAATGGTGGCGTCCAGGATTCCATCGGTGAGCCACGTTTCTGTGAAAACATACGCACAGCAGGCTCTGTGCTCCCACCGAGTATTTTGTTGGAGTCGGATGTAGTCCAAGTTATTGTCCAGGGAGCGGACACTGGAGAGCAGAATGGACAGGAGAGCTAGCCGGCTAGAGTTTGCTTTTTACCTGGCACAGACTCCTGCCCACTCGCCTCACTTCCACTTCCTCGCACACTGCTTACGATGTCCCCACCTCCGGCCACCGGCATCAGGCGACTCCGAGGTCTGTAGGCCCGGTCCCCTCAGCAAGCCGAGGTCATGTAATTTAACCAGCAGATCTTCATGAAGGTTTGTTTTTGGGCGATCTCTGTATTGTAGCAGTACATCACAAACCGGTGTGGATCCGCCTGAACACCACTTGGCACAGACCTCCAACCAGAATACGTCATTGGCCACTAACCTTTGGACAAGCTAGTTCTGAATTTCAAATCGCAAACACGAGGAAATCTGCAGATGCTGGAATTTCACATAAAAATTGCTGGTGAACACAGCAGGCCAGGCAGCATCTCTAGGAAGAGGTACAGTCGACGTTTCAGGCCGAGACCCTTTGTCAGGACTCACTGAAAGAAGAGATAGTAAGAGATTTGAAAGGGGGAGGGGGAGATCTGAAATGATAGGAGAAGACAGGAGGGGGAGGGATGGAGCCAAGAGCTGGACAGGTGATTGGCAAAAGGGATATGAGGGGATCATGGGACGGGAGGCCTAGGGAGAAAGAAAGGGGGAGGGGGGAAGCCCAGAGGATGGGCAAGGAATATAGTGAGAGGGACAGAGGGAGAAAAAGGAGAGAGAGAAAAAAATTAATAATAATAAATGAATAAATAACAGATGGGGTACAAAGGGAAGGTGGGGCATTAACGGAATTTAGAGAAGTCAATATTCACCAACCTGATGGCATGAACATTGACTTCTCTAACTTCTGTCAATCACCTTCGTTACTTCCTCAAAAAACTCAACCTCATTAGTAAGACATGACTTGTCCTGAATGTTCCAAATTAGGTCAATAGATCACAAATTCCATCCCTAAGAATTCTCTCCAGTAAATTCCATACCTCTGATGTGAGACCCATGGTTTATACTTTCCAGGACTATCTGTTACAATCACTAACTCGGTCGTGGTGTCTGTGTGCCCCTGCAGGTAGGCTGCAGCACACTTGTGAGTATGCACGTTCCTGCTGATGAGTGTCTCACTGTGGTGGTGTATAACTCTATGGCTCTGGTTTCCATCTTGTCAAAACTTGACGAAAAGCAGAGCAACATCAATGCATCCTGCTTACTGTTATCCTGGGTTTCTTCTCACTTTCAATGGCAGTTGGCAATCCAACTTAAAGGTGCATTCCTGCCACCAACCAGACTGAAGTGTGGTGTACAGAGTTGGGAAATAAGATCCCTACTTGTTCTTTATCAATTGAAAACTAAATTACCCTAAAAAGCCCTGGAGTTTTTAAATTATGAAAGACAAAATTGTGAGTTAAATTAGTCATCCTATAACTTAGTAAAGTTTTTAAGTGAAAATTGTCAACCCCCAAAGCTAGTACTGCAGCCTGTAATTGCTTTCTTTCAACCTTGTAAGCTTCACATTTTAAAATAATGTGTTCAACTGTTTCAGAATGATGACAAAACCTACACGCCCCAGAGTGATGTTTTCCAACAAGATATCAGGATTAATTAAGCATAGGATGCCCAATTCTATGTTGAGTCAATACAATTCCATCCCTTTTTGTCTTCCCCCATCAATCCAACAGTTTTATACATTCTGTAAAGGTGTCTCCCCTTGTACCTGCTTTCCCACAGGTCTTGCCATAATCCACTAATTCTTAGCTCCACCCAACCCCCTAGCTTCTGATTTGCTAAGTGGAAGGTCTATATCCACAGATGAACTTTTAACACCTTTTTTGGCCAAACAATCAACCCGCTCATTCTTGCAGGAACCCATAAGAAGAGGACATGTAGACCAATACTTTGAATGTGAAATAAAGTTTGAAGGGCTTCCAGCAGTAAATCAGACCTACTGCTAGAACGACCTGTTTTAAAATTAGTCGAAACCGAAAAAGAATCTAAACAAATTATGATTCGCAAGGACAGATTTCCTCCAAAATGATGGGAACCAGCTCAGCAGTATACACTGATAAATGGTTAGCAAGACGTTCCTTTATTGTTAGCTGTAATTTGAGCACAAAAACAGCCACACTGACATTCCCTGTTAAATGATCTTTTGATCCATCAGCAAAAATGGTTAACATATCACAATAATTCTCCTTAATATACTGCTGAACCAACAGACTCTCAGGCATATCAGGATCCTTGGATTTCCTTGAGTCATGCAACCTAAAATCAGCTAAAGCCCTTGGGAAAAAATCGTGGTGAGGTTACTGAAAAAGCTATGGTAGGACAAATTACATAATCCAGTAAACCCATATTCCTAGTTTAATGAGAACCCAGCCACCCAAAACTAAGAACACTCTTCTCATGATATTCCCAACAGTCTTCCAACACACCTTTAACAGAGTGATTATTCTTCTGCCCCCCCAAGTTGACCCAGTATAATAACAACAACTTCACCCTCTGCACTGTAAGGGCTATTGTCCCATTTCAACCAGTAAAACTGAAACGGGAAATTAAATAACTGCACTACAACACAGTCTTAAAGCCTGAGCTTGTATCACATCCAAACATTTTAAGTTTGAAGATGAAGCTGATCCATTAGCAACACAGCCATATTATACTTTATTGTCGCCAAACAATTGATACTAGAACGTACAATCATCACAGCGATATTTGATTCTGTGCTTCCCACTTCCTGGATTACAAATATTAAATATTAAAAATATTAAAAATATAAATTAGTAAATATAAAAATTTAAATTATAAATCATAAATAGAAAATAGAAAAATGGAAAGTAAGGTAGTGCAAAAAAACCGAGAGGCAGGTCTGGATATTTGGAGGGTACGGCCCAGATCTGGGTCAGGTTCCGTTCAGCAGTCTTATCACAGTTGGAAAGAAGCCGTTCCGAAATCTGGCCGTACGAGTCTTCCCTCCGAGAGAAGGCTCAGGAGCTTGAAGAGGGACGAAAAGTGTGTTGGCTGGGTGGGTTGTATCCTTGATTATCCTGGCAGCACTGCTCCGACAGCGTGCGGTGTAAAGTGAGTCCACGGACGGAAGATTGGTTTGTGTGATGTGCTGCGCCATGTTCACGATCTTCTGCAGCTTCTTTCAGTCTTGGACAGGACAACTTCCATACCAGGTTGTGATGCACCCTAGAAGATTGTTTTCTACGGTGCATCTATAAAAATTAGTGAGGGTTTTAGGGGACAGGCCAAATTTCTTTGGTTTTCTCAGGAAGTAAAGGCGCTGGTGGGCCTTCTTGGCAGTGAACTCTGCTTGGTTGGACCAAGTCAGGTCATTTGTGATATTGACTCCGAGGAACTTAAAGCTTTTGACCTGTTCCACTTGTGCATCACCGATGTAAATTGGGTCATGCGGTCCGCTACTCCTTCTGAACTCAACGACCAATTCCTTCGTCTTCTTCAAGTACCAATCTAATTAAACAAATATATAAAGTCAGAGATTTTCATGTAATACCCCAAAAATAACCACATAGACACCCAAGGATATTTAATGCCCCTTTACACTTGTCAATTATTTTACTGATATGGTGCTTCTATGTCAGCTTATTATCCAGCCACATGCCAAGAAATCTTACCACTAACATTTCAAGAGTTTGACTATGCAGTTTCAAATTGAGTGCAGGTCTATTCCTCTTTGTAAAACATACAACTTGTGTTTTAGCTACTGAAAGCTTAAAACCCCATATATTTGCCCACCGTTCGACCTTATTAATTGCTAATTGCATCCTGTATAAAGTTAAATTGAATTTTTTTCCTCTGATCCTTAAAGCTCTATCATCTGCAAAAAGTGATTTACCCACTCCAGTGCCTATCTCAGAAGAAGTATCATTAATCATGATATTAAACAATAAAAGGCTGCAAATACTGCCTTGTAGAGTCCCAATCTCTATCTCATAGAAGCCCGAATATACCTTTCCTACCCTCACCTGCATAGACCATTCAAATAAGAAACTCAGAAAAAAATTATATGGCCTTCCTGCCACTCCTAATTTCCATAATTTAATCAGAAGACCCTCCCTCCATAACATATCATATGCTTTTTCTATATTAAAAATACTGCTTTACAACTTCTTTATTTACCTGTTTTATTAATATCATCTTCCAAACATAAACTGAATGTAATATCATTCTACCCTTTCGAAATCCACTCTGATAAAACGCTATATCACCTCTTTTTTTCCAAAATATGATTCAACTGCTCTATTGCCATAAGTTCCATAAGTTTACACAAATGGGACGTTAATGATATTTTGGTCTGTAACTGGAAGGATCCGACAGGGGTTTTCTAGGTTTTAGAATAGGCCCTACTACTGCCAGTTTCCAGGCAGAGGGAAGACTATCCTGGTTCTGGGAAAGAAGACTGCCTTTTATACCGACACTGTTAAGGAGCAGTGTTTATTTAGTATTAAGCCACTGTGGAGTCACTGTATCGGCATTAGCTTTAGTTTGACAGTTCTACTTAACAGCCCTGTTTCTCTTTATTTATACACAGTTCCTAATAAGACATAGGAGCAGAGTTAGGCCATTCAGCCCATCGAGTCTGCTCCACCATTTCATCAAGGCTGATCCATTTCTCTCTCAGCCCAATCTCCTAATTTCTCCCTGTAACCTTTCACACCCTGACTAATGAAGAACCCATCACACTCTGCTTTAAATATAACCAATGACTTGGCCTCAATAGTCATCTGTGGCAATGAATTCCACAGATTCACCACCATCTGGTTAAAAAAGATTCCTCCTCATCTCCGCTCTAAATGGACATTCCTCTATTATGAGGCTGTGTTCTCTGGTCCTCGACTCCCCCAGCAAAGGAAACATTCTCTCCACATCCACCCTGTGTGGGCCTTTCAATAGGTTTCAGGGACATCCCTCCTTGTTTTTCTAAATTCCAGTGAGTACAGGCCCAGAGCCTTCAATTGCTGCTCATATGATAACCCTTTCATTCCTGGAATCATTCTCATGAACTTCCTCCAAATCCTCTTTAAATTTAGTGAACTGTTGATCTATTTCAGTGTCTTTCTCACGGCACTTGGGATATAACACACATTTCTGTCGTTATCCCTCTTTCACCTCTTAAACAATGGAACAACATTAAGCTACTTGCCGGTCCTCCAGGCTATTGGTCAAGCAGCCTCATCTCTTGCCTCTCTTGGCCGGGGCCAAGTCTGCAAATCTTTGCAAGTCCACTGGGGAATTTGAAGCTCAAGGTCTGCAGGCCCGAATCTGTGTCCACTGGAGGCTAGAGGCCTAGGGCTGTGTATGTGGGTGCAGGGAAATAGGAACGGGGCTTGTTTTGCTGTTGTTGCGTTCTGTGTTGCTCTACTGAGCATTGTGGGCATGCTATGTTGGCGTCGGAATGTGTGGAGATACTTGTGGGCTGTTCCCAAATGAACTTGTATCTTGAATCTCGAATCTCTCATCAACTAAAGTGTGGTGAGACCAGGACAAGTCATCCGGTATTTTAACGGCCAAGAGCTTAAAGCTGCTGTTTCTTCCCATCTCTGGTTCCCCCAGTGTAGACTGTCACATGTTCACCCACCTTCCCCTTCCTTTCATTTTGCTGGCATTGAGCAAGAGATTGTTACTCAGCTGGGTGACTTGTTCGAGTAAGCTCATTGCCACCACTGATTCTTCCAAGAACACTAGTGTGTCAGGGAACTTGACGATGACATTGGAGTTTGGTCCTGTGTGAGCAAGGGACCAAACCCTATTACTATGGCACTATGACTGCTTCGGTCACTTTGTACAGAAATGGACTCTTAAAACTTATATTTGTTTTATGTTTATTCTTCTAGGGTGCATCACAACCTAGTATGGAAGTTGTCCTGTCCAAGACTGGAAGAAGCTGCAGAAGATCGTGAACACAGCCCAGCACATCACACAAACTAATCTTCCGTCCTTGGACTCACTTTACACCGCACGCTGTCGGAGCAGTGCTGCCAGGATAATCAAGGACAGGACCCACCCAGCCAACACACTTTTCATCCCTCTTCCCTCCGGGAGAAGGCTCAGGAGCTTGAAGACTCGTACGGCCAGATTTGGGAACAGCTTCTTTCCAACTGTGATAAGACTGCTGAACGGATCCTGACCTGGATCTGGGCCGTACCCTCCAAATACCTGGACCTGCCTCTCGGTTTTTTTGCACTACCTTACTTTCCATTTTCTATTTTCTATTTATGATTTATAATTTAAATTTTTAATATCTACTATCGATTTGTACTCCAGGGAGCGGGAAGCGCAGAATCAAATATCGCTGTGATGATTGTACGTTCTAGTATCAATTGTTTGGTGACAATAAAGTATAAGTATAAAAGTATAAGTTTTTCATGTGAACGCAGCTCATCTGATGCTCTGTACCTGTGATGCTGCTGCAAGTAGGTGTTTCCTCACAGCTGTGCACGCATGCACTTGTGCTGATGACAATAAACCCGAATTCGACTTTGACCTGTAAGGTTATTTTACAATGGCCGGTCAGCCTACCAACAAGCACGTTGTTGGGATGTGGGAGGAAATGGGAGAACCCAGTTATTCACAGGGAGAACAGAAACATTCCACACAGACAGTGCCGGAGGTCAGGATTGAACTTGCATCTTTGGAGCTGCAAGACAGTGCCCTCACCGGCTGCACAACTTTGGTCATTCTTCAGCTGGTGATCACTGATGCTTCCTCTCTAGGTTGGGCTCTCTGCCACATCTGTAGGGTGCTTCACTTTGAAGGTATTGAGCACCTTTGCTCAGACCACTGCAACAACCAGAATCCCCTGGTGGTCACCCAATTCTATTTGACTTCCTATTCCCAATGTGACATGTCAGAATCAGAATCAGAATCAGGTTTATTATCACCGGCATGTGACATGAAATTCGTTAACTCAGCAGCAGCAGTTAAATGCAATACATAATCTAGCAGATAGAAAAATAGAAAATAATAATAATAAATAAAATAAATGATAAATAAACAAGTAAATCAATTATGTATATTGAATAGATTTAAAATAATGTGCAAAAGCAGAAATACTGTATATTTAAAAAAAGTGAGGTACTGTCCAAAGATTCAATGTCCATTTAGGAATCGGATGGCAGAGGGGAAGAAGCTGTTCCTGAATCGCTGAGTGTGTGCCTTCAGGCTTCTGTATCTCCTACCTGATGGTAACAGTGAGAAAAGGGCATGCCCTGGGTGGCGGGGGTCCTTAATAATGGACGCTGCCTTTCTGAGACATCGCTCCCTGAAGATGTCCTGGGAACTTTGTAGGCTAGTACCCAAGATGGAGCTGACTAGATTTACAGCCCTCTGCAGCTTCTTTCCGTCCTATGCAGTAGCTTTCCCATACCAGACAGTGATGCAGCCTGTCAGAATGCTCTCCATGGTACAACTAGAGATGTTTCTGAGTGTATTTGTTGACATGTCAAATCTCTTCAAACTCCTAATAAAGTATAGCCGCAGTCTTGCCTTCTTTATAACTACATCGAAATGTTGGGACCAGGTTAGAACCTCAGAGATCATGACACCCAGGGACTTGAAACTGATCACTCTCTCCACTTCTGATCCCTCTATGGGAATTGGTATGTGTTCCTTCTTCTTACCCTTCCTGGAGTCCACAATCAGCGCTTTCGTCTTACTGACGTTGAGAGCCAGGTTGTTGCTGCAGCACCACTCCACTAGTTGGCATATCTCACTCCTGCACGCCCTCTCGTCATCACCTGAGATTCTACCGACAATAGTTGTATCATCAGCAAATTTTTAGATGATATTTGAACTATGCCTAGCCACACAGTCATGTGCATATAGAGAGTAGAGCAGTGGGCTAAGCACACACCCCTGAGGTGCGCCAGTGTTGATCGTCAGTGAGGAGGAGATGTTATCACCAATCCACACAGATTGTGGTCTTCCAGTCAGAAGTCGAGGATCCAATTGCAGAGGGAGGTACAGAGGCCCAGGTTCTGCAATTTCTCAATCAGGATTGTAAGAATGATGGTATTAAATGCTGAACTATAGTCGATGAACAGCATCCTGACGTAAGTCCATCGAGAGAAGAGTCATAAGAATGATTTTAACAATGAATGGGTTAATGTAAGAGGAGCGTTTTCTGTTTCTGAGTCTGTGTTTGTTGGAGTTTAGAAGAATGAGGGAGTGGGGTGGATATCATTGAAACCTATTGAATATTGAAATATCTAGTCAGAGTGAATGCAGAGGGGATGTTTCCTATCTTGGGTGAGCCTAGGATCAGAGGGCACAGCATCGGAACAGAAGGACATCCCTTTAGAACAGAGATGAGGCATTTCTTTAGCCAGATGGTGGTGAACCTGTGGAACCGACTTCTACAGACATCTGTGGAGGCCAAGTCAATGGGTATATTTAAAGCAGAGATTGATGGGTTTTGATTTGTAAAGGCACCAAAAGTTACGGGGAGCAGTCAGGAGAATGGTTCCCTTCTCCTTCCCTTTGCTCCGTGAGAGGGATAATAAATCAGCCATGATAGAATGGCAGATTCTGCTCTTATGTCTTCTGGTCTTCTGGTCCATGGTCTCCCTACTGCCAAACTCAGATTGGAAGAGCAACAGCTGATATTCTTTCTGGGTAGCCTGCAATCTAATGGCATAAACATCAATTTCAACAACTTCCAGTAATTTCTCCCGTTCCCCCTTCTCTCCTTTTCATTCTTCTTTCTTTTGCTCTCTCACCCCTTCTCTTCACCTGCTCATCAACAACTCCTGGTGCCCCTCCTCCTTCCCTTTCTTCCATGGTCCACTGTCCTCTCCTATCAGATTCCTTCTTCTTCAGCCCTTTACCTCTTCCACCTATCACCTCCTAGCTTCTTACCGTATTCCCCCCTTGCTCACACACTGCCCTTTCTCATCACCTGGTCTCACCTTTTACCTGCTGGCCTGTACTCCTTCCCCTCCTCCCACCTTCTTATTCTGGCTTCTTCCCTCTTCCTTTCTAGTCCTGTTGATGGGTCATGGCCCGAAATGTCCGTTGTTTATTCCTCTCCATTGGTGAGTTCCTCCAGTATTTCATGTGTGTCACTCAAGATTTTCAGCATCTGTAGAATCTGTTGTGTTTTTGAATTTTGCCGTTAGAATGGCCACAGCTGCTTCAGAGCTCTCATCCCAGTTTCATGCTTCCTTTAATTTTGACTGTGTCATAAATGGTTCAGTTGTCAATAGACAATGACAGTGTTCATTAATGCCTGTGTTCCTGCTGGTCAGTGCAGTGCAGTGCAGTGAATGACACCCAGGCAAGGAAAAAGAGTGAGGTCATGGAGGAGTGGAGGGAACAGGACAAACAGTGAACAGGCCCTCATTCATCATCATCATGTGCCATGTTGTATGACATCATCATTGTGTGCCCTGTTGCATGACCATGATTGTTCGTGGCAAAATTTTCCTTCAGAAGTGTTTTGCCATCGCCTCCTTCTGTACAGTGTCTTTGCAAGATGGTGACCCCAGCTATTATCAATACGCTTCTGAGATTGTCTGCCTGGAGACACTGGTCACATAACCAGGACTTACGTATGTGCCAGCAGCTCTTAGCCCGCTCCCATGGCTTCACGTGACCCTGATCAGGGGGCTAAGCAGGTGCTACACCTTGCCCAAGGGTGACCTGCAGGCTAGTGGAGGGAAGAAGCACCTTACACCTCCTTTGGTAGAGATGTATCCCTACCCCAGCACTAAGGCCCTCATTTACCTGTGCTATCAGTCCTTGCGTGTTGAGAATGATTTGTCTCGTGGTGTTGCTCGGTCATGCCTCCGATGTCCTGTTGGTATTCCGATGCCTAACCTTTTGTTTCTTTCTCTGCATGGCAGTCTGCTGCTCCTCCGCACCTGGGCTGAATCATTGCTGGCGATCTTCATGGCAGGTAGGGTCTCAGTCATTTTTTTTAATTTGAGAAATCTTGTCATACACATACAGTAATATATAATCACTTCACTTACAGGAAGGATGTGGATACTATAGAGAGAGTGCAGAGGAGATTTACAATGATGTTGCCTGGATTGGAGGGCATTTCTTATGAGAATAGGTTGAGTGTTTCTCCTTGGAGTGACAGAGGATGAGAGGTGACCTGACAGAGGTGTATAAGATGATGAGAGGCATTGATCGTGTGGATAGTCAGAGGCTTTTTCCCAGGGCTGAAATGGCTAACATGAGGGGGCATAGTTTTAAGGTACTTGGAAATAGGTACCGAGGGGTTATCAGGGTAAGTTTTCCACACAGAGAGTGGTGGGTGTGTGGAATGCACTGCCGGTGGCAGTGGTGGAAGCGGATACAGTAGGGTCTTTTAAGAGCCTCTTAGATAGGTACATAGAGCTTAGAAAAATAGAGGGATATGCTGTAGGGAAATTCTAGACGGTTTCTAGAGCAGGTTACATGGTTGGCACAACATTGTGGGCCGAAGGGCCTGTAACGTGCTGTAGATTTCTATGTTCTGTAAAACTCTCAGGTATATATATCCAGGGCACCTAAGTCTTCTGCACAATACTGTATTTGTCAACATGGAGCGGAGAGCTGTAAATCTGGTGGGAGGGAATGGTGAGGGTGGAGTGACATGGGAGGGGTGTGGGACAGTTGGCAGAGAAGGAGTGCCAGGGACAGAGTGTAGTGTGAGTGCAGACACACACCCAGCCCTGAGAGACCAGGCAGAGTCATTTGATTCCTGATGCTTCCTGCTCCCCCTCCTCTCCCTTCCCCTTTTCCTAACCATGATTCCCCTCTCCCCAACCCCTTCCTACTCTCAGTCCACACTTTCAGTTCTCAGTCCAGAAACAGAGACCCATATCAGAATCAGGTTTATCATCACTCACATAGGTAATGAAATTTGTTGTTTTTGTGGCAGTAGTACAGAGCAATACATAAAATTACGACAGTACTGTGCAAAAGTCTTAAGCACTCTAGCTATATCTATGTCCCTAGGGCTTTTACACAGTACTGTATTGCAGTGATGACATGCACCAGGTATTCTGCAGATGCGGAGAACCTTGAACAACACACACAAAATGCTGGAGGAACTTAGTTAATCAGGAGAGGTTGAGCAGGTAGGGACTATATTCATTGAGTGTAGGATAGGGGGTAATCTTATAGAAGTGTATAAAACTGAGGGTCAAAGTTAGAATGAAGGTCATAATCTTTTACCCAGGGTTGGGGAATTGAGAACTAGAGATAGAAAGATTTATGTGAGGGGAAAGATTTAAGAGACACTTGAAGGGCGGTATCTATGTGAAAGGAGCTGGTTGAGGCAGGTACAATAACAACATTTAAATGGCATTTGGATGGGTACTGTACTGTACATGGACAGGAAAAGGTTTAAGGGGATATGAGCCAAAGATGGTCTCACTTAGATGAGCATCTTGGTCCACATGGACCAGTTGGGCAGTAGGGCCAGTTTCTAGACAGGGTGTTCCCAACGTTTCTTTATGCCATGGATCAATAAGGTGAAGCAAGAGGTCCTCGGACCCCTGCTATAAGAAGACTTGAAAACATTTACTCTTTCCATCGATGCCGCCGGACCTGCTGAGTTCCTCCAGCATTTTGTGTGTTGCTCTGGATTTCCAGCTTCGGCGGAATCTCTTTGTGTTTTTGGTCATAATCCTGCTGCGTAGCCGTACCCCGCTCCTCCAGAGCCCTACAATGGTTGGTTCCGATGTCACGGAAGGCGCTATATAAACGCACTCTCTTTCTTCCCTGGCAGCTGAGAACACGAGACAGAGATTCCGCAGGGCTGATCAATAGAAACGGGAGCCAGTCCATGATCAGTTTCACATGAGCCGTGGCTGACTGCATTGGCGCACTCTCCCTCGGCAGCAGAAGCCAAGGCAGCGCCTCGGTGCTTGTGAGAGGCGGGGGGAAAACGGAGAGAGCGAGCGAGAGAGAGAGAGACAGGGGAGAGCCAGAAAGTCACAGATAGAGAGAGGAGGACGGAAGAAACCAGACGGAGAAAAAGGCGAGAGAAGGGGACAGGGAAAACGGGGGAAAGTAAGATAGAAAGAAAGAGAGGCGGGGGGAGATAGTGATAACAAAATAGAGAATCAGAACTAGAAAGAGCAAAGGGAGAGAAAGTGGGAGCAATAAAAGGAAATAGAAGAAGCGAAAAAGAGAACGAGGGAAGGAAGAAATAGAAGGAAAGAGAGATAGAGGGGAAAAGAGATTGACCAGAGAGATTGATCGAGAGTGGATAGGGAGGGGGGGGGCGGAGGCAGGAGCTGGTTAAAGGGAGTGGGAGGGGTGAGGGAAGACGGACTCCGGGTCCAGGAGCGGATGAGAGACAATTACTGGACGCCTGACCCTCCCGGCTCGCCCCGGCCACACTCAGGATGCTGCGGGTGTTCGTTCTGTGCGCCGAGCGGCTGCAGATTATCGAACAGGACATCAGCGACGCGTACTGCGGGGTGACATTTCAGGGTAAGAGGCAGCGAGACAGCCCCCGCCACTCCGCTCAAACAGATTATTCCTGAAGTTAAATATAGCCGTGTTGGGTTACAGGCCGGCTGGGACACCAACCGAGGCTAAAATTAACAGTCGCACGCATTGCATTAAACCTGTAACTTCTAAAGCAGCAGTACTGACAACCCGTCTGGTGAATTTTTAACCATGTCTTTATATTTCTGGGCGGTTCATTGGCAGAACCTGTTTTCGATACCTCTGCCCGGCTTTACGCGGGGTTAGCCAGCAATCTGCTGGGATCTCTTCCCCCAGCCCATCCTTCCCCAAAGTTTTTAAGTCCCTGTGTTTATGCTCTCCCTCTCCCCGTGACGCGTGAGTTTCCTCTGGGGGCCCCGGTTTCCTCCCACAGTCCAAAGGCATCGGTTAATTGGTCATTGTAAATTGTCCCGTGATTAGGCTAAGGTTAAATCTGTGAGTGGCTGAGTGGCGCGGCTCGAAGGGCCGAAGGGCCTGTTCCTCGCGGAATCTCTAATAAAACATAAATTAAGACCTCTATATGGACTGTTGTCTGGATAGCAGCGCCGTGTTTTACTCTGCCATGATGCTGACTGAGTCTTTTCAGGGTTTCAATCTCAATAATTTCAGTTAATTTGCAGAGGTAGCAGAAAAGATTCACAAGGCTTGTATCCTGACTATTAAACAGCTCCTGGTACATAAAAAAGCACATACCACCAGGCTCAAGGACGGATTCAATCCCCCTGTCATAAGACTATTGAGCTCTACCCTAGGATAAAATGGGTCCTTGACCTCACAATCTACCTCATTAGGCCCCTTGCATCTTATTGACTGCCTGCACAGCACTTTCTCTGTAACGTAACCCTTTATTCAGCTGTCTGTTATTGTTTTCCCTTGTTTTTCCTCAATACACTGTGGTGAAATGATTCATATGAATGGTTTGTAAAACAAAGACAGAGTCCATGGAGGGAGGGCTGGTTTCTGTGATGGGCTGAGCTGTGCCCACAACTCTCTGCAGTTTCCTATGGTCATGGGCAGAGCAGCTGCCGTACCAAGCTGCGAAGTATCTGGACAGGATGCTCTCCGTGGTGCATCTACCTGTAGATGTCAAATCCCATATGTTGTAAATTTTGTTGTTTTGTGACAGCAGCGTAGTGGAAGACAAACTCTATCATCATTACCATTATGTGCCAAGGGAGATTATGGTCTTTAGATCATGATTGTTCTTGGGGTGGTTTACCATTTCTGCCTCTTGGGCAACCTCGTATGATGTAGATGATCATGGTCTCATAACCATGATTGTTCCAGGCAAAATATTCTACAGAAGTGGTTTGCCATTGATTTCTTCTGGGCAGTGTCTTTACAAGATGGGTGACTCCAGCCATTATTAATACTCTTCAGAGATTCTGCCTGGTGTCAGTGGTCACATAACTAACACTTTAGATTTGCACCAGCTGCTCATACGACCATCCACCACCTGCTCCCAAGGCTGCAAGTGACCCTGATCGGGTGGGGGGGGGAGGGAAGCTAAGGAGGTGCTACACCTTGCCCAAGGGTGACTTGCAGGTTGGGAGGGAAAGAGCACATTACATCTCCTTTGGATGTCTCAGGCAGGAATGGCTGCTGAGTTTCCAGGCTTAGATGTTTCAAAAAGGACAGGGAGGGAGGCAAAAGAGGTGGGGCTGTGGAATTGCTAATCAGGGAAGGTGTCACGATTGCAGACAAGGAGGAAGTCATGGAGGGATTGTCTACTGAGTCAGTGTGGGTGGAATTCAGAAACAGAAAGGGGGCAATAACTCTACTGGGTGTTTTTATAGACCCCCCCAAATAGTTACAGGTTATTGAGGAGTAGGTGGGAGGCGATTCAGGAATGGTGCAATAATAATAGGGTTGTTGTGATAGGTGATTTTAACTTCCCTAATATTGGCATCTCCTTAGACCAAGGAGTTTAGATGCGGTGAAGTTTAGCTGTGTTCAGGATGGTTTTGTGATGCAATATGTAGATAAGCCAACTAGAGGAGAGGCTGTACTTGATCTGGTATTGGGAAATGAACCTGGTCAGGTGTCGGATCTCAGTGGGGGAGCATTTTGGAGGTAGTGATCACAACTCTATCTTCTTTACCATGGTGCTGGAGGGGGATAGGAGCAGACAATTTGGGAAAATATTTAATTGTGGTAGGAGGAAATATGATGCTATTAGGCAGGAACCTGGAAACATAAATGTAGAAATGTGGCAAATGTTCAGGTGACATTTGCATGGCATTCTGCATGGGTATGTTCCATTGAGACAGGGAAAGAATGGTAGGGTAACAGAACCATGGTATATAAAGTATGTTGAAAATCTACAAACATTTGTAGTTTAAGAAGAAAAAAGCTTATGAAAAGTTCAAGAAACTAGGTACTGATAGAGTTCTGGAAAATTAGAAGGTTGCCAGGAAGGAGCTTGAGAATAAAATATGAGAACTAGAAGGGGTGATGAGAAGGCCTTGACAAGCAGGATTAAGGAAAACCCCAAGGTATTCTACAAGTATGTGAAGAGCAAGAGGATGAGCAGTGTGAGAATAGGACCAATCAGGTGCAATAGTGGAAATGTGTGCATGGAGTCAGAGAAGGTAGTGAAGGTACCTAATCAATACTTTGCTTCAGTATTCACCAGGGAAAAAGACCTTGGCAATTGTAGGGATGACTTGCAATGGACTGAAATGCTTGAGCATATAGACATCAAGAAAGAGGATGTGCTGGAGCTTTTAGAAAGTATTAAGTTAGATAAGTTGTTGGAGGAGATACATACCAGGCTACTGTAGGAATTGAGGGAGGAGAATGCTGAGCCTCTGGTGATGATCTTTGCATCATCAATAGGGATGAGAGAGGTACCGGAGGGTAGGAGGTTGCAAATGTTGTTCCCTTGTTCAAGAAAGGGAGTAGAGATAACCCAGGAAATTATAGACGTGTGAGTCTGACTTCAGTGGCGGACAAGTTGTTGGAGAAGATCCTGAGAGGCAGGATTTAAGAGCTTTTGGAGGGACATAATCTGATTAGGGATAGTCCAATTAAGAACCTATCAATCTTCACCTTAAATATACCCAGTGACCTGGCCTCCACAGCTGCCTGTGGTAACAAATTCCACAAATTCATCACTCTCTGGATCAAGAAATTTCTCCGCATCTGTGTTAAGTGGATGCCCCTCTATCCTGAGGCTTTGCCCTATTGTCCTAGACTCCCCACCATGGGAAATATCCTTTCCCCATCTACACTGTCTAGGCCTTTCAGCATTCAAAATGTTTCATTGAGATCCTTCTAAATTCCAGCGAGTACAGACCCAGAACCATCAAACATTCCTTGTGTAATAACACTTTCGTTCCTGGAATCATACTTGTGAGCCTCTGAACTCCAGTGCCAGCACATGCTTCTTAGATGAGGAGCCTAAAGCTGTTCCTAATGCTCAAGGTGAGGCCTCACCAGTGCCTTATAAAGCCTTAGCACCACATCCCTGCTTTTTTATTCTAAGCCTTTGAAATGAATGCAAACATTGCATTTGCCTTCCTCACCACCAACTTAACCTGCAAGTTACCCTTTAGGGTTGTCTGCACGAGAACTCCCAATTCCCTTTGTACCTCAGACTTCTGGATCTTCTCCCCATTTAGAAAATGGTCTGCATAGTTATTTCTACCTCTAAAGTGCATGACCATGCATTTTCCAATATTGTATTTCATTTGCCACTTTCTTGCAAATTCTCCTAATCTGTCTAAGTCCTTCTGTAGACTACCTGTTTCCTCATCACTACCTGCCTCTCCACCAATGTTCGTGTCATCTGCAAACCTGGCAACAAAGCCATTTATTCCATCACCTAAATCATTGATATACAGCATAAAAAGAAGTGGTCCCAACACCAACCCCTGCGGAACACCACTAGTCTCTGGCAGCCAAACAGAAAAGGATCCTTTTATTCCCACTCACTTTCTCCTCCCAATCAGCCAATGCTCTAACCATGCCAGTATCTTTCCTGTAATACTATGGGCTCTTAACTTGGTAAGCAGCCTCATGTGTGGCACCTTGTCAAAGGCTTTATGAAAGTTCAAATATACAACGTCCACTTATCTATCCAATTTGTAATCTCCTCAAAGAATTCCAACAGGTTTGCCAGACAAGATTTTCCTTGAAGAAAACCATGCTGACTTTGTTGTATCTTGTCCTGTGTCACCAAGTACTCCATAACCTCATCCTTAAAAATTGACTCCAACATCTTCCCAACCACTGAGGTCAGGCTGACTGGTCTATAATTTCCTTTCTGCTGCCTTCCTCCTTTCTTAAAGAGTGGAGAAACTTTTGCAATTTTCCAGTCCTCTGTCATCATGCAGCCTCCTTAGATTCTGCATGTTAGAACCTCCGTACCATGCACGCTGTGGGACTTCGGGCTTCTGGGCCTCCCGCCTGGTGATAGCTGTGAGAAGATGGCATGGCTGGATAGTGGGGATCTTTGAGGATGGATGTTGCCTCCCTGAGGCAGCATCTTATGTAGATACTGCAGCCAGTAGGGAGGGCTGATAGCGGAGGCTGATATGTTCTGGATTAGTCAGAACATTAGAGGTTATGGGTATGGGGAAAAGGCAGGAGATTGGGGTTGAGAGGAACAATAAATCAGTCATGATCAAATGACTGAGCAGACCAAGTGGCAAAATTCTGTTCCTATGTCTTGTGTGCCTGTGATGTATTGGGCAGAGTCCATCGCTCTCTGCAGCTTCTTGCCTTCCTGTGGATTTGAATTGCCACACCGGGCCACGATGCAGGCAGTCAGGATACTTTCCGTTGCCTATCCTCAGTTCACTGTTGGGTGGTGTGTAATATCATGGCAGCAAAGTGACAACCCCCTTTTTGTTTCTAATCTCTACCCATGTGGCCTGCTTGGATATTCTGCCTCACTATTGAAGTAATGGGTTCCTTGACAAATAGTGGAATACCACTTCCTCTTTTACAACACCCCCCCCATTTATATTCAGTGATTCAGTACCTTGGGATAGTGAGTGAGCAGGACTGCCCATCCTTTGACTCAGTCTCAGTCACAGCAGCAAGATTGTGTTAGTTATAGCTTTGTGTTAATCTACTGAAGTAGTCAGATGCCTTGCATTAGACCATAAGTCATGGGAGCAGATCAGCCCATCAAGTTTGCTCTGTCTGCCGTTCAATCATGGATAATTTATTATCCCTCTTAACCCTATTCCCCTGCCTTCGCCCCGTAACCTTTGATGCAGTGATTAATCAAGAACCCATCAACCTCTGCTTTAAATATACACAATGACTTGGCCTCCACAGCAGTCTGTGGCAATAAATTCCACAGATTTACCACACTCTGGCTAAAGAAATTCCTCCCCATTTCAACTCTAAAGGAGGTCCTCTTCTGAGGCTGTGCTCCCTGGTCTTAGATTCCCCCACTATTGGAAATATCCTCTCCACGTCCACTCTGCCATTATGGTAGCTCTATAGTTCCCCTCCTGTTCATTTTCTCTCTTGTCCTGCCCACTGGGCTTGCTGAATCCTGAGGCCCTTGTACCTTCCACCTAATGGCAACAGCAGGAAGAGAGCATGACCTGGGTGGTGGGGGCTCTTGATGATGGATGCTGCTTTCCTGCAACAGTGTTCCATTTAGATGGACTCAGTGGTGGGGAGGGCTTTACCTGTGATTGACTGAGCTATATCCACTACTTTTTGTAGGATTTTCCATATATGTATAGCTCCATAGTGCAGGTTTCCACTGGGTCCTCCAGTTTTCTAGCACTTTCCTACTTTCCAGAGACATATGGGTTAGGACTGGGCCATGTCCACTACTTTTTGTAGGATTTTCCATCTATAACGGTGTGTGTGTGTGTGTATATATATATATATATATATATAAAGTTGGTGCTGTTGTGGTGTCCAGCACATCCTTTGACTTTGTTGGTCATGAATGCAAATGGCACAGTTCAGTATGTTTTGATGTTTCAAAGTACGTGTGACAAATGGAGCGAACCTTTGCAAGTACTGCTGAGTCCCCAGTACCATGTTCCTGATGGGAGCAGTGAGAAGAGAACATGGCCTGGATGGCGGTGGTTGTTGATCATGGACGCTGATTTCCTGTGGCAGCGCTTTATATAGATGTGCTAGATGGTGGGGAGGGCTTTTCCCGTGATATCCTTTAATGTTCTTAAAGCAGGCTATTTTGTTGCCTTTTCATTGCCTTGGGATCTTCTTGTGCTCAATATTAAGACGGGAGGAGAAGATGGCAGCGCGACGCAACGCGCGCAGCCTCTCCGGTGAAATGATATCGTATTTGTTAAATAGGGTACCGTGCACAATTCTGATTTGATGGAGACAGCCGTGAGATGCACGAAGAAACATCTGGAGAAACTTCTGAAATGCCCGTTTTGCTGCCGCTGCTACTGTGCAATCGAGAATCTCCAGAGGGAAGGCCCCAGATCCTTGGCTTTGCCTGCTGCTGGCGGCCAGGGCTGGGGTCAAAGCGCTCGGCAGAGGTGGTGCTCGGTGCTTGGTGTCAGAGGGCTGGTCGGAGGCTCGAAGTTTTCGGACGACTCAGAGTCGGACTGTGGTCGGGCATGGCAGGGAGAGTTTTCTTCCTTCTCCCGTCTGCGTGAGATGTGGGACTTTTGAGAGACTTTGAACTTTTTTTTTACCATGCTCATGGCCTGTTCTTCATCAAGTTATGGTATTGTTGCACTGTTGTAACTATATGTTATAATTATGTGGTTTTTGTTAGTTTTTCAGTCTTGGTCTGTCCTGTGTTTCTGTGATATCACATGGAGGAATATTGTATCATTTCTTAATGCATGCATTACTAAATGACAATAAAAGAGGACTGCGGGGCAGGGGGACACTGTTGGATTTTCTAATTCCAAAAGTTAATCCAAAGAAAAGCAAAGGAACCTGAGAAAATGTGTGCATTTCAATTTTACTTTAGTAAGGCACTCATATGTGACCTGGTGGTGTAATGTACTTTTACATATAATCCACGATGAATTATATAAATAACATTGAATGCTTTATTGAACAATATATTTACAATATTACTTAGATATTAAATACATTACAGACACAGCAAATAATCACCAGGCTGTTTCCTGGGATGATTGGTCTGTCAAATGCAGAGAGATTGATCAGGTTACGTTCTCATCCTCCTGAGTTTCGAAGACTGAGCAGTGATGTCATTAAAATGTAATAAAAATGATCTGCGTATACAGGGACATTTCCTCAGCTGTGTATTTAGAACCAGGCATCACAGTCTCATAATTTAGGGTTAGCAAATTGGGTCAGAGATCGAGAAAGCTTCTGCTGGATGTAAACACAAGAGATTCTGCAGATGCTGGAAATCCAGAGCAACGCACACAAAATGCTGGAGGAGCTCAGCAGGTCAGGCAGCATCTATGAAGAGGAATAAATAGTCGACATTTCGGACTGAGACCCTTCATCAGGACTGGAAAGGAGAAAAAGCCAGAATAAGCCAGAATTCTGAATTGTCTACCCAGGTTGGCCATTGGAGATTGTTGCTGAATGTGTCCTGGGCACATTATGGGCAATTCATTTAAGTGATAATCATCGAGTTATGGAGTCTTACATCTTGGAAACAAGCCCTTCAGCTCACCTGGTCAATGTCAACCAAGGTGCTCATCTCAGTTACAAACACGAGAAAATCTGCAGGTGCTGGAAATCTAAAGCAACACACACAAAATGCTGGAGGAGCTCAGCAGGCCAGTCCTGATGGAGGATCTCAGCCTGAAACTTTGACTCATTTCCATAGATGCCGCCTGGCCTGCTGTTCCTCTAGCATTTTGTGTGTGTTGCTCATCTAAGTTAGTCCCATTTGGCCTGTATCCCTCCAAAATCTTCCTATTCATATACTTATCCAAATGCTTAAATGTTAATACTCCATTCAGTGGCCACTTTATTAGGTACACCTGTACACCTACTCATTAATGCAAATATCTATTCAGCCAATCATGTGGCAGCAACTCAATGCACAAGAGCATGCAGACATGGTTAAGAGGTCCAGTTGTAGTTCAGACCAACATCAGAAAGGGGAAAAAATGTGATCTAAGTGACTTGGACTGTTGAGTAATTGTTGGTGCCAGATGGGGTGGTTTGAGTATCTCAGAAACTGCTGATCTCCTGACATTTTCTCTAGAATTTACAGAGAATGGTATGATAAACAAAAAACAGGTAGTGAGCAGCAGTTCTGTGAGCAAAAGCACCTTGTTAATGAGAAAGGTCAGAGGAGAATGACTAGACTGGTTCAAGATGACAGGAAGGTGATAGTAACTATGTGTTACAACAGTGGTGTACAGAGGAGCATTTCCGTATGCACAACTCATCGAACTTTAAAATGGATGGGCTACAGCAGCAGTAGACCATGAACATGCACTCATTGGCCACTTTATTAGGTACCAGAGTGGCCACTGTACGTGTCTACCTCAGCTAATTTCCCAGGGGTTTCCATCCTGGGATCCACAGTCTGCTTGCTTAATGATATTGGTCCATGATATAAAAAAGTTGGGAACCCCTGCTCTGGACCTACCTGTACTGGAATCATTATCCACACAGAAAAAGGGCCTTCTGCCCACCAGAACCATGCTAACCATCACATACTACCTATTCACACTGATCCTGTTGGCCCATTTTGTTTTAACTGCCCATACCCCGGTGATTCCTGTCAGCAATTTTCTGATTATTTTCGCAGTTGTCCCTGTCTGCAGTGTGTGGCATTGTCTGGAACAGGCGACCTTGATGATAAATGGCAGCTGCTCTGATGAAATCAGACCACTGCACTACGGTCAGAATGGCTCGGAGTTAACATTAACTTTGGGACTGACACAGCAGAGCCAGTGCTGCGACAAAACCAGTTTGAAGTTTGGAGCCACAGGTTATCTCAGTTGCTCTATTTACATATTTGAGGAATTTAAATCCCTGGTGTTTTCTTTTGCACTGAAAAATCCTTACTGATAATAAATTGGTTTATCTCCCCTTGAAACAAAGGTCTAGTCAAATCTAGTCAGCCTCATGAACTGCCTTGAGCTTCCTACAGCTGAATGAAGGCAAGTCTGAAGTTGTCCTATTTGGCTCCCCTGACTCCATCAAAGTGATTATCAACAGTCTTAGTAACCTGTCCACCCTTTTCAAACCCCATGTCAAAAACCTTCGTGTGATATTTGATTCTGCCTTTAAGTTTGACAAGCAAGTTAATGCAGTAGTAAAAGCCAGTTTTTTCCAGCTTCGTACTATTGCCAAAATCAAATCGTTTCTCTTTCAAAGATCTCGAGAAAGTCATCCACACCCTTATATCCTCCCGTTTGGACTACTCCAGCTCCCTGTATACTGGGATTAGTCAGTCATCCCTGTCCGGCTTGTAACTGGTTCAGAACGCCGCAGCCAGGCTCCTGACAGGTGCTCGGAAGAGGGACCATATTACTCCTATCCTAGCCTCCCTCCTCTGGCTACCAGTACGGTTTAGAATTGATTTTAAGGTTCTCCTGTTTGTTTTTGAAGCCCTAAATGGACTGGCCCCCTCCTTTATTGCAGGCCTTCTAACCCCTTATTCTATTTCCAGGTCCCTCAGGTCGGCTGACTTGGGGCTCCTGGTTGTCCCACGATCTGTATTTAAGTTCAGGGCTGACCGCAACTTTGCTGTTGTAGCCCCTAGACTGTAGAACAGCATTCCCCTCCCTATCAGATCTGCCCCCTCCACTGACTCTTTTAAGTCCAGGCTCAAAACTTACCTTTATTCACTCGCGGTTGAATCTTCCTGATGTGGCTGATTTTTTGGCTTGTGCTTGGGCTCATATGTTGTTTATTTTGTGCCTATAAGCTGTGTGCCTTGTTGTTTATATTGGTGTTTCTTGCATTTGTGATTTTAGCTACCTGTTATGGATTGTACAGCACTTTGGTCAAATGGGTTCTTTTTAAATGTGTTTTATAAATAAATTTGACTTGAGGACTATTATTGTACGCGTACAGGGGATGATCTGGTGTTTTGGACAATTGAAATGCCGGCCCAGATGGACTGAAAAGACCATAAGATATAGGAGCAGAAGCAGGCCCATCGAATCTGCTCTGCCATTCAATTGTGGACTGATCCAATTCTTCCAGTCATCCCCACTCTCCTGCCTTCACCCCATACCCTTTGATGCCCTGGCTAATCAAGAACCTATCTATCTCTGCCTTAAATACATCCAATGACTTGGCCTCCACAGCCACTTGTAGCAACAAATTCCACAAAGTTATCACTCTCTGACTAAAGTAATTTCTCCTCATCTCAGTTCTAAAAGGATGTCCTTCAATTCTGAAGTCGTGCCCTCTTTTCCTAGAATCCCCTACCATGTGAACTAACCTTGCCATATCTAATCTTTTCAGGCCTTTAAACGTTCGGAATGCTTCTATGAGATCCCCCCTCATTCTCCTGAACTCTAGGGAATACAGCCTAAAAACTGCCAGATGTTCCTCATACAGTAACTCCTTCATTCCTGGAATCATTCTCATGAATCTTCTCCGAACCCTCTCCAATGTCAGTATATCCTTTCTAAAATAAGGAGCCCAAAACTGCACACAATACTCCAAGTGTGGTCTCAAGAGTGCCTTATAGACCCTCAGCATCACATCCCTGCTTTTATATTCTATACCTCTAGAAATGAATGCCAACATTGCATTTACCTGCTTCACAACCGACTCAACCCGGAGGTTAATCTTTAGGGTATCTTGCACAAAGACTCCCAAGTCCCTTTGCATTACTGCATTTTGAATTCTCTCCCCATCTAGATAATAGTCTGCCCATTTATTTCTTCCACCAAAGTGCATGACCATACACTTTCCAATGTTGTGTTTCATTTGCCACTTCTTTGCCCATTCCCCTAAACTATCTAAGTCTCTCTGTTTCCTCAACACTACCTGCTCCTCCACCTATCTTTATATCATCAGCAAATTTAGCCACAAATCCATTAATACCGTAGTCCAAATCACTGACATACAGCGTAAAAAGCAGCAGTCCCAACAGCAAACCACTGGTAATTGGCAGCCAGCCAGAATAGGATCCTTTTATTCCCATTCTCTGTTTTCTGCTGATCAGCCAATGCTCCATCCCTGCTAGTTACTTCCCTGTAATTCCATGGGCTCTATCTTGCTAAGCAGCCTCGTGCGGCACCTTGTCAAAGGCCTTCTGAAAATCCAAGTACACCACGTCTACTCCATCTTCTTTGTCTACCCTGCTTGAAATTTCCTCAAAGAATTGTGGTAGGTTTGTCGGGCAGGATTTTCCTTTCAGGAAACCATGCTGGCTTTGGCTCCAGGTAATCCGTAATCTCATCCCTAACAATCAATTCCAACAACTTCCCAACCACTGATGTCAGGCTAACAGGTCTATAGTTTCCTTCCTGCTGCCTCCCACCCTTCTTAAACAGTGGAGTAACATTTGCAATTTTCCAGTCATCCGGTTCTTGAAAGATCATCGTTAATGCCTCCGCAATCTCTCCAGCTACTTCCTTCAAAACCCAAGGGTGCATTCCATCAGGTCCAGGAGATTTATTCACCTTCAGACTATTAAGCTTCTTGAGCACCTTCTCAGTCGTAATTTTCACTGCACAAACTTCACTTCCCTGACACTCTTGAATATCCGGTATACTGAAGACGTCTTCCACTGTGAAGACTGATGCAAAATATGCATTCAGTTCCTCCGGCATCTCTGCATCTCTCATTACAATATCTCCAGCATCATTTTCTATTGGTCCTATATCTACCCTCAACTCTCTTTTACTCTTTATATACTTAAAAAAGCTTTTAGTATCTTCTTTGATATTAGTCGCCAGTTACCTTTCATAACACATCTTTTCCTTCCTAATGACCTTCTTAGTTTCCTTCTGCAAGTTTTTAAAAGCTTCCCAATCCTCTTTCTTCCCATTTGCTTTGGCTTCCTTATATGCCCTCTCATTTGCTTTTACTTTGGCTCTGACTTCACTTTTCAGCCATGATAGTGTCCTTCTTCCCTTTGAAAATTTCTTCTTATTTGGAATATATCTATCTTGCACTTCCCTCATTTTTTTGCAGAAACTCCAATCATTGCTACTCTGCTGTCCTTCCTGCAAATGTCCCTTTCCGGTCAACTTCGGCCAGTTCCCCTCTCATGCCATTGTAATTTCCTTTATTCCACTGAAATACCAACACATTGGATTTTATTTTTCCCTCTCAAATTTCATTGTGAACTCGATCATATTGTGATCACTGTTCCCTAAAAGTTCCTTAACCTTAAGCTCTCTTATCACCTCCGGATCATCGCACAACACCCAATCCAGCACAGCCAATCCCCTAGTGGGCTCAACAACCTGTTCTAAAAAGCCACCCCTTAGACATTCTACAAATTCTCTCTCGAGGTCCAGTACTGACCTGGTTTTCCCAATCCACTTTCACGTTGAAATTCCCAATGATTATCATGACATTGCCTTTCTGACATGCCATTTCTATTTCCTGCGGTAATTTGTAATCCACACCCTGGCTGCTGTTTGGAGGCCTGTAAACAACTGCCATTAAGGTCCTTTTACCCTTGCCATTTCTTAACTCAACCCATAGACACTCTACACCTTCCGATCCTATGTCATCCCTTTCTAATGATTTAATTATTATTTCTTATACACAGAGCCACACCACCCCTCTTCCTACTAACCTATCTTTCCGATACACCATATATCCTTGGATGTTCAGCTCCCAATGGCAGCCATCCTTTAGCCGAGTTTCAGAGATGGCCACAGCATCATATTTGCCAATCTGTAGCTGAATTTCAAGATCATCCATTTTATTCCTTACAAAGGTAACACTTTCAGTCCAGTATTTGTTGCTTTCTGTTTTATCTGTACCACACCTCTATTGCCCTGTAACTCATGCCACTGGCTGTGATTAAGCCTCATCTCCTACCTGTGCTTTCTATAATTTCTGTTGCACGCCATCTTTGATTTATTTCTGTTTTCTCCTTCCTCAACCCTATCACTCTGCTTCCCACCCCCTGCCAAATTGGTTTAAACCCTCACTAACAGTCCTATTAAATGTGCCTGCTGGGATATTGATAGGGTAGGGTATAGGGTTTGGCCGATTCTGCTCACACTTCCATGCTGTTTACTCCTCTCTCCCTGGTGCTGAGGCTGTGTGTCTGCTCCACACTCCGTATCTGGGAGCTTTTCAGCAATTTGCCCTACTGTGTGATGAACTGAGGCTATGGGCCTACTCTAGCCTCCCCCCCCACCCCCCAGCCTTTGGCCCCAAAATATTGTACCAACCTGAATAAACTAGTAATCAAATGCATAATTTAAGTAATCCCTTCTGCCTAGATAATGTCATATCCCAACGTTCTTGACCTATCTAAGGACCTATTGAATACCACTATCATATTTGCCTCCACCACCGCCCCTGTAAGTAAATACTTGCCCTGCACATTTCATGTTAACTTATCCCCTCTCATTTGAACATCAAAGTCAAAGTGCATTTAATATCAAAGTATGTATGCAGTATACAATCCTGAAATTTGTCTTCCCACAGACACCCAGGAAAGAAAGAAACACCATGGAAACCATTCAAAGAAAAACATCAAATCCCCAATCTACAAAAAAAAACACATCATGCAAATGGCAAAAAGCGAGCAAATAACACACGGAATTTTTTTTTAGATTATGAAGACACGTAGTCCTCTTTTATTGTCATTTAGTAATGCATGCATTAAGAAATGATACAATATTTCCTCCGGTGTGATATCACAAAACACAGGACAGACCAAGACTGAAAAAACTATCAAAACCACATAATTATAACGTATAGTTACAACAGTGCAACAATACCATAACTTGTTGAAGAACAGTCCATGAGCACAGTAAAAAGTTCAAAGTCTCTCAAATATCCCACGTCTCACGCAGATGGGAGAAGGAAGAAAAACTCTCCCTGCCATGCCCGACCACAGTCCGACTCTTGAGTTGTCCGAAAACTTCGAGCCTCCAATCAGCTCTCCGACACCGAGTAACGAGCACCATCTCTATCCGAGCGATTCAACCTCAATCTCGGTCGCCAACAGCAGGCAAAGCCAGAGATTTTGAGGCCTTCCCTCTGGAAGATTCCCGACCGTGCAGTAACAACAGCAGTGAACTTGCGTTTCAGAAATTTCTCTGGGTGTTCCTCTGTGCTTTCACGTCTGTCTCCATCAAATCATAATTGTCCACGGCCCCTATACCATTTTCACTGGAGGGCTGCGCACGTGCGGAGCACTGCACTCTCTCCTCCCACTGAATTAAACATCAAACCGCAGAGTCCTTGAAACAGTCTAGGAATGATCAGTTCAAAGGTTCATTTATTATCCAAGTATACAACTCTGAGATTATTCTTCTCCAGATAGCCAGAAAACCAAGAAAAAAAAGAACAGCAACACAATCATCAACCTCCCAAGCCCCCACCTGCATTAAACACAGCAAGAACATCAGCCATTTTAATTTAGTTCATATTAGCTTAGCCTTGTTTTGGTCACTGACTGCAGGCCCCAGAGCAAATCCTCCCTGAACAAAATTGCACAAAATAGCAATGAAAAAGGAGTAAGCAGAAATCAGAAACACATATAACGTACACTATGAATGGCAGATCCAGTCCACAAACCACGTTGAATAAACTTTGCCAAATAAATAAATCTGTGGTTTGGAAACCCTAGTGACTGGCCAAAAGTAAGGTAAGCGTTACGGAAGATCTTCACATCGGAACACTGATCTGTTGGTCTCCGCTCCTCCTCTCGCTGTTGCAGGAGCAACCTCTCTCCCCCACGAGGGAGAGGGAGCCTGTCTAAGATACTGAAGCGTTGGGGTGGACTGTAGTTTTTTTGATGGACTCGAGATCATGGTATCTTTGAGAGCTTGTGTGGTGGGGTAAGGGGGTTAATGCTTTTGCTACTTTGGGAGGGGGAGGAGGGCTTTGGGGTTCTGACATTTCTGTTATTCTTTGCAGTTTTTTTCTGTTGCATGGATGTCTGTGAAGAGTAAAAATTTCAGGTTGTATGCTGTGTACGTTCTCTGATATTAAATTGAACCATTGAATTACAAGGGCAGCCTTGAAGTAAGCTTGCGATATCCCTCAGCTTCCAAATCCTGTGGTGGTCTGAGCTGCAGTGGGGAAGTGAAATGGGAAGTGAGAGGGCTGAATTAATTGAGCAAGTTTGTTTTAAGAATGTGAGTCGCTGGAGGAAGGAGGTTCGGATTAGAAAAGGGAATCTTACAGCAATGATGAATCCTCTGTATCCAATTACTCAGAGTAAGAGAGGATGTGGTGGCAAAATTTGGTGGTGTGATGCTTGATATGGAAGAGCTGTTGTCATCTCTAAGTGGAAGACCATAAGACATAAAAGCAGAATTAAGCCATCGAGTCTGCTCTGCCATTCCATCATGGCTGATTTATTATCCCTCTCAACTCCGTTTTCCTGCCTTCTCCATGCTCCTTTTGACACCCTGACTAGACAGGAACCTATCAACCTCCATTTTAAATATGGTTGACCTGGCCTCCACAGCTGTTCGTGGAAATAAATTCCACAGATTCACCACCTTCTGGCTGAAGAAATTTCTCTCCATCTCCGTTCTAAAGGGACCGAGGTTATGCACTTTGGTCATAGACTCCCCCAGCACCAACTGCTGCAGCACACCACTGGTCTAGGCCACCAATCTGAGAAACATCCATCTACAACCACTGTCTGACTCACATAACCATCCAACTGGCCAGCTTAGTCTGGAACCCCAGGCTCAGAGTTTTCCAATACTGTCAATCCCTGTGAGTCTGCTGATGTGTCTGCAACCCCGAGTCAGAGTTCCCTGGAGGCTGGAGGTGAAAGACAACCTGTTCTGGGGTTGTAGGACTGTGCATGTGCATGGGAAGGAGGGATAGCAGCGGGGTCCTCTTGAAGGGTCTCGGCCCGAAACGTCGACTGTTTACTCTTTTCCGTTGATGCTGCCTGACCTGCTGAGTTCCTCCAGCGTTTTGTGTGTGTTGCTTTGCTTTGTTGTGGTTTTGTTGCTTCTCGTGGTCTGCATTGTTCTGCTGAAAATGGCGGGCATGATATCTTGGCGCCGGAATGTGTGATGGGACTTGTGGCCTGCTCCCAGCGCATCCTCGGGTACATTGGTTCTGAATGCAAATGTTGCATTTCACTGTACATTGTATGTTTCAATGTACATGTGACAAATAAATTTGAATCTTGAATCTTCTGGAGGGCTTCAGTGATTCATTTCCTATGAGGTTCAGATTATGATTCTGATTCTGATTCATAGGTTGAGCAAGTTAGGGTTCTTCCTCTTTGGAGCAAAGGCAGATGAGAGGGGACTTTATAAAGAGGATAAGAGGCTTAGATCGAGTGGAGAGTCAGAGACTTTCTCCTAGGACAGAAATGGCTAATACCAGGGGGCATAATTTTAAGGTGTTTGGATGAACGTATAGAAGGATGTCAGAGGTCAGTTTTTGTACACAAAGAGTGGTGTGTAGGATGTGCTGCCAGAGTTGGTGTTAGAGACAGATACATTAAAGGCATTTAAGAAACTCTTAAATAGGCACATAGATGAAAGAAAAATAATGGAGGACTATGTAGGAGGGGAGGGTTAGATTGATCTTGGAGTAGTGTAAAGGTCAGCACAACACTGTGGGCTGAAGGGCCTGTACTATGCTGCAGTGTTCAATGTTCTATGTCCAAGGATTAAACTCATAGATTTAATATGCTTCTTAAAGTTCAGGACTCAGACCTGCTCCAGTCTGTTTGGTGACCTCAGACAAACCCTGTAATTATGGATCTATTATTAACTGGTGATTACAGTGCCAATCTCTATAGATCTCTTGCTTTACGATCTTCCTTCTAGTTCTCTGGCTCCAGGTGCTGTTATAAGTTTGAGCCTCTTCTGATTTGCAGTGAAATCATGATTTATATTTATCTTAATTCCCCCTCCCCACCCACTCCACCTACTACCCTCTGCCTTGGTTCCCCCAGTCTCTGCTGCCCTTGGGATTCTGTGAGCAGTTTCAGGCCCAATATCTAACGAAGGATGTGCTGGAGAGAGCCCAGAGGAAGTTTACGTGAACAATTCTGGGAATAGAAGGGTTAATGTATCTGGGGCATTTCATGATTTCATGTCTCTGAGCTTGTAATCGATGGTGGGGGGGGGGGAGAGAGGAATCTCCTTCAAACCTACTGGATACAGAAAGGCCAGGGTAGAGTGGGTGTGGGGAGGATGTCTCCCATAGTGGGGGAGTCCAGGACCAGAGGCCACAGCCTCAGAATAGAGCGATGTCCCTTTAGAACAGAGGTGAGGAGGAATTTCTTTAGCTAAAGGATGGCGAATCTGTGAAATTCATTGCCACAGACGTGTGTGTAGACCAAGTCATTGGGTATATTTAAAGTGGAGGTGATCAGTTCTTGATTAGTCAGGGTTTCAAAGGTTATGGGGAAAAGGCAGGAGAATGTGGTTGAGAAGGATAATAAATCAGCCATGATGAAATGGCGGAGCAGACTCGATGGGCCGAAAAAGCCTAATTCTGCTCTTGAGTCTCATGGTCTTAACTATCTTAAAACGGATGGACATCTAAGCCAAGGCCAAGTTTAATACATTATGTGCAAGTCCCTACATGCACAGGTGCACAGAGGTACAACAAGAAGCTGACAGAGCATCATAGGCACATTGCCTCAGGTAAGTAGTATTCACTGGAGAAGGATAAACGTCAATTATACAGTTTTTACAAGGAAGAAACTGCAGGACTCAGCACATCACGGAAACCAGCCTCCCCACCAGAGACTCTGTCTACACTTCTTGCTGCCTCAGTAAAGCAGCCCGTACAATCGAAGACTTCACCCAACCCAGATGTGCTCTCTTCTCCCTTCTCCCACTGGACAGAAAAGCTTGAAAACATGTACCTCAGACTCAAGGACAGCTTCTATCCTGTTGATCGTTTGAATGGAAAATCCTACAAGAAGTAGTGGATGTGGCCGAGTCCATCATGAGTAAAGCCCTCCCCACCACTGAGCACATCTACATGGAGCATTGTCGCAGGGAAGCAGCGTTTATCATCAAGGACAACCCCTCCCCACCCCGCAAGCACCCAGGCCATGCTCTTGCTGCTGCCATCAGCAAGAAGGTACAGAAGCCTCAGGACTCACACCACCAGGTCCAGGAACAGTTATTACCCCTTGACTCTTGAACCAAAGGGGATAGCTTCACCTGTCCCATCATTGAAATGTTCCCACAACCAATGGACTCACTTCCAAGTACTCCTCATCTCATGTTCTCAATGTTTATTGATTATTTACCTATTATTGTTATTTTTATATTTTTATTGACAGAGTTTGTTGTCTTTGGCACACTAGTTGAATGCCCAAGTTGGTTCAGTCTTTCACTGATTTTATTATGGATTTATTGAGTATGCCAGCAAGAAAATGGATCTCTGTGTTGTATATGGTGACAAATATGCACTTTGATAATCAATTTACTTTGAGCTTTGAAGTAAGAAGCTGGGAGGTGATTGGTAGAAAAGGTAAAGGGCTGAAGAAAAAGTAATATGATAGGAAAGTAGATTGTACCATGGGAGAAAAGGAAGGGGGTGGGCACAAGGAGGACATGATAGGAAGGTAAGAGGTATCTTCTCTTCAGGCAGGAGGGACAGAAGGAAGTTTCTGTATCTCCTGCGAGATGGTTCTGTACGAAGATGGCGTGGCTGGATAGTGGGGATTTTTGATATCATTTCATGATGATGATGATGATCATCATCATTATGCGCTGTGTCATTTGAAGTAAGTGATCGTGGTCTCATGACCATGATTGTTCTTTGCAAATTTTTCTACGGAAGTGGTTTGCCTTCTTCTGGGCAGTGTCTTTAGAAGACAGGTCACCCCAACCAATATCAATACTCTTCAGAGACTGGCTGCCTGGCATCAGTGGCATAACCAGGACTTGTGATATGCACGAGCTGGTCATACAACCATCCACCACCTGCTCCCACGACTTCTGATGGGTGGGGCTAAGCAGGTGCTACACCTTTCCCAAGGGTGATCTGCAGGCTATCCTTTGGTGGAAATGTATCTCCACCCCAACCCTCATAATGTTATCTCGTGACAATGTGGTGAAATTTTCCCACTGGCAGTGTAACCATCGTAAATGTTTGTAGGCAGGACCCGAAACAACATTGATATATAAAGGGTGTTGGTGTCCAAGTCCACAGCTCCTGAAAGTGGCCATGTGAGTAGGTAGCCTGACAAAGAAGGCAGATGGTCTGCTTGACCTCATCAGTCAGGACACTGAGTATGAGTCAGGAAGACGTGTTGTAATTGTGGAGAACATTAGTTAGACCACATCTGGAGTATTGCATGCAGTTCTGGTCACCCCATTACAGGAAGGGTGTGGAGATTTTGGAGAGGGCACAGAAATCAGCCTGGATTAGAGAGTTCGTGCTCCAAGGAGAGGTTGGACAAACTTGTACTGTTTTTCTCTGGAGTCAGAGGATGTGGGGAGACCTAATACAAGTTTATAAAATTATGAGTTGAGAAGATAGCACAGATAGTCAGATGACAGATGCCAGAGGCATAACTTTTAAGATGGGTTGGTGGGGGTGGTGGGAGGAGAAGTTTTAAGGAGATGTGAACTTTGCCACATGTACATACAGTGAAATGCTTTGTTTTCATCAAATCAATTCAGTGAGGATTGTGCTGGGCAGCCTGCAAATGTTGCTACGCATGTGGCCCAAACGTATTGATGCAAGGAAGGCCATTGTCACAATGTTGGAACCCAAGTGCAGAGGAAAGGTGGACTCCAATGTAGAGACGGCGACCAGAGTTCATTTGTAAGAATTCCAACAGAACATTGGTGGCTTGGCCGAGCAGCACCGGGAGATATGACGTTGTCAAAACTAGGACCCTGCGATTAGTGCTAATCGGGCATCCGGTTAAATCGTACAAGTAACAGGGAATCCCTCAGCCTATCAAAACAAACTTAACAAGCTTAAAAGAAAGCACCAGGAGACCGTATTACAAAGAGTGACTTCCTCCAGAGAGCCCAGTGCTCTCTGGCTCCCCGCACAGGCCTGAGGTGCTCATTACAGCCAGTGATTCTACTTAATGGTGGGTTTGAGGAGATTTGTTATGTCACCAAAGACTCCTGCAAATTTCTCTAGATATACTGTACGGTGCAGAGCATTCTGACTGGTTGCATTGGTATGGAAGCTGCTGAGAGTTGTAGGCTTGGCCAGCTTCATCATGGGCAGAACCTTCCTCATCATTGAGGACATCTTCAGAAGGCAGTGACTCAAGAAGGTGACATCCATCTCTGAGGACCCTCATCATCCGGGATGTGCCATCTTCTCATTGCTACCATCAGGGAGGAGGTACAGGAGCCTGAAGACAAACACTCAATATTTTAGGAACAGTTTCTTCCTCTCTGATATCAGATTTCTAAATGGTCCAAGAACCCATCAACACTACCTCATTATTCCTGATGAAGGTCTCTGCCTGAAACTTTGGCTGTTTATTCAGTTCTAGAGATGCTGCCTGACCTGCTGAGTTCCTTCAGCATGTTGTGTGTGTTGAAGCTTATTATTCTGTTTTTTTTTTTAGCATTAATTATTTAATTTGTAATTTATAGCAATTTTATGTCTTTGCACTGTACTGCTGCCACAAAACAATAAATTTCATGTCGTATACACTCAGTGACCACTTTATTAGGTACGGGAGGCGTGTATGTTCATGGTCTTCTGCTGCTGAAGCTCATCTACTTCAAGGTTTGATGTGTTGTGCATTCAGAGATGCTCTTCTGCACATCACTGTTATAACCCATGGTTATTTGAGTTACTGTCACCTTCCTGTCAGCGTGAACCAGTCTGGCCATTCTCCTCTGATCTGTCTCATTAACAAGGCATTTTCATGCACAGAGCTGCCACTCACTGGATATTTCACTGTTTTTCACACCATTTTCTGTAAACTCTTGAGACCATTGTGTGTGAAAATCCCAGGAAATCAGCAGTTTCTGAGATACTCAAACCACCCTGTCTGGCACCAACAATCATTCCACCATCCAAGTCACTTAGATCACACTCTTTCTCCATTCTGATGTTTGGTCTGAACAGCAAATGAACCTCTTGACCATGTCTGCATGCTTTTATGCATTGAGTTGCTGTAACATGATTGGCTGATTAGATAGAACTTAGAAGAGTACAGCACAGGAACAGACCCTTTGGCCCACAATGTTGTGCCAAACCAAATAAGTTAGTAATCAAATAGCCAACTAAACTAATCCCTTCTGCCTACACAATACACATATCCTTTTATTTTCCTAACATTCATATGTTTAAGAGGTACAGTATTTCAGACTAAACATCAGAATTGGGAAAAAAACGTGATCTAAGTGACTTGGACCATGAAATGTTGTTGGTGTTAGTCAGGGCAGTTTGGGTGTCTCAGAAACTGCTGATCTCCTGGAATTTTCCACGTACAACAGTTTCTAGAGTTTACAGAGAATGGTCCAGAACACAAAAATATCATCCAGTGAGTGACAGTTCAGTGGGCAAAAACACCTTGTCAATGAGAGAGGTCAGAGGAGAATGGCCAGACAAGAGAGAATCTGCAGATGCCAGAGATCCGAGCAACACACACAAAATGCTGGAGGAATTCCGCAGGCTAGGCAGCATCTGTGGGGAAAAAAGTACAGTTGACATTTCAGGCTAAAACCCTTCTGCAGGACTGGCCAGATTAGTTCAGTCTGACAGGAAGGTGACAGTACCTCAAATAACCATGTTTGCCTTTAGTAGTTGAGGCATTGACTTCAACAGTTAGAAAGTTATGTTGCAGCTTTATAAAACTCTCGTTAGGTCACAGCTGGAGTATTGCATGGAGTTATAGTCACCCTGTTATAGGAAAGATTTCGAGGTTTTGGAGAGGGTGCAGAGGTTTACCAGGATTAAAGGGCAGTGGACAAACATGGGTTGTTTTCTATGGAGCAGCATGTCTTAAAATTCATTATCACATCAACGAGTAGGTGTGTCTAATAAAGCCAGTGTGTGTACAACAATGTTAGTAAACCTGATTCTAAGGGAAGGAGTTGTCAACATTTCAGGTCAAGACCTGCATCACAGTGGATAAGCAATGTGTCTGCGGTCCTGATGATGGGTTTTGACCTGGGGCATCAACAGTTAAATTCTGTACCACACCCCTTCGCATTTGCATCCCGTCAACAGCTGCATCCCGACCCACAGTTACTGCTTGACCCAATAAATTCCTCTAGTAGTTTGTAAGTTTCTCCAGATTCCGGTGTAACACACACACACACACACACACACACACACACACACACACACAATGCTGGAAGAACTCAGTAGGTCAGGCAGCATCTATGGAAATGAACTTTTCAGGCCGAGACCCTTCTTTAGTGCTGCAGAAACACTGTTGTGTCTTGATGCAGGGTGTTGACCTGAAACGTCGACTGACTTCTATCCGTTCTTTTCTAGTCCTGATGTTGACGATGATATGGGAGTGAGTGATGGTTTCTCTGTTTCGACGGTCAAAGCGAGCATAGTTGCAGTCTTGGCTGAGAAACCGGAACAAAGAGAAGTGAAATAGATTTCTTTTTGTCGGGCGGGTGTGGGGGTGCTTGATGCTTTATTTCTCTGAATGAGTTCGTTCCATGGTTCTTATTTGCGTTGTGGCTGTCTGTGATGAAGACGAAGCTGAGAGTTGTACGCTGCATTCATATTTCGGTAACAAATCTACTTGGAATTTTTGAACTTAAGAATCCCGTGAGTCTCAAGGGTTAAATCTTGAAAGGTATCTAGCTTTTCCTAAATTTATTGGGAGGAGCTTGGATTGTCATTTCCCCCCGGGACAAGAAATTACCAGCGAACGGTTTCCCCCGTTGGGAGTGTCGGAAAAAGGCGAAACTCACCCTCGACAACTCCCCTGCACCGTGCCAGTCCTGGTGCGCCTCTCCTGGACTAATTTCCCTCTTCTGGACTCTATTTTGCTCTGTTTTCCGTCCCATTGAAGTTGAACCATGTTGCGATGTCTGCTGTCTGCGGCGAGGAACCTTCCCAACGTGGAAAAGAGCGGCAGACACAGCGACCCAGTGGCCACTCTGAGCTTCAGAGGTAAGGACGGAGCCGGGCAATCAGCCGCTGGCGGAGGGAGCGAGCGCCGGGTTAACGGGGTCTGTTCGCCCACAGACCCATAGCAAAAGCTTCACCGCAAATGCTTCAATTCTCAGGAGGCAGACTCAGCTTTTTGTGTCTGGCGGCGGTGACAGCTCTGCACCGATTACAAGGGTTTTCACAGCCCCTTTCTGGCTGGCTGCCTACCTCTCGGGGAGGTCTCGCTCGCCATCCTGCTCTTTAAGTGCGAAACTTAACGTTACAACAAAGGCAGGAGGCTCATTACTTAGTTTGCAAAGCTTCTTCCACTGCGCTCGGTGGATGCGTTTATCGAGATTTGCAGCTCTTGATTCACTTATTGAATGCGATGTGGACCATTCCAACACAGCGACCTGGATGCTGGGGATGGCTGAATGGGTTGGTGCTCCTGTCTCTGTCTACCCTCTTTCCCTCTCTCTCTTTCCCCCTCCCTCCTTCCCTCCTTCTCTTCCTCTCTCCCTCTCTCCCTTTCTCTCCCTCCCTCTCTCCCTTTCTCTCTCTCTCTCCCCTCTCTCCCCCTCTCTCCCCCTCTCTCCCCCTCTCTCCCCCTCTCTCCCCCTCTCTCCCCCTCTCTCCCCCTCTCTCCCCCTCTCCCCCCCTCTCCCCCCCTCTCCCCCCCCTCTCCCCCCCCTCTCCCCCCCCTCTCCCCCCCCCTCTCCCCCCCCCTCTCCCCCCCCCCCTCCCCCCCCTCTCCCCCCCCCTCCCCCCCCTCTCCCCCCCCCCTCCCCCCCCCCTCCCCCCCCTCTCCCTCCCCCTCTCCCTCCCCCTCTCCCTCCCCCTCTCCCTCCCCCTCTCCCTCCCCCTCTCCCTCCCCCTCTCCCTCCCCCTCTCCCTCCCCCTCTCCCTCCCCCTCTCTCTCCCCCCTCTCCCTCTCCCCCCACCTTCCAGGATCAGAAGGAAAAAGGAAAACTCCAAAGTTTTTAATTTCTTTCCATATATAGAGAGGAAGCCCGCAGTTTCATTTTGAAGCCGATAGCTCTTTGAAGCTGAGATTCAGCACAAGACTCTGACAGTCTCCAACCATTTTAGAAGTGCTGCTTTGTATTTCTATTGGTTTTCGTCATGGGAGTCATATAGCACAGAAACAGGCCATTCAGCTCAACTCATCAGTGCTGAATTTGTAGCCCAGCGAGCTAGTCCCATCTGCCCATGTTCCTTTCCTCTATTCCTCCCTCTCTTCCTCAGATTTCCCCAGTGGGCTCTCAGACTCATAGACCCTGGGCTGAACTTCCAATCGACCTTCTGTATCGACCCCAGGTGAGCCGATGACAACTTGCATAACATTTTCAGCATCCACAATTGTTTTTTGCTTTACAACTATTTAATAGGGTTTAGAATTTTAATATTACTTTGGCTAAGCTTCAAAGTTCAAAGTAAAATTTTTGTATTAAAGTGTGTAAATATTACCATTCACTACAATGAGATTCATTTTCTCCCAGGCATTTTACAGGAAAATAAAGAAATGCAATATAATTTTTGTAAAACTAGACATGCACAAAGAGTGATAAGCAATGTGTGTGTAACAGAAGACAAACTCTGCAAATATATAAATAAATAATATCAAGAGTATGAATTGTGGGGTCCTTGAAAGTGAGTCTGTAGGTTGTGGAGAGTGAAGTTATCCACACTGCTTCAGGTTGTAAGGTAATAACTATTCCTGAACCTGGTGATGTGGGACCTAAGGTCCTTGATGATGGCATGTGGCAGCGCTCCATTTAAATGTGCACAGTGGTAGGGACTTAGGACCATACCCTTGAGGTTTGGAGGCTTGTATGCTTCAATAGCCCAGACAGCTATGTTGAATGGAGTCAGGGCTTTATGCTTTGGCTCTGGGTAGCATCACCCAAGTCAAAGGGTAGAGGCCAGACGAGCCTCCAAACCACAAGGCCATCTAGCTTTGCAAGTTCAGCTCGGGGCTAACAACCCTGACTAGTCAAACAAAGTTGTTATGGGAATAGCAATGAACAATCTTTCTACTTCTGAGGGTGGTGGTATTCATTAGGGACCTGCGTGACTGACAGTAGTGAAAACAGAGAGAAAGCTACTGACATGACGAAAGAAGCCCTGAACATCGCCAGAAATGGAGGACCTTTATCGCTGCCCTAAACGCCAGCGGTGTAATGGAAATAAAAATGGTGAGGAGGGCTTTTCCTATGATGGATTTTTCTGCATCCTCCACTTTCTGTAGACTTTTCCCTTCCTGGCAATTGTGTTTCCTTAACAGGCTATGATGCAACTGGTCAGGGTGCTCTCCACTCTGCAGCTATAGAACTTCACCAAATTTTTTGGAAACTTGCTGAATCTGCACAAACTTCTAAGGGAGCAGGGGTGCTACCTTGCCTTCTTGTAACAGCACTTATCTGCTGGTCCCAGGGCAGATTCTCGGAAATGCCACGCCAAGGAATTTAAAGCTACTGACCCTCTCCACCTCCAATGTGCTAATGAGAACTGACTCGTAGACCTCCAGTTTCCTCCTCCCGAAGTCAATAATCAGCTCCTTTGTCTCGCTGACATTGAGTGACAGGTTGTTGTTGTGGCACCACTCAAGCAGGTTTTCAATCTCCCTCCTGTATATTGATGTGTGTGGATAGAGGTGTGTGTGTGTGTCTATGTCTGTGCATGACTCTGTGTGAATGTGTATGTGACTATGTATATCTCAGTCCATGTGCACGTGAGTGGGGCGTCTGAGTTTGCCTGTGTGCGTGCTCACACAAGTATCATCCTACACGTCTTTACCTGTATGTGTGGACTGGAATTTGGCCATTTCTCCATGTGGGAAGGGGTGAATCTCAGTTATTTCTGTACACCCTTTCACTGAATACTGTAACTGGATTCTGGGATGCTGCCTTTGTGTAGCAGTCATTGTGGCTGCACCTATTCCCACCCTGATAGGGATCGTGTGGAATTTGTCGTGAGCTGTTTGTGTTACCTCCAGAACAGACTCTGGGAGAAGGACAGACATGAAGGAATCACGGTAACTGATAGTTATCTGCTGTTCTGCAGACATTAAAATAACCAATGCTGGGCAAAATCTAACTGAATAGAGTGCAGCACAAATCAAATCTCTTCCTGCCAACTCAAAGTCAGGAATCAAAAGGTTGAGCATTTGTGCAACTAGTGTACTGAGCTGTAAGAGTTACTGTAGGAAAGGCGGATGAGCTCAGGGCATGGATCAACACCTGGAATTATAATATTGCAACCATTAGTGAGACTTGGTTGCAAGAGGGGCAGGACAGGCAGCTCAATGTTTCGGGGTTCCGTTATTTTAGACGTGACAAAATGGGAGGGATTGAAGGGGGAAGGGAAGTTTTACCAGTCAGGGAAAATGTCACAGCTCTGCTCAGTCAGGCCAGACTGAAGAACTCGTCTAGTGAGGTGCTATGGGCGGAACTGAAATATAAGAAAGGTTTGACGGCATTAATAGGGCTAAGTTATAGACCACCCAACAGTCCGAGGGATTTAGAGAAATAAATTTGTAGAGAGATTGCAGACTGTTTTAAGAAACATAAGGTCGCTAGGTGGTTGGGTCCTGACTAAATATCAGGAAATGCTAATAGCGATTATATAGCTTCTCCCACCCAAGACAACTCTGACTTCATGTCGGGCTCAGGTCCGGGTGCACCCTGCCTCGCTGAAGGAGCTCTGTCTATGGCGAGTGTCTGGTGCCAGAAAAATAACCCGACCAATGGTGGTGGTGTCACTTAAAATCACTGAAGTCTCCGGCAGCAGGGAGTTGGATTCCAAGCTTTGGTGGAGGATTGTCTTTGTACAACAGCAGCAAAGGTTGGGCGACATTCCCAGTCGGGAACACCAGTAGAGGTCAAATGCTCTAGTTAGACTGCGGCAACAGAAGGCAACGGCAAACCACCGTTGAAATTTCTGCTTAGTCAGTCATGGAAACAAAAGAAGGAAACCAGACAACAGTGTGAATGGGGTTGATTCTAATGAACAGAACAACACCTCGCTCGGTAGGGGTAGTCATGGGCTGCAGGTGACACCAGACCGTCATCCAGAGACTGTAAGCAACAGGGAAAGGCCAAGGGTAGCAACATGGAGCATCCATACACTTTACCAGAAAGGAAAGTTGGACAACACATTAAATGAAATAAAAAGGTTGGAAGTTGATATCTTAGGCCTGTCAGAAATTAGATGGAATGTCAGTGGCAAATTCACTAAGAATACTTCTCTCATAATGTATTCTGGAGGTCAACAGCATATGTATGGAGTTGGAATTATTTTAAACAAACAAGTATCAAAATGTCTTATGGGATATTGGGCGATATCTAACCCACTGCTTTTAGTTAAATTAAGGGGTAACCCTTTTAACATTAGCATAATCCAAGCCTATGCGCCAACAAATAATGCAGATGAAAAGGATATCAACAAGTTTTATGAAGATCTCGACAGTGCTTAGGATATAAAACTAGTCATGGGAGATTTTAACTCCGAAGCTGGACAGGAAAGGGGTTGGTAACATCATAGGACCTTTTGGATTAGGGGAGAAAAATGAAAATGGAGAAAGGTTTACTGATTGGTGTGTCAGAAACAACCAAGTGATCACCAGTACTTGGTATAAAAACCATCCACGTAGATTGTGTACTTGGATTAGCCCTGGAGATAGAACAAGGAATCAAATAGATTTCATTACCATCAATGAATGCTTTAGAAATAATATCATAAATTCTAAAGCCTACCCAGGAGCAGACTGTGGTTCAGATCACCACCCAGTAATAGCTACCATCAAAACAAAATTAAAGAAACCGAAACATGGAAAAAAGAGAAAGAAATATATGTTGGGAGTGCTTAAAAATGATAGCATACTTAAGCAGCAATTCAAGACAGCTGTAGAAGAACACCTCAACGAAAACGAAACAACACCTATTCGGGTCAGATTTAAATATGCTATACAGCAATCAGCAGAGGAGATAATCCAACAAGAAATCCAACACTCCAACAAGGGGGGGATAACCAAAACAATTCTAGATCTGATGGAACAAAGAAGGTTAGTGAAGTGCAATACAGAGAGCTAGGCAGATGGACCAGACAATTGTGCAATATTGCAAAGGTAGAATGGCTGACTCAAAAATGCAATGAAGTAGGAGGCCGTATTAACAACAGCAAAGAAATGTACAAGAAAATTAAGGAAATTACTGGAATTAAGAAAACCTCCTCTACAGGATGCATAAGATCAGCAGATGGATCCATACTAACAGATCCTGATAAAGAACATGAGAACAGCTTTTTGAATATAATAGAGGGGAACCCCCAGATGTTAAACACCCTAATTCTGTCCCACATATTACCAAAGAAGAAATAACTAAAGCAATGAAAAGCATGAAACATGGTAAAGCCACTGGACCTGCTGAAATTTCAGTAGAAATGATACAAGCCCTAGAAGATCCGGGCATAGATATCCTTTTTGAACTGTTTAATGGCATATATGAGTCTGGTGTATTGCCTGATGATCTCTTGAAATATCAGTATTTATAACTCTGCCAAAAATTCCTGGAACTATTGACTGTGAAAATTATAGAACAATCAGTCTTATGAGTCACATAATAAAGATTTTGTTGAGAATTGTTCTGGGTGGAATTAAAAACAAGTTAAGACCAGAAACTTCTAAACTGTAATATGGGTTTATTAAGGATAGAGGAACTAGGAATGCAATTTTCATACTACGAAAGCTTTCAGAAAGGGCAATTGATTATCAAAATGATGCTTTTTTATGTTTTATTGATTTCACTAAAGCATTCAACAAAGTGCAACATGAAAAATTATTTCAAATTCTCGCTAAAAATTGACGGAAGGGACCAACAACTGCTTCAAAATTTATATTGGAAGCAAATGGCGGCGGTAAAAATTGATGATAATATAAGCAGTTGGACTAAAATTCGAAGAGGAGTTAGACAGGGATGCGTTGCCTCACTGGAATTATTTAATATCTACAGTGAAATGATTCTCAGAGAAATAGAAGACCTAGATGGGATAAAAGTTGGAGGTGTTAACATCAACAATATAAGATATGCAGATGATACCACCCTAATAGCAAGTGCTGCAGAAGACCTACAAATCCTCCTAGACAAAGTAGTACAAGCAAGTACAGATTTTGGTCTAACCATCAACTGTAAAAAAACCAAATGTATGGTAATATCAAAACAGAAGGATACTCCCAACTGCCAATTGTACATCGGTAACCAAGAGATTGAACAAAAGACCAGCTTTAATTACCTTGGTAGCTTTATATCACAAGATGCTAGAAGTAGAGTAGAAATAAAAAGAGGAATTGCCATTGCCAAAACCAACTTCCAAAAAATGAAACCCATTTTTACCAACAAACACATTTCTATGACAACAAGGCTTAGGCTACTAAAATGTTACATCTGGTCAATCTTGCTGTATGCTTCCGAAACATGGACTATAACACCGGAACTCCAAAGAAACTTAGAAGCAACAGAAATGTGGTTTCTTAGAAGAATGCTGAAAATATCATGTAGATATAGGGTAACTATTGAGACAGTACTCCAACGTGCCCATACAAAAAGATCTTTAATGAGAACATTAAATGAGAGGAAACTTAAATTCCTGGGCCATGTCATCAGAAAGGGAGAAATAGAATGCCTTACATTACAAGGCCGTATGTCTGGGAAATGTGGAAAAGGAAAACGAAGAAGAAAATATATGAACACTGTGAAAGAGCTAACTGATCTAAGTGTGCGAGATATCATTGACGCTCTACGGGATTGTTCGATGTGGAGAGCCATGATCGCCCAAGTGTGTAGCGTGCAAGGCACATGAAGAAGAAGGTCGCTATTGTAGGCCATTTTAACTTTCCACATATTGACTGGGACTCTCATAATGTAAAAGGTCTGGATGGGATACAGTTTGTCAAATGTGTTCAGGAAAGTTTCCTTAATCAGTACATAGAAGTCCCAATGAGAGAAAGTGCGACACTAGATCTGCTGTTTGGGAATGAGACAGCGCAGGTGACAAAAGTTTATGCGGGGGAACACTGCATCCAGTGGTTATAATGCCACGAGCTTCAAAGTAAATACAGAAAAAGATAGGTCTGGTCCACAGGTCAAGATTCTAAACTAGTGAAAGACTGATTTTGCTGGTATCAGAAAAGATCTGGCAAGTGTGGATTGGGACAGGCTGTTTTCTGGCAAAGGTGTACTTGGTAAATGGGAGGTCTTCATATGTAAAAAAGATTGAGGGTACAAAACTTGTATATGCATGTCAGAATAATAGGTAAAGATAACAGGTTTTAGGAACCATAGAACCATAGAACATTACAGCACAGAAAACAGGCCATTTGGCCCTTGTAGTCTGTGTCGAAACTTTATTCCGCTAGTCCCATTGACGTGCATCCAGTCTATAACCCTCCAGACCTCTCCCATCCATGTACCTATTCAATTTGTTCTTAAAACTTGACCCCTCATTTACCACGTCAGGTGGCAGCTCATTCCACACTCCCACCACTCTCTGAGTGAAGAAGTTACCCCTAAATCTTTCCCCTTTCACCCTAAAGCCATGTCCTCTTGCGGTTATCTCTCCTAATCTAAGTGGAAAGAGCCTACTCGCATTTACTCTGTCTATACCCCTCATAATTTTGTAAACCTCTATCAAATCTCCCCTCATTCTTCTAGACTCCAAGGAATAAAGTCCTAACCTGTACAACCTCTCCCTGTAACTCAACTCCTGAAGACCCGGCAACATCCTAGTAAATCTTCTCTACACACTTTCAATCTTACTGATATCTTTCCTATAGTTAAGTAACCAGAACTGCACACAATATTCCAAATTTGGCCTCACCAATGTCTTATACAACCTCGCCATAACATCCCAACTCCTATACTCAATACTTTGATTTATGAATGCCCGGATGCCAAAAGCCTTCTTCACCACCCTGTCCACCTGTGACGCCGCTTTCAGGAAATTATGTATCTGAACTCCCAGATCCCTTTGTTCCTCCACACTCCTCAGTGCCTACCATTTACTGTGTATGCCCTATCTTGATTTGTCCTTCCAAAATGCAATACCTCACACTTGTCTGCATTAAATTCCATCTGCCATTTTCTGGCCCATTTTTCCGCTTGGTCCAGGTCACTCTGCAAGCTTTGACAGCCTTCCTCGCTGTCCACAATGCCTACAATCTTAGTGTCATCAGCAAACTTGCTGATCCAATTTTCCACATTTTCATTGAGATCATTGATATAGACAACAAACAACAATGGTCCCAGCACAGATCCCTGAGGCACACCACTAGTCACAGACCTCAGGTCTGATAAGCAATCATCCACTACCACTCTCTGTCTTCTCCCCACACAGCAAATTTCGAATCCAGTTTACAACCTCTCCATGGATACCTAGTGTATGACTCTTCTGAACTAACCTCCCATGTGGGACCTTGTCAAATGCCTTACTAAAGTCCATGTAGACAACATCCACAGCCTTTCCCTCATCTACTTCCTTTGTAACCTCCTCAAAAAACTCTGCAAGATTTGTTAAACACAATGTACCATGCACAAAGCCATGCTGACTATCCTTAATCAGCCCTTGGCTGTCCAAATACTTGTATATCCGATCTTTCAGAACACCTTCCAATAATTTACCTACTACTGACGTTAGGCTCACAGGTCTGTAGTTGCCTGGTTTACCTTTAGAGCCTTTTTTAAACAACGGAACAACATGAGCCGCCCTCCAGTCCTCCGGCAGTGCACCGGTGGCTAAGGACATTTTAAATATTTCTGCCAGGGCCCCTGCAATTTATACACTAGTCTCTCTCAATGTCCAAGGAAATATCCTGTCAGGCCCGGGGGATTTATCTACCTTTCTTCGCTGTAAGGCAGCAAGCACCTCCTCCTCTTTAATCTCTATATGTTTCATGACACTACTGCTTGTTTCCCTTCCTTCCATATACACTCTGCCAATTTCCTGAGTAAATACTGGTGAAAAAGAACTGTTTAAGATCTTCTCCATCTCCTGAGGCTCCACACATAGATGACCACTCTGATCTTCTAGGGGACCAATTTTGTCCCTTGCTATCCTTTTACTCTTAATATACTTGTAGAAACCCTTCGGGTTTACCTTCACATTATCTACCAAAGCAACCTCATGTCTTCTTTTTGCCTCCCTGATTTCCTTCTTTAGTATTTTCTTACATTTTCTATACTCTTCAAGTACCTCATTTGTTCCTAGTTGCCTATACCTGCTACACACCTCTCTCTTTTTCTTAACCAGATCGCCAATATCCCTTGAAAACCATGGTTCCCTGTGCCTGTTAACTTTGCCTTTAATCCTGGCAGGAACATACAAACTCCTGCACTCTCAAAATTTCGTCTTTGAAGGCCTTCCACTTACTGAACACATCCTTGCCAGAAAATAACTCATCCCAATCCACTCTTCCTAGATCCTTTCTCAACTCCACAAAATTGGCCTTTCTCCAATTTACAATCGCAACTCGAATACCAGATCTATCTTTATCCATAATTAACTTGAAACTAATGACATTATAGTCACTGGACCCAAAATGTATGCCTACACATACTTCTGACACCTGACCTGTCTGGTTCCCTAATAGGAGATCAAGTGTTGCATCCTCTCTCATTGGTACCTCTATATATTGATTTAGAAAACTTTCCTGAACACTTTTGACAAACTCCAAACCATCTAGCCCTTTCACAGTGTGGGAGTCCCAGTCAATATGTGGAAAGTTAAAATCCCCTACTATTACAACTTTCTGTTTCTTACATCGGTCTGCTATCTCTCTACAGATTTGCTCCTCCAATTCTCTCTGACTATTGGGCAGTCTATAATACAACCCTATTAGTGTGGTCACACCTTTCCCGTTCCTCAGTTCCACCCACATGGCCTCTATAGATGAGCCCTCCGGGCTGTCCAGTCTACACACAGCTGTGATATTCTCCCTAACTAGTAACACCACTCCTCTCCCTTTCATCCCTCCCCCTCTGTCACGTCTGAAACAACGGAACCCCGGAACATTAAGCTGCCAATCCTGCCCTTCCTGCGACCAAGTCTCAGTAATAGCAACAATGTTGTAATCCCACGTGCTAATCCATGCCCTGAGTTCACCTGCCTTATAGGGAGGAGAATATAGGGAGCTAGGAAGGGAGTTGAGGAAAAAGGACCGCAAAGGTAGTAATCTCGGGATTACTGCCTGTGCCACGCGACAGTGAGAGTAGGAACGCGATGAGGTGGAGGATAAATGCGTGGCTGAGGGATTGGAGCAGGGGGCAGGGATTCAAGTTTTTGGATCATTGGGACCTCTTTTGGCTCAGGCGTGACCTGTACAAAAAGGACGGGTTACACTTGAATCCTAGGGGGACCAATATCCTGGCAGGGAGATTAGCGAGGGCTACTGAGGTGACTTTAAACTAGAATGGTTGGGGGGTGGGAATCAAATTAAAGAGGCTAGGTGTGAGGAGGTTAGTTCACAACAGGGGGACGGGAACCAGTGCAGAGAGACAGAGGGGTGTAAAGTGAGGGTAGAAGCAAAAAGTACTAAGGAGAAAAGTAAAAGTGGCAGGCCGACAAATCCAGGGCAAGCATTAAAAAGGGCCACTTTTCAACATAATTGTATAAGGGCTAAGAGAGTTGTAAAAAAGCGCCTGAAGGCTTTGTGTGTCAATGCAAGGAGCATTTGTAATAAGGTGGATGAATTGAAAGTGCAGATTGTTATTAATGATTATGATATAGTTGGGATCACAGAGACATGGCTCCAGGGTGACCAAGGATGGGAGCTCAACATTCAGGGATATTCAATATTCAGGAGGGATAGACATGAAGGAAGGGGAGGTGGGGTGGCGTTGCTGGTTAAAGAAGAGATTAACGCAATAGAAAGGAAGGACATAAGCCGGGAAGATGTGGAATCGATATGGGTAGAGCTGCGTAACACTAAGGGGCAGAAGACGTTGGTGGGAGTTGTGTACAGGCCACCTAACAGTAGTAGTGAGGTTGGAGATGGTATTAAACAGGAAATTAGAAATGTGTGCAATAAAGGAACAGCAGTTATAATGCGTGACTTCAATCTACATGTAGATTGGGTGAACCAAATTGGTAAAGGTGCTGAGGAAGAGGATTTCTTGGAATGTATGCGGGATGGTTTTTTGAACCAACATGTCGAGGAACCAACTAGAGAGCAGGCTATTCTGGACTGGGTTTTGAGCAATGAGGAAGGGTTAATTAGCAATCTTGTCGTGAGAGGCCCCTTGGGTAAGAGTGACCATAATATGGTGGAATTCTTCATTAAGATGGAGAGTGACATAGTTAATTCAGAAACAAAGGTTCTGAACTTAAAGAGGGGTAACTTTGAAGGTATGAGACGTGAATTAGCTAAGATAGACTGGCAAATGACACTTAAAGGATTGACGGTGGATATGCAATGGCAAGCATTTAAAGGTTGCATGGATGAACTACAACAATTGTTCATCCCAGTTTGGCAAAAGAATAAATCAAGGAAGGTAGTGCACCCGTGGCTGACAAGAGAAATTAGGGATAGTATCAATTCCAAAGAAGAAGCATACAAATTAGCCAGAGGAAGTGGCTCACCTGAGGAGTGGGAGAAATTCAGAGTTCAGCAGAGGAGGACAAAGGGCTTAATTAGGAAGGGGAGAAAAGATTATGAGAGAAAACTGGCAGGGAACATAAAAACTGAATGTAAAAGCTTTTATAGATATGTAAAAAGGAAAAGACTGGTAAAGACAAATGTAGGTCCCCTACAGACAGAAACAGGTGAATTGATTATGGGGAGCAAGGACATGGCAGACCAATTGAATAATTACTTTGGTTCTGTCTTCACTAAGGAGGACATAAATAATCTTCCAGAAATAGTAGGGGACAGAGGGTCCAGTGAGATAGAGGAACTGAGCGAAATACATGTTAGTAGGGAAGTGGTGTTAGGTAAATTGAAGGGATTGAAGGCAGATAAATCCCCAGGGCCAGATGGTCTGCATCCTAGAGTGCTTAAGGAAGTAGCCCAAGAAATAGTGGATGCATTAGTGATAATTTTTCAAAACTCGTTAGATTCTGGACTAGTTCCTGAGGATTGGAGGGTGGCTAATGTAACCCCACTTTTTAAAAAAGGAGGGAGGGAGAAACCGAGGAATTATAGACCGGTTAGCCTAACGTCGGTGGTGGGGAAACTGCTGGAGTCAGTTATCAAAGATGTGATAACAGCACATTTGGAAAGCAGTGAAATTATCGGACAAAGTCAGCTTGGATTTGTGAAAGGAAAATCATGTCTGACGAATCTCATAGAATTTTTTGAGGATGTAACTAGTAGAGTGGATAGGGGAGAACCAGTGGATGTGGTATATTTGGATTTTCAAAAGGCTTTTGACAAGGTCCCACTCAGGAGATTAGTGTGCAAACTTAAAGCACACGGTATTGGGGGTAAGGTATTGATGTGGATGGAGAATTGGTTAGCAGACAGGAAGCAAAGAGTGAGAATAAACGGGACCTTTTCAGAATAGCAGGCGGTGACTAGTGGGGTACCGCAAGGCTCAGTGCTGGGACCCCAGTTGTTTACAATATATATTAATGACTTGGATGTGGGAATTAAATGCAGCATCTCCAAGTTTGTGGATGACACAAAGCTGGGTGGCAGTGTTAGCTGTGAGGAGGATGCTAAGAGGATGCAGAGTGACTTGGATAGGTTGGGTGAGTGGGCAAATTCATGGCAGATGCAATTTAATGTGGATAAATGTGAAGTTATCCACTTTGGTGGCAAAAATAGGAAAACAGGTTATTATCTGAACGGTGGCCGATTAGGAAAAGGGGAGGTGCAACGAGACCTAGGTGTCATTATACACCAGTCATTGAAAGTGGGCATGCAGGTACAGCAGGCGGTGAAAAAAGCAAATGGTATGCTGGCATTTATAGCGAGAGGATTCGAGTACAGGAGCAGGGAGGTACTACTGCAGTTGTACAAGGCCTTGGTGAGACCACACCTGGAGTATTGTGTGCAGTTTTGGTCCCCTAATCTGAGGAAAGACATCCCTGCCATAGAGGGAGTACAAAGAAGGTTCACCAGATTGATTCCTGGGATGGCAGGACTTTCATATGAAGAAAGACTGGATGAACTGGGCTTGTATTCGTTGGAATTTAGAAGATTGAGGGGGGATCTGATTGAAACGTATAAGATCCTAAAGGGATTGGACAGGCTAGATGCAGGAAGATTGTTCCCGATGTTGGGGAAGTCCAGAACGAGGGGCCACAGTTTGAGGATAAAGGGGAAGCCTTTTAGGACCGAGATTAGGAAAAACTTCTTCACACAGAGAGTGGTGAATCTGTGGAATTCTCTGCCACAGGAAACAGTTGAGGCCAGTTCATTGGCTATATTTAAGAGGGAGTTAGATATGGCCCTTGTGGCTACGGGGGTCAGGGGGTACGGAGGGAAGGCTGGGGCGGGGTTCTGAGTTGGATGATCAGCCATGATCATAATAAATGGCGGTGCAGGCTTGAAGGGCCAAATGGCCTACTCCTGCACCTATTTTCTATGTTTCTATGTTTCTATGTTTACCTACAATACTCCTTGCATTGAACCTTGGTTTTCAAAAGATATTGAGGCTGTGGTTAAGAAAAAGAAGGAAGTGCACAGTAGGTAGGGACAAATTATGTGTTTATGGAATTTAAGAAATGCAAAAGAACAGTTAAAGGAATCAGGAAGGGTAAAAGAAGGCATGAGTTTGCCCCAGCAGTCAATTGTGCAAAGTTGTATGGAAGACCGGCAGTTGCCCATGCTGCAAGTGTCCCCTCTCCACACCACCGATATTGTCCAAGAGAAGGGCACTAGGGTTGATACAGCTTGGCACCGGTGTCATCGCAGAGCAATGTGTGATTAAGTGCCTTGCTCAGGGACACAACACGCTGCCTCAGCTGAGGCTCAAACTAGTGACCTTCAGATCACTAGACCGTTGCCTTAACCACTTGACCACTTGCCCAGCAGACGAGAAGCAGGAGATTCCTAAAGGATTCTACAGGTATGTTAAGAGCAAAAGGACTGCAAGAGACAAAATTGGACCTCTGGAAGATCAAAATGTAAGCAGAATTTTTCCACTGAGTTTGTGTGGGACTTGCAACTACAGGTCATGGGGTAAGGTGAAAAATTTAAGGGGGACATGATGAAAATATTCTAGCATTAAGAAGAGATGTACCATGTGATAAACTGGAAGTGGAGACTTTATAAGTAGAGCTAAAAATAGGAACACATTTAAGATTCCAGTGAGAATTGTGCATAGGAATACCAGAAGCACATTTGACCCGGCATAATGTATAACTGCAGGAATAAGGCAAACGTGTAGTAAAGGCAGAGTGGTTTTAATGCAGCATTCGAATTTTCACATTGATTGGTGGCAGTAGATGAGGTCAAAGTTCAAATGCATTTATTATCAAAGGATATATACTGTATACAACCTTGAGATTTATCTCCTTACAGGCAGCCACTAAACAAAGAATCCCAATAGAACCCATTAAAGGAAAAAGGAAGACCCTCAAATGCCCAATGTGCAGAAAACTAAATTGTGCAAACAGTAAAAGTAAGCAAATAACATTCAGAACAGAGGCTCAGGAAAGTGAGTTCACAGTCACGAAGCCAGTTACAGCTGGTGCAGGAGCCCGTCAGTCGCAGGCCACAGCCTCCGTTCAGTACAGAGACGAGTAAACGCTGCGAGCAGTGAGGTGAACACCAGCTTGTCCTCTCCTCTGGCCCGCTACCCTAACCTTTTCAATTTGGCCAGCCCTTAAATCGACCAAACAGCAGGTCATTCTCTGCTATTGGATCCGGCCCCTGCTGCTTTGATACACTCTTGGACCCAGGATCTGCTGCCTTGTTTCAGTCCATACCAGACCTTGCCAATCCGGCCTGGTGCTAAAATCAGTGAAACATTGGCTCTCAGGCCCGGGCCCCACTGCCTTGTCTCGGGTTTACCACTTTGATCAGCTCCAAGCCCGCTCCAGCAATGGCTCACTCCCCGCTCTGGGGCCTGGGGCCTGGGGCCTGGGGCCTGGGGCCTGGGCCCTGGGCCCTGCTGCCTCGGTTCAGCCCATACACGCCTTGCCGTAACCATCCTGCACCTTTGAGACTTCAATTCACACAGGTCGTACAGGCAGTTCAAAAGCTCCACTCCAAAAGGGAAGCACAGGCTATTGGTTGCACTGCTCGCTTTTGAGAGAAATGTGTGATTGATAAAGTAATTAGTAGTTTTGTTTGCTGCCAGTAAGTCATCGCTGTGCTTCAACAGCAGCACCTTGAGCAGGAAGCACTTTTCAGATGCTAGAGTGTGTTAAGAATATGGGATGAACATCGATTTTTCGAACATTCAGTAATGCCACCCTCCACCCCTTCACATTCCCCATCCCCTCTCCCTCTCTCACCTTGTCACCTTGCCCACCCATCACCACCCTCTGGTGCTCCTCCCCCCTTTTCTTTCTTCCATGGCCTTCTATTCTCTTCCATCAGATTCCCCCTTCTCCAGCCCTGTATCTCTTTCACCGATCAACTTCCCCGCTCTTTACTTCATCCCCCCTTCAGGTTTCACCTGTCACCTGGTATTTCTCCCTCCCTTCCCCCCTCATTTTAGATCTACTCCTCAGCTTGTTTTCTCCAGTCCTGCTGAAGAGTCTTGGCTCGAAATGTCGACTGTGCCTTTTTTCCGTAGATGCTGCCTGGCCTGCTGAGTTCCTCCAGCATTTTGTGTGTGTTGCTTGAATTTCCAGCATCTGCAGATTCTCTCTTGTTTGTGATAAGAATGTTGCTGACAGATTCTTCCATTCCATTGCAGGTGTAAAGAAGAAGACTAAAGTCATCAAGAACAACTTGAATCCTGTGTGGAATGAGGTGAGGTGTTTGTGAACATTCATTTAATGATGACCTTGTGCAGCAAATAACTCTGATCAGGCTATAGTCTCATTAACCTAGCCTCTCAGATCTCCTTAAGACAACTTACAAAAACAGAATCAGGTTTATTATCACTGACTTGTGTGACATGAAATTTGTCTTGTGGTAACAGTACAGTGAAAAGACTTTAAAATTACTATAAATTACAAAACTAAATCATGCAAGTAAGTGAATAACAAGACAGGGTCATAGAGAAGTACAGCATGGAACCAGGCTGAAACAATTTAAACTGCCTACTCCCATCAATCTGCACCCAGACCATAGACCTCAATTTCCCTCCCATTCATATACCTATCCAACCTTCTCCTGAACATTGAAATCGAGCTCACATGCACCACTTGAGCTGGCAGCTGGTTCCACTCACTCAGGACCCTCTAAGTGAAGATGTTTCCCTTAAGCTTTTCGCCTTTCTAGTTGAAGTCCCACCCAATCTCTGTGGTAAAAGCCTGCTTGCATTTACCCAACCTATACCCTTCAGAATTCTGTAAACCTTGATCAAATCTCCCCCCATCTTCTACGTTCTACCTGTTCAATCTTTCCATATGATTCAGGTCCCCTGGACTCAACAACACCCTTGTAAATTTTCTCTGTACACTTTCAACCTTATTTACATCTTTTTTGTAGGTAGATAAACAAAATTGCACACAATACTCTAAATTTGGCCTCACTAATGTGTTACACAACTTCAACATGACATGCTATCTCCTGTATTCAATACTTTGATTTATGCAAGCCAATGAGCTAGAAGCCTTCTTTACGACCTTAGATTTAGATTTGGATTCCTTTAATAGCAGAGAATATATACAATATACAACCTGAAATTTGTACCCTTCACGAAAGGATCCACAAAACAAGAAACCCCATAGAATGAATGATAACACCTCAAAGCCCCGAAATTCCCCTCCCCCTACACTTCACAGACCCCATCAACCTGTGATGCCACTTTCAATGAATTATGGATCTGTATTCCCAGATCTCTTTGTTTGACTGCACTCCTCAGTGCCCTCCCATATGAAGGTAGTGTTCATAGACCGCTTGGAAATCTCACGGTGGAGGGGAAGATGTTTATGATCTGTTGAGTGTGAGTCTTCAGAAAGATTAAAGATTGGCTTCATTTGTTACATGTACTTTAAAAGGTACAGAGAAATGCATTGTTTTGTATTAATGACCAGAACAGTCCAAATACTACAGCACTGGCAATTAGTGATCAGCAGGGGTGCAGCGCTAGCCGGAGTGCGTCCGGCACATCCGTAAGAAAAAAGTCAAAATAAACAAGCTAATTAATTAGGTGCCGCCCAGGGTGATTTGAGTCTCTCAGAAACTGCTTATCTCTAGGACTTTTACGCACAACAAACTCTGGAGTTTACAAAGAATGGTGCCAAGAACAAAAAAAATCCAGCAAGTAGATTTAACAAGATGTCACAGAACAGCCACTCGTTGGAAGTTTTTTTGTTTTTGACACCATTCTTTGTACACTCCAGAGTCTGTTGTGCATATAAATCCTAGGAGATCAGCAGTTTCTGAGATGCGCAAATCACCTTGGGCGACACCTAATTAATTAGCTTGTTTATTTCGGCTTTTTTCTTAAGGATGTGCTGGACGCGCTCCAGTGTGCTCTGGCTAGCACTGCACCCCTGGCGATCAGAGATCTAGGTTCAATTCTCACCACTGTCTACAAGGAGTATCCGTGTTTTCCCCGTGACCACAAGGGTTTCCTCTGGGTGCTCCAGCTTCCTCCCACATCCCAAAAACGTATGGGTTAGTCGGTTAATTGGTCACATGGATGGATTTGGGCAGCGTGTGCTCGTTGAGCCTGCTACCGTGCTATATGACTTGTGTGGATCGGAGAACCAGGTGGCGTTGAGCCTCCAAACATCTTCGTGCAAGAATGCAATCTTCAGACTGCAGCTCGACGACTGGGTCAGGATGCCCTTGGTTCTGTAGCGAAGGTTCATATCCTGAACCGGTTCCACTGTGTCCTGTAGACCAGCTCCAGCGGGAAGTTTGTTAGAGATGACATGAGGTCATAAAATTAAAAATTAGATTTATTTGTCACATGAACATTGAAACCTACAGTGAAATACCTCGTTTGCGTCAATGACCAGCTCAGTTGGAATATGTTCTGTGGGCAGTCCACAAGTGTTGCCCTGCTTCTGTGCCAAGAAAGCATTGCCAGCAGCTTACTAACCCTAACTCGTACGTGAGAGAAAGCCAGTGCACCCAGAGGAAACCCACGCACTCACGGGCAAACTCCTTAAAGACAGCGGAAGATATTGAACCCTGACCACTGTTCGCAGGCATGGTTCCTCCTCCCTGTTGGTAGAAATGAGAAGAGGGAATGTTAGGGTCCTAATTGATAGATGCCACTTTCTTAAGGCATTGTGTTTTGAGGATATCCATGATGGTGGGAAGAGTTGTGCTTGTGCTGGGGCTGGTTGGGTCGACAACCCTCTGTAACCTCTTGTGATGCAGTGCATTACCCACTCCATACCAGACTGTGATACAACTAGTCAGAACACTCTCGAATATACATCCATAGAAATTAATGCACCAATATTTTGGACTTCCTGGGATCTTTCTATGCCCGCATGGACTACTGGGTCCTTAATAATGGATACTGCCTTTTTGAGACATTACTCCTTGAAGATGTCCTGGATACTACGGAGGCTAGTACCCATGATGGGGCTGACTGAGATTACAACTCTCTGTAGCTTACTTCAGTCTTGTGCAGTAGCACCCCTGCATACCAGATGTGATGCAGCCAGTTAGAATACTCCGTGTAGAAATTAGTGAGTGTGTTTTGTGACATATCAAATCTTCTCAAACTCCTAATGAAATGTAGGCTTTCTGGGATGTCCCGTACCCTGACTGACCTCAATCTGCAACAGTGTGGCCACGTGGGTTCAGAGAATAAAAGTGATCTGATAGAGATGAACAAGATGATAAGAGGCATAGATTGAGTGGATAGCCAGAGACATTTTCCCAGGCCCGAAATAGCTAATACAAAGGTGACATAATTTTAAGGTGGCTGTGGGAGTGTACAGGGGCGACGACAGAGGTACGGTCTTTATACACAGTGGTGGTGTGTGGAACACCCTGCTCATGGTGGTAGAGGCAGATACATTAGACATATTGAAGAAACTCAATGATGGAAAAATGGGGGGTATGTGGGAGGGAAAGGTTAGGTTGATCTTGGAGTAGGTTAAAGAGTCAGCACAACATTGTGGACCGAATCGTCTGTACTGTACTCTACTATTCTGTGTTCCATAACTTTAGTGGTTTCTTGCACACAGGGCTTCGAATGGGACTTGAAAGGAGCTCCACTGGATTCAAGTTCTGAGATCCACGTGGTGGTGAAGGACCATGAAACCATGGGCAGAAACAGGTAGGACGTCACTGGCTGTCCATTAAACACCGTTCCAGTTGAGGTGTTGGTGTGTCCCAACCACCCCACAGCAAATCTACAGGAGATGGCTCTGTCCACTGACGTTATGCTGGCCGTCATCAGTCAGGGCATGAGTGTGGAAGGTGGGGCATTCTGTTGTGGTTGTACAGGACACTGGTGAGGCTGCATTTGGAATATTGCATTCAGTTTTGGGCACCGCAAGGGAAAAACATGATCCTTAACAGATGAGAAAGTGTAATTTAAATTAATGTTAGTGATTGTGTTAGTCACTATTTTTGTCTCTGTGGATAATGTAGTTTTGTAGCATGGAAACTGTAATAAATGTATCTTGCTAAAGAAAAGTGGAATCCTAGGGCAGAAGAGGGTCCCTGGAGTGGATGGGGAGGGAGGGTTCTCGGAGCAGAGATGGAGGTTCCTCGGAGTGCAGATGGAGGTTCCCTGGAGCAGAGTGGGAGGGTGGGTTCCTCGGAGTGGAGATGGAGGTTCACTGGCCCAGATGGGGAGGATAGTATCCCTGGACACCGTGCATTCCCTGTCCATGGTTACTCAGGCATGAACATACCCTCAGAACATCGCCGGGCAGTCAGCCTGGGCAGAACCCTCCGCTACCAATCTCCAGGACCCATGGAGAGCTATTTCTACCCGCCCCAGAAGCATGTGTACTAGGACGTTCTCTTTCCTCCTTGCCCTCTCCTAGCCCGTCCTTCCTGGATGTAAGGCATCCGTTAGTCTTGCGAGACCATGGATCTGCACCTGGAAAGTCTTCACTCTCCAGGGTGCAGGCCTGGGCAAGGCTGTATGTAAGACTGACAGTTGCCCATGCTGCAAGTCTCCCCTCTCCACGACAGTGATGTTGTCCAAGGGAAGGGCAAGGGCAGATACAACTTGGCACCTTGGCACCAGTGTCATCGCAGTGCCTTGCTCAAGGACACAATATGCTGCCTCGGCTGGGGCTCGAACTCACGACCTTCAGGTCGCTAGTCCAATGCCTTAACCACTTGGCCATGTGCTCACATATGTTCCTGGATGGAACATATATAAAGAGGGTGGGCTAAAATGCAACTAGAAGGCAAGGAAGTGCCTCCATAGGGGCTGCACATGGTCTCTTCCAGACAGCAGAAGGGACAGAGGCTGGGAGAAAGCCTTTTTCCATGCTGGGATGCCTCAGTACTGGTGCCCCTTCCCTTCTCCATGCTGGGGTCCCCAGTGGAAATCCATTTACAAGGGTGTCCTTCCCATGTACACTGGGGACCTGGGGTGGAGGGGATGAACAGAGTGGTGCCCTGTAATAACTTCAACAGTTTGTACATGGATCTCCCGGCCACCTGTCACTGGGAGAAACCGTATACCACAACTATGTGGAGTGTGAGAAACTACAGTCTCTATTTGTATATTTGCAGGAGTGGCTCCTTGCCTTCCAGTTCCATTTCAGTCCTTCCCTACTTGTATCCAATCATCCAAGAAGTTGGGGGGTCTGAGTAAGAAGGGAGAAAGATGTCCAACATATTCCTGGGACTGGCTAAGATGGGTCCTGGAAGTGGGCAGCGCAGGGTTCCAACTGTCTGGTGACATTCCAGGTGTATGTCTGTGCCCGGGTAACCCTAAGGAGGGAACACGCAGTGTCCCAGGACCAGTGGCCTCCCCAGGAAATTAGTTCCATCCTTGACAGGGATGGGATAATTTTTCTTTAGTTCGTCACTGTTTGTGTGTTTGTTGTAGAATGAGATTTATAATATAGGTATTTTTTGTTTTTTTAAAAAAAGGTTTAAAAAAAAAGTAGGACCTTGGCAGGTAGAAGGTTTGTACAGTAATGTCCCTAGATGTCCAGTCCCACTGCAAATCTCTCTGCCACATGGAGTGGCCACTGAAATCCCAGAGCAACACACACTGGGCTCAGCAGGTCGGCAGCATCTATGGAAAAGGATAAATAGTCGACATTTCAGGTTGAGACCTTTCATCAGGACTGAGAAGGAAGTGGGGGGTGAGGGAGATGCCAGAATAAATAGGCGGAAGGAGAAATTGATATTGATACCATCAGGTTGGAGGGTATCCAGACAGGATATACAGTGTTACACCTGCCCATACATCTCATCCCTCACCTCCACTCAGGGCCCCAAGTAGTCCTTCCAGGTGAGGCAACACTTCACCTGCGAGCCTGCTGGGGTTGTCTGTTGTGTCTGGTGCTCTCGATGCAACCTCCTCTACATTGGTGGAACCCGTCGTAAGTTGGGAGACTGCTTCTTCGAGCACCTCCGCACCGTCTGCCACAAGCCGGACTTCCTGTTGGCAAAACATTTACATTCCCATTCCCAATCTGACATGTCAGTCCACAGCCTCCTCTGTGCCAAGGTGAGGGCACTCTCAGGTCAGGGTGGAGTAGCCACACCTTGTATTCCATCTGGGCAGCCTCCAATCTGATGGCATGCAAAACTCGGCTGAGAAGTGGCAGATGGAGTTCAACCCAGATAAGTGTGAGGTGGTTCATTTTGGTAAGTCAAATATGATGGCAGAACATAGTATTCATGGTAAGAGTCTTGGGGTCAGAGTCCATAGGACACTCAAAGCTGCTGCGCAGGTTGACTCTGTGGTTAAGAAGGTGTATTGTCCTTCATCAACCATAGGATTGAGTTTAAGAGCCGAGAGGTAATGTTGCAGCTATATAGGACCCTGGTCAGACCCCACTTGGAGTACTGAGATCAGTTCTGATCACCTCACTACAGGAAGGATGCGGAAACTATAAAAAGGGTGCAGAGGAGATTTACAAGGATGTTACCTGGATTGGGGAGCATGCCTTATGAGAATAGGTTGAGTGAACTTGGCCTTTTCTCCTTGGAGCGACAGAGGATTAGAGGTGATCTGATAGAGGTGTACAAGATGATGAGAGGCATTGAGCATGTCAGAGGCTTTTTCCCAGGGCTGAAGTGACTGGCACGAGAGGGCACAGTTTTAAGGTACAGAGGAGATGTCAGGGGCAAGTTTTTTATGCAGAGAGTGGTGAGTGCGTGGAATGGGCTCCCGGTGACAGTGGTGGAGGCAGATATGATAGGGCCTTTTAAGAGACTCCTGGACAGGTACATGGAGCTCAGAAAAACAGAGGGCTAGGGGTAACCCTAGGTCATTTCTAAAGTATGTACATGTTTGGCACAGCATTGTGGGCCGAAGGGCCTGTATTGTGCAGTAGATTTTCTACGTTTCTATGATTATCAATTTCTTCTTCTGGCGACCAAATTACCCCCCCCCCCCCCCCACCAATCCCCACTCTGATATTCACTTCTCACCTGCCCAAAACTTCTCCTGGGATCCTTGCACCTTGCCTTTCTCTTACAGTTCACTCTCCTCTCCTATCAGATTCATTCTTCTCCAGCCCTTGACCTTTCCCACCCACCTGGCTTCACCCATCACCTCCCAGTTGGACTCTTTGCCCTCCCCCACCCCACCCCACCTTTTTTTATCCTGGAGTCTTCCCCCTTCCTTCTCGGTCCTGAAGATGAGTCTGGGCCCGAAATATCAACTGTTTATATATATTTCCATGACTGCTGCCTGACTGCTGAGTTTCACCAGCATTTTGTGTGTGTTGCTTTGGATTTCCAGCATCTTTTTCCTGTTTGTGTAGGAGCTCTGGACTATTTGTTTAGCGTGGTTGTATTTTACTGATATTTTACATGTGCTTGTTATCTTGTAAGTGCTATGTGTGCTTTGTGCTGTGTTTTGCACCTTTGACCCTGGTGCAAAACAAGAGAAGATCTGCAGATTCTGGAAATCTGAGCAACACACACAAAATGCTGGAGGAACTCAGCAGGCCAGGCAGCATCTATGGAAAAAAGTACAGACAGTCGATGTTTTGTGCTGAAATGTCGACTGTACTCTTTTCCATAGATGCTGCCTGGCCTGCTGAGTTCCTAGAGTAACACTGTCTCATTTGGCTGTATTCATGGGTATTCATGCATGGTTGAAGGACAATTAAACTTGAATTGAATTGGATGTGCAGCCTCCAGGAGACGGAGGAGATCTTGCTGTGTATTGGCTTATTCTTTTAACATGTAAAGACTAACAATAAACTTTATTTGTCTCAAACATTGAAACATCATTATCAGGTTTAATATCATCAGCATATGTTGTGAAATTTGTTGTTTTGCAGCAGTGGTACATTGCAATAGGTAGTAATAAAAACTGTAAATCACAGTAAGAAATATATTTTTATAAATAAATTACGTAGTGCAAAAAGAGAGCAAAATGAAAGAAAAAAATTGAGATGGTGTTCAGTATTTCAATAGCTCCATTTAATATCAGAGAATGTATACAATATACAACCTGGAATTCTTGTTCTTCAAAGGCATCCATGAAATTAGACATCAATGATGTCTAATTTGGAGGAGGAGGAGAAGGTGGTGGCGCGATGCAGCGTGCGCGGCCTCTCCGGTGAATGATATCTGTAATCTGTCAAGTAGGGTACCGTGCACAATTCTGAGGATGACGCTCAGGAGGCTGTATTGGAGAGGCTGGTCGGAGGCTCGAAGTTTTTGCATGGACGGACTCAATGTTGGCTGTTGTCGGGTGCTTCCAATGCATCAGCAGTTGTCGGTGCCTGGAGGTTTATGGCAGGGAGTTTCTCCCTTTTGCCGCCTACTATCGGGGACTCTGGAGTCGATCGGGACTTTGAGACTTTTTTTTTTACCATGCCCATGGTCTGTTCTTCATCAAATTATGGTATCGCTTTGCACTGCTGTAAATATATGTTATAATTATGTGGTTCTGTCAGTGTTAGTCTTTGGTTTGTCCTGTTTTTCTGTGATATCACTCTGGAGGAACATTGTATTATTTCTTAATGCATGCATGCATTTCTAAATGACAATCAACGAGGACTGAGAGTTCTCATAATCTAAAAAAACAGAAGAGTGCCCCAAAGAATAAGTGACAGTAATCCCCGACCTCCGTGTACAAGCAGCATCAAAGCAATGATCCTTCCTGTCCCACTTAATTCAGCAAACAAAAAGCATCAGCTCCCTCTACCCAGCAAGCAGGCAATAGCAACCCCCCCCCCCCAAGAAAAAGACAATGATCTGCATACAACAAAAACAAATTGTTCACCCAGCAAGTTGGCGTACCACTGGCTTTCTCGCTTCACCTTTTCACAGTGAGAGGGGACACCAGCAAAGACAAACAACTTGCTGATTTACAGTATCAAAGTCTGATGCATTGCTTTTATTCCGCGAAGTACAGTGCCCCCCAGATCTGATCCGCTTTCCCCAATGTTCTGTTTTCTCCTGCTATGCTTCAGTCAGTGGCACTGGCATAGATTCAGCTTGTCCCCAAGGCCACAAAGCTTCAGGACCCTGCAAGTGCGCTTGTCTTCTAGGCTGTGTCCTTGGGAGATTGAGAAACGGCCATCAGTGGGCCCTGGGAACATTGCTGCAAAGAACCAAAATTTCAAGTGTAGTTTTAGGTCAGGGTCTTCGACAGAACCCCATCCACCTTGTGAAGGAAAAAGAGAGACATTAAAGGTAGAAATTGAACTGTTTCTGCAGATGAGCTCGAAGAAGCTGCTGTTGAGCGCCGTCGCAGCTCCGCCCAGTGTTCATGGGTTCTCTATCCATTCAGAAACCTGATGGCAGAGAGGAACGATCTGTTCCTGAATCATTGAGTGTTTGTTTTCAGGCTCCTTTACCTCCTTCCTGATGGCAGCAATGAGGAGAGGCCATGTCCCGGGTGATAGGGGTCCTTAATGATGGATGCTTGAAATATTGCCTTTTGAAGGTGTCCTCAATGCTGGGGAGACAAGAGTCCGTGATGGAGCTGACTGAGTTTACAACTCTCTGCAGCTTATTTTGATCCTGTGCAGTGGTCTCTCCATACCAGACGGTGCTGCATCCAGTTAGGATGCTCTCCACGGTACATCTGTAGAAATTTTTGACAGTCTTTAATGACATACCAATTCTCCTCAAATTCCTCAAAATATAGCCGTCGCCATGCCTCCTTTGTAATTGCATCAATATATTGGCCTTGGGATAGATCCTCAGAAATGTTGACACCCAGGAACCTGAAACAGCTCATCTTTTTCACATATAGCATCATAGAGACAGATACTTTGGTCCATCTAGTCTATGTTGAGCTACTTAAAATGCCTGCTCCCATGGACCTGCACCAGGGACCATAGCCCTCCATACCCCTACTCTCCATGTACACATCCAAAGTTCTCTTAAATGTTGAAATCGAGCATGCATGGTCCACTTGCGCTGGCAGCTCGTTCCACACTCTCACCACCCTCTGAGTGAAGAAGTTTACTCTCATGTTCTTCATAAATTTTTCACCGTTCACTCTTAATGCATGACCTCTGGTTGTAGTCCCACCCAACCTCAGTGGAAAAAACCTGCTTGCATTTACCCTATCTATACTCTTCATAATTTTGTACACCTCTATCAAATCTCCCCTCCATCTTTTAAGTTCCAAGTAATATACTCCTGACCTATCCAATCTTTCCTTATAACTCAGGTCCTCCAGATCCAGCAACGTCCTCATAAATTTTCTCTGTATTCTTTCAACGTTATTTACATCTTTCCTGTAGGTAGCCTGCCAAAACTGCACACAATACTCCAAATTAGGCCTCACCAATGTCTTACACAACACATCATAACACTTTCATCTCCTAAAGTCAATATGTTGGTCTACGAAGGCCAATATCCCAGAAGCTTTCTTTATAATCCTATCAATCCGTGATGCCACTTTCAATGAATTCTGGTCCTGCATTCCCAGATCCCTTTATTCTACTGCACTGCTGATCCCTCAATGAGGACTAGTGTTTGTTCCCTTGACTTGCCCTTCCAGAACTCCAGAAGCAATTTCTTGGTTTTACGGACATTGAGTGCAAGGTTGTTGTTGTGACACCACTTAACTAGCTGATCTATCTCGTCACAATTTGAAATTCTGCCAATAATAGTTGTGGTCATTGACAAATTTATAGTTGGGGTTTAAACTATGCTTAGCCACACAGTTGTAGTTGGAGAGAGAGGAGAGCAGTGGGCTAAGCACGCATCCTTGAGGTATACCAGTGCTGATTGTCAACAAGGAGGAGATGTTAATTCTGATTCAGCGAAACATAGTGCAGAATGTGTTATTTGCATGAATGACCATCACAGTCCAAGGATATCCTAGGACAGCCCACAAGTGTCACCACACTTCCGGCGACAACATAGCCTGTCCACAACTCACTAACTATGTTTTGGACTGTGTGAGGAAACCCACATGGTTATGGGGAGATCGTACAACCTCCTTACAGACAGGGGAGGGAAATAAGCCCATATACTTTATACTTTATTGTCGCCAAACAATTTGTTCTAGGACGTACAATCATCACAGCGATATTTGATTCTGCGCTTCACATTCCCTGGATTACAAATATTAAATATTAAAGATATTAAAAATAGTTAAAATTAGTAAATATTAAAAATTTAAATTATAAATCATAAATAGAAAGTAGAAAAATGGGAAGTAAGGTAGTGCAAAAAAAACCGAGAGGCAGGTCCGGATATTTGGAGGGTACGGCCCAGATCCGGGTCAGGCAGATATTGCAGGCACTCTAAGGCTTTCCACTAAATTCTATGCTTCTGAGCTGTCCTGTGGTACTTGTACTGAGATACAGTGAAAAGCCTGTCTTGCACACTGTTCATGCAGATCAGATCATTACACAGTGCATTGAGATAGAACAAAGTAAAACAGTACCAATGCAGAATAAAGTGTTACAGTTACAGAGAAAGTGCGGTTTGGGTAAATGATGAGGCGAGGGAGGCTCCCCCCACCCACCATTCTAACCAACTTTTACAGGAGCACGATTGATAGTGTCCTGACCATCTGCATCACTGTCTGGTACGGGAGTTGCAAGGAATCTGACCCCAAGTCCTTACACTGCTGAGGGGGTCACTGGGGTCTCTCTTCCACCCATCAGAGATATCTACCAGGAGCTCTGTGGATGCAGGCCCCTTAACATTGTCAGTGATCCCTCCCATCCATCCAATGATCTCTTCGCCCTCCTACAATCAGGCAGGGGGTACCATAGCATCAGGACAAGAACTGTTAGGATGGGACACAGCTTCTTCCCTCTGGTCCTGAGACTACTGAACTCCCTGCCTCCATCCAGGTCTCATCACTCATGAAGTGGCAGTAGTGTTATTCTATTTACTTTTTAACTTGTATTGTAAATGCACCTTATTATTTGTTAATTTATTTGTGGTATTATTACTTTATGTGCTGTGTGTGAGCTACGTGTACTGTGTCATGCACCGTGGTCTAGAGGAACATTGTTTCATTTGGCGGTATATGTGTATACAGCTGAAGGACAATAAACTGAACTTGAAGTGCAAGATCATAACAAGGTAGGTTATGAAGCCAAAATTCCCAAGGGCCAGTCTGTGGGCAGGGTGCCATGCAGAGACAGGCCCCCAGCCTGACATGCAGTGGCTGGTGTACAGGTGAACAAGCTGGCTCGCATACCCTTCATTCTCCTCGGCAGACATGGGAGGGAGGGACTCAGGATACACCGGATGCCTCTGAAGCAGGACTGAACAGAAGAGTACACTCGGCCCCTCAAGCCATGCTGCCTCAGCAACAGGACCTGGGCGGTGACCACTCAGCAGGTTAAGCGGGACTTGTGCAAAGAGCAACAGTTAAGCCTCTAGGATGAAAGGTCATTTTGACCTGAAACGTTGGCCGTTTCCCTCTCTCCATGGAGGCTGCCTGGCTTGTTGGTTGACAAAGTCCCAGCGCAAATATAGAATATGTCTCATCAGGTTAGACTGAGCAAGTGAAGGGAGATCAGAGGTGTCTTGATAGACTTGTACAAGATTATAAAAGGCGCAGATAGAGTAGACAGAAAGAGACTTTTGCCAAGGACAGAAATGCCTAATATCAGAGGACATATTGAGGGGTGGTGCCAGAGATAGTTTTTTTTACACAGACAGTGATGAGTGCCTGGAACGCACTGCCAGGTGTGGTGGTAGAGGCAGGCATAGAAACATAGAAAACCTATAGCACAATACAGGCCCTTCAGCCCACAATACTGTGCTGAGCATGTACTTACTTTAGAAATTACCTAGGGTTACCTATAGCCCTCTATTTTACTAAGCTCCATGTACCTGTCCAGGAGTCTCTTAAAAGACCCTATCGTATCTGCCTCCACCACCATTGCTGGCAGCCCATTCCATACACTCTCTGCGTAAAAAGAAAACTTACCCCTGACATCCCCTCTGTACCTACTTCCAGGCACCTTAAAACTGTGCCCTCTCTTAGCCATTTCAGCCCTGGGAAAAAGCCTCTGACTGTCCACACAATCAGTGCCTCTCATCATCTTATACACCTCTATCAGGTCACCTCTCATCCTCCGTCGCTCCAAGGAGAAAAAGCTGAGTTCACTCAACCTATTCTCATAAGGCATGCTCCCCAATCCTGGCAACATCCTTTTAAATCTCGTCTGCATCCTTTCTATAGCTTCCACATCCTTCCTGCAATGAGGCGACCAGAACTGAGCACAGTACTCCAAGTGGGGTCTGACCAGAGTCCTATATAGCTGGAACATTACCTCTCGGCTCCTAAACTCAATCCCACAGTTTGGGACACATTCAGGACATTTAAGAGACTCTTAAATAGGTGTGTGGACGATAGGAAAATTGAGGGCTACGGGGGAGGGAAGGGCCAGATTGATTGTGGAGTAGGTTTATATAGGTTAACACAACATTGTGGGCCAAAGGGCCTGTACTGTTCTGTGTTTTACCAACTTACACTGGTACAGTCTAGATCAAAGCAAATTCATTATTGAAGTACATATGTGTTGCCACGTGTTACCTGAAATTCATTAACTTACAGACATTTACAGAAAAGTAAAGTACAAAGAGAGCTGCCAGACGAGGTGGTAAATGCGGGTTCTTTTTTAACATTTAAGAATAAATTGGACAGATACATGGATGGGAGGTGTATGGAGGGATATGGTCCGTGTGCAAGTCAGTGGGACTAGGCAGAAAATGGTTCGGCACAGCCAAGAGGGCCAAAAGGCCTGTTTCTGTGCTGTAGTTTTTCTATGGTTTCTATGGTTTCTAATGATTATGAAAATCTTTACATAAACAAGACTGATAAATAATCAATGTGCAAAAGGAGACAAACTGTGCAAAGAAATAAAAAATACGAAGGACACGAGTTGAAGGTGAGTGTGCAGGTTCATTTGAGGTGAGTGTAGTTAACCACACCAGCACAAGAGTCCAATGGTCACCCTGTTATAGAACTGATGTCACTAAACCGGAAAGAATGCAAAGAGGAGTTTTGTAAGATACTGTTGGGACTTGTGGGCCTGAGATACAGGGGAAGTTTGGGCAGGTTGGGGTATTATTCCTTGCAGCATCAGAAAATGAGGTGTTTCCAGCTGATGTTTTGCAGATGCTGGAAATCTGAAATAAAAGAAGAGCAGCTGGTTCTGATTTTGTTTCAGTTTTCCAGCATCCACAGTTTTTCCCCACCTCATGTTAAGGCTGAGACTTGGAGCAGGTGAGAGAGTCACTTTGATTACGGGTTGTGTATATAATCAAACCACATCAAGCCGTCTCTGACACCCAGCTGCTCACCACACCCAATGTTTACAACAGCAACCTGTAGGTGGGCCCTGGATCAACAAAGTGGAATGGTGAAGGTTGCAACAAACGTTCCCACAGAACCACTGACTGTCGGCCAGAGAGGGAGGATGGTCTGAAAACAGGTACTTGTAGAGTCCCACAGTAACACATCACAGAAACAGGCCTTTATCCCAATTCAAGCTGAGCAAGGGGCCTAACTGAACACAGAACATAGAAGACATACCAATGTCACATTGTGAAGACTTACGTGTTAGGCTTACTAAGTGTGGACGTGCTATGTAAGCGCTCAAAGTATAGTGAAACTTGTGGGCTGTCCACGGCACATTTATGATGCAAACAACATGTTTTAGTCTGTGTTTTGATGTACATGTGACAAATAAAGTTAATCTATCTTTATCTTTAGAACAGTTCGAGGCCTTCAGTCCACGATATTGTGCCAACCTTTTAACGTACTCTTCAAAGTTCAAAGTAAACTTATTATCAAAGTACAGAAATGTCACCATATACAACCTTTTCTTGCACCATATACAACATATACAACATATACAAAGTACAGAAATGTCACCATATACAACCTTGAGGTTCATTTTCTTGCAAGCACAGTCAATAAATCCACAATAGAATAATGACCATAATAGAATCAATGAAAGACCGTGCCTACCTGGGCATTCAGCAGCATTGAAAAGACAATAAACTGTACAAATACACAAAGAAATAAATAATAATAATAATAATAATGATAAATAAATAAGCAATAAATATGGAGAACATGAGATAAAGGGTCCTTGAAAGCGATTCGCAATCATGAGGAATTCTGCAGATGCTGGAAATTCAAGCAACACACATCACAAAGTTGTTGGTGTTCACCAGCAACTTTGATGTGTGTTGCTTGAAAGTGAGTCCACAGGTTTTGGAAGAGTGAGTAAAGGGGCGAGTGAGGTTATCCCCATTGGTTTAAGAGCCTGATGGTTGAGGGGTAATAACTCAGCCTAAACCTGAAGATTTGAGTCCTGAGGCTCCTCTACCTTCTTCCTGATGGCATCAGCGAGAAGTGAGTCCTGGGTGGTGGGGATTCCTGATGATGGCTGCTGCTTTCCTGTGACACCCTGTATAGAAGTATCTAACCCTTCCGTCCATTTTTTCTTTTATCTATGTGCCTATCCATGAATCTAATGTTCAGCCTGATTAGAAGTCATCAGCATAGCTTTGTGAGGAGCCACCTGAGCTTGACTGAATTCTTTGAGGATTCGACAAAACACATTGATGAAGGTAGAGGAGAGGATGTGGTGTATATGGTTCTTTTTTCAAGTTTCTCCATGGTTGACCCACTCAGAAAGTCAGGAGGTATGGAATCCAGAGAAATGTGGCCATGTGTATTTAGAATTGGCTTCCCCGTAAAAGGCAGAGGACGGTGGTAGAGGGAGCGTATTCTGCCTGGAGGCTGGTAAAGTGTGATGTTCCACAGAGATCCGTTCTGGGTCCCCTGCTCTTTGTGATGGTCATAAGTGACTCAAATGAGGAAGTGGAAGGGTGTGTTAGTAACTTTGAAGATGACATGAAGTTTGGTGGAGATGTGAATAGTGTAGAACATAGTTGTAGTCTATAATGGGACACTGACAGGATGCAGAGCTGGGCTAAGAAGTTGCAGATGGAGTACAACTTGGAAACCTGTGAAGTGATTCATTCTGAAAGGTTGTTTATGAAGGCAGAATATAAGGTTAATGGCAGGATCCCCGGCAGTGTGGAGGAACTGAGAAATCTTGGGGGTTCACATTCATAGATCCTTCAAGATTGCTGCGCACATTGACAGGATGGTTAAGAAGGCATATGGTGTATTGGTCATCATTAGTTGGGGGTTTGTTCCCTGGTTAGACCACACTTGGAGTATAGTGTTCAGTTCTGGTCGCCTCATTATAGGAAGGTTGTGGAAGCTTTAGAGAGGGTGCAGAGGAGATTTACCAGGATGCAGTCTTATGAAGATATGTTGAGCGAGCTAGGGCTTTTCTCTTTGGAGTGAAGGGAGATGAGAAGTGATGAGAGAGGTGTGCAAGATGATAAGATACATTGATAGTGTGGGTATTCGGAGACTTTATCACAGGGCAGAATTGTCTAATGTGAGGAGACATAATTTAAGGTAATTGGAGGAAAGTATAAGAGGGTTGTCGGAGGTAAGCTTTTTGCAGAGAGAGGTTTGAGTGTGTGGAATGCACTGGCAGGGGTAGTGGAGAGGCAGGTACATTAGGGACATTCAAGAATCTCCTGGAGAGGCGGATGGATAATAGGAAAATGGAGGATGATGTGGTAGGGAAAGTTTAGAATGACCTTTGAGTAAGTTAAAAGGTTGGTACAACATCGTGGGCTGAAGGGCTCCTATACTGTGCTGTACTTTTCTATTCCATAATCTATGTCCTTGGAAAAAAGTCTGAAAGAATTCACTCAATCTATGTGCACCCCCCCCCCCCCCCCCGCCCCACTTATACGCATCACTATCAGCTCACCCATCAGTGTTCACTGCTTGAAGGGATAAAGACCTACTCTGGCTGACCTCTCTCTGTAATCCTGGCCCTTGACTTCTGCAGAGATTCTTGTAAATCTTCGCTCTCTTTTCAGTTTAATCACATCCTTCCTGTAGGATGGGAAACAATATTGTGGAGAAAAGAAGCTGGGCCTGAGAGGCTGCGGAAAGTCTGAATGAGGGCTTTGGAATCAATGGACAGTCATTCGGCACCAAGTGTAAACGGGCAGGGGCAGGGCAGAGGGAGCTTCACTATGAGTCTGCCCCAGATATGTGTGATGGGACAGTGCAAAGACAGCTTCAGTCTGTATCTGACCCCGAGAATGTGTTATGGGATGGTGTAGAGGAAGCTTCACTCTGTGTCTGACCCTGGGAGTGTGTGATGGGATGATGTGAAGGGAGCTTCTCTCTGTATCTGACCCCGGGAGTGTGTGATGGGATGATGTGGAGGGAGCTTCTCTCTGTGTCTGACCCTGGGATTGTGTGATGGGATGACGTGGGTGTGGTGGCGGGGGGGAGCTTCAGGCTGTGTCTGAGCCTGGTATTTATTTGTTGCTTTTTATTCTCTGTATTACTAATTTTGAAAGTAATCACTGTGGATAATTCAGTTGGAGGAACTGGAGCCTGAATTCTTTCGTTGTCTGTCTTCATCGCTGGTTCCCCTGTGTAAACAGCGGGAAATAGAACTCCTTCCTGCTTCCCTAGTCCTGAATGCTGAGGCGTGAAGAGAGCTTCCCTTCAGACAGTGTGTACTGTACCATTGCCATGGGATTTGCCCTCTGATCCAGCCATGCTCAACAATTCTCTGTTGCTCTAAAATTTGTGCCAACCCAGCTTTGTGTCAAAAAGATGCTCGGGTCAATGTTGTTGGTCTTGTCGGGAATGAGGTCACAGTTGTTACCCCTCAGCCATCAGGCTCTTGAAGAGAGGATAACTTCACTCACCCCAATACTGAACTGATTCCACACACTATGGTCTCAATTTTATGGATGCTCTAACTCGTGTTCTCAATATTTATTGCTTATTTATTGATTATTTTCTTTCAGTATTTGCACAGTTTGTTGTCTTTTGCACACTGCTTCTTTGTTTCTGTTGTGTTCGGTTGTTCATTGACTCTGTTGTGTTTTACTATTTATTGTCAATGCCGGGAGGCCACTCAGCCCATTGTGCCTGTACTAGCTCTTCAACTGAGGTATCTTTTCAGTTAATCATACTACATGAAAACAGACCCTTCAGCCCAAATGCCAATGCTGACCAAGATGCCTACCTGGCCCAAATCCTTCTAAACCTTTCCGATCCATGTACCTGTCCAAATGTCTCTTAAACCACGTAACTGTACCCACCTCCACCACTCCCTCTGACAACTCGTTCCACAGGCCCACCGCTCTCTGGGTGAAAGTTGCCTCTCAAGTTCATTTTAATCATTCCCTCTCACCTAAATCTAGTTTTTCATTCCCCTTCTTTCGGAAAAGACTGCCTATTTTCCCAGTCTATACCCCTCATGATTTCATGAACTTCTATAGGGTTAGTCACCTCTCAGTCTCCAGCATTCCAAATAATAACATCCCAGCATGCCAAACCTCTCCTATACCTCTCTGCCATCAGATTTCTGAATGGACAATGAGCACCTGTATACTAACTCACTATTTTCCCTCCCGCATACACAAGAAAATCTGCAGATGCTGGAAATCCAAAGCAACACACGCAAAATACTGGAGGAACTCAGCAGGTCAGGCAGCATCTATGGAAAAGAGTAAACAGTTAATGTTCTGGGCTGAGACCCATTATCAGGACATGAGTCCTCCAGCATTTTTTGTGTGTCACTATATTCCCTAATGTTTTGCTCACTTTTTGCACTACGTATTTCATTTAATGTGTTAATACATGTATTCAGGTGGCAGTTTGGAGTTGCATCTCCACTAAAGGAGGTGTAAGGTGCTCCTTCCCTCCACTCACCTGCAGGTCACCCTTTGGCAAGGTGTAGCACCTGCTTAGCCCCCAGTGAGGGTCACATGTAGCCATGGGAGAAGGTGGTGGATGGTCGTACGAGCAGTTGGTGCATGTCACAAGTCCTGGTTATGCGACCACTGATGCTGGGCGGACAATCTCTGAAGAGTATTGAGAATGGCTGAGGTCACCCGTCTTGTAAAGACACTGCCCAGCAGAAGGCAATGGTAAGCTATTTCTGTAGAAACATTTGCCAAGAACAATCATGAAAAGACCATGATCACCTATGTCATACGATGGCACATAATGATGATGTCATACGACACAGCACATGGACTGGATGGGCCAAAGGGCCTGGTTCTGTGCTGTCGTTTTCTGTGATAACGAACAAATGGATGAAACGGCGTTTGGATAAGAACATAGAGGAGAAGGGCTGGCAGGGTTAGGGGACAAACAAGAGCAAGTGGGACTAGCAGGGAGGATTCTGTGCTTGGCATGGATTTGTTGGGCTGAGGATCCTATTTCTGTGCTGTAGTGCTCTATAACTCTGTGACTCTACAGAGAGAGTACAGTACAGGTAGGCACACAAAGAGCGAGGGTCACGAAGAGGTAGATTGGGAGCTCAAGAGTTCACCTTTAGAAAGTGAGAGGCCTGATAACAATGTGTCCCTGAATCCTGTGGTACGTGCTCTTAGACTTGGCATCTTCATCGGCGAGGCTGAATAGCCAGCTACCAAGAAAGTGTCATTCTGGTAAATAAATGAAGTGTGAGGGTCAAGACGAGGAGGTCTGGGAGATGAAGGATTGGTGTTTAGTGCTTTTAATTTAGCAACATAACTCAGTGAGCTGCTGGCACTTGGCTTCCCATAGGTTGCCTGCACTGTGCCCTGCATCATCGCCATGCCTTCAAATCCAGTCTTTGAACATCAAAAATGGAACAGTACAGCACATCTAGCACAGTACAGTATGGTAATTATCCCGTATCAGACCGCAACACACTCCAGCGGGTGGTGAAAACTGCCCAGCGGATTATCGGCACCCAATTGCCCACCATTGAGAACATCTACCATAAGCTCTGCCTGGGCAGGGCGAAAAGCATTATCAAGCATGCATCTCGCCCTAACCGTGGACTTTTTACTCTCCTCCCATCCTGTAGGCACTACAGGAGCCTCCGCTCCCACACCAGCAGGCACAGGAAGAGCTTCTTCCCTGAGGCTGTGACCCTGCTGAACCTCACATCACAGCGCCAAGCAGTATTGCACCCGTATTGGACTGTCTCAGTACTTTTATATTTGTATGCTGTAGCACTTACTTTTTCTTCGCAGTTATTTTGTAAGTAATACTATTCTTTTGCACTTCTGGTCAGATGCTAATTGCATTTCATTGGCTTTGTACCTGAACTCAGCACAATGATAATAAAGTTGAATCTAATCTGAAGCATCTAGGCCCATGATATTGTGCCAAAGTTCTAACTTACTCTAAGATCAATCGAACTCTTCCTTCCTGCATATCCGTCCATTTCTCTGTCATCTATGTACCGATCTAAAAGTCTCTAATCTATCTGCCTCTACCAGCCACCCAGCAGGGCATTCCATACACCCATCACTCTTTGTGTATAAACACCCTACCGCTGATATCCCCTCTATACTATTCTCTAAATACTTTACTGTTGTGGACCCTTGTATTAGTCACTTCCACCCTGGAGAAAAGTCTCTGTCCATCCACTCTACCTGTACCTTTTGTCATCTTGTACACCTCTATCAATCCACCGCTCATCCTCCTTCACCCCAAAGAGAAAAGCCCCAGCTCGCTCAGCATACCATTTGGTTTCCTGCAGAAGAGTTTGAAGTGTAATGAAGTCATGAAGGTTGAGGAATAAATGTAGTGATGATTTTGGGTGTTACCTCAGCACAAAGATGGGCTGGGTGTGAGCTCTCTGGTTTATTTCACATCTGAAATAAATGGGCAGATTATTATTTAGATGGGGAAAGAATTCAAAATGCAGAGATGCAATGGGACTTGGGAGTCCTTCTGCAGGATACCCTAAAGGTTAGCCTCCAGGTTGAGTTGGTGGTGAAGAAATCGAATGCAATGTTGGCATTCATTTCTAGAAGTATAGAATATAAGAGCAGAGATGTGATGTTGAGGCTCTATAAGGCACTCATGAGACCACACTTGGAGTATTGTATGCAGTTTTGGGCTCCTTATGTTAGAAAGGATATACTGACATTGGAGAGGGTTCAGAGAAGATTCATGAGAATGATAGTTATAGTCATAGTCATAGTCATACTCTTGGGCTGTATGCCCTGGAGTTCAGGAGAATGAAGGGGGATCTCATAGAAACATTCCAAATGTTAAAAGGCCTGAACAGATTAGATATGGCAAAGTTATTTCCCATGGTAGGGGAGTCCAGGACAAGAGGGCATGAGTTCAGGATTGAAGGGCATCCTTTTAGAACTGAGATGCGGAGAAATTACTTTAGTCAGAGGGTGGTGGATCTGTGGAATTTGTTGCCATGAGCAGCTGTGGAGGCCAAGTCATTGGGTGTATTTAAGGCAGAGATAGATAGGTTCTTGATTAGCCAGGGCATCAAAGGGTATGGGGTGAAAGCAGGGGAATGGGGCTGACCGGAAGAATTTGATCAGCCCGTGATTAAATGGCGGAGCAGACTCGATGGGCTGAATGGCCTACTTCTGCTCCTATATCTTACGGTCTTATGGTCTTATTAACCTTGGTTAGATCACACTTGGAGTATTGTGTTCAGCTCTTGTCGCCTCATTATAGGAAGGATGTGGAAATTTCAGAGAGGCTGCAGAGGAGATTTACCAGGATGCTGCCTGGATTAGAGAGCTTGTTTTATGAGGAACGGCTGAGAAAACTAGGGGTTTCTCTTTGGAGAGAGAGTGGATGAGCGGTGATCTGATGGAGGTGTACAAGCTGATAAGAGGCATAGGTAGAGTGGACAGCCAGACAGGGTGGAAATGGTTGATATGAAAGGCATAATTTTAAGGTGATTGAAAGAAAGTATAGCAGGAATATCAGATTTATGGAGAGTGATGGGTGGAATGCCCTGGCCGGTGCAGACATACCGGGGACATTTAAGGGACTCTTAAGCAAAGCACATGGATGATGGAAAAATGGAGGGTTATGTTAGAGGGAAGGCTTAGATCGATCTTGGAGTAGGTTAAAGGGTCAGCACAACATCACGGGCCAAAGAGCCCGAACTGGACTGTTGTACTGCCCCATAGCATGCCCGCCGTTTAATTTAATGCTGGCGTTCCCCAGATCTCCTTTCCCTGAGCTCCACCTTCATTGCACTAAGTAGATATATGTCCAGGAAGGCCGGGAAATTTCCCCAGGATAATTGATCTTCACAGTCTTTTGTGCTGTCATTGTGCATCCTGGGGACGTCAGAAACTCCTGCCACTTTGCTGTGGGAATTTCTCCTTGTGATCTTTCCCTGTATAAATACTCCTTGAAATTCTGCCCCACCCTCATCCAATAGTCTCCATGCTTCAGCTGTCCCAGCAATATCAAAGTATATTGTTTCTCCTTCCTTCAGAAAAGAATTTCTGGCTTTGGATAGGGTGCAAAGGATGTTCACTAGATTGAATCTAAATCTGAAACAGATTTGAATCTGGGATAAGGAGGTTAGCCTATGAGGAGAGACTAAGTCGTCTGTGACTATGTTCACTGGAATTTAGAAGAATGAGGGGCAATCTTATCGAAGCATATAAAATTATGAAAGGAAGGGGTAAGATTGAGGCAGGAAAGTAGTTTCCACTGGTGAGTGAGAGCTGAACAAGGTTCCAGTGCCTCAGGACTCAGGGAATATACTTAGGATGTGGATGAGGAGATTGCGGGGAGATTTGATAGCGGTATACAAAAATTATCAGGGGTATGGATAGAGTCAAGCAGACTTTTTCCACTGAGGTTGGGTAAGATTACAACTGGAGGTCATGGGTTAAGGGTGAAAGGTGAAATGTTTAAAGGGAACCTGAGGGAGGTCATCTTCACTCAGAGGGTGGTGAGAGTGCGGAACGAGCTGCCAGCGGAAGTGGTAGAGGCAGATTCGATTTCAACATTTAAGCGTAGTTTGGATAATTACATGGATGGCAGGGGTATGGAGGGAGATGGTCTGGGTGTAGGTCGAAGGGATTAGGGAGAATAGCTTGACTTGGTCTAGATAGGCTGAAGGGCCTGTTACTGTGCTGTAGTGCTCTATGACTCCCTGAGGAGATGTGGGTGGAGGGGTGATGGCAGCCTCATAGAAATTCAAAATTATGAGAGGCTTAGATAAGGTGGATTGTTACAGTCTTTAAGAGGAGTCCAAAACACAGTTTAGTTTGGGGTGAGAGGGGAGATTTAAAAGGGACCTGAGGAACAACTTTTTCACTTTGAGGTATGGAATAGCCTGCCAGAGGAAGTGGTTGAGGCAGGTACAATAGTATCATTTAAGAAACACATAGACAGGTACATAGAGGGGAAAGGGCTTAGGGAGATGTGGGCCAAACATAGGACATTGGGACCAGCTGGATGGCATAGTTGGCATGGACTGGTTGGCCCAAAGAGCCTGTATCCCGGCTGTGTTGCACTATGAGTCTCTATATGGTGCCATCTACCTGTGGTCTCCTGCAAGTAGCTTTCTCAATGCAATTGTGTATACATGTGCTTGTGTGTATGGCAATAAATTCAACTTTGACTTTGTTATGAGAAGAGTGCAGAGATTTACGAGAGTGTTGCAAGGACTCTGGGGCCCAAGTTATACTGAGGGGTTGGGCAGGCTGGGACTTTGTTTCTTGGAGTGTAGGGGGCTGAGAGGAGACCTCGAAAGAAGGATTAGCTTTATTTGCCAAACATACATCAAAACCTTGTTCTGAAATGTATCATTTTGTGTCCAATTAAATCAACGAGGATTGTGCCAGGCAGCCCACAAGTGTCAGAGTCATAGAAAAGTATAGCACAGAAACTGGCCCTTTGGCCCATCTAGTCCATACCGAACCATTTAAACTGCCTAGTCTCATCAACCTGCACTGGGACCATAGCCCTCCATACCCCTGCCGTCCATGGACCTATCCAAACTTCTCTTAAACACTTGTTCACACTGCCATCACCCTCTGAGTGAAGAAGTTTCCCCTCATATTCCCCTTAAACATTTCACTTTTCACCCTTAACCCATGCCCTCCATTTGTAGTCCCACCCCTTAGTGGAAAAATCCTGCCTGCATTTACCCTCATAATTTTGTATACCTCTATCAAATCTCCTCTCAATCTTCTGCGTTTTAAGGAATAAAGCCTTTGATGCTCCAGAGCCAACATAGCGTGCCCACAACTCACTAATCCTATCTGTACACCTTTGGGATGTGGGGGGAATCGGGAGGCACCAAGAGGAAACCCGCGCTGTCACAGGGTGAACTTACAAACTCCTTATAGACAGCAGCAGGAATCGAACCCTGACCTTACAACTGACTGCTTTAAAGCTATGGCAACCTTGCTCTGTGTCTTTGCTATTGTTTAGCACAGACTTGGGCTCGGTGACGGTACCAATGCGCTTTTTTTTGGCTGGTGGGGGGAGGGGGCGTCGTTGCTTGCTGCCGCTTATGTGGGAGGGGGGAACTGGGGGGGACTTTGGGGTTCTCACTTTTTACTGTTCATTCTTTGAGGCGCATCTCTGTTTTCGTGGATGCTTGTGAAGAAAAAGCATTTCAGGATGTAAATTGTATACATTTCTCTGACATTAAATTCAACCTTTGAACCTTTGATGGTGTAGAAAATCATGAGGAGCATGGACAGAGCAAATGCACATTATTTTTCCCAGAGAAATAGGAGTCAAAAATCAGACGCCACGGGCTTATGGTGAGAGAGGAGAGGTTTAAAAGGGAATTGAGTGGCAACTTCTTCACACAGAGGGTGGTGCGCAGACGGAAGGAGCTGCCAGAGGAAGTGGTTGAGGCGGGTACGATAACTACATGGAGAAACAAGGGAAATAGCCAAGAGAAACATCCTTCCCTGCATCCACTCTGGGCAAAACTGCAGGAAAGGCCAATGTCTGCACCAAAGCAGAATCCAATGCTACTTGAAGGCTAACTGGAGTTTAAACTACTTAGTGGAACTTCCAGAGAGAATCAGGATCACTCCTATATTGAAATATTTTGTTTGACAGCAGCAGAACACCGCAAAGATATAAGATTATTATAAATTACAAATAAAGAAAAAGGAATAGTGAGGTAGTTTCATGGACAATTCAGAAATCTGACGGAGAAGGGCAAAGAGCTGTTTCTGTAACATTGAGGGTATGTCCTTAGGCTCCTGTACCTCCTCCCTGATGGTAGCAATGAGAAGAGGGCATGTCCTGGGCAGTGAGGACCCTTAACGATGGTGCATTCAGGACCTTCACCACCCAACCTTCTCGAGGCAGCATCTTTTGAAGATGTCCTTATTGGTGGGAGACAAGTGCCTATGATTGGATCCACGACTCTCTGCAGCTTCAGATTATGTGCAGAGGCCCCTCCATACCAGACAGTGATGCAACCAGTCAGAATGCTGTCTATGGTACATCTTTAGAAATTTCTGAGTCTTTGACGACATAGCGCATCTCCTCAAGCTCAAACAATAATTAATAGAAATCTTTGGGAACAACCTGAGTCAGGGTGTTGTTGGAAAGTTGCTTACTGGAGGCAGGGAGTGAGTGAGTGAGGTAGAGAGGGAGGGAGTGGGAGGGCGAGAGAGAAGACAGAGACAGAGAGAGAGTGGAGATAGAGAAGAAGGATAGAGATAGATAGGTGGAGAGAGGAAAGGAGATAGAAATAGAGGGGGAGATGGAGGCAGAGATAGAGGGAAAGGGAGGAAAAAGAGAATATTTCTGACCAGAGAGCCCTTGAACTTTGAAACATCCTCCAGTTGGCTCATACACTGTTTGGAGTTTGCCGGCCTGTGGGTCAGTGGCCTTGGCAATGTTTGCTGGGCAACTTCCTGACAACAGGCAATCAGCCTGATTTACTGTTAGTGACCCAGCAACGGCTGGAATTACAGCACCACACGGGGTTGGCAGGAAGGCCTGAGCTAGATGCAGGAATATTTATAGCCCTGAGTCAGTGAGATGTGATCAAGCAAAGGGCTTGGAGGAAGCATTAATGTATAAATAATACTTTTAGAGTGCAGTGTAGCCACGGCGTTGCAGAAGTTCAGAATGCTTCCAGCTTGAGTGCATGCTGATATCAGACAAGGCTGAGTCATTGCCCCAACATGCCCCAAGCCACTATGGTGGCGCTTTTACAGCGACAGCAATTGCGTTTCAGTTCCTGCCACTGTATTGCTCCTCAAGACTGTGTGGCTTTTCCACCGGGTGTTCCTCCCACATTCCAGGGACATAACGGGCTAGGGTTAGGGAGTTGTCGGCATGCTTTGTTGGCGAGGGAAGCATGGCATCACATGTGGGCTGCCCCCAGCACATCGTCAGACGGTGTTGGTTGTTGATACAAATGGTGTATTTCAGGGCATGTTTCGATGTACATATGACAAATATCTAACTTACTTACTGCCCATTGCAGCATCGGCATTTAGAGCAGCAATGAAGGTCCTCCATCTCTGGCAGTGTTCAGGGCTTCCTCCCTAGATCATGTCAGTAGCCTTTACTCGGTTTTCACTACTGACAGTCATACAAGCCCTGGGTGGAGACTCAGGAATACTGTCACACTCAGATGTAGAATGTTTCTTCATTGCAGTTTCTGTAACAATTCTGTTTTACCAGTCAGGGTTGTTAGCTCTGAGCTGAACCTCCAAACCTGGTGGACCGGTGGACCACCCTTTGTCTAGCTTCTACCCTTTGACCTGTTTGGCATGGGTGACCCTACCAAGAGCCAAAGACTCCAGCCAGCATAGCTCTCCAGGTCATTGAGGCACGCAAACCTCTACACTGTGATGAAGTTGTGGTTTTCTTGGAGGATATGACAAATAAAGCTAATCATCCCTAAGGGAAGAGGATCTGAAATTGTTGTGCTATGTATGTCTACATTCCCACAGCAATGTAGTTGAAGACTGACTTCACCCGGAAATGACCCAGCAAGGCCAGTACAAAGACAAATGGGGATGGACAGGAAATGCAGACTTTTCTAGCAATGCTTATATCTTGTGAGAGTTTAAAAAACATCATGAAGCCTGGGCATTTTTCTCTATATGCTGCCTATATCTGGGGCCATATCCCTCACAACCGGGTGTTCCCAACCTGGGGTCTCAACTTTCCTAATGCTATTGGTCCATGGCATAATAAAGTTTGGCATCCTCTGCTCTAAACCTTTACTCTCCTTGTGAAACTGTCCAAACGTTTTTGAAGTGTTGATAATTGTACTTGTGATCAGGGTTCAATTCCCACTGCTGTCTGTAAGGAGTCTGTACGTTCTCCACATAGCGCATGGGTTTCCTCTGGGTCCTCTGCTTCCCTTCCACAGTCCAAAGCTGGATGGGTTAGGGTTAGTGAGTTGTGGACATGCTATGTTGGTGTCAGAAACGTGGATACACTTGTGAGCTGCCTCTAGCACATCCTCGGACTGTTGACGCAAAGGAAGCATTTTCCTGTACGTTTTGACGTTTTGACGCATGTGTGACAAATAAAGCTAATCTTTAATCTTTAAGACCTCTCCACACCTCTGACCTACCTCCCTTTGGAATGGAGCTGATCTACAGGACACGTTGGAACCAGTTCAGTTCGTGAACCTTCACGACAGAACCAAGGTCACCCTGACCCAATCATCAAGTTGCAGTCTGCTGAACACACTCACATAGACAGATATTTGGAGAAAAAGGTCCCAACCAAAGGTGCCTGGTTCTCCAAAGCACATGGAGTGATCGAACGTAGAACAAAGAACACTGCAGCATAGTACAAGGCCTTCAGCCCATGATGTAGTGCTGACTTTGTAACCTACTTTTAGATTAATCTAGCCCTTAGGCTCTATTTTTCTTTCATCCATGTGCTTACCTTAGTGTCTCTTAAATGTCCCTAATGTACCTGCCTCTATCACCACCCCAGCGTGTTTCACACACCCTCCACTCTCTGTGTAAAACAAAAAAAACTATCTCTGATATCACCTAGTGTACATTTCTCCCAACTCCATACAATTATCCCTACTTATATTAGATATTTCCCCCATGGAGATAAAACCTCTGGCTTTCCACTTGATCTATGCTTCTTACCATCTTGTGACCTCTGTCGTCACCTCTTATCCTCCTTCGTTCCAAAGTGAAATGTCTTTTTGCAGAGGGCATGTATTTAAGATGAGAGGGGGTCATTTCAAAGACGCCGCCATCTTACCAGAAGAATAAAGATAAAGATTGTTGGTTTGTTATATGCCGTGTCATATGATGAGAGTGATCATGGTCTCCCATCTGTCATGACCATGATTGTTCTTGGCAAATTTTTCTACAGAAATGGTTTGCCATTGCCTTCTTCTGGGTAGTGTCTTCATGTCTTTACCGGCTGTGATATCAATACTCCTCAGAGATTGTCTGCCTGGTGTCAGTGGTCGCATAACCAGGGCTTGTGATATGCACCAGCTGCTCATATGGCCTCATCTGACCCTGACTGGGGAGCTAAGCAGGTACAACACCTTGCCCAAGGGTGACCTGCAGGCTAGCAGAGGGAAGGAGCGCCTTACACCTCCATTGGTGAAGATGTATCTCCACCCCACCACCCACTGAAATATATAAACTCTTCTTTCAGTCTGTTACCCTGGGGAAATGACTGACTATTCACCCTAACCATGCTCCTTACATCTTATAACTCTCTAGAAGGTCCCCCTCAGCCTTGTCACTCCAGGAAAACAGTCCCAGCCTATCCAGCTCCCCTTATAACTCAAGCCCTTGGGTCCCGGTGATGTCCCTATTAATCTTTGACATACCCTCACCAGCTTAATGACATCTTTGCTATAGCTGGGCGACCAGACGGCACACAATACTCCAAGTGTGGTCTCACCAGCATCTCGTGCTGCTGTAACATGATTTCCCAACGGCTGTGCTCACAGTGAGGCATGTGGGGAATCTTCAGGTGATGGCGCTCCTCAGCTGTAGAAATACAGCTGCATATTGTGGCTCCTTTCTACTAGTTCACTACAGCACTGTGGAAAAATGGAGCGATTTGTAGGAGGAAAGAGTTATATTGACCTTGGAGTAGGTTGAACATCATAGATCGAAGGGCCTGTACTGTGTTGTACTCTTCAGTGCTCTACAGCACTGTGCAAGAGTCTTGGGCATATATCCAGTATATAGCTAGGCTGCCAAAGATGTTTGCACAGTACTGTAGCAATTTTATGTATTGCACTGTACTACTGCAGCAAAAAAAAACTAATTTCATGACATATATGAGTGATGATAAACCTGATTCTGATATGAGTCTCTATTGTGGATTGAGAGTGGGAAGGGGGCAGGGAGAGGGGAATCATGGTTGGGAGAAGGGCAAGGGAGAGGGGAGGGAGTGGGAAGCACTAGAGGGACATTCTGTAATGATCAATAAGCCAATTGTTGGGAATCAAATGACCTTGCCTGGTGTCTCAGGGCTGGGTGTGTCTGCACCCGCGTCACCCCCCACCCCCAGCACTCTTTCTCTGCCATTTGTCCCACACCCCTCCTGCGTTGCTCCTCCCTTGCCATTCCCAACATCCTTTGCTCCCACCAAATTCATAAACTCAGTCTCTGGTTCACGTTGACAAATGCAGTACTGTGCGACAGTCTTCGGTACCCTAGCTATACATATGTGTCTAAGACTTCTGCACTGTACAGTGGTTGTAGACGGGTCATATTCTGCATGGAGTTCAATCATCAGTGGTGTACCTCAGGGATCTGTTCTGGGACCCTTACTCTTTGTGATTTTTATAAATGACCTGGATGAGGAAGTGGAAGGATGGGCTAGTAAATTTGCTGATGACACAAAGGTTGGAAGTGTTGTGGATAGTGTGGAGGGCTGTCAGAGGTTACAGCAGGACATTGATAGGATGCAAAACTGGGCTGAGAAGTGGCAGATGGAGTTCAACCCAGATAAGTGGGAGGTGGGTCATTTTGGTAGGTCAAATATGATGGCAGAATATAGTATTAATAGTAAGACTCTTGTCAGTGACACTCAAAGCTGCTGCGCAGGTTGACTTTGTGGTTAAGAAGGCATACAGTGCATTGGCCTTCATCAACCATGGGATTGAGTTTAAGAGGTGAGAGGTAATGTTACAGCTATATAGGACCCTGGACAGGCCCCACTTGGAGTATTGTGCTCAGTTCTGGTCATCTCACTACAGGAAGGATGTGGTAGTGATAGAAAGGTTGCAGAGAAGATTTACAAGGATGTTGGCTGGATTGGGGAGCATTCCTTGTGAGAATAGGTTGAGTGAATTTGGCCTTTTCTCCTTGGAGCGACGGAGGATGAGAGGTGATCTGATAGAGGTGTATAAGGTGATGAGAGGCATTGATCATGTGGATAGTCAAAGATTTTTCCCCAGGGCTGGAATGGCTAACATGAGAGGGCACAGTTTTAAAATGCTTGGAATTAGGTACAGAGGAGATGTCAGGGGTGCGTTTCTTACGCAGAGAGTGGTGAGTGCGTGGAATGGGCTGCCAGTAACAGTGGTGGAGGCGGATACGATAGGGTCTTTTAAGAGATTCCTGGACAGGTATATGGAGCTCAGAAAAATAGAGGGCTGTGGGTAACCCTCGGTAATTTCTAAGGTAGGGACATGTTCGGCACAGCTTTGTGGGCCGAAAGGCCTGTATTGTGCTGTTGGTTTTTTATGTTTCTATGTTGGATGAATCTCCTTCGGAAAGCCTTCAATACTAGTGTGGGGAATTAGTCCGCTGTCCCTCAGTAAGCCCTCTCCCCTCCGTGCCTGTGGTGCCCCTAGTATAAAGATGAGTAATAGAATTTGGGAGACGTACAAAAGCCTGAAAGCAGATAACAATACTGCTTTTTCCTCTGGGTGGAAATGATTGGTGGAATGTATGGGGGGGATGTCAGTCCTGTTGAAGGGTCTCAGCCCAAAACGTTGACTGTACTCTTCTCCATAGATGTTGCCTGGCCTGCTCAGTTCCTCCAGCATTTTGTGTGCGTTGCTTGGATTTCCAACGTCTGCAGATTTTCTCTTGTTTGTGGGGGATGTCAGAGGCAGTATTTTTACACAGAAATTGGTGGGTGTGTGGAACCGCTGCCAGTGGTGGTGGTAGAGGCAGATGCCAACATAATTAGATACCATAATGAGGGACATTTAAGAGACTCTTAGACAGGGTCATGGATGAAAGAAAAATGGAGGGCTATGTAGGAGGGAGGGGTTAGATTGATCTTGGTGTAGATTAGAAGGTTGGCTCAGCATCACGGACTGGAGGGCTGAAGTACTGGATGTCTTCTATGACCTTGTGGACCTTCACAGAAGTCATCCTCTGTGAAGAATTCCTCTGTAACTCTGTCATAGACAGCCAACGCCTTGCTTTGAGCACAATGACCCCTGATGATACCCAATGTCATCGTGGATCTGTTACATCCAGAGTATATCCAGTTACTCCCTTATACAAAGTTGCTGAACATGTATAGGACAGGTCGGATCTTACCGACAACAAGTATATTAAATAACTAAATACAATATATATGGCTGTGTAATGTTGCCATAGCTGGAGCTGGGTGGCAGTGGGGATAAACTCCCACTAGCTCTTAAGTACTCCTGATGGCGTGCATCTCAGACAGCCTCTGACAACCACATCCTGCTCCTGGGCTTCAGGTGTGGCCTAGCCCCATCTGCCAGGCCTGGCAGAACCACTTCTACTGGCGGGGAAGGGGCAAAGCGGGCTACTGCCACCTTAAAGCCCGTTGCTTCAGACAGAAGGGGCTCATCAGCTGTGGTTGGCAGCTTACCTAGGAGAAGGAAATCTCTAATCTCAAACCTCCGCTGCCTTGTGGCTATACCCATTCATGAGAAAGGCTTCGGGAGTAAACCCCGAGGGAAAAATCTGCAGTTGAAGTCCCTAAGGCAGTCCTAAGTTGAGTTTGATGCTATTGATGCCAAACTGTATCAGTCTCTGCTGTTCCTTTTGGATTCATCATCTGTGTGGAGAGAGGGAGCCTCCAACATGGGAAAAAGCTTGCTCCCATATCGTACTGCCCAGGCTTGTGTACTGGCTGGTATATCACGTAGACAGTGAGGATGCAACATCATTGGTCGACCATGACCAATGGAGAGCCTCCAATACAACTGGGGCAGGGGGCAGTGACAGAAAAAACATTTCCTCTTTGTAGATGCATTATTTTTATTTAGATACAGCATTGTAATATGTCCTTCTGGCCCAATGAGCCCGCACCGCCCATTTAAACCCATGTGACCAATTACTCTACTAACCTGTATGTCTTTGGAATGTGGGAGGAAACCCACGCAGTCACTGGGAGAACATAAGAGCTCCTTACAGACAGTGGTGGGGTTTGAATCTGGGTCACTGACGCTGTAATAGTGTTATGCTAACCACTACTCTACTGTGCAGCCCTACATCTAAAAGTAGAAGCTGAAGGCAAGGGATAAGACATCAGGAGGAGATCTGAGGAAGGTTTTTTTGACGGAATGGTGTTTGGAATCTGGAATAGACCGCCTGAGGGGGTGGAGGGAGAGACCATCACACATTTAAGAATTATCAACATGACTACTTGTATCTCCAAGGCATAGGAGACCATGGAACCCAGTGCTAGAAAATGGGATTAGTGTGAATTCCGGTTCACGGTCCAGTCCATTGTTCCTTATTCCAGGTTTTCTGGTTTTCCCTTGTTCTGTTAGCTGCTCTAATTGATGCATGTGATTCTCATTTTGGGCTGGCCACATAAGTAGTTCCTGGGTTCAGCTTCAGTTGCTGGACTGTTCCCTTCCTTTTCCTTTTCTCCTGCAACCTTTGCCTGCATCGCTGTCAAGTTCTACTGCTGGAGCAAGACCGGAGCCTTGCTGTGTCTAGATAAGGAACTGTCTATCATTGTTTGGAACTGCCTTTGTGTCCACACTTTTGCTTGGTAGGTCCGGCTGTGTGCTACTACCTTGCGTTGGGAACTGTTTCTGTGTCCACACCTTCGCTAGGTAGGTCTGGCCGTTTGCCACTACCTTGTGTTGAGAACAGTCTCTGTGTCCACACCTTCGCTTGATAGGTCCGACTGGTTGCCGCTACTTTGTGTTGGGAACTGTCTCATCGTGTTCAGCATTCTGTGTATGAATCCCGGCCCTATGTCCTGTTCCCAAGGAGGGGTCCCAGCTCTGTGTTCCATGTTCCTGTCTCTCAAATCCAAGGCTCCGTGTTCCCATGCTCTAGACCAAGGCTCTGAGTGTCCCTCATCCAAGGCTCTGAGCATCCAGTCCTCGTCCAAGTCTCTGTGTTCCTGTTCTGCTGAGACCAAGTCTCTGTGTTCCTGTTCTGCTGAGACCAAGTCTCTGTGTTCCTGTTCTGCCAAGACCAAGTCAAGGCTTCATGTTCTCACTCAGCCCAGGAGTACCTCATCCTGCCCAGGAAAGCCTCGAAGAACCCAAGCCATGTCCAGTCCTGTAGCCACATCATTTCCTCGCCTAGTTCCGGGGTCCAAGCCTAAGTCAAGACCCAGGTTCTGGGTCCTTGTCCAGTCTCTGGCTCGGAGTCCAAGCCCAGGCTCCTAGTTCCCAGTTCCTAGTCCTGGTCCCACTTTCCTAGCCAAGTGTTAGCCCAGGTCCTGTTTCCTAGTCTCACCCAGGGCCTGTGTCAATGTCCAGTTTCATTTCTTCCCCACTTCCCTTGCTTTCTTGACAAACCTAGTCCTGTTCCTTGTACTTCAGTGTCTGTGTCTTGCATTTGGGTCCGCTGCCAGCACCCCCTTATGACAGAATAAGTCAGAATAGAAAAAAAAAATGAGTAGAGTTAAGAGGTAGGGAGGGGAGGGATGCCCCCCCCCCACCTTTTAACTCCACTCCTCATCTTTTTTTCTCCAGTCCTGCTGAAGGGTCTCGGCCCAAAACGTCGACTATACTCTTTTCCATAGATGCTGTCTGGCCTGCTGAGTTCCTCCAGCATTTTGTGTGTTTGGTAGAGAGTGGCCAAGTGTTTATAATACTGGTCCAACAGTCCAAACATGAGAAATGATTATCCAAAGAAATGATGAGTTTACATTTTATCTGGGTAATTTGAATTCTGGCCTTGGAATGAATCCAGAAGGTAAATATCTCAGTAATGAGACTTGTAACAACTGTTTCTTGTCAAAATCCATCAGTGCTCTATAGGGCGGGGGTTTCACGACTGGTCAGAAACAAAACTAGAATCATAGAGTGAGTCAGAATAGAAACAGGCTCTTCAGCCCACTGGTCCATGCTGACCAAGGTCTCAGCTAAGCCTATCCCAAGTGGTCCCATTTGGCCCACGTTCTTCTAAACTAGGGGTTCCCACCTGGGGTTCACAGACCCCTCGTATGTCTCCATAGCATGAAAAAAGTCGGGAACCTCTGCTCTAAACCTCCCCTATCTGTGTTCCTTTTCAAGTTTCTTTAAAACATTTTTAATGTAGCTGCGTCAACTGCATCTTCTGCTAGCTCGTTCCATATACCAACCACCCTCTCGATGGTACTTATTTTCCCGTAAGACATAGAAGCAGAATTAGGCCATTCAGCTCGCTGAGGCTGCTCCAATATTCCATCATGACTGATTTATTTTCCCTCTCAACCCCATTCTGCTGCCTTCTTCCCATAATCATTGACACCCCTTACTAAGAATCTATCAACCGCTGTTTAAATATACCCAATGACAATCTCCACAGCCATCTCTGGCAATGAATTCTACAGATTCACCACTCTCTAGCTAAAGAAATTCCTCCTCATCTCTGTTCTAAACGGATATCACTCTGTTCTGAAGCTGTACCCTCTGGTCAGACTCTCCCATTATTGGAAACATCCTCTCCATGCCCACTATATCCACAGCAGGACTTTCAATACTTAAGGTTTTGATCCAGCACTGGTGATTGCCTCTCCCTTTGAATAACTCATCCCCTGGGAAGAGAAATCACTCATCTATGACATAACAGTCATTGGATCACATGAACAGATCATTGGGCCCAAAACATCCTTGTCAAGCAAGCTAGTCCCGTTTAATCCCATTTAGCCTATATCCCTCTAAACCAAGGGTTCCCAACCTTTTTTATGCCATTAACCCCGACCATTAACGTTGAGCTTCCTGAGCTAAACCCTTTCTGTCTATATATAGTAACCGTCCAAATGTGCTGTAAGAGTGAGGGGGAATCGCATTGAAACCTATCAGATGTTCAACAGCCTGGATGCATTGGACGTGGAGAGCAACACACACAAAATGCTGCAGGAACTCAGCAGGCCAGGCAGCCTCTATGGAGAAAAGTACAGCTGACGTTTCCGGCCAAGACGACTTCAACAGAACTGAAGAAAAAAGGCTGAGGAGTAGATTTAAAGGCGGGGGGAGAGGAGGAAGAAAACCAGGATCTCCCAGTGGCCACCCATTTTAATTCCATTTCAGTTATGTCTATCCATGGTCTCCTCCACTGTCTTGTTGAGACCACACTTAGGATGGAGGAACAACACCTTATATTTCGTCAGGGTAGTTCAGCCTGAATTGAATTGACTATTACTTTCATCCTTCATATACATGAGGAGTAAAAATCTTTACGTTCTGTCTCCGTCTAAATGTGCAAAGTGCTATTTATAGTAATTTATAATATATAGTATGTACAACAGGACAGTCAATATAACACAGAAATACAGCTATGTCAGTGTGAGTTCATCAATCTGATGGCCTGGTGGAAGAAGCTGTCCCGGAGCCTGTTGGTTCTGGCTTTTAAGCTGCGGTACCATTTCCCGGATGGCAGCAAATGGAATAGATTGTGGTTGGGGTGACTCAGGTCCCCAATGATCATTCAGGCCATTTTTACACACCTGTCTTTGTAAATGTCCTGAATAGTGGGAAGTTCACATCTACAGATGCGCTGGGCTGTCTGCACCACTCTCTGCAGAGTCCTGCAATTGAGGAAAGTACAGTTCCCATACCAGGCAGTGCTTTGGACAGTCAGGATGCTCCCAGTTGTGCCCCTGTATAAAGTTCTTAGGGGATTTTGGGGCCCATAGCAAACTTCTTCAACCATCTGAGGTGAAAGAGGCGCTGATGTGTACAGACCACGTGAGATCCTCGGTGATGTTTATGCTGAGGAACTTAAAGCTGTTCATCCTTTCAACCCCAGAACCATTGATGTCAATAGGGGCTAGCCCGTCTTCATTCCTCCTGTAATCCACAACCAGCTCCTTTGTTCTTGCGGCATTAAGGAAAAGTTTTTTTTTCTTGACGCCACTGTGTCAGGGTGATGACTTCTTATCTGTAGGCTGCCTCATTATTATTTGAGATTAGGCCAATCAGTGTAGTGTCGTCAGCAAATTTAACTCGCAGATTGGAGCTGTGGGTGGCGACACAGTCATGGGTATATGGAGAGTAAAGGAAAGGGCTTAGTACACAGCCCTAAGGGGCACCTGTGTTGAGGATCAGAGGGGCAGAGGTGAGGGAGTCCACTCTTACCACCTGCCAGCGATCTGACAGGAAGTCCAGGATCCAACTACACAAGGCAGGGTGAAGGCCGAGGTCCCTGTGCTTCTTGTCGAGCCTGGACAACATTATGGTGTTGAATGCTGAACTGTAGTGCAAGAACAGCATTCTCACATAAGCATCCAGACGTGTAAGGACCGTGTGACGAGCTGTGGCTATTGTGTCATCTGTCAGTCGGTTGTGTCAGTAGGTGAATTATAGAGGGTCCGGTGTGGGTGGCACATGCTGCAGATGTAGTCCTTAACCGACCTCTTAGAGCATTTGCTTATTATTGAGGTGAGTGCGACAGGACGCCAGTTGTTCAGACATGTTACCTTGGTCTTTTTAGGTACAGGAACAATGGTGGATGTTTTGAAGCAGGAGGGCACTCTACACTGGGAGTGGGAGAGATTAAAAATATCTGTAAACACACCTGCCAGTTGATGGCGTGAACATCAATTTCTTGAACTTCTGGTGATTTCCCCCCCCCCCACTCTCCTTCACCTTTCCCATTCCCCTTTTCCTCTCTCTCAGCTTGTCTCTTTGCCTGCCTATCACCCCCCCTCTGGTGCTCCTCCCACCTCTTCTTTCTTCCATGGCCTACTGTCCTTTTCTATCAGACTCCCCCTTCTCTAGCCCTGTGCCTCTATCACTAATCGACTTCCCAGCTCTTTACTTCATCCCTCCTTCAGGTTTCACCTGTCATCTTGTGTTTCTCTCTCCTCTCCCCACCTTTTAAATCTACTCCTCAGCCATTTTTCTCCAGACCTGCCAAAGGGTCTCGTCTGGAAACGTCGACTATACTTTTTTCCATAGACTCATCCTGGCCTGCTGAGTTCCTCCGGCATTTTGTGTGCGTTGCTTGGATTTCCAGGATCTGCAGATTTTCTCTTGTTTGTGATTGGATGTGGAGAAGACGCTTTCTATAGTAGAGGAGTCTCGGACCAGAGGGCACAAACTCAGAATGCAAGGTCATCCCTTTAGATAGAGATGGGGAGAAATTTCTTCAGGCAGAGGGTGGTGAACTTGTGAAATTCATTGCCACAGACAGCTGCGGAGGCCAAATTATTGGGTATATTTAAGGTGGAGGTTGATAGGTTCTTGATTAGTCAGGACATCAAAGATTATGGGGAGAAGGCAAGACAATGGGTTGAGAGGGATAATATATCAGCCATGATGGTATGGCATAGGAGACTCCATGGGCCAAGATGGCCTAATTCTGCTCTAAGGCTATTAAATGTTGTTATTGTACCTGCTTCAACCACTTCTTCTGCATTTCATTCTATAACCTGACCTCACTCTGGGTAGAGAATTCTCAGGATCTGATTATATCTTTTCCCCTCTCCCCTTCAGCCAGCGCACTTCAGTCTTTGGTTCCCTTTCCTAACACGCTCTGCGGCTGTGGGCTCACTTTCGGGAACTCTATAGTTCGTGTTCCATGTGTTTTTCTTTACACTTCTTTCCTATTTGTGCAATTTGACTGAGGCACTTGGGCGCTGAGCTCACTCTGTGGCTGTGGCTTGAACAGGGCTGAACTGACTGTGGCTCCTGGACTGTTGTGAGAACCCTGAGGTTTGATGGTTGATATTCAGTGTGTTATTTGGTTGCTTATTGCTGTTTGTGCAATGTTCTTTTTCTTATGTGTTGGGTGCTTGATGGTCTTTGCTTGTGTGGGGTTTTCTTTAAACAAGTTCCATTGTGCATAAGCTCTTTTCGGTCTTCCAGACACGTTCAGGTATTGATTATAACTGACTTTTCGATGACAAGCACCGCCACCTTTAACAGGGATGATGTCTGAGCATGTATTGCCGGTGGTATTTATACCCCTGTTGTCCGTCCCTCCTGATTGATTAGTCCTTATCCAATCAGGTTTCCACTTTTTTTTCTCCAGTCCTGCCGAAGAGTTTCAACGTGAAACGTCGACTGTACTTTTCCCACCGATGCTGCCTGGCCTGCTGAGTTCCTCCAGCATTTTGTGTGTGTTGTTCTGCTGTCCCACCACTGCGAATGCAGTGTTCTTCTACTGCCCACAAACCCGTAAGGAATCTCAAATCACGGCTTATGTGTGTCAGAGCTGTACTGGGACTCAGATCAGCTGGTGTTTGCAGGATGCCCTGTGAATACAGAGCAGCATATATCGGCCAGGCTTAGGACGCGCGGTGGAAACCCGCGTCAAAGAGCACAGGAGGTGTATCCGTTTGGGTGACCTGGAGAAACTGGTGATAGCAGAACACTGCATTCGCAATGGTTGTAGGATGGACTTCAACGGCACAAGACTACTGTGCCTCGCCAATGGCTTTTGGGACTGCCTAAGTCAAGGAAGCCATTGAAGTAAAACTAGAGGAAAAGGATGTTAATAAAGACGTAGGTCTCACTCAAAGTAAGAATTGTAATTTGATTGTAAACAAGTGAGAAAGTGGGAACCTTCTTAAGGACTTAAGGATAAGGACTACCCATTCAGGAGAGATGAACTATGGAGGTATAAATACCACCGGACTAGGGTTGCCCAGGGATCATCTCTGAAGAAGATGGCAGAGTTAGTAATTGAAACATTGATTATAATCAATAGCTGTACCTGGCTAAATGCCCAAGAAGAGTTTATTCATCATATACACTGGGAAATCACTAGATTCTTTCTCAGGTTCCATGGTGTTTCTTTGTTTCGTGGCTGTCTGTGGTGAAGATGAATCTCAGGGCTGTATACTGCATACACACTTCGATAATACCTCATAAATGTAGTGTGAAACTTTGAAGACTGTGCACATTCACCCTGTCTGCCCCTCATGCCTTTCTGCAGGAACTCCGGGAAAACCAGCAGTGCAACGAGGACCATTCTAACCCTGTTCTCACTGAGTGTTCTTGATTTTGTAGGTTTCTGGGAGAAGTCCACACCACCCTCAACGATGTGCTGAGCTCCCCACACTTGATGGCCAAGTACAATCTGGCATTGCTGGACCTGAAGAAACAGAACACTGGGGTAAGAACATAGGTTCCCACTCACTCTGTAGGTGTCTACACGTTAATCCAGCTTCTCCACACCGTTCCTCAGGGATCCCCCTGTGTCACTGACTGTATCCCCACTGACATTAATCCAGCTCCCTTACACTGTCCCTCAGTGACCCCTCTCCTCCAGTACCCTGTGTCACTGACTGTATCCCCACTGACGTTAACCCAGCTCCCTCTGGGACGCCGCTCTCCCTGCACCCTGTGTCACTGACTGTATCCCCACTGACGTTAATCCAGCTCCCTCACACCATCCCTCAGTGACCCCTCTCCCCCAGCACTCTGTGTCACTGACTGTATCCCCACTGACGTTAATCCAGCTCCCTCACACCGTCCCTCAGTGACCCCTCTCCCCCAGCACTCTGTGTCACTGACTGTATTCCCACTGACGTTAATCCAGCTCCCTCACACCGTCCCAGAGTGACCCCTCTCCCCCAGCACTCTGTGTCACTGACTGTATTCCCACTGATGTTAATCCAGCTCCCCCACACCATCCCTCAGTGACCCCTCTCCTCCGGCACCGTTCAATTAATTGTATCCTTATTTCAATGCTCAGTGGTGGTGTTGTTTTTGTTTAAATCAAGTGTCTACTAGATATGGTGTTAGCTGCAGTATGTTGGCCTGCCCACATGCATAGCAGTTTACCAGATTCAGATTCAGATTCAGATTCGGGCTTATTTATTACATGTATATCGAAACACACAGTGAAATGTGCCATTTACGTAAACAACCAACACACCTACGGGTGTGCTAGGGGCAGCCCACAAATATCACCACGCATACTGGCACCAACACAACATACCCATAATTCCCAGCAGAACCCAATAAAACAGATCAGAACAAACAACAAAACAACAACAGCAAAACAAACCACTTTCCTCCCTCCCACCCGCACATAATCGTGAAGAGTCCAGAAAACCCAACACAGGCCTCCAGGCTTCAGCATTAGGTTTGATGTCTGGACTTCCAATCGATCTTTGGTCTTCAATCGTTCGGGTTTCCGTGTCCGATGATGGGACCCCCGATCTGTCGGCCTGAAACTCAGCTCACTGACTCACCTGTCCTTGTGCCTCCTGCTCACATGGACATCCAATCGTGGGACCCACCATCCCCGGGGCAGCTCAACATCCACGGATGTCCTACATCATGTCACTGCCCTTTGAGCGTGGAGCAGGATGTTGACTCTCCAGATGTGAGCCGTGGGCTTTGCTGCATCTTGCAGGTTCCTCACACTTTCTTCAATGGGTCTGCAATACTTTCCACCTCGACATTGAGCTAACCTACTCAAAGGTCAGTCTAATACTTCTCCTCCAACATAGCCCACAACCCTCCATTTCTCTTTCCTCCAGCATGATAAACCCGAAACGTCAACTGTTCATTCCTCTCCATAGATGCTGCCTGACCTGCTGAGTTCCTCCAGCAGGAGAGACTAGAACAAGGGTACATAGACTCAGGATTCAGGGGAGTAGATTTAGGATGGAGATGAAGAGGAACTGCTTTTCCCAGAGAGTGGTGAATCTGTGGAATTCTCTGCCCAATGAAGCAGTGGAGGCTACCTCAGTAAATATATTTAAGAAAAGGTTGGATAGATTTTTGCATAGTAGGGGAATTGAGTGTTATGGGGAAAAGGCAGGTAGGTGGAGACGAGTCCATGGCCAGATCAGCCATGATCATATTGACATCGTGGCTATCCCTCAAGGTCTAAGATGATGGTCTTCGTTCTGTTGATCTACTTACGGGCTCTCAAGTGGCTTATGAGTCCAATCTTGATCTTCTTGAATGGTGGAGCAGGCTCGGCCAGCCAGATGGCCTACACCTGCTCCTATTTCCTATGTTCTTTGTGTGTGTTTCTCCCACTGGTGTCAGCGTCAAGACCCAACATATTTTCATATTTGCCTTCAATTCTCCACATGGTGGTCACTGTTCTGCTTAAATAGAGGCCCTTCACAAAAGCATTGAATCCTGGGATCTCACTCTGTCCATTACTATTTGCAATATTTTTTCTCCTACAGATGTAGATAAGCTTTTGGCTGCTGTTCTCCAATGGAAAATCCTTTGGGACATCCCTCTGTTTGTGCAGAATCTCATTTTATAGTATTTCAAGGCTCTTTGTTTCTCATTGTTTTTTTCACCAGCTGTTTGCCCTGTCCATCAGGACTTAAGAGTTTACAAATCTGGTACTCACTCACACTGGAACAGAAACACCCAGCTCACACACAGGTGGGATTACATATCCACATAAGCTGTCACCATGTTGACTCAGGGTTGGGAAATTCCGAGGCTCATAGAACACTACAGCATAGCGCAAACCCTTCAGCCCACAATGTTGTGGCACCCTTTTCAAGTTCAACTTCAAGTTCAAGTTTATTGTCATTCAACCATACACATGTGTACAGCTAAATGAAACACCGCTCATGTGGGGCCAAGGTGCGAAACACAGTACGTGTACAGTAGTCACACAGAGCAGATACAGTTACAAAATAATATTGCCTGAAGATCAACTGGTTGACATAAAGTGCGAGGCACGTGTGAGACAGTAAAATTTTACTGACACTTTTATAGCTAAACAAGCAATTGTATAAATACAGTATGTGAAACAGCAGCAATAAAAGATGAAAATTAACCAGTGCAGGATGAGAGTGTGTCTGTGAGTTGGGGAGTGGGGGTGGGGGTCAGAGGGGTGGTGTGTGGCAGCAGAATATTCAGACAGAATGTACAGAAGTGTGGCAGTCTGGGGGAAGAAGCTGTTACCCAGCTCAAGTTTTTACCTACTCTAAGGTCAATTCAACCCTTCCCTCCATTTCTCCATCATCCACGTGTCTCCCTAAGAGTGTATTAAATATCCCTAATGTACCTGCCTCTACCCCCACCCCTGGCAGTATGTTCCACACACGCACCACTCTCCGTGTAAAAAGCTTATCTCTGATGCCCATTCCCCCTATACTTTCCTCCAATCACCTTAAATGCACGTCCCTTGTGTTTTCTATTTCTGTTCTGGGAAAGAAGCCCTATCTGTCCGCTTAATTGATATCTCTTTCCATTTCTCATTGTCCAATCACACTCTCAGAATGGGTTAGAAGCAATGTGAAGTTCCCTCCACCCCATCCCATCACACACTCCCAGGGTCAGACACAGAGTGAAACTCCCTCTACACTGTCCCATCACACACTCCCAGGGTCAGACACAGAGTGAAACTCCCTCTACACTGTCCCATCACACACTCCCAGGGTCAGACACAGTGAATCTCCCTCTATACTGTCCCATCACACAGTCCTGGGGTCAGACACAGAGTGAAGCTCCCTCCACACCATCCCATCACACACTCCCGGGGTCAGGCACAGAGTGAAACTCCCTCTACACTGTCCCATCACACACTCCCAGGGTCAGACACAGAGTGAAACTCCCTCTACACTGTCCCATCACACACTCCCGGGGTCAGACACAGAGTGAAACTCCCTCTATACTGTCCCATCACACACCCCGAGGTCAGACACAGAGTGAAGCTCCCTCCATACCATTCCATCACACATTCCCGGGGTCAGACACAGAGTGAAGCTCCCTCTACACTGTCCCATCACACACTCCTGGCGTCAGACACAGAGTGAAGTTCCCTCTACACTGTCCCATCACACTCCCTTCAGCTCATCAAGTTTGTGCTGGCTAGTCTTCTGCCTAGTCCCATCAATCCACTTCTGGACCATAGTTCTCCATACCTCTCTCATCCAAACATCTCTTAAATATTAAAGTTAAGTCCACATCCACCACTTCGGCTGTCAGCTCGTTCCACACTCACAGCACCCTCTGAGTGGAAAAAGTTCCCCTTCAGGTTCTCCTTAAATATTTCACCTTTCACCGTTAAACTATAACCTCTAGTTCCAGTCTCACCCAACTTGAGGAAAGCTATGACATGCATTCACCCTACGGTATCTATACGCCTCATAATTTTGTATACCCCTATCAAATGTCGTCTCATTCTCCTACAGTTCAGAGAATAAAGTCCGAGCCTATTCAACCTTTCCTCAAGTTTTGGCAGTATCCTTGTCAATTTTCTCTTTCAGAATGATGTGACTGAGGTCTTGCTCTTTGCAGTTCTGATCGTTTTGCTAATATCCTTGCTGCTGCAATCCGTCTAATCCCACGGAGAAAGATTCTGCTCACACTTGCTGACAATACAGTGCATTGTGAAAGGCTTTTCAAAAATCCACACACAGAAGATCGACTACAGTGCCCTCCTCAATGTTTTATCAAAGAACCCGATTCAATCAGCCAGATACAAGTCTTTACCAGTTTACATTCATCAGCACATTCTTTTGCTGATGCCGATTGTTACTGGCTCAGGTTGTTGCATGTTGAACTTTGTGTTAACCTGATCACTGTCAGGGTCCAGAGAGACTTAACTGGGCCACAAAATGCAAGGGCAGGCTTCTGTGTTGTGTTTTATGTTCTGTTCAGCTTTGGTCCATATGTTTGAGAAAGGATGGACTGCCACTGGGGAGAGTGCAGTAACTATTTGTCAGACTGGTTCCTGAGATGGTAGGCTTATGGTACAAGGAGACTAGATTGTTATCTTGAATTTCTAGCGCCACAGTAGCGTAGCGGTTAGCACGACGCTATTACAGCTTGGGGCGTTCTGGAGTTCAAAGTTCAATTCCGGTGCCATTCTGTAAGGAGTCTCTGTACGTCCTCCCTGTCGAATGCATGGGTTTGCTCTGGGCCCTCCCACAATCCAAAGATGTACTGAGTGGGTCAATTGGTCTTCGTAAATTGTCCCGCGATTAGGTTAGGGTTAATTGTGTTTGTCAGGGGTTGCTGGGGCACTGTGGCTTGAAGGGCCGGAAGGGCTGTATCTTTGTATAAAATAAGATACATTTTGAGGATTTAGAGGAGATCTCATTGAAGCTAATGAATTTCTTCCAGGCTGGATGTTGGGAGGATTTTTGGACCCCCTATCAAAGAAAGGATGTTCTCAGTCTGGAGGGTGTCCAGAGGTGGTTCACAAGAATGATCTCTGGAATTAAAAGCTTAGTGTATGAGCAGCATTTGACATCTATTGGCCTGGACTCGATGGAGTTCAGAAGGATGAAGGGGAGATCTCGTTAACTCCTTCCGAATGCTGAAAGGCCTAGATAGAGTGGACTTGGAGAGGATATTTCCAGTAGGATCCGAGGGCACGCTCTAGAATGAGAGGACTCCCCTTTAGAACAGAAATGAGGAAGAACTTCTTTAGCCAGAGAGTGATGAATCTGTGAACTTGATTGCCATGGACAACTGTGGATGCCAAGTTATTGTGTGTACTTAAAGTTGAAATTGATAGATTTTTGATTAGTAAAGAGGTTAAGGGTTATGGGGAGAAGGTAGGAGAATAGGGTTGATTGAATGGTGGAGCAGACTCGATGAACTAAATGGTCTTGTTGTTCTCACATATGGTTTTATGTTGTTCTCCCACATGGTCTCTGAATGAGGAGTCTAGAAACAGGGGTCACTGGCCTCAGATCAAAGTGTTGGCTGTCGAGGACAAAGATAGGGAGAAATTCTTCACACAAAGGATAGTTAACCTTTGTAACTTTCAAAATAAAAGCTCCTAGAAGTCATCCAACAATACAGCACAGTACAGGCCCTTCAGTCTATGATGTTGTGCCAACTTTTTAACCTACTCCAAGATCAACCGAAACCTTCCCTCCCACATAGACCTCCAATTTTCTCTCATCCATGTGCCTATCTAAGAGTTTCTTAAAAGTCCCTAGTGTATCTGCCTCCACCACCACCACCCCAGTCACCACTCTCTGTGTGAAGAACTTGCCCTTGACGTTCCCCTCTAAACTCTTCTCCAATCACCTTAAATTATGCCCCCATGTAATAGCCATTTCCACCCTGGGGAAAAAAGTCTCTGGCTGTCCACCCAACCTGGGCTTCTTATCATCTTGTACACCTCTATCAGAATGGAGTGATAGATTGTGGGGCTTTAAGCCTATGTTCGATATGAAGACAGTGAAGGAAAATGGAGAAAGAGCCTGTGATGCCTAACTCTTCCTCCTTGCTTCTTTTTCGGATGTCCAGTTCCTTGTTCGGTATGATTAATTGTCCTTTTCTTGTCCTTTCTAGGCCACCGTAGTTCTACAGGTTTCATACGTCCCGCCTCCAGGGGCTCCACCCTTAATGCCCCCACCTGCTCAGCCCGAGCTGCCAATGACAACGGGGTCTCTTGATACGGACACTCTCACTGGTGAGATGACGACGTGGTGGAACGTGGGGTGTGGAGGGTGGGGGAAAGTTACTGAAAATTCCATGGTGCACTCTGTATGTTAACCCCCCACAAGACCCAGTCCCCCAGAATGTAGCTGTGGCCAGCCCAACAGCAAAGGTTCAGAAACACAAGAGAGTCTGCAGGTGCTGAAAATCTTGAGCAACACATGCACAGTGCTGGAGGAACTCAGCAGGTCAGGCAGCATTTGTGAAGGGGAATAAACTGTCAGCATTATAGGTTGAGACCCTTCACCTGCAGAATCTCTTGTGTTTATGTCCCAGGATACACTTGGCTTATCCACCTTAATTCATTTTGGGACCTCCAATATCTCCTCCTTCCTCATGGTGAAATGCTCCATAATTTCACTGTTTCCTCCCTGACCCCTTTAGCTTCAAAGTCCTTATCCATGTAAGCACAGACAAGAAGTATTAATTTCAGACCTCGCTCATCTGCGTACATATTTTTCTATGTTACCCCGATCCTTAAGGGGACATGCTCTCTCCCTCGTTACCCTTTGACCTGTAATAAGCCTACAGAGCCTGGGATGGCAGATGAGAGAAAGGAGATTGCTAAAAGATCGGGCGGCACACACCAGGGATTCTGCAGACGCTGGAAATCACAATGCTGGAGGAACTCTGCAGGTTGGGCAGCATCTATGGAGGGATAAATCAGTCAACGTTTTGGGCCGAGACCCTTCATCGGGACTGGAAGGGAAGGGGGGAAAAAGCCAGAATAAGAAGGTTGGTGGAGAGGAGGATTACAATCTGGTAGGTGATAGGTGAAACCAGGTGAGTGGGTGGGGGAGGGGCGATAGGTGGAAGTGATAAAGGGCCTGCGGTGGAGGAATCTGATGGGAGAGGAGAGTGGACCGCAGAAGAAAAGGGAGGAGAAGAACCAGAGGGAGATGATTGGCAGGTAAGGAGAAGAGAAGGGGTGAGAGGGGAACCAGAGGGGGGAATGGTAGAAGAGAGAAGAAGGGAGGGAGGAGAAATTACAAAAAAACAGATGTTCGTGTCATCGGATTGGAGGCTACCCAGATAATATGAGGCGTTGCTCCTCCAACCTGACAGAGGCCTTGACAGACATGTAGGTGAAGAGTCGCTTCACCTGGAAGTCCTGTTAGGGGCCCTGAATGGGGTGGCGATGGGGACGGGCGCATGGGGTGTAGGTTCAGGTATAGCACTTGTCACACTCGGAGGTAGTCTCAGAATTTCCGAGGTCCCATATCCTGAGGTCCAGTTTTCAAAAAAGGATAGATAAAGCTGGAAAGTACACCAAGAAGAATTAAGGGGAAGGATTTAGTAGGACAAGCAACATCTGTGGTGGTAGGGGGAGAACTTGTCAATGTTTTGGGCTGAAATTCTGCATTAGGATTTGAAATGTCGGAAATTCCTTCCATCCCTCAGATACTGCCTGACTTGCTGAGAATTTCCAGCATCTCATTATCCGTCCGGGAACGTTGTGGCCTTTTGGACTCACTACTGAATCCTGCAAGTTCAGATGACTCACTCTTTCTGGCTGTTTGTGTTACAACCGGCAGATTCTTCTTGCAATTATTTTGGCTCCGTTTTATCCTTTTTCAAAATTATTTCTTGTTCCACAGTCTTGTCCTGAACAATGCATTTCACAGACAAAGTGCCCCCTCCGATTTTAACCCTTGCCTCACTATCGCATTTGGTCATTCAGACTCACTGCATCAGAGATGCTCCTTTTGTTTCAACAATGCCTCCCCCATCTTTTCAAATACCTTTGTTAGACCATACAGCCAAAGGATTTTAAAGATTAGCTTTATTTATCGCATGTACATCAAAACATGGTGAAATGCGTCATTTTTGTCAATTTAAATCAGAGAGGATTGTGCTAGGGCAGCTTGCTAGTGTCGCCAGGCTTCTGGTGCCACCAATAGCTTGCGCACAACTCAGTAACCCTAACCCGCACCAGAAGACCTGGAGAAAACCCACTTTGTCACAGGGGGAACGTAAAGCTCCTTACAAACTGTGAGAGGAATTGTGCCCTCATTTGCAATTGCTGGCACTGTAACAGTGTAATGCGAACCTCTATAATACCATGTCTACTATAAGACATAGAATCAAGCTGTTCCGCCCAATGAGTCCTCTCCACCAGTCCATCATGGCTGATTTATTATCCTTCTCAATTCCGTTCTCCTGACTTCTCCCTGGAACTTTTGATTCCCTGACTAAAGAAGAACCTATCAAACTTCACTTTAAATATACTAACTGACTTGGCCTCCACAGCCGTCTGTGGCAATGAGTTCCACAGATTCACCACCCTAAATGGACATCTCTCTATTCTGAGGCTGTGTCCTCTGGTCCTAGACTCACCCACTATAAGTAATGTTCCTTCCATGTCTACTCTGGGCCTTTCAATGTTGCAATTGTACAAGGTATCAGTGAGGCTGTATTTGGAGTATTCTGTACAGTTTTATTCCGAGAGTAATTTCTGGATTGCTGCCTGTTCCACGCGCCAGTGAGGGTAGAAACAGGATGATTTGGCAGATAAATGTGTGGCTGAGAAGCTGGTGCAGGAGGCAGGGCTTCAGATTCTTGGATCATTCGGATCTCTTGTGGGGGAGGTATGACCTGTACAAAAGGAACGGGTTGCTCCTGAACCCAATGGGGACCAATATTCTCACTGGCAAGGAGAGCTGTTGGGGAGGCTTTAAACTAATTTGGCAGGAGGATTGGAACCAGAGTAAAGGAACTCAGTATAGGGCTGATGGTAAAAAAGGCTAAAATAACATGCAGTCAGACTGTCAGGAAGGGTAGGCAAAAGGTTAGATGATAGGAAAATATTGCAGCCAGTAGAGTGAGTATCGGTGCATTAGGGATGCAAGATCAGAAAAGGTAGCAAATACAGTACGCAAAGTGTTATAACTCAATGCATGGAGTATAGGAAGTAAGGGGGAATGATCTTTTTACACTTCTACAGAATATCAGGTATGATGTTGTGGCCATCGCTGGAGCGTGGCTGAGGGATGGTTGTAGTTGGGAGTTGAATGTTCAAGGTTACACGTTGTATCAGAGGGATAGGAAGGTAGGCAGAGAGGGAGGCGTAGCTCTGCTGGTAAAGAACGGCATCAAATTATTAGAAAGATATGACATAGGATCGAAGGATGTTGAATCCTTGTGGGTTGAATTAAGAAACTGCAAAGGTGAAAGGACCCTGTTGGCAGTTATATACAGGCCTTCAAACAGTAGCTGGGATGTGGACTACAGGTTGTAATGGGAAATAGAAAAGGCATGTCAAAAGGGCAATATTATGAAAGACTTGGGAGATTTTAAATATGCAAGTAGATTGGGAAAGTCAGATTGGTAATGGACCTCAAGAGAATGAATTTCTCGAATGCTGATGAGATGGCTTTTTAGGGCATTTTGTCGTTGAGCCTGCTAGGGGATCAGCTATACTGGACTGGGTGTTATGTAATGAACTGGATCTGATTAGGGAGCTTAAGGTAAAGGTACCCTTAGGGGTATGCATGCGCTGGTCGTGCATGCAGCCTGTTACAGCCGTTCCGATCAGTATTCTTACTTTTTTCTTCTTACTTTTTAACATACGTTATTTTTCACGGTAACACGTCGAAGCTGCACCCTCTCTAACATGCTGGTAGAGAGAGTTTTATTTGGGTTTTTAGCGCTGGAAATAGCTACATTCTGACACATCTCATTAGCGGGACAGAAGCATGGTCGCATTGTTTATTCCAGGGACCAGCTGCTTGCGCTAATGCCGGCCGGTTTAGTGAGCAGAGCGGCAGACACCCCTGCTGAAATCTGGAGGAAAACACACACAGGATGCAGAGGGGGATCACAAAGTCGAGGAAAGAGGACCAGGTCGAGACAACAGAGACTTATGGAGAAGAGGATTTCGGTGGGTAATAAAATGGATGAGTTCACGGCGCTATCCAGGCGTCAGAGAACATTTCGGGAGTGGAGTGTTATGTGTTTCACTGGTACGGGGCTGCATGAGGACATACCCGATCAAAACTTTTCCATGGACGGCTTCCAGACCGTTCGGGCTGACCGGAAGTGCACTGAGAGCGGTAAGCGTAAAGGAGTTGGGTGCTTACTGTTCTGGTTAACAACAGGTGGTGCAATCCGAATCATATTACAATCGAGGAACGTGTTTGTAGACCGGACATTGAACTTTTTACTGTTGGACTTTGACCATATTCCACCGAGATACAACGCTGGGCGGCACGGGAGGTCGTTCCTGCCTGTGGCCATCGAACGTGCAGCTCCTCCCGTGGAGGGTCAGACACCCTGAGCCAATAGGCTGGTCCTGGACTTATTTTCCATCTGGCATAGTTTGCATTTTGTTGTTTGATTGTTTGCGGTTTTTGTATTGCTATATTTATGCTCTATTCTTGGTTGGTGCGGCTGTAACAAAACCCAATTTCCCTCGGGATCAATAAAGTATATCTATCTATCTATCTATCTAGGAGGCAGTGATCTCAAAATGTTTGAGTTCAACTTGAAATTTGATAGGAAGTAAAGCCTAATGTGAAGCCTGGAGGAGTAAAGGAAATTACAGTGGTATAAGAGAGGAATTGGCCAAAGCAGATTAGAAGGAGATGTTGGCGGGGATGACAGCAGAGCAGCAATGGCTTGAGTTTCTGGGAAAATGAGGAAAGTGTATTCCAAAAACAAAGAAATACTCAAATGACAAAATAGTACAATTGTGGCTGACAAGGGAAGTCAAAGTTAACATAAAAACAAAATACAACAAAGCACAAAATAGCAGGAAGGTAGAGGATTGGGAAGCTTTTAAAAACCTACAGAAAACAATGAAAAGGATCATTAGGAGGGAAATGATGAAATATGAAAGCAAGCTAGCAAACAATATCAAGGAGAATATAACAAGCTTTCAAAAATTATATAAAAAATAAAAGGGAGGTGAGAGTTGATATAGGACTGCTAGAAAATGAGGCTGGAGAAATAATAATGGGGGTCAAGGAGATGGCAGATGATGAACTAAGTGAGTATTTCGCATCAGTCTTCACTGTGGAAGACTCTAGCAGTGTGCCAGATGTTGAAGGGTATGAGGGGAGAGAAAGTGAGTGCAGTTACTTTTACAAGGGAGAAGGTGCTTGAAAAGCTGAAAGAACTAAAGGTACATAACTCACCCAGACCAGATGAACTGCACCCTACGGTTCTGAAAGTGATAGCGGTAGAGATTGTGAGGGCATTAGTAAAGATCTTTCAAGAATCATTGGACTTTGCCATGGTTCCTGAGGACTGGAAAATTGCAAATGTCAGTCCACTCTTTAAGAAGGCAGCAGAAAGGAAATTATAGGCCAGTTATCCTGACCTCAGTGGTTGGGAAAATGTTGGAGTCTATTGTTAAGGATGAAGCTATGAAGTACTTGGTGACACAGGACAAGATAGGATAAAGTCAGCATGGTTTCCTGAAGGAAAAATCTTGCCTGGTGAACCTATTGGAATCCCCTGAGGAGATTACAAGTAGGATAGGTAAAGGGGATGCAGTGGATGTTGTATATTTGGATTTTCAGAAGATTTTTGACATGTGTGAAGGTGCCACACATGAGGCTGCTTACCGAGTTAAGAGCCCATGGTATTACAGGAATGTTACTGGCACGGTGGGCCAAGATCTGGCAGATGGGATACGACGTTGGTAAATGCGAGATCATCCACTTTGGAAGGAATAATAGAAGAGCAGATTATTATTTAAATGGTGGAAATTTGCAGCATGCTGTTGTGCAGAGGGACTTGGGAGTGCTTGTTCATGAATCACAAGACGTTGGCTTGCAGGTACAACAGGTTATTAAGAAGGCAAACAGAATGTTGGCCTTCATTGCTAGAGGGATTGAATTCAAGAGCAGGGAGGTCATGCTGCAACTATACAGGGTACTGGTGAGGCCGCACCTGGTGTACTGTGTGCAGTTCTGGTCTCCGTACTTGAGGAAGGGTATACTGGCTTTGGAGGCAGTGCAGAAGAGGTTCACCAGGTTGATTCCAGGGATGAAGGGGTTAACCTACGAGGAGAGATTGAGTCACCTGGGACTATACTCTCTGGAATTCAGAAGAGTAAGAGGGGATCTTATAGAAACATACAAAATTTTGAAAGGGATAGATAAGATAGAAGTAGGAAAATTGTTTCCATTGGTAGGTGAGACTAGAACTAGGGGACATTGCCTCAAGATTCAGGGGAGAAGATTTAGGATGGAGATGAGGAAAAACTGTTTTTCCCAGAGAGTGGTGAATCTGTGGAATTCTCTTCCTAGGGAAGCAGTTGAGGCTTCTTCACTAAATATATTTAAGATACAGTTTGAACGGTTTTTACATAGTAAGGGAATTAAGGGTTATGGAGAAAAGGCAGGTAGATGGAGTTGAGTTTACGAACAGATCACCATGATCTTATTGAATGGCGGGGCAGGCTCGACGGGTCAGATGGCCTACTCCTGCTCCTATTTTTTATGTTCTTATGGTTAGAGCATTGGCTGATTGGTAGGAAGCAGTGAGTGGGAATAAAAGGATCCTTTTCTGGTTGGCTGCCAGAGACTAGTGGTGTCCCACATGAGTCAGTATTGGCACCACATCTTTTTATGCTGTTTATAAATGATTTAGATGATGGAATAGATAGCTTTGTTGCCAAGTTTGCAGATGATATGAAGGTTGGTGGAGGAGCAGGTAGTGTTGACCAAATAGGTAGGCTGCAGAAAGACAGGCAAACTAGGAGAATGGGCAAGAAAGTGGCAAATGAAATACAATGTTGATCATGCACTTTGGTAGAAGAACTAAATGTGTAGACTATTTTCTAGACCGGGAGAAAATCCAAAAATATGTGATGCAAAGGGACTTGGGAGTCCTTATGCAGAACTCCTAAAGGTGAGACGGAGGTGAGGAAGGCAAATTCAATGTTAACATTCATTTCATTTCTAAAATAAGAGTAGAGCTGTGATGCTGAGACCTTATAAGGCACTGGTGAGGCCTCACCTTGAGTATTGTTAAGTTTTGGGCTCCTCATCTAAGAAAAGATGTGCTGACATTGGAGATGTTTCAGAGGATGTTCACAAGGATGATTCCAGGAATGAAAGGGTTATTATTCGAGGAACATTTGATAGCTCTGGGTCTGTACTCACTGGAATTCAGAAGGATGAGGGGGGATCTCATTGAAACCTTTTGAATTTTGAAAGGCTTAGACAGCATAGATGTTTCCCATGGTGGGGGTGTCTAGGACAAGAGGCACAGCATCTGGTTAGAAGCACATCCATCTAAAACAGAGATGTGGAGAAATTTCTTTGGCAAGATGCTAGTGAATTTGTGGAATCTGTTACCACAAGCAGCTATGGAGGCCAGGTCATTGGGTGTATATAAGGCGGAGATTGATATGCTCTTGATTGGCCATGGCATCAAAGATTATGGGGAGATGGCTGGGGAGTGGAGTATGGAGAGGAGGGGGAGAAAAAAGCAATCAGCGATGATAGAATGGTGGAGCAGACTCAATGGGCCAAATGGCCTAATTCTTCTCCTTTGTCTTGCGGTCTATGGTCTTTTGGTCCCACTGCTTTAGGAAAGACATCACTGTGTTGGAAAGAGTGTAGAGGAGATTTACAAAGACGTTGCTGGGATTTGGGGGACTTGATTACAGGGAAAGAATGGGCATGCTAGGTTTTTATTTATGGGAGCGTAGGGGACTGAACGATGGTCTTCTAGAAGTGTTTAAAATCTTGAGTGGTGTAGATAGGGTCAATGTGCACAGTATTTTCCCCAGTGAAATATAATTAGAGAGCATCGGTTCAATATGGGGCTGCATTTCAATAAATAAATTAAAGATAAGACTGGAAAGATTAATGGGGTATCTAATGGGAGCTCCTTCACACAGAGGGTGGTCATGTGTGGTTGAGGCAGGTATATTGGCAACATTTAAAAGGCATTTGCGCAGGTAGATGTTTGGGCAAGGTTTAGAGGGATATGGCTCCAGTGTTGGCAGGTGGGACTAGCTTCCACGGGCACCTTGGTTGGCATGGATGAGTAAGGATGAATATTGCTCTATGACTATAACAGGGCAACCTGACCTGAACACAATAATCCATCAGTGTCTTGAGCAACTGTAACATAACATCCTAGACTGCCAGACAGGATAGTGGATTGCACCTCTTGTGGGATGTGGGAAGGCAGGGAGATCTCCTGTGTCCCTGATAATTATAACTGTGAGAAACGTATCCATCAGCAGCCTCTAACAGACCATCTTAAAAGAGTTGAAGCTGGAACAGGATCAATTCCAGATCATACGAGAGGATGAGGGTTGATTGACAGGGCATACAGCGAGGTGGTTGAACTCAGGTTGTAGGACACAGGTGACTGTCAGGAGGGAGAAAGGGGACAGGAATGCCAGTTCAGAGTACCTCTGAGGCCATCCCCCTCAATAACAGGTATATCACTTTGGACTCTGTTGGGGTGATGACCCAGCAGAGGAAAGTTACTGTGGTCGGGTCCCTGGCACTGAGTCTTGCTCTGTGACTCAGAATGGAAGGAGGGAGAAGATGTGAGCTGTAGTGATAGGGAACAGAAGGGAGGTTCTGTGGATGAGAACAAAATTCCTGGATGGTTTGCTGTCTCATGGGTGCCAGGGTCAGGGACATCTCACATTGAGTTTACAGCATTCTTAAGTGGAAGGGTGAACAGCCAGAGATCATGGTCCACATTGGTACCTATTGTGCCTGCACACTACATAATCACATTAAGTAAAAGCATGCATGTGGGAGATGCCCTTTACTGATGTATTCACATTGCAGTAAGAGAGAGAGAGAGAGAGAGAAAACAAAGCACATGTGTAGGAAACAGAGCATGCGCTGACAACAGATCAATATGTAGTGCTAAGGGGAATAATTGCTCTAAAAGAAATTGATCATACATTAGACTTGCTCCCCCTTTGGATTAATGCAACATAAAACTGCAAATGTACAAATCATTCAATTTACCTTTCATAACCCCATGTTCCAAATAAACATGCTTTCACAATAACAATCCATAACTAACTTCACAGTTCTGAAGGTTCAGGCTTTTGGGTGGCACTCTCTTTCTTTCAGGATAGCACCCGTGGGCCTGTGGAGTGGCATCAGGTTTGGTAGGCGTCTTGTCTAAGACAATGTTCTCGGTTTCCAGTGTCATGTTGCTGTCAGTGACATGATCATCCCTGAGAGGTATGTCCAGTGACTGTAATGTGTCCATCTTGTCGGATGCAAATGACTGTGTGTTCTTTGGTTGAGCATCCAGTATCTGGTCCACATGACGCCTCCATGTCTGATCTCCGACATCCTCTATGTAAATATGTGGACCAGTTCTTGTAGCTATCCTACCGGGTGTCCACTTGTCTTCTCGGTAATCAAATGGTAGAACTTCCTGTCCAGCCTGCTGCTTCACTTGGCAACTGGTTGAACTGTTCATTCTGCACATCCCTCCGTAGATCTGGTTTGAGGAGGTCTACGCGAGATCTCAGATTCCTGTTCATGAACAGCATTGCAGGTGTTTGATTTGTCATTGCATGAACAGAGCTCTGATACACAAAAAGGAAGTTGTCCATCTTGTGCTGTAGAGAAATGTCCTCTTTGTCCATCACTTTAATGGGCTTCTTGAAGGTTTGGATAAATCTTTCAGCTAACCCATTCATTGCTGGATGGTGAAGAGCTGTCTTGAAATGTCTGACATCTTTCTTCATAAAGAGTCTGAGTTCTTCTGATGTGTATTGTGGTCCATTGTCACTCACAATTTGTTCTGGTAAACCATTTCTGGTGAATCGGATGGCAGAGGGGAAGAAGCTGTTCCTGAATCGCTGAGTGTGTGCCTTCAGGCTTCTGTATCTCCTACCTGATGGTAACAGTGAGAAAAGGGCATGCCCTGGTTGCTGGAGGTCTTTAATAATGGACTCTGCCTTTCTAAGACACCGCTCTCTGAAGATGGCCTGGGTACTTTGTAGGCTAGTACTCAAGATGGAGTTGACTAAACTTACGACCCTCTGCAGCTTCTTTTGGTCCTATGCAGTAGCCCTCTCTTCCCCCCCCCCACCACACAAACATACCAGAAAGTGTTGCAGCCTGTCAGAATGCTCTCTACAGTACATCTATAGAAGTTTTTGAGTGTATTTGTTGACATGCCAAATCTCTTCAAAGTCCTTATGAGGTATAGTCACTGTCTTGCCTTTATAACTTCACTGATATGTTGGTCAGTTCCTCAGAGACCTTGACACCCAGGAACTTGAAACCGCTCACCCTAGACACACTGCTCACAGTAAATGCAACAAGGCTTTTTGCTCCCCCTTGAATCTGGGTGAGATGACAACTAGAGGTCATGGGTTAAAGGTGAAAGGTGAAATGTTTAAGAGGAATGTAGCCAGTTGATGGCCCCCACAATGTAGCCTCCTGGTAAGCCTCAGCTCGCTTTTGTCTGGGGGAGCAGCCTTCGGCCCCGCCAAACTGGGTTATCAAGTTTGTGTGGATGCCGTGTGATGTACCCCACACCGCCAATTAACAGACAGCACACAATGTACGATTTACAGATTACACTTTATAGATCTTACCGGAACTATGTAATTAACAGAGATACAATATGAAAGGAAAGTAAAAGGCACCAAACTTATCAAAGTTCAACCACTTCATGCACAACTGTTGGAGCTCAATTAACAGAGTCTTTTTTCCACCATTCAATCCCTCCGACCTCGACCCGCCACCTGGGATCAACCACGGTGCTTGACCAGAGCGCGCCCAGTATGTCCTTCCTCTTCAGTTCTCCTCCAGAAAGGCCCTGGGCCTCGGACTCTCGCTCAGGGTCCGTTCCGTCGCCCAGTTTACGGCATCTCTCGAGTTGCGTCTCCTCTCTCTGTCTCTATCGCGCCTTCTCCCCAAAGCCCGCAAAAACAATAGCTTACAGACACACAAGAAAGGATGACATCTATCCCAATTGGTTAGCAAATGAATACAATTCCTGTCATCAGGAATTATAACCTAAACAAGCCACTACCGTTAACTCAGCATTTAACATTACAGAAAAGCCATTTTATTAACATAACAAAGAAGCCATTTTATTAGCCTTAGCAAATAACACAACAAAGAAGAAACCCCTTACAGGAACATAAGGTAGAACTTCTTCACTGTGAGGGTAGTGAGAATGTGGAATGATTTGCCAACAAAAGTGTTGGATGTGAGTCAATTTCAACATGTAAGAGAAAATTGTATAGATACATGGATGGGAGGTGTATGGAGGGCTATGATCTGGGTGCAGGTAAATGGGACTAGGCAGATTCATGGTCAGCATTGATTGGATGGGCTGAAGGGTCTGTTTCTATGCTGTACTTTTCTATGACTCTGTTCTATTCTCATTGCCCTGACTGATGAAGGCCAGTATGTCAAAAGTCACCGTCCTGTCTGTCTGGGCCGGCTCAGTTAGTGCAACGCTTTACGGCTTGGGGTGTGCCAGAGTCTGGAGTTGAATCCTGGCACTGTGCTGTAAGGAGTCTCTGTACTTCTTCCCTGTGGAAAGCGTGGGTTTTCCCCGGGTGGGCCAGTTTCATCCCACAGTCCAAAGACGTACTGAGTAGGTTAATTGGTCATTGTAAATTGTCCTGTGATTAGGTTAGGGTTAATCAGGGTTGTGGGGTCTGGCTCAAAGGGCCTGAAGGGGCTACACCCCGCTGGATTGCTAAAATAAAAAAAAACCTGCAATATCACTTTCAGGGAACCACGTACTTGTACTCCAAGGCGCTTCTGTTCTCTGCACTCTCCACTGTCACTGTGAAAGTTGCACCTGAACTTGTCTTCCCAAAATGCAACCACCTTATTATTGTCACACGTACAGAGATACAGTTGAATGCTCGCCTTGCACACTGTTCGTTCGGGTCAGATCAGTGCACCGTGCATTGAGAGAGAACATGGTAAACAATAACAATGCAGAGTCAAGTGCAACAGCTACAGAGAGAGTGCAGTGCGGGGAAACGATAAAATGCAAGGGGAGCGGAGAAGAGAGAAGGTCTGGGGTGGTGGAAACTTTGATCATGTTGGCTGCTTTACTGAGGGAGCAAGAAGTATAGACAAAGGGGAGGCTGCTTTCTGTGACGAACTGTGTCCACAACTCTCTGTAGTTTTCAGTGGTGTATCGATAAAAATCGGTAAGAGTTGATAGAGTCATTACAAATTGCTTTAGCTTCTTGAGGGAGTAGAGCTTTTCTTGGCTGTGACTTCAGTGTGGTTTCAGTTGGTGTTCCCTGAGGATCGCCACCTTGTTGTGGTGGAGAGGCGTGTGAAGGCCTGAGATCCCATGAGCAATGCTGTCCGAAGTTCAGCCATCTGTGCTGTTCTCCTGGTAGGGTCGCCCATGGTGGTAAGGTCAAGAGGGTGGTTCCAGTCAAAGAGGGATCCAACTAAGACCTCATTGGTGGAGCTGGAAGAAGACGATGACACATCACAGTGGCAGTGAAGGTGGAGGAAGGCTGCAGCAGTGAAGGGTTCCCAGTCATCTTGAATTCCATGTCACTGGACCCAGACTTAGATCTGTCAAGGACCATGTGGTGGCCGCCTGTGCGTCAGCCTCCCCACATTAAACAAGGTCATGCAGAGGCGTTCTCTGTTAAGGAATTCCATTTTCCACCACTGGTGATGTTCAGACCTAGGAACTTGAAGCTCTTAACTCTCTCAACCACGCAGTACGCTATTCGAATTTGTAGATGGGATGAGAGCAGAATCTGTCCATGCAGCAATGAGTGTACAGGGAGTAGAGAGGGGGACTGATGACAGAACCTTGTGGAGCACCAATGTGGTTGTAGTTCAAAGTTCAGAGTAAATTCATTATCAAAGTATGTATAAGTTAAAAGTTCAATGTAAACTTATTATCAAAATACATATATGTCCTGAGATTCACTTACTTGCGGGCATTCTCAGCAAATCCAAGAAAGTCAATAGAATCAATGAAAAACTGCATCCAACGAAAATTTGCATTTAATACAAATACAAAAAAAAATCAATAAATATCTAGAAAATGGGATGAAATGTCTTTGAAAGTGAATCCATAGGCAGTGAGAACAGTTCAGTTAGTATATGTCAGCATATACTACTACCTTTAGATTCATTTTCTTGCAGGCATTCACACTTGAACAAAGAAATACAATGGAATCAATGAAAAAAGTACACACAAAGACTAACAAATAACCAATGTGCAAAACAAGACAACCTGTGCAAACTGAAACTAAAGTTAATAAATAATACTGAGAAGATGAAGTGTTGTTGCCTATCCTAACTGATAGTGGTTTGTTTGTCAGGAAGTCAAGAATTCAACATATCAAAGTTAATCTCTGTAGTCTGGGGCCAGAGCCGAGGGATGAATCATTTCAGCTCTCTGCTCCATAAGGTTTACTCATCTGTACACTGAACTTCAGCTCTCTGCTCCACGAAGTTTACTCGTGTCTGCACCAAACTGAGTTTGTGGCCTGCAACTAACGGGCTTCTGAATCAGCTGTGGACTCACTTTTGTAGACTTCAGTTCTGAATGCTATTTGCTTACTTACATTGTTTGCACGATTTGTGTTTTTTCTCTCTCCGCACGTTGGACGTTTGCTGGTCTTCTATTGTTTAAATGGGTTCTGTTGGGTCTCTTTGCTCTGTGGCTGCCTGGAAGCAGACGAACCTCAAGGTTGTGTAAAGTATACATACTTTGATAATAAATGTACTTTGAACTTTGTAGTATGTTTAGTTTGCTTGCAGGTCTTTGTAGTTCCAACCAAGAACAAATTGCAGGGCAGAGTTCAGAGCAGGTAATAACTTGCCAGATATTAACTTCTGTTCCTCAGTTTCTGTGGCGGCGTGAGCTAAAGTTTCTCAGCTCTGTCTTAATGGAGCAAGGCAGACACTAACCTCCTGCTCCCTGTAAAATTTGTTTATTTCCATGAAGCCTTGTACTAGCTGCTGAGCCAAGAGAAATAGGAAAGGAATTTCTGGCACATTCCAATGGGATTAAAGGCAGCCCCACAGAAATCGCTCACATTTCTTAACCCTTACCTTCAAGAACCAAACAAAGCCTCGCAAAGAATTGTGAATAACAATTAGTGGTTAGGGTTTCAGTCGGTTGTTTTGAGTACCATAGGGTCAGTCCTTCAACCCATCATGCACAAGCTGACCTTTCCGATGAGCTAGGGGCATCGAAAACAAAAGGGTCAAGTCAAGTCGTGTCAAGTTTATTGTGATGTGCCCAAGTGTGGTGAGATACAGGTCCAATCAGGTACACAACGTTACAAGGATCACCCCCTTGTAATAATAATCAGTGAGGCACAGAGAATCTGTATTTACCAACAAGTAACTTTTATTGTCTCAACTAAAAAGCTCATAGGTTCACAAACTGACTACCTGTGTGCACCCCTCTCGAATTCCTGACTCTCCATGAACAGTCAATGAAGAGAAAAGGTATTACCCAGGAAAAGAGTCTATGTTGGCCCTGTGTTCCTTGTGGTCCTGATCTCCACGTGTCCATGGGGTCCTCCTTATCCACAATGGTTGGTCTATGGTTGCTGGAGAGCTATCGCCCCTGTGTATTTGGAACTCCTGATTCTTATAATTTCCTTCATCAATTGAACTGGTGGATCTCCATCCCATTGGCTCAAGGTCACCTGACCTACTTGGGTCATTTTCTTACTGGTCATTGTCCAGGGCTGCAACCAACATTGTTTCAAGGTTCTGCCTGCTCTAGCCTTGTGCATTTCTGTCTTTCAACTCTGATTGGTCTAAACCAGTTAAATGAGGTGACCCAGACAGAGCCTGACAAGATTACAGATTTCTTCATTGGTAGGTCTGGCATTTTACATAATAAGTAGCTACTCATCTGAGAATGGTCTCAGGTTTAGCAGGTCATTGCCTGAAGTTCCTTGTGTCCACATTCAGCTGCTCTGATCAGATCATCCCAGAGCAAGAGTCGGTTCAGAGACCACAAGATGGGGGGAAACAGAGACAACTGGTTTGTCTGCATCCCCTGTCCTTGACTCGTCAAATCCACTAATTGTAGACTGTAGCTTCTTCTGGCCAACAACAAATATAAGACATTCTGCATGAATCCAGAGTAACACACACAAAATGCTGCAGGAAGTCAGTTGCTCATGTGGCATCTACGGAAAGGAATAAACAGGTGATCTTTGCGGCTCACACCCTTCATCAGGACTGGGAAGAAAGGGGCAATTATTCATGTGCGTATTACCTAGGCAAGCCTACGGTTGGATTTGACACACTCATGTTTTCTATTTTATGGATTCTTTTGGGTTTCTTAGTTTTGTGGCTGCCTGTAAATAGATGAATCGCAAGGTTGTATAACATGTATAATAAATGTAGTTGGAATTTTGAAATTTGTTGTACATGTGCCAAATAAAGCTAATCTTTAATTTATAATGAAAAACTTGCCTGCAGCAACATCAAAGCAACCTAGGGACAGGCAACACACTGAACATTAATTATAGTATATAAGTTTATTTAATATAAAGGAGAAAGGTTTGGGCAAGAGGAAGGAGATTTAAAAGGGATTTAAGAGGTTGCTTTTTCTGCACAGAGAATAATTGGTGTCTGCAGTGCCCTGCCGGAGGAGATGGTGGAATCAAAAACATTCACTGCATTTAACATACTTTTAGACAGCCATTGGAATAGGCAAAGCAGAGAAGGATATGGTTTTAGTGTGAGCAAATCAGATCAGTGAAATCAGTCACTAGTAATTAGTTTATTATGGTCACATGTACCGAGATAAGCTCTTGCTTGCATACCAACCGGACAGATCATTTCATACATTGAAGTAGTGAAAACAAAAGCAGAATGCGGTAAACACAGGAGATTCTGCAAATGCTGGGAATCCTGAGCAATGCATACACAGGATGCCCAAGGAACTCAGCAGGCCAGACAGCCCTTATGGGAAGAAAGAATCAGACCGTTTATATTCCCCTCCACAGAGGCTGCCTGACCTGCTGAGTTCCTCCAGCGTTTTGTGTGTGGTACAGATCATAGGGTCACAGGGTCAGAGAAAGGTAGTACAGGTAGAAAAATGAGGTGAATCTGTGGCATTCATTGAGAAATTCATCTATGGAATTTCTTTATCCTGATGGTGGTAAATCTGTGGAATTTATTGTCACAGATGCCCGTGGAGGCCAAATCATTGAGTATGTTTAAAGTGAGGTTGATAGGTTCTTGGTTAGTAAGGGTGTCGAAGGTTATGAGGAGAAGACAGGAGAATGGGGTTGAGAGGGATAATAAATCAGCCACGATAGAATGGCAGAGCAGACTCATAGAAACATAGAAAACCTACAGCACAATACAGGCCCTTCGGCCCACAATGCTGTGCTGAACATGTCCCTACCTTAGGAATTACTAGGCTTACCCATAGCCCTCTATTGTTCTAAGCTCCATGTACCTATCCAAAACTCTTTTAAAAGAACCTATCGTATCCGCCTCCACCACCATTGCCAGCAGCCCATTCCATGCACTCACCACTCTCTGCATAAAAAATTTACCCCTGACATCTCCTCTGTACCTACTTCCCAGAACCTTAAACCTGTGTCCTCTTGTGGCAACCATTTCAGCCCTGGGAAAAAGCCTCTGACTATCCACACAATCAATTCCTCTCATCATCTTATACACCTCTATCAGGTCACCTTTCATCCTCCATCGCTCCAAGGAGAAAAGGCTGAGTTCACTCAACCTGTTTTCATAAGTCTTGCTCCAATCCAGGCAACATCCTTGTAAATCTCCTCTGCACCCTTTCTATGGCTTCCACATCCTTCCTGCAGTGAGGCGACCAGAACTGAGCACAGTACTCCAAGTGGGGTCTGACCAGGGTCCTATATAGCTGCAACATTACCTCTCGGCTCAATTCCACGATTCAATTCCACGATTAATGAAGGCCAATACACTATATGCCTTCTTACCCACAGAGTCAACCTGCGCAGCAGCTTTGAGCGTCCTATGGACTCAGACCCCAAGATCCCTCTGATCCTCCACTCTGCCAAGAGTCTTACCATTAATACTATTTCTGCCATCATATTTGACCTACCAAAATGAACCACCTCACACTTATCTGGGTTGAACTCCATCTGCCACTTCTCAGCCCCTTTTTGCATTCTATCACTGTCCGACTGTAACCTCTGACAGTCCTCCACACTATCCACAGCACCTCCAACTTTGTGTCATCAGCAAACTTACTAACCCATCCCTCCACTTCCTCATCCAGGTCATTTATAAAAATCACGAAGAGTAAGGGTCCCAGAACAGATCCCTGAGGCACACCACTGGTCACCGGCCTCCATGCAGAATATGACCCATCTACAACCACTCTTTGCCTTCTGTGGGCAAGCCAGTTCTGGATTCACAAAGCAATGTCCCCTTGGATCCCATGCCTCCTTACTTTCTCAATAAGCCTTCGATGGGGTACCTTATCAAATGCCTTGCTGAAATCCATATACACTACATCTACTGCTCTTCCTTCATCAATGTGTTTAGTCACATCCTCAGAAAATTCAATCAGGCTCGTAAAGCACAACCTGCCCTTGACAAAGCCATGCTGACTATTCCTGATCATATTATACCTCTCACAAAGCCATGCTGACTATTTCTGATCATATTATAGCTCTCACAAAGCCATGCTGACTATTCCTGATCATATTATAGCTCTCAGAAAGCCATGTTGACTATTCCTAATCATATTATACCTCTGTATTCTATTCTGAATGCCCTTTGCTGTGCTTACTGCCATGCTACCATGCCACCCAGTCCACCTTGTAATGCCCTTTGCCAAGAGGACATAAGACATAGGAGCAGATTTAGGCCAATTGGCCCATCTGTTTCTATGAAACCCGTGTGGTCACGGGACGAGCAGAAAACTCCTTACAGACAGCAGCAAAATCGGACTCATGTCGCTGGCGCTGTCACAGTGTTTACACCGCCTGGTCCCTGCTCTCGCTCCATGACCCACACAGAGGGCTTCACCAGTGACAGAGTTCACTTCATTGAATCAGAGAACTGCTGCAGCATAGGAGGCTCTTCTGTCCCAACCTTGTGCTAGTCCCTCATAATTCCCTCCACCCTCTCTGCTTGCACCTCTCTGTCCCTCTGCACAGTAATCCATTTCCATCTCCACTCCATCTGCAGCTGTCACTCTAGCACTTCATTCTGCTTTCTGTTACTATTTTACCTTGTTCTACCTCAGTATGCCCTGAAATGATCTGATCTGTATGGACAGTATAGCAGACAGGCTATTCGCTGTATCTCAGCACATGAGGCCATAATAAACCAATCTCTCCAGAATGATATATTTCCTATATGACCAAACTTAAATGCATTACATACAGCACCTTCCAGGCTTAACCTCCGCACCTGTCTCTCTGCAGACACTGCTGTCGAGGGAGACGAGGAAACAGAAGATCCTTTGGCCACGGGCGATGAAGTCGAACCCTCACTGGGGACCCCAGGTGTTGAGCCTCCCAGCTTGCCAAAGAAACCGCCAACCAGTGTGGTCCACGGGGTCAGGAAAAGGAAACGGGCGAGCAAACAACTGCTCCCGAACAAACCCCAGGATATCCAGGTCAGTTGTGTTGGCTGCTGCCTAATCTACCTGCTGGGCAGGATGCTCAGGTTTCAGACTTACTTATGTACAGTGAAACATTAAGTGAAATGCATCGTTTCCATTGACAACCAACGCACCCAAAGGCATGCTGGGGGCAGCCCACAGTGTTACCTCTCATTCCGGCCCCAACATAGCATGTCTACTATGTTCAGTAGAATAACATAACAGCAAAACAGACGCCTTTCCCACCCACCCACTCATACACACACACACAGAGACAGGCCTCCAACCTCAGGACAGGCCACCTTCGGGCCTCTGTCCTTGTCCCTGGATTCACAGACTCACAGACGTTGGGCCTCCAAATTTGTACTTTGCCCAGGATTCGCCAATCATCTGTTTGACCTTTGGGCCTCGACCGCTGGTCCTCATGACTCCTTCAGGTCCCTGTGACTCCTTTGGGCCTTTATCTCTGGTTTTCGACCTTTAGACTTCTGACTCCGGATCTCCATGCTCTTGACTTACACCTTCGGCTTTACCCTCTGAACTTCACCAGGTTTGACCTTTGGGCCTCAACTGCTGGATTCAGAACGACCTCTGAACCCAATATGGGAGGGGGAGGGGTCAGTGGCCCTCGTGACTCACCAACTTAGAGATCACTGGTCTCAGTGCCTGCCAACACGACCTCTGGGATGCAGATATTTGACTGCAGAATGCTTCAATCCAGGCCAACTCTGCCCAGAATCTTCATTTACTGCCCCTGATCACCAACCATCTCCCCCTCATCCTTGTCCCTAAACCCCAAACTGACCTCTAACTCAAAGTTGAAAGTAATTTTATTATTAAAGTACATAGATGTCACTTTAACAACCCTGAGATTCATTTTCTTGTGGGCATATTCAATAAATTCAGAATAGAATAATTGCCATGAGAATCAATGAAAGACCACACCAACTGGATGTTCAACCAGTTTGCAAAAGGCAGCAAACTGTGCAAGTACAAAAAAAAAAAAAATAAATAAATAAATAAATAAGCAATAAATATCAAGAACATGACATGAAGATTCCTTGAAAGTGAGTCCATAAGTTGTGGAAACATTTCAATGATGGGGCAAGTGAAGTTGGGTGAAGTTATCTCCTCTGGTTCAAGAGCCTAGTAGTTCAGAGGTAATAACTGTTCTTGAACTTGGTGGTGTGAGTTCTAAGGCTTCTGTACCTTCCTCCTGATGGCAGCAGCGAGAAGAGAGCATGTCTTGGGTGGTGGGGTCCCTGCTTTTATGCAACAATGCTCCAGTAAGATGTGCTCAATGGTAGGGAGGGCTTTCCATGATGGACTGGGCCGTATCCACTATTTTTGTAAGATTTCCCACTCAAGGACATTGGTGTTTCCATACCAGGCTGTGATCCACCCAGTCAATATACTCTCCACTACACATCTATAGAAGTTTGTCAAAGTTTTAGATGTCATGCCAAATCTTTGCAAACTCCTAAGGAAATAGAGGCACTGCCAAGCTTTCTTTGTGTGCTGGGTCCAGAACAGATCCTCTGAAATGATAAGACAGTAAGATATAGGAGCAGAATTAGGCCATTTTGCCCATCAAGTCTGCTCCATCATTTCATCATGGCTGATCCAATTTTCCTCTCAGCTCCAATCTCCTGCCTTCTCTCCATATCCCTTCATGGCCCAGCCAATCAAGAATCTGTCAACCTCTGCCTTAAATATACATAAAGACTTGGCCTCCGCAGCTGCCTGTAGCAAAGAATTCCACAGATTCACCACTCTCTGGCTAAAGAAATTCTTCCTCATCTCTGACGTAAAAGGATGCCCCTTTATTCTGAGACTGAATCCCCGGTCTTAGACTTTCCCACCATTGGAAACATCCTTTCCACATCCGCTATATCAATAGTTTTCAATGAGGTCAACTCTCATTCTTCTGAATTCTAGTGAATAAAAGCCCAGAGCCATCAAACGCTCCACATGTGACAAGCCATTCAATCCTGGAATCATTTTTGTGAATCTCCTTTAAACACTCTCCAGTTTCAGCACATCCTGTCTAAGATAAAGGGCCCAAAACTGCTCACAATACTCCAAGTGAGGCCTCACCAGCACTTTATGTAGTCTCAACATTACATCCTTGCTTTTATATTCTAGTCCTCTAGAAATGAATGCAAACATTGCATTTGCCTTCCTCACCACAGACTCAACCTGCAAAGTAACCTTCAGGGAATCCTGCACAAAGACTCCCAAGTCCCTTTGCCTCTCAACTTTTTTTGTATTTTCTCTCCACTTAGAAAACAGTCTACCCTTTTATTTCTTCTACCAAAGTGCATGACCATACACTTCCTGACACTGTATTCCACCTGGCATTTCTTTGCCCATTCTCTCAATCTGTCTAAGCCCTTTGGTAGCCTTTCTACTTTCTCGAAACTATCTTAATATCGTCTGCAAACTGCAACAAAGCCATCAATTCCATCATCCAAATAATTGGCATATAATATAAAAAGAATCAGTCCCAACATAAATCCCTATGGAACACCGCTAGTCTCTAGCAGCCAACCAGAAAGGGCTCCCTTTATTCCCACTTTTTGCCTTCTTCCAGTCAGCCCGTGGTATTTCCTGTAATACCATGGGCTCGTAGCCTCTTGTGTGGCACCTTATCAAAGGCCTTCTAAACATTTAAGTACACAACATCAACCGATTAATTTTGTTTAACATGCTTGTTATTTCTTAAAAGAATTCCAACAGATTTCTCAGGCAAGATTTTCTCTTGAGGAAACCATACTGACTACAGCCTATTTTATCATGTGACTCCAAGTACCCTGAGACCTCATCCTCAGTGATTGACTCCAACACCTTTCCAACCACTGAGGTCAGACTAACTGGCCGATAGTTTCCTTTCTTCTGCCTCTCTCCCTTCCTCATGAGTGTTGTGACATTTGCAATTTTCCAGTCTTCTGGAACGATTCCAGAATCTGGTGATTCTTGAAGGATCATTACTAATGCCTCCACAATCTCTTCAGCCACCTTTTTCTGAACCCTGGGATGTACACCGTCTGGTCCAGACCTTTCAGTTTCCCAAGAATCTTCTCTCTAGAAATGGAAACTTCACACACTTCATGACCCCTGACGCTCTTGAACTTCCACCATTCTGGTAGTCAGTTTTATCTGCAATTTTGCCCTCATTGCTACCTCTCTAGCATCATTTTCCAGTGTTCCAATATCTACTCTTGCTTCTCTTTTACACTTTATTTATCTGAAGAATCGTTTGGTATCCTCTTTAATATTACTGGCAAGCTCACCTTTCTCATTCCATCTTTCCCTTCTTTGTGACTTTTTTAGTTGTCTTCTGTTGGTTTTTAATAGCTTCCTAATCCTCTAACTTCTCATTAATCTTTGATCTATTATGTGCTCCCTTTTTGGCTTTTATGTTGGCTTGTTAACCGCGGTTGTGTCACCTTGCCTCTAGAATACTTCCTCTTTGGGATGTATATACTGTATCCTGTGCCTTTCGAATTGCATCCAGAAATTTCAGCCATTGCTGTTCTGCTGTCATCCCTGCAAGTGTTCTTTTCCAATCAATTCTGGCTAACTCTTCTCTCATGCCTCTGTAATTTCCTTTACTCCACTGTAATATTGATACTGAGGAATTTAAAGTTGCTGACACTCTCCACCTCTCATCCTCTAAAGAGGACTGGGTCATGGACCTCTGGTTTCCTTCTCCTGAGATCAATAATCAGCTCCTTGCTCTTGCTGAGATCGGGTAGGAGGTTGTTGTTGTGGCACCACTCAGACAGATTACCTGCAAGCCCCTACACTGTCCCCAAAGCCATCCCAATGGACCTAAAAAACACAACTACAGTGCTGTGCAAATGTCTTAGGCACATATATATACAAACGTATATATCTGTATAGCCTTTGCACAGTACTGTAGCATTTTTATGTACAGGTTGACCTTCACTAATCCGGCACCATTGGGACCTGAGGAGTGCCGGATTAGTGAAAATGCCGAATTACAGAAGGATCACATTAAGCATAATCAGTGCTGGATTATCGAAGGAACTGGATTACAGGTAGTCGGATTAGTGAAGGTCAACTGTATTATGCTGTACTGCTGCCACAAAAAAAAACAAATTTCATGACATATGAGTGATGATAAACCAAATTTTGATTATGGGTCTCTATTGTGGACTGAGAGTGGGGAGGGGGCAGGGAGAGGGGAATCATGGTTGGGAATAGATAGAGTGGATAGCCAGTGCCTCTTCCCCGGGGCACCACTGCTCAATACAAGAGGACATGGCTTTAAGGTAAGGGGTGGGAAGTTCAAGGGGGATATTAGAGGAAGGTTTTTTACTCAGAGAGTGGTTGGTGCGTGGAATGCACTGCCTGAGTCAGTGGTGGAGGCAGATACACTAGTGAAGTTTAAGAGACTACTAGACAGGTATATGGAGGAATTTAAGATGGGGGGGTTATATGGGAGGCAGGGTTTAAGGGTCAGCACAACATTGTTGGCCATATTCTATGTTCTATGAAAAGGAGAAGGGAGAGGGGAGGGAGTGGGAAGCACCAGAGAGACATTTTGTAATGACCAATAAAGCAATTGTCTGGAACCAAATGACCTTGCCTGGTGTCTCAGGGCTGGGTGTGTCTGTCATTATCCTAGATGATGGGAAATTTGTTGTTCTATGGCAGCAGTACAGTACAAAGTCATAAAATGACTATAAATAACAAAAAAAAGATTGCGCAAAGAAAAGAATAACAAAGTGGTGTTCATGGATCTTTCAGAAATCTGATGGTGGAGGAGAAAAAGCTGGTCCTAAATCATTGAGTGTGTGGCTTCAGGTTCCTGTACCTTCTCCCTGATGGTAGTAATGAGAAGAGGGCCTGTCCTGGATGGTGATGGTTTTCAATGATAGATGTCTCCTTCATGAAGATGTTCTCGATGGTGGATGGCTGTGATAGGGATAGCTGAGTCCACAGCTCTCTGTAGCCTCTTGTGATCTGGTGCGGAGGCCCCTTCATACCAGATGGTGATGCAACCAGTCAGAATATTCTCCACTGCACATTGTAGAAATTTGTAAGAGCTTTTGGTGACGTACACACCAAATCCCCCCAAACTCTGATCAAGTAGGGCCACTGTCAGGCCTTCTTCGTAATTGCATCAATGTATTGGGTGCAGGACAGATCTTCAGAGATGCTGACCCCCAGGAACTTGAAGCTGCTCACACTTTCCACTACTGATCCCTCAATGAGAACTGGTGTGTGTTCCCTCAACCTTCCCTTCCTGAAGTCCACAATCAATTCCTTGGTTTTGCTGACGCTGAGCTTGAGGCTGGTTCCACAGCACCACTCAACCAGCAGCCCTATCTTACTCCTGTGGTGCCTCTTTCCGTGAACAAGATTAACCAAGTCCTTCTGTTCCAGGTTAGAGTACACGTGGCTGAAGGGCGTCAGATCCCGGGCGTCAACATCAGGCCTGTGGTTAAAGTGACGGTTGCCGGGCAGACGAAGACCACACGGATCCGGAAAGGCAACAACCCAGTCTTCGATGAGGTGAGGTGCAACCCTCCACCATTGAGGGTTGGTGAGGAACAAGAGTGACATAGGATCCGGACATGTAGAATCCTTGTGGGTAGAGTTAAGATAATGCAAGGGTAAAAAGACCCCAATGGGAGTTATATACAGGCCCCCAGACAGTAGCAGGATGTGGGATATAAATTTCAATGGAAAATAGAAAAGGCACATCATAAGAAGAGTTCAATATGCAGGTAGATTGGGAAAATCAGGTTGGTGCTGGTTCCCAAGAGTGGGAATTTGTAGAATTTGTAACTTTAGGGGAAAGGCAATTCTAGATTGGGTGTTGTGTAATGAAAGCAGATTTGATTAGGCAGGTTAAGGTAAAGGAACCCTTAGGAGCCAGAGATCTAATGTGAGAGAATTCATCCTTCAGTTTGAGAGGGAGAAGATAAAGTTTGATATATCAGTATTATAGTGGAGTGTAGAGAATTACAGGGAATGAGAGAGGTACACACACAAGTTGATGGTTCCCGCAGTCCAACCTGTAATTCCACTGATCTGACACTGGGGGCAGCACTGACAGGAGAGGCTACCCCTAACCAAGCACAGATGCCATGCTGCAGTGCAAGCCTGTGGCTTGAGACCGAGTCCTTGTGGCAACTGGGGTGATGCTGCTGCCTCACCGCCTGTCTCACCAGCAAACAACAGAAGCAGGCCTGCAGCAATCAATGTCCACCAGGGTCTTGCGATTGTAAAAGTAACGTCCAAGACAGTCACTCGCGGTTTCACTACACGTCACCTTCCTGCCAACTTGAAGGCACCAATTCTGGTATCTCCAGGTAGCAAGCAGCAACATGGTCTGCACCCATGTCTGCTCTTCTGAACCCAGTCCGGCCCCTCCTGTAGTCCGACGGCCCGACTCGAATCCTTGGCCTGAAGGATCTTTTAAGAATCATTAGAATCTGGAAAAGCTCCAGAGGACTGGAAAATTGCAAATGTCACTCCACTCTTTAAGAAGTGAGGGAGGTAGAAGAAAGGAAATTATGACTCAGTTAGCCTGACATCAGTGGTTGAGAAGATGTCAGAATCCATTATTAAGGATAAGGTCTTGGGGTGTTTGGAGATACATTGTAAAATGGGCCAAAGTCAGCAAGGTTTCCATAAAGGGAAATCTCGAATGACAATTCAAATCTTGAATGACAATTCTGTTGAAATTCTTTGAGGAAATAGCAGGCAGGATAGACAAAGGTGAGTTAGGGGATGTTGTTTATTTGGATTTTCAAAAGACCTTTGACAAGGTGCCAGACATGAGACTGTTCAACAAGACAAGAGCCCATGGAAAGATACTAGCATGGAAAGAGCATTGGCTGATTGGCAGGAGGAAAAATAATGGGAATAAAGGGGACATATTCTGGATAGCTGTTGGTGACAAGTGGTTTTCTGCAGGGGTTGGTGTTGGGACAGCTTCTTTTCATGTTATCTGTCAATAGTTTGGATGACAGAATTGATGGCTTTATGGACAACTTTGTGGACAGGGCAAAGACAGGTGAAGAGACAGGTAATATTGAGGAATCAGAAGAATCTCTAGAGGGCCTTAGAGAGATTGTGAGAATGGGCAAAGAAGTAGCAGATGGAATATAATGTAGGCAAGTGTATGGCTATGCAATTCAGTAGAAAGAATAAGGGCATAGATTATTTTCTAAATTGGGAAAAATTCAAAAATAAGAGGTGCAAAGGGACTTGTGAGTCCTTGTGCAGGATTCCCCAAAGGTTAACTTGCAGGTAGAGTCAGTGGTAAGCAAGGCAAGTCCAATGTTGGCATTCATTTTGAGAGGACTAGAATAGAAAATGTAATGCATTGGGCAGTCCGCGCTTGAAGTATTATGAACGGTTTTTGACCCCTTATCTAAGAAAGGGTGTTCTGGCATTGGAGAGGGTCCAGAGGAAGTTCATGAGAATAATCCCGGGAATGAAAGTGTTAACATATGTAATAACTCTGGGCTAGTACTCGCTGGAGTTCAGAAGAATGAGGGGGGGGAATCTCATTCAAGCCTATCTAATATTGAAAGACATAGATAGAGAGGATGTTTCCTGTAGTATCTGAGTCCAGGACCAGAGGGCAAGCCTCAGAATTGAGAGATGTCCATTCAGAACAGAGAGAGGAGGAATTTCTTTAGCCAGAGGGTAGTGAATAATTGTCGCATGTGGCTGGGAAGGCCAAGACATTAAATATAATCAAAGCAAAAGTTGACGGGTTCTTGATTACTGACGGTGTCAATGTTATGGGGACAAGGCAGGAGAATGGGGTTGAGAGGGATAATAAGTCAGCCATGAAGGAATGGCGGGGTAGACTTGATGGGCCAAATGGCTTAATTCTGCTCCTCTGTATGATGGTCTTATTGTTTAAAGAGTGTACCAGTGGCAGGTCATATCATCAGTTCACAGTCTCCCTTCCATTGAATACCATGGACCACCATAGAGTCATAGCATCATAGATGGAAACAGGCTCTTTGACCCAACTGGTCCATGCCAATCAAGATGCCAATCTGAGCTCATCTCATTTCTCCATGTTTGACCCATATCCGTCTAAATCTTTGCTATCCCTTGAGGGGAGGCTTAGTTTGGTGATGTACTGAGCTCTGTACATTTTCTTACGGTCTTGGGGAGTTGTCATACCAATCTCTGATGGTTAGATCACACCTTACTGTGTGCAGTTCTGGTCATCAGACTGTAGGATGGCACCCTGTAAAGGGTGCAGAGGTGATTCACCAGGAATTTGGGTCCTGGTGAACCAGGGGACCGCTTTGTTGAGCCCCTCCACTCTATCCGCCAGAAGTGGAATTTCCATTGGCCAACCATTTTAATTCTGATTTCCATTCCCATTCTGACATGGCGTTCTCTTGCGCCAAGATGAGGCCACCCTCACAGTGGAGGAACAGCACTTTATATTCCATCTGGGTAGCCTCCGAGCTGATGGCATGAATATCCATTTCTCCTTCAGGTAAAGAAAATTCCTTCCCCTTTCTTTTCTTCTATTCTCCACTCTGGCCTATCACCTTCCCCTAGTGCCCTTCCTTCTTCCCTTCCTCCCATGGTAACACTCCTCTCCTATCACATTCCTTCCTCTCCAGTCCTTTACCTTTCCCACCCACCTGGGAGAAAACTGGAGAGAACTCACACAGTCATGGGGAGGACATACAAACTCCTTACAGACAGCGGTGGGAATTGAATCTGGATCATTGTCGCTGTAAAGCATTGTGCTAACCGCTTTACTACAATTCTGCTCCATGGTAATTATTGAGTTTCAGAGGCATTTAGACAGACAGCTAACTAGGTAAGGCACAGAAGGATATGGTCCTCATGTGGACAAATGGGATTAGTGTCGATAGACAAAAGGTTGGCATGGTCTCTATGCTGTTCACAATCTATGACTCCGTTTACAAGAAACTTGACTTCCATTTGAATATTTCAAGATCCTGTGGGAATGACTTATGCCCACATTCCTCAGTCCTGATGAAGGGTTTCGGCCAAACATCGACCGTTTATTCATTTCCATAGATGTAGCTTGACCTGCTGAGTTCCTCTGGCATTTCGTGTGCATTGCTCAAATCAATTGCTTTTTTCATTTACTGATCAAAAGTTCATCTCTGGACCAAGGCTCTTCAAACAATTAGTTTAGTTTGGGACTTTACTTTGCACTCGAGAAAAGCAAATGAGGTCTCATTCTCCAGAAATAAGGCACCTTCGACATTGTTTCAGTAACACACAGTGAGCATCAGTCTGGACTGCAGACTGAGCAGATTCAGTGGCCTTCATCTTCTTCCTGTATGGTGGACAATCTGCAAAACCTCCCGATGCATATTCTACCCAGTAAATCTTATATCCCCAACACTGCCATAATGCCCTACTGATGAAATGTTTAAGAGATATTGATACTGACGTTTGAATAGGCAAGGTATATGACACTAATGCAAGCAAATCTGATTAATGTAAATGGGCAGAAAAGGTTAGCATGAGTGTGATAGGCTGAAGGGCCCATTTCTGAAGCTTTACAATCAAAGATTCGGAGTCTTATGTTACAACCAGATGGGATTCATGTGACTTGATGAGTCCTTCCAGCATTTTGTGTGTACACCCTTGGAACCTATCTCAACATTTCAGTACTATCCTGGTTACCTGGTTACTATACTCCCATTCACCCTGTACCCTTTTCGTCTAGAAAGTCATTTGCCTCCATCTTAAATATGCTCAGTCTCTTGGCTTCTTCGGATGGAGAATTATAATTCCACTATCCTCTACTGATAGCCAGCTGGTGGTGTACTGGCAGCAGCGCCGGACTTTGGAGCGAAAGCTCCCGAGTTCGAATCCAGCCGGCTCCCTTGCACACTTTCTGTCCATGCTGGGTTGAGCGTCGAGCTAGCAACTCGGCCTCATAAAAATAGGAAAGCCTGAAGGCAAACGCTCAATGTTTCAGGAACAGCTTCTTTCTCTCTGGCATAAGATTTCTAACCGGACAATGAACCCGTGAACACTAACTCACTACTTTTTAATTTTTATTTTTGCACCGACATATGCCGGTGATATTAAACCTGATTCTAAACATGAAATGAACAGTCCTTGAAAATGAGTACGTAGGTTGTGGGAACTTTTCAATAATGGGGCAAGTGAAGTTGAGTGAAGTTATTTCCTCTGGTTCAGGAGCCTGAATTCCACAGATTCACCACCCTCTGGCTAAAGAAATTCCCCCTCAATCTCCTTTGTTCCAAAGGGACGTCTTTGTATTCTGAGGCTGTGCCCTTTGGTCCTAGCTACCCCACTGTAGGAAACATCTTCTCCACGTCATCTCTGTCTTGGACTTTCAATAGTCAAGATGTTTCTATGAGATTTCCCCTCATTCTTTTAAGTCCCAACAAGCACAAGTCCAGAGTCATCAAATGCACTTAATATGTTAATCTTTTATTCCAATGAAATGTGAAGGTGCCAGTAAATGGGATTAGTACTGACTGGTACTAATGATGCTGTAAGACTAAGTGACTGTATGACTCAACTCCAGAGAATCTTCTGACCCAATCATGAGTAATTGTAGATTTGCAGAGCAACTGTTCCAGAACAGAACAAAGGAAACATCTTGTTGGAAGTCTGAAGCCAGGACACACATAGAAAGCTGGAGCAAGAATATACCCTTCTGGTAGTTTCTCCCCACTCCCCCTGCTCTCTTTTCATCCCCCATCCTGCCTCCTCTCGGAACGCTTCTCCTCCCCTGCCCATCACTTCCCTCTGGTGCCCCATCTCCTTCCCTTTCTCCCATGGTACATTTTCTCCTCTTATCAGATTTTCTTCTTCAGTCCTTTACCTTTTCTACCTATCATCTCCCAGGTTCTCACTTCATCCTCCTTCAACCACCTTCCTTCTCCCTCACGTGCTTTCACCTGCCAGCTCGTGCATCTTCCCCACCCTCTACATTCCTATTCTGGCCTCTGCCCCTTTCCTTTCCAGTCCTGATGAAGGGTCTCAGCCCAAAATGTCCAATCTATTGCTCTCCATAGATGCTGCCTGACCTGATGAGTTCCTCCAGCACTTCTTGTGTACACCGTTGGAACCTATCTCAACATTTCAGTACTATCCTGGTTACCATATTCCCATTCGCCCCATATCCTTTTTGTCTAGAAAGCCATTTGCCTCCGTCTTAAATATGCTCTGACCCTTGGCTTCCTGGGATGGAGAATTATAATTCCACTATCCTCTACAGATAGCCGGCTGGTGGCATAGTGGCATCAGTGCCGGACTTCGGAGCGAAGGCTCCCAAGTTCGAATCCAGCTGACTCCCTTGCACGCTTTCCATCCGTGCTGGGTTGAGCGTTGAGCTAGCAACTCGGCCTCGTAAAAATAAGAAAGCCTGCTTAAAAAACGCCGTCATGACAGCGTCGCGATGACTCCAGTTGGAGTTAAGGGCTTTCTTTTATCCTCTACTGAAGGCATTTGTAAATTGGTCTGAAGATGGGGTGGCACGGCAGTGTAGCTATTAGCGTAATGCTGTTACAGCACCAGGCACCAGCTGCCGGGGTTCTATTCCCACCACTGTCTGTAAGGGGTTTGTATCCTCTTCCTGTGACCACGTGGGTTTCCTCCCACGTCTCAAAGATGTACCGGTTAGTAGGTTAATTGATCCCGTGGGTGTAATTGGGTGGTGCAGCCTCACTGAGCTGGAAGAGCTCGTTACCGTGCTGTATCTCTAAGTAAAATTGACAATGAAAAAAGCCGCAAACTCAACATTTCAGGAACAACTTCTTCCCCTCTGCCATCAAATTTCTGAATGGACCATGAACCCATGAGCACTACTTTACTACTTTTGCTCACTTTTTGTTCTACTTGATTAATTTAATTTTTAATGTATATTTATTATTGTAATTTATAGCTTTTAATGTATTCTCTGCTGCTGCAAAACAAATTTCACAACATATATTGGAGGTATTAAGTCTGATTCTGATTTTGTTATTGTCACAACTACCTAGGTACAGTGAAAAACTTGTCTTGTATACTGTTCATACAGATCAAATCATTACACAGTGCATGGAGCTAGATCACAGTAAAATGCTAACAGAATGCAGAATAAAAGGTTACAGTTAGAAAGTGCAGTGCAGGCAGACTTTAAGGTGTGAGATCGTAATGAGGTGGATTGTTATCAGGAGTTTGTCAGATTGTGTGAGGAACTATTCAAAAGTCTCATGACAGCAGGATAAAAGCTGTCCTTGAGCCTGCTGCTACATGTTTTCAGGCTTTTGTATCTTCTGTCCGATGGGAAAAGGGAGAAGAGAGAATTCTTGAGGAGGGTGGGGTCTTTGATTATGCTGGCGGTAATTTCTCACCAGTTGAACAACCCACTGCACTTGCACTGTGATTACCAATGGGAAGAGCTCCACACAGTGTCTGCATGACATTGTCACTGTGTAAGGATGCTTCCTGTCTCTCTGGCTCTCCAATACAATTCACCAGGTGAACTTTTGGCTCATTGGCCTTCATAAATCAAAATACTGACCACAGGAGTTGGGATGTTATGTTGAAGGTCAAAGTTCAAGGTAAATTTATTATCAAAGTACATATATGTCACCATATACAGCCCTGAGATTCATCTTCTTGTGGACATAATAAATAACAGAATCAATGAAAGACCACATCAACTCAGTGTGCAAAAGACAATAAATTGTGCAAATGCAAAAAGAAAGTAACAATAATAAATACATAAATAAACAATAAATATGGAGAACATGAGATGAAGAGTCCTCGAAAGTGAGTCCATAGGTTGAGGGAGCAGTTCAGTGATGGTGTGAATGAAGTTTTCTCCATTGGTTCAAGAGCCTGATGGTTGGAGGGTAGAAACTGTTCCTGAACCTGGTTTTGTGAGTCCTGAGGCTCCAGTACCTTCTTCCTGATGACAGTAGTGAGAAGAGAACATGGCCTAGGTGGTGGGGGTACCTAATGATAGATGGGTTTACCCGTGGCAACATTCCGTGTAGATGTGCTCGTTGGTGGGAAAGGGTTTACCTGTGATAGGCTGGGCTGTATCCACTACAGCTCCGATCCTTGGAAATTCATGCAAATTGAAAAGCCAAAGCAGCTTGATTATACGAACAAACCCAGCCAATTGTTCCCAAAAGGTTGACCAAATAATTCCAAATCCATCTGTCACCTTAGTCTCCCAACTATCATCAAACATGCACATCTGCCTCCTACTTCCACTCAGAGTTCAAAGTTCAAAAGTAAATTTTATTATCAAAGTACATAGAGGACATAGACCATTACAGCAGCATATAGGCATTTGGTCCATGATGTTGTGAAAATCTTTTAACCTACCCCAGGATCAATCTTCCCTCCCACATAGCCCTCCATTTTTTTTCATCCGTGTGCCTATCTAAGAGTCTTTTAAATGTCGCCAATGCATCCACCTCTAATGGTAGGGCACTCTCCACTCTCTGAGTAAAAAAACTACTTCTGACATCCCCCCTAAACTTTTGTCTAATCATCTTAAAATTATGCCCTCTTGTATTAGCCATTTCTATCCTGGGGAAAAAGATCTCTTTTTTTTGTTACCATATATTACCTTGAAATTTATTTTCTTGCAAGCATTTAGTGGGAACATAAAGAAATACAATTAAACCTTTCAAAAACATTTTAACAAAGAATGTGCAAATGAAGTCAAGTTGTGCAAATAAATGCAAGACTGAGAACATGAGATGTAAAGGCTCCTTGAAAGGAAGAATTAGTTCAGAATTGAGGTGAGTGAAGATGTCCATGCTGGTTCAGGACACAAAAACTGTTTGTGAACCTGGAGGTGTGGGGCCTAAGGTTCTTTGGAACGAACCCATTGTTCACGATGTACTAAACAAGATGCAAACTCTGCTGCTATTGTCCAACACAGAGGAACCACTAACAATCTCTCCCTGCTCTTCACAGACTTTTTTCTTCAACTTCTACGACACTCCAGCTGAACTTTTTGATGAGCCAATATTCATCATGGTGAGTGCTGTTGTACAAAGGAAACTCTGTGCTGAATCTGCGTCGTCTCTGTGGTGATGGGCTGGTGTAAGCAGAGTCTGACTATGAGCCTCGCATTACGTGATGGGACAATGTAGAGGGAGCTCCATATGGTGTCTAATCCTGGGAGTGTGTGAGGGAACGGTGTAGAGGGAGCTTCACTCAGTGTCTGACCTCAGGAGTGTGTAGTGGGATCTGAACTTGGTGACTGACTCCAGGGATGTGTGTTGCTATGGTACGGAAGGAGTTTTGCTCTGTGTTTGACCTCCGGAATCTGTGATAGATCCGTGCAAAGTGAGATTCACTCTGTGTCTGACCCCGGGAGTGTGTGAAGGGACAGTGTGGGGGGAGCTTCACTCTGTGTCTGACTCTGGGAGTGTGTGATGGGACAGTGTAGAGGGAGCTTCACTCTGTCTGACCCCAGGAGTGTGTGATGGGACCGTGTGGAGGAAGCTTCCCTTTGTATCTGACCCCGGGAGTGTGTGATGGGACAGTGTAGAGGGAGCTTCACTCTGTGTCTGACCCTGGGAGTGTGTGATGGACGGTGTAGAGGGTGTTTCACTCTGTGTCTGACCCTGGGAGTGTGTGATGGGACAGTGTAGAGGGAGCTTCACTCTGTGTCTGACCCCGGGAGTATGTGATGGGATGGGGTAGAGGGAGATTCACTCTGTGTCTGACCCCGGGAGTGTGCGAATGGGACAGTGTGGAGGGAGATTCACTGTGTGTCTGACCCCGGGAGTGTGTGATGGGACAGTGTAGAGGGAGCTTCACTCTGTGTCTGACCCCAGGAGTGTGTGATTGGACAGTGTAGATGGAGCTTCACTCTGGCCTTGTCTCATTTGGCAAAGGGTTCATCTGCCACTGACACACTGAGTGTCTGTAATAATTCTTCTTGTTGATCCGCGTGGAGGAGCTTTTCTTAAAGACCCTACACCCACCAGCACATCTTCCACAGTTCGATGATCTGTGTTACTGTGAGGAGCACGTCATCGGTATGAGCTGAGAGGATCTCCCCCACAACCGGCCCATGCAAAGACAGGCCCTTCAGCCTGCGTTGAATGAAAAAAAATCAGAATGTCTCCATGCTCTCTCCGGCAATGTGGCATCGTTGACACATTCTCTGACCCAGTTATAGGGAAAGGTTGATTGGGTTTGGACTTTATTTGGGTAGATTTGATACAGGTATACAAAATCAAGGGTAAAATTAGTGTAAATGCAAGCGGGCTTTTTCCACTGATTTTGGGTGAGATGGGAACTAGAGGTCATGGGTTAAGGATGAAATGTAGAACAATGAAAGAGGGAAAGGTGGAAATCCGAAGGGAAACTTTTTAACTCAGTTTAAAGTTCAAAGTTCAAATTTAGTATCAAAGTATGTATAGTGGATTCTGGTTATGGCCATCGGTTCATCAGGGCAGCCAATTATTTGGGACAACTCTTAAATTATTGGAGAAGGTAGCCGGGACTCCCTTCATTTATCTTGAACGCTATGCTGCTTAACTGGGACAGAAAACTCTTACCAAACAGTTTCTAAGTCACATCAGTCATCTGCACTTGAGTGGCTGTTAGAACGATTAGAACAGTTTTTAATCTGCATCAGTTGCATGTGTTTATGTTCAAAAAGCAGTGATTTTTGCCAGTGATAGTTGGTGAGTAATATAGAGTAAAACAATTCAGAACCGTTTTGCTCACTGCAGTTTCAAGCATTCAGGCTTGGAGATGCCAGAAATGGCCGGGAGTGAAAATCAAACAATTTCACCTGCTTCAACAAGTTAGGACCTACAAAGAATTTGAAGATATCAACAATCATTTTGAATGTTAGAAGGGAAATGAAGTTTTGGAGGATGAATTGTCAAAAACATTGTACGAAGGCATCCATTTTCTACACTAGATGTCTGCGCTGATTTTGTTCATTTACAGTCAATCATGGCAGCGTACACTGGATGAAATCCTCTGTTGATAACTATTGTGAACTAATACAGTTTTATAGTACTGTAGTAGTATTGGTATATGTTCTAATTTGTTCTGTATTTCATTTAAATACATAATTTGTTATTCAGTTAAATGGTAGTTTGCTGGTTTTATACCTTTAAAATTATTCCCATGAAACTTCGGCTAATTGGGCCAAAATATGCTGGTCCTGGTGTGCCTCAATTAATGGGAATCCACAACCTTGACATTCATCTTTTTGCAGGCATGTACAAAAAAAAGAAACACAATAGAATTCACAAATAAAACACACAGCAACGACCAACAAACATCCAATGTGTAAAAGAGGACAAATCCTGTGAATAGTAAAAAAAATAAACAGATAACACACGGAACCTGAACGACAGAGTGCCCGATAGTGAGTGCACAGCTGCAGAGCCCGTTCAGCATGGAGGCGAGTGAAACTAGGCCTGGAGTCTGAAGGCCGTAGGGCAACAACTGCTCCTGAACCTGGTGGTGTGGGACTCATGACTCCTGCACCTCCCACCTGATGGCAGTAGTGAGAAGAGGAGAACGGTCCAACGCAGGCAGACACCGCCAAACGCCAGCTCGCTTTCTGCTCTCAGGCCTTGACATTTTAATCTGGCATGGAATAATGGAGCTGATCACGGGTTCACTTTCCACTCTCAGGCCTCAGTGCAGCATCCACTCTCAACGATGTTTTCCCTGGCAATGGCTGGAGCTGCACTCTTGAAAGTCGTCTACCAAATCCTTCAGCAGATTGTAAAACTGCTAGTTTGTTTAGATGATTCAAAAGTACATTTTCTAAGGTTAAATTACAATCAATGGTTTGCAGTGATCATAGTTCAGAAGAAGTATGCTGCTTACAAAATGCTACTGTATATAGTCAGCGCTATCTAGGGATCTTGGGCAGTGAGAGTGTGCAATGATACGGTGAAATATCTAAGGGGAACCTGAGGGAGGAACTTCTTTGCTCAGAGAGTGGTGAGAGTGTGGAACTCTGCCAGTGGAAGTGGTGGTTGTGGGTTCGATTTCAACATTTAAGGGAAGTTTGGATAAGTACATGGATGGGAGGGGTTTGGAGGGCTGTGGTCTGCTGCGGTTTGTTGGGACTAGGTTAATTAACAGTGAAGCACCGACTAAGTGGGTCAAATGTCCTGTTTCTGTGCAGAGTCCCTGATGGACTTTCCTGACCTGCCCTGTGGGTACCTTCTCCTAATGATTTTATTTGTGTTCTGTAGGTCTACAACTCCTACACTCTGCGTTCAGACTCTGTGATCGGGGAGTTCAAGGTGAGACACCCATGAAAAATCCTCTTTGAATTTATATTGGGTGTTGTACAGGCTCATGGCTGTTTGGTTAATTATTTGTCCTTTCTGTTACAGATGGATATTGGGACGGTTTACTCCGAGCCGAGTAAGTAGTGTGTGAGGAACCTTAATGATCCTGGAATTTCCATCCTGCTGCCCACTCTAACCACCACTCACTTTGCCCACTCCCCTCCCCCTATCTCCCCCTCCTCCTCCCTCTCTCCCCATTTCCCACTCCACCCACTCCCACTTCGCCCCATCTCCCTTCTCCTCCCTCCCCCTCCCCATCTTCCCATTTTCCCATCTGCCCTCTAGACCCATTCCCACCACCTCCCCTCCCCTTCTGTCCAACCTCTACCCATCACTCTTTCCCACCTCTACACATCTCTCCCTTTTTCCCACCGCTACCCCATCTCTCCCTCTTTCCCATCTCTACCTATATCTCTCTCCCATCTCTACCCAGCCCCTCTCAGCTCTACCTGTCTCCACCTCTCTCCCACCATTACCCATCTCCCCTCTCTCTCCTGACTCTAACCCCTGCCTCTCTCTCCCACCTCTAACCATCTCCCCTTCTCTCCCAACTCCGCCCATATTCCTCTCTCTCCAACCTCTACACATCTCCCTCTCTCCCAACTCTACAAATCTCCCCTTCTCTTCCAACTATACTCATCTCCCCCTCTCCTCCACCTCTACCCATCTCTCCCTCTCTCAACTCCACCCATGTCCCCTCCTGCTCACGTCTGCACATCTCCCTCTCTCCCACTTCTATCCATCTTCCCCTTGCTGCTACCTCTGCCCAAAATACCCCTTTCCTCCTTCCCCATTCCCCATATCTTCACTTTCCCTCTCCCCCTCTGCACTCACTCCCCCTGCCCATCTCCCCACTCCTGTAACTCCCCCCAACCGTCTTGCCTCTCATTCCCCCATCTCCTTCCCCTCTCCCCCCCCTCTTCGCCTCTCCTCCCTCTTCCCTCTTCTTCCTCCTCTCCTCCTCTGCCCTACCTCCCCACTGTCACTTTCCAAACCGACTCTTGCCGTAGTCCTCTCTTTCCCTCTTGCAGCCTCTCTTGCTTCACCCCTCTCTCCCCTTTCTGTCCACTCTACCCCCTCTGTCCTTCTCCCTTTCTCCACCTCCCACTCACCACCACTTCTTTTCTCCAATCCATCACCTCTCTCCCTCGCCCTTGTCTCCCCATCTCCCCCTCTTCCTACTGTCCCTCCCTCCATCTACCCCTCTTCCTACTGTCTCCCCTCCCTCTACCCTTCCCCTACCCTCTCTCCCATCTCTCCCACCCTTCTCCTTTCTCCCTCTTCCCCTTTCTCCCTCTCCTCCTCCCCTGTACCCCCTCTCCCCCTTCCTCTCCCTCTCTCCACCCTCTCTGCCCCTTTCCCACTCTCTCCCTTTTCCCCTTTCTCCCCCTTATCCCCCCTCTTCCCCTTGCTCCCTCTCCTCCTCTCATCCTTGCCCCCCTCATCCATGGCTCCCTCTTTTCTCTCCCCTCTGCCACTTGCCCCTCCCAAACCTCCAATCTTTCCCCTTCTCCCTGATCCTCTACCTCTACTCCTCCCCTCTTCCTCTCATCCCTTCTCTCTCCCCATCATCCCCTTCTCCCCTTACTTCATCTTTCCCCCTCACCCACTCTTCCCCGCTCTGCCCCTGTACCCCTATAACCCTCTTCACCACTCCCCTTTCCCACTCTCCCTCCCTTCTTCCTCTCTTCCCTTCACCCAACTTTCTCCCTCTCTCTCTTTGCCCCCTCCCCTCTCCCTGTCCCCCCTCCATCTTCTCTCTCCCCATCCCCCTCTCCATCTTCCCTCTCCCCTCACCCCCTTCCTCTCCCCCCCGTCCCCTCACTTCCTTACTCCCCCTCTTCCTCTTTCTCTCCCCTCCCCCTTGCCCCCCTCTGCCCCTCTCCCTTTCTCCTCCTCCCAATCATCACTTCTTTTCCCCACTCTACCCCTGCTCCCTCCTTTCCCCCTCTCTCCTCTCTCCCTCTTCTCCCCTTCTCTCTCCCCATCTCACCCTCTTCTTTCCCCCTCTCCCCCCTCTCTCCCTCTCTGCCTCTCTTTCCCCTCTCTCCCCCTCTCTGTCCCTCTCCGCCTCTCTTTCCCCTCTCTCCACCGTCTGGCTCTCATCCTGCCCCCACTCCCAACCGTCCTCTCTCTCCACTGTCACCCTTTCCTATCCCTCCTCTTCCCTTCTCCCTCTCTCTCCACCGTCCCTTTCTCCCCACAGTCCCCCTCTTCCTGCTGTCCTCCACTGCCATCTCCCTTCTCTTTTCCTCTCCCCCCTCACCGCTGTCTCTTTCTCCCCACTGTTCCCCTCTTCTCCCTTCACCCTACACTCCCCCTTTCCCCTCTTCTCCCCTCTCTCGCCAGTGTCCCCCTCCCTCCTGGCCCCTCATCATCCTCTCCGCTTCCGCTCCCCTCTCTCCCCTATCCATCTACTCATCCTCCCCGTTCCACATTCTCCCTCTCACCCTCCTATCTCTCCTACCCCACTCATCCCCTCTCTTTCCACTCCCACTCTTGCCCACTCTCTTCCTTTTTCCCCTTTATCCCCCCCTCCTCTCTTACCCCCCCTCTCCATGGATTTCACCCTCTGACCACAATCCGTGTCAGCTCTCCACAGCTCCGGTATCATTCCGGCCCCAGTTAACATCCTGGGATGCTTCATCACATGAAATCAGCTGCACAGATCGTTCAGTACACAAGATGTGACAGAATCGGAATCCAAAGCAATACCCAATCTACTGGAGGAACTCAGCAGGTCGAGCAGCATCTGCGAGGAAAGGAACTGCCAATGTTTCTGATCTAGTCCCTGCATCCCTGCATCGGGTCTGGCTCCCTCAACCCGAAATGCTGTAAGCTGCTTTCCCTCCCCAGATGCCGCTCGACCCGCTGAGTGCCTCTGACAGATTGTTTGTTGCTGAGTGGTAAACAACCTGTGCGTGATGTTCTGTTTCAATCTGACTGATATGTCTCCTGCAAGTAGTGTAGGTTTCCGATGTTTGATCCAAAGTTCTTTCAGAAGTCTGGAAAGAGGCTCAGAACTTGTTGCTTCATAGTCGTTTTATTAAGCACGAAAAGGACAAAGAGGAATGGAAACGTAGAGTTGAAAAGGTCGAGTAGTTGAGAACAAAGAACAGAAAACAGGAAAAAAGATGGTGGGGCAACATGTTCTTATACCATCATAGATGAGAAACATTCCATACAAATTTGTAGATAAGAGCTAACCATCAAGTGGCCCCTATTCAAATAACGCAATATCAGAAGACTTCCAGTCATACAAAGAATTGTATTCACCAGGGGAAACACTGAACAATTGCATATACATACTGCGACCACTAGGAAACATGCTAAACAATTGCTGTGTATATATATATATATATATATAGGCAGTTATTCAGGTAGCCACCAAGGGAGGTGCAAGGCACTCCGTCCCTCTGCTAGCCTGCAGGTCACCCTTGGGCAAGGTGTGGCACCTGCCTAGCCCCCTGATCGGGGTCACGTGAAGCTATGGGAACAGGTGATGGATGGCCATATGAGCAGCTGGTGCATATCGCAAGTCCTGGTTATGCGACCACTGACGCCAGGCAGACAATCTCTCAAGAGTATTGATAATGGCAGGGGTCACCTGCCTTGTAAAGACACTGCCCAGAAGAAGGCAATGGCAAACCAGTTCTGTAGAAAAATTTGCCAAAAGCAATCATGGTCATGGGACCACAATCGCCTGTGTAATAGGTCACGGCACATAATGATGAAGAGGTAGTTATATAAAATATTCACATGCATAAATTGTAAAACTCCAAAGAAAATAACAAAGATATTGTAAATCAAACAGTATGAAAATTCAAAATTTCCACATTATTTACCCTCTGTTTCATCCTGTCCTATGAGAAGCCAATATCCCTCCCTCTTCCTCTCTTCATGGACCTGAACACCTGGAACCTAACCACACCCATGAAGTCCTACTTTTCCTTACTTTGCCATGGTGATACAACAGTTTGGAATCCGTTGGCAACAGTGTGTTCTATTTTAAACTATTTTTGAGGTTTTAAGAAGTGATTACTAGTACTTCACTTCCTTGAAATTCATTGGCACAGATGGTTGTGGAGGCCAAGTCTATTCTAGTCCTCTGGAAGTGAATGTGAATGTGAATATCGCATTGCGTTGGTAACTTGCAAGTTAACCTTCAGGAAATCCTGCAAAAAGACTTCCAAGTCCCTTCACACTTTTAGAGTTTTGGATTTTCTGCCCGTTTAGGAAATAGGCTAAGCTATTATTCCTCCTCCCAAAGTTCATGACCAGACACTTCCTGACATTGTATTCTATCTGCCACTTCTTTGTCCAGTCTCCTAATCTGTCTCGGTCCTTCTGCTTCTTCAATGCTACCTGCCCCTTCATATCTTTCTTCATTAGGTTTTTTTTAAGAGTCTGTTAGATAGGTACATGGAGCTGAGAAAAATAGAGGGCTATGTGGTAGGGAAATTCTAGGCTGTTTCTAGAGAAGGCTGCATGATCGGCACAACATTGTGGGCCTGTAATATGCTGCAGGTTTCTATGATTCTATGGTTCATATTATCCACAAACTTGGCCACAAAGCTATCAATTCCATCATTTAAATAGTTGACATATAATATGAAAAGAAGTGTTCCCAATAAAGACCCCTGTGGAACACCACTAGTCCCCGGCAGCCAAATAGAATAGACCCCTTTTATTCTCACTCTTTGTCTCCTGCCAATCAGTCACTGCTTTATCCATGCTAGTATTTTCCTACAATACCATGGGCTCATAATTTGTTAAGGAGCCTCATGTTTGGCACCTTGTCAAAGTCCTTCTGAAAATCCAAGTACACAACATCCACTGATTCCCCTTTGTCTATCCTGCTTGTCATTTCTTCAAAGAATTCCAATAGATTTGTCAGGAAAGTTTTCCCCTGAAGGAAACCATGCTGACTTTGGCATATTTTATCATGTGGCTCCAAGTATAGTGAAACCTTATTCTTAACAATTTTCTCAACCACTGAGGTCAGGCTAACTGGCCTATAATTTCCATTTCTCTGTTGCTCTTCCTTCTTGAAGATTGGAGTGAAATTTGGAATTTTCTGGTTTTGCAAGGTCATGCCAGAATCTAATGATGCTTGAAAGATCATTAGTAGTTCCCCCACAATCTCTTCCATAAGACAATAAGACCATAAGATATAGGAGAAGAATTAGGCCATTTGGCCCATTGAGTCTACTCCAACATTTCACCATGTCTGTTACAATTTTCCTCTCAGCCCCAATCTCCTGCCTTCTCCCTGTACCCCCTTATGCTCTGACCAATCAAGAATCAATCAACCACTGCCTTAAATATACATAAAGACCTGGCCTTGACAGTGCCTGTGGCAAAGAATTCCACAGATTCACCTCTCTGGCTAAAGAAATTCCTCATCTCTGTTCTAAAAGGATACCCCTCTATTCTGAGAGTGTGTCCTCTGGTCTTAGACTCTCCCACTATAGGGAACATTCTCTCCACATCCACTCTATCAAGCCTTTCACCATTCGATAGGTTTCAATGAGGTTCTTCTGAATTCTAGTGAATACAAGCCCAGAGCCATCAGATGCTCTTCATATGACAGACCATTTAATCATGGAATCATTTCCATGAACCTCCTTTGAACCCTCTCCGGTTTCAGCACATCCCTTTTAAAAGAAGGGGCATAAAACTGCTCACCAGTGCTTTATAAAGTCTCAACATTATATCCTTGCTTTTATATTTTAGTCCTCTTGAAATGAATGCTAAAATCGCATTTGCCTTCCTCACCATAGACTCAACCTGCAAATTAACCTTTACGGAATCCTGCTCAAGGACTCCAAAGTCCCTTTGCATCTCAGATTTTTGAATTTTCTCTCCATTTAGAAAATAGTCAATCCTTTCATTTCTTCTACCAAAGTGCATGACCATACACTTTCTGACACTGTATTCCATCTGCCACTTCTTTGCCAGTTCTCGTACTCCATCTAAGCCCTTCTGTAGTCTCTCTATTTCCTCAAGACTACCTGCCCCTCCACCTATCTTCATATCGTCTGCAAACTTTGCAACTAAGCTATCAATTCATTCATCTAAATCATTGACATATAACGTAAAAAGAATTGGTCCCAACACAGACCCCTGTGGAACAGCACTGGTCACCGGCAGCCAGTCAAAAAAGGCTCCCTTTATTCCCACTCTCTGCCTCCTGTCAATCAGCCACTGCTTTGTCCATGCTAGGATCTTTCCTGTAATACCATGGGCTCAGAGCTTGTTAAGCAGTGCCATGTGTGGTACCTTGTCAAAGGCCTTCTGAAAATCCAGTTACACAACATCAACCGATTGTCCTTTGTCTATCCTGCTCGTTATTTCCTCAAAGAATTCCAACAGATTTGTCAGGCAAGATTTTCCCTTGAGGAAACCAGGCAGACTACGACCTATTTTATCATGTGCCTTCAAGTGCCTGAGACCTTATTCTTAACAATCGACTCCAAAATCTTCCTAACCACTAAGGTCAGACTAATTGGCCTATAGTTTCCTTTCTTCTGCCTCTCTCCCTTCTTGAAGAATGGAGTGACATTTGCAATTTTCCAGTCTTCCGGAACCATTCCAGAAACTAATGATTCTTGAAAGATCATTACTAATGCCTCCACAATCCCTTCAGCCACCTCTTTCATAATTCTGGGGTGTACAGCGTCTGATCCAGGTGATTTATCCCCCTTCAGACCTTTTAGTTTCCCAAGAATCTGCTCTCTAGTTATGGTAACTTCACGTACTTCATGTCCCCATGATACCTGGAACTTCCACATACTGCTAGTGTCCTCCACAATGAAGACTGATGCAAAATACTTCTTCAGTTTCGTCTGCCATTACTTTGTCCCCCATTACTACCTCTGCAGCATCATTTTCCAGGGCTCTGATATCCAGTCTCGCCTCTTTTTTTCACTTTATGTATCTGAAGGATATTTTGATGTCCTTTTTAATATTATTGGCTGGCTTACTTTTGTATTCTATCTTTATCTTCTTAATGATTTTTCGTTGCCTCCTGTTGGTTTTCAAATACTTCCCAACACCCCTCACTTCCCATTAATGGTTGCTCTATTATATGCCTTCCCTTTGGCTTTTATGTTGGCTTTGACTTCTCTCGTTAGCCACAGTTGTATCATCTTTCGTCTAGAAACTTCTTCCTCTTTAGGATGTATATATCCTACGTTTTCTGAATTACTTCCAGAAATTCTAGCTATTGTTGCTCTGCTGTCATCCCTGCGAGTGTTCTTTCAGAATCAGAATCAGGTTTTTTATCACCGGCATGTGACTTGAAATTTGTTAACTTTGCAGCAGCCGTTCAATGCAATACATAATCTAGAAGAGAAAAAAAACTAAATAAAATAAAAATTATAATAATAAATAAACAAGTAAATCAATTACAGTATATGTATCTTGAATAGATTTTTAAAAAGTGCAAAAAGCAGAAATACTGTATATTAAAAAAGTGAGGTAGTGTCCAAGGATTTAATGTCCATAATGGACAATCACTTCTGGCCAACTCCTCTCTCATGCCTCTGTACTTCCCTTTACTACACTGTAATAGTGATACATCTGATTTTAGTTTCTCCTTCTCAAATTTCAGTGTTAATTTGATCAAATTATGATCAAATTATCAGTTTTCCCTGAGAGTTCTTTTACCTTAAGCTCTCTGATCATTTCTGGTTCATTGCACAACACCCAATCCAGAATAGCTGATCCCCTAGTGGGCTCAACCACATGCTTCTCTAAAAAGCCATCTTGTAGGCACTCTAGGAAATCCCTCCTTCTGTCATCAGCACCAATCTGATTTTCCCAACCTACCTGTGTACTGAAATCCCCCATGACTATTGTAACATTGCCCTTTTGGCATGCATTTTCCATCTCCCGTTGTAATTTGTAGCAACATCTTCACTACTGTTTGGTGGCCTGTGTGGAACTCCCATAAGTGTCTTTTTACCCTTGTATCCACAATGATTCAACACCTTCCAGCCCTATGTCATCTCTTCCTAATTATTTGATTTCATTTTTACAGAGCAATTCCACCCCCTCTGCCTTCTTGCCTATCTTTTTGATACAATGTGTATCCTTGGACATTAAGCTCCCAACTATAATCTTTCAGCCATGATTCAGTGATGCCTACATCATACCTGCCAATCTGTAACTGTGCTGCAAGTTCATCTACCTCATTCCGTACGCTGCGCACATTCAGATACAACACCGTCCGTCCTGTATTCACCCTTTCCACAGATTGTCCACAGATCCCTGAAAGTTGCCTCACAGGTAGATGGGGTAGTTAAGAAAGCTTATAGGGTGTTAGCTTTCATAAGTCAAGGGGTAGAGTTTAAGAGTCACGAGGTAACGATGCAGCTCTATAAAACTCTGGTTAGGCCACACTTGGAGTACTGTGTCCAGTTCTGGTCGCCTCACTATGGGAAGGATGTGGAAGCATTGGAAAAGGTACAGAGGAGATTTACCAGGATGCTGCCTGGTTTGGAGAGTATGGATTATGATCAGAGATTAAGGGAGCTAGGGCTTTACTCTTTGGAGAGAAGGAGGATGAGAGGAGATATGATAGAGGTATACAAGATATTAAGAGGAATAGATAGAGTGGATAGCCAGTACCTCTTCCCCAGGGCAGCACTGCTCAATACAAGAGGACATGGCTTTAAGGTAAGGGGTGGGAAGTTCAAGGGGGATATTAGAGGAAGGTTTTTTACTCAGAGAGTGGTTGGTGCGTGGAATGCACTGCCTGAGTCAATGAAATTTAAGAGACTACTAGACAGGTATATGGAGGAACTTAAGTTGGGGGGTTATATGGGAGGCAGGGTTTGAGGGTCAGCACAACATTGTGGGCTGAAGGGCCTGTACTGTGCTGTACTATTCTATGTTTTATGCTATGTTCTTTTTGATTTTGTCGCACCATGCTCAACCTTTTGACTCCTAACTTTGTCTGAGGTCTTACCATCATCTGCCTCCACAACCTCTCCACTAACTGTTCTGGCACTCTGGTTTCCATCACCCTGCAACTCTAGTTTAAACCCCAGCATTAACATCTTCAGCTACCTCCTTCCGAACTCTGGGGTGAAGTCCATCTGGTCCAGGTGATTTATCTTAGATTTGCATCTTTCAGCTTCATTATGGTTCATTTCAGCTTTCAGTTACAGAGGAGAATGGAGTTGAGAAGGACATAAATGAGCCATGGTGGGATGGTGGAGCAGGATTCATGGGCTGTCTGGCCTAATTCTGCTCCTATGAATTATGGTCTAATGGTCTTAACTTCTCTCTGAAATCAGTGGAGGCATCACACATAGCAAAAGTGTCCAACAAGTAACACAATAATTGACTAATATTTTGGCCCTGTGTTGACTGAAGGATAAAAAGTAGCCACGGAAATGTCCCCTGTTCTTTGGATAACACTGCAGTACAGTTTACATCTGTCTCTGTTCCTGAGGGATTAACATTTCATTTGAAAGGAAGATCGTCTGAGAGTGCAGCTCTCCCTCAGTAGAGTTCATACTGTTCTGGCCGCGCCATTACAGGAAGGGCATGAATGCTTTGGAGAGGGCGCAGAAGAGCTTCACGATGATGCTGCCAGGATTAGTGTGTTAGCTATGGGAGAATACAAAACACAGAACATAGAGCGGTACAGAACAATATGAACCTGTCTTTATGTTTTTCTCTCTGCCTGTCGTTCTCATACTGTCAGCTTCTGTGTTTTTCTCCCCTTGTCTCAGATTCTCCCTGCTCTGTTTCACCAGCGTTACAGACTGGATTAAGGATAGGAATTTACTCGGGACTATGTGCAGAACTACAAGTGTGATCATCTTCAATTGATTTGCTGAACCGTGCACTTATTGGTCAAGGCTAAATGAGATTAGGAAGTGAAAGGGTGCTACAGATACCGCGTGTGTGCTACATGTGGCTTATGCAGGGATCAAAAAGGCAGACTAAATGTGCACAGCATTGATGGATCTAGGTGTTCTCACGCAGAAATCAAACAAGTTTAGCATGCAGATAGAACATAGAACATAGAGCAGTACAGATGGTAGGTGGAGCAAGAGATGGGTGGATCCAGGTGAGGATGGGTAATAAGCAGATTCAAGATTCAGTAGTTCAAGATTTAAGATTGTTTAATGTCATTTCCCATTCTTAAGTGTAAAGGAGAACAAAAGAGTTGTTACTCCAGATCTGAAGTAGTACAAAAAGAGATAAAGAATGCAATAATTATAAAAACACAGTAGATATAAATACATAAGGTAGTTTAGGAGAGTGGGAATGGCATGAGAAGGTGACAAGTGAGAGGTGGAAGGGTCAAAGGGCTGGCTGAAGATGATGGAATCTGACGTGGGGGGAGGATGGTGGAACATGGAACAGAGAAGGTGAACCAGTGGGAGGAATGTGGAGAGTGGAAATAGATGTGGTGATGGGGGCTAGATAGTGAGGAACAGAAAGAAAAGGGGACAGAGGAGGAATTCCTCCATCTCTTTGTGAGTGACACCATGGTAGTGTAGTGGTTAGTAGGATGGAGTTTGGAGTTCAGTTCCGGCCTCATCTGACGGAGTTTGTACGTGAGTTTCCTCCGGGTGCTCCGGTTTCCTCCCACAGTCCAAATGTGTACCAGTTGGTAGGTTAATTGGTCACTGTCAATTGTCATTTGATAAGGCTGGGTTAAATAGGTGGGTTGCTGGAAGGTGTGACTCACTGGCTGGAAAAACCAGTTCTGCACTGTATCTCGCAAAAAAAAAAATTCCAGCATCTGCAGTCTCTTGTGTCTTCAGATGTATTTCATTGGCTGGCAATCACTTTGCCACATAGTGAAAATGTGTAAGATAATGTATTTCATTGGCTGGGAATCACTTTGCCTCATCATGAAGTTGTGTCAGATATTTCCCTCATCTCCCTATCTCTATTGGCAGAACACGCTTTTCTCAGGAAGTGGCTTCTTCTCTCCGACCCCGATGACCTGGCTGCTGGTGCCAAAGGTTACTTGAAGGTCAACCTCATCGTGCTTGCCACTGGCGACGAAGCACCTGTGAGTTCAGATTCCTCTTTCTCATCAAATATTGTAAACTTAATCATGGGGACAGGCTGAATGAGTCAGGAGCGAACCAAGATGGGAGCTGACTTGATAGAGGCATAGATGAGTGGATAGCCAGAGACTTTTTCCCAGGGTGGAAATGGCTAGTATGAGGGGCCCTTCATTAGTTGGAGATGAGTTTAAGAGCTGTGAGCTAATATTGCACCTCTATAAAACATTGGTTAAATCACACTTGGAATATTTCATTCAGTTCTGGCTGCCTCATCATAGGAAGGATGTGGAAATTTTAAGAGCGGGCAGAGGAGATTTACCAGGATGCTGCCTGAATTAGCGAACTTGCCTTATGCAGATAGGTTGAATGAGCTAGGGCTTGTCTCTTTGGAGTGAAGGAGGATGAGAGGTGACATGATAAAGGTGTACAAGACGATAAGAGACAAAAGTAGAGCGGGCAGCCAGAGACTTTCCCCAGGGAGGAAATGGCAAATAAAAGGGATGATAATTTTAAGCGCTGTTGGCATAGCCTGAGCAAGAATACCTGTAATAGTTGTTGTAGACCCTGTTAGCGCCGTGCACCAGCAGTTGATAGTGTGAATATTTAAGAGGGCCCCAATCTGCTCAGCTCTGAAAATCTGGATCACGTCGAACTTCCTAAGTATTGCTGCCTCTACCCTTATTTCTATCACACTCCTCAGTTGTGCACTGCAGATGGTGGAGAGGCACCACTCGAAATCTCTGTTGTGTTGGGAGGTGAGGCACCACTCGAAATCTCTGATCTATTCTCACAGAACATAGAAAATTACAGCCCTTCGGTCCATGATGTTGTGACGACCTTTTAACCCGCCCCACGATCATTCTAATCCTTCCCTCCTACACAGCCCATAACCCCCACTTTTTTTGCTAATCTATGTGCCTATCTGAAAATCCCTTAAATATCCCTGTTGGTCCATGGCCTCCTCTACTGCCACGATGATGCCACTTTCAGGTTGGAAGGCAACACTTCAAATTCTGTCTGGGTAGCTTTCAACTTGACACCATGAGCATTGATGTTTCAACTTCTGGTAATTTCTCCCCACTTCCCCTTCTCTCTTTTCCCTTTCCCCATACTGACTCCCCCCTTACCCCTTCTCTTCTCCTCACCTGATTATCAACTCCCTCTGTGACCCTCCTCCTTCCCTTTCTCCCATGGCCCACTCCCCTCTCCTATCAGATTCCTCCTTCTTCAGCCCTTTAGCTCTTCCACCTATCATCTCCCAGCTTCTCATATCATCCTCCCTCCCCCCCTCACCTGGTTTCACCAATCACCTCTCAACTTGTACTTGTTCTTCTCCCCCTACTTTCCTACTCTGGCTTCTTCTCTCTAACTTTCCGATCCTGATCAGGGGTCTTGGTCCGAAACATCGACCTCTTATGGATGGTACCCGACCTGCTGAGTTCCTCCAGTATTTTGTGTGTGTTACTCAGGACTTCTAACATCAGCAGAATCTCTTGTGTTTATGGCTAGAATGGTTGATGAGATTAACTGTCTGGGGAAAGAAGTTTTTAAGATGGTGTGAAGATTTTGTTTTAATAACACTATAGAAGGGAGCTTTTGGAAAAGGCAGTTTACAGGGCGGGTAGTGTCGGCAATGATTTTTCCTGCCTGTTTCTTTGTCGGCGTGTTTGTGTATGGAATGCTTAGTGTTATTCTGGAAAGGAGCTGAGCAAGGACAGACTGCTTCGATGATGGGAACAGAGGTGGGACCATTGGAAGGAGGTGCAGGAGATCAAACGATGCAGTGTTCTGGGTATCTATAGGTGACAGGTAACAGATCTCAGGTCCAGCTACAGACGAGGTCTGATAGATGCTTACTCAGAAGTTGCGGACACACATGCAATGAGCAATGCACTGCCTGTGTTTCAGCTGGAGAAGAAGGATGCTTCTGATGACAAAGAGGACATCGAGACGAACCTTCTCCGGCCCAATGGTGTCTCTCTGCGGAGTGCCTATTTCATGCTGAAGGTTTACCGAGCAGAAGACCTTCCACAGAGTACGTGCTGATTAGTGGTTTCTGAAACTGAGGCGTGGCTATGGGTGGGGCAATGGTAACTTCTCTCCATCTCCTGAAGATTTAGATTCATGGGAAGAGTCAGGGGTACAGAGTGCTCTGTACAGTTGCCAAATATTGGGGAGTGACCACTGGATTGGTCCAGTTACTTAACCCTAAACCACTGTGTCCACTGCTGTCACCTCTCAAACTAACCCAAACCATCTCTGCCCTGAGGGTGTGTGATGGGAGAGTGTGGAGGGAGCTTCACTCTGTGCCTGACCCTGGAAGTGTGTGATAATGACAGAGTAGAGGGAGGTTCACTCTGTGTCTGACCCTCAGAGAATGTGATAGGACAGTGTAGAGGGAGCTTCACTCTGTATCTGACCCTGGGAGTGTGTGATGGGACAGTGTGGAGAGAGTTTCACTCTGTGTCTGACCCCAGGAGTGTGGAGGGAGCTTCACTCTGTGTCTGCTCTTGGGAGTGTATGATGGGAAAGTGTGGAGGGAGCTTCACTCTGTGCCTGACCCTGGGAGTGTGTGATAATGACAGAGTAGAGGGAGGTTCACTCTGTATCTGACCCCAGGAGTGTGTGATGGGACAGTGTGGAGAGAGTTTCACTCTGTGTCTGACCCTGGGACTGTGTGATGGGACAGTGTGGAGAGAGTTTCACTCTGTGTCTGACCCCAGGAGTGTGGAGGGAGCTTCACTCTGTGTCTGACCCTGGGACTGTGTGATGGGACAGTGTGGAGAGAGTTTCACTCTGTGTCTGACCCCAGGAGTGTGGAGGGAGCTTCACTCTGTATCTGACCCCAGGAGTGTGTGATGGGACAGTGTGGAGAGAGTTTCACTCTGTGTCTGACCCCAGGAGTGTGTGATGGGACAGTGTGGAGGGAATTTCACTCTGTGTCTGACCCCAGGAGTGTGTGATGGGACAGTGTGGATGGAGTTTCACTCTGTGTCTGTACCTGCCTCAAACGAGGCACTATGAAGGTTGTTTCACTCCATGTCTAAACTGTGTTGTTCCTGTACTTGGGTTTGATTGTTTGAATGTGAAGCTGTTTTCTCTTGTCGGCTAATTGTTTCTTGTTGAACTCAATCTGGTTGACTAGTGGATGATGCTGTAATCGACAGTGTGAAACAGATCTTTGGATTTGATAGCAACAGGAAAAACCTCGTTGACCCATTTGTGGAAGTGAACTTTGCCGGAAAAATGGTGAGATAATACCATACACACTTTCTCTGTATCCACTGTCACTACCTCTCTCCTCCCCTCTCACATTCCCTCTTTCTCTCTTTCTCTTCCTCCCTCACTCCTCCTTCTCTCCCTGCCTCTTCCCTCTCCTTCTCTCTGCATCTCCCTCTCTCACCCTTTTCCCTCTCTTCCTCTCACTCTCTCCATCTTTCTTTCTTTCTCTCTCTTACTCTGTCTCCTTCCTTTTCCCTTCCCGCATGCCCTATCTCTTTCTCTCTCTCTCCTCCTGCTCCTCTCTCCCTTTCTTTCACTCACTTTCTCTCTCTCTCCCTCCCCTTCTGTTTTCCTCACCCCCTTTCTCACTCTTTCTCTCTCTCTCTCTTGCCCTCTTTCACTCTCTCCTCCCTCCCTCTTGTGTTTGTATTTGATCCCCCAGAAGCTTGTGTTTGTGATGCTTTCCACTCTCTTTTCCAGGTCTGCAGTAAGATTATTGAGAAGAACGCTAACCCTCAGTGGAACCAAAGCCTCGTGCTGCCAATTAGGGTAAGGAACCAGGTCTGCTCCAGTCATAGTGAATGTCCAAGTGAACCAAATTCCGTGGGGTAACACCTGCTACAGTTTCACGAGTTCAAAACCCACCATTGCCACTGGGGACCTTAAAATCATTCACAGAAATAGAAAATAGAATCGTCGATTCAAACCTCCAATTATTGATGATCGTCTGTCTCCATGTTCATCAGACCCCTTGATATCTTTATTCGATTTAAAAGCTTCCCTCTTCAAAATATTCGGCAAATTCTCTTCTGCATCTCTCTGGTTAGTGCGATGCTTTTGCAGCGTGGCTCATTGGAGTTTGAAGTTCAGTTCCGGTGTTTCCTATAAGCAAGTTTGAATGTTCTTCCTGTGTTTGTGTGGATTTCCTCCGGGTGCTCCAGTTTCCTCCACACAGTCTGAAGACATACCGGTCAGTAGGCTAATTGGTCATTGTAAATCATCCAGTGGTTTGGCTAGGATTACATAGCTGGGTTTCTGGGCAGTGTGGCTCGAAGTGCTGGAAGGGCCTGTACCACGTTGTTTATCTAAGTAAATAAATTCTACAAGTGAAGGAATTTCTTTTGGTTTCAGTCCAGTGGGAAGCATTTCCCTTTCCTGGACACCCTTAACAAATTCCACCCCATCCAGGTCCTTAAAACAACGGCAATCCCAGTCAGTGGTAGCATTGTGGTTAGCACAACACTTTAGAGTGCCAGTGACCAGGTTCAATTCCCACCACTGCCTTCAAGGAGTTTGTACATTCTCTCTGTGACTGCTTGGGTCTCCTACGGGTGCTCCAGTTTCCATGCACAGTGCAAAGACGTACGGGTTAGCAGGTTAATTGATCAATGTAAGTTGTCCTGTGATTAGCCTAGCATTAAATTGGGGGTTTGCTAGGCGGCACGGCTTGAAGGACCAGAAGGGCCCATTCTGTGCTGTAACCCAAGAAATAAATAAAAATACCAGGGAAATTAAAATCAGTACCAATACAACCTGTACACAAGCGACTCTGCAGATCCTGGAAATCCTGAGCAACACACACAAAATGCTGGAGGAACTCAGCAGGTCAGGCAGCATCTATGGAGGAGAATAAGTTATTGAGGTTTCAGGCCAAGACCCTTCATCAGGACTGGAAAGAAAAGGGGAGGTAAGGAAGGGTCTTGGCCTGAAACATCGACTGTTTATTCCTTTCCATAGATGCTGCCTGACCTGCTGAGTTCCTCCATCATTTTGTGTGTGTTACTGATTATTACAACCCTCTTTTTTTCATCTGAAATCTCCCCATAGACAGTATTTATTCCTCTAGTTCCTGTTGCTATGGGAGGCTGATGTTACTATCCATCAAAGTAATCATTCATCCCTTCTTATTTTTGAGTAGCTCATTGGATGATTCCCCCAGGAATATCCTCTCCTGACCTCAAAGTTCAAAGTACATTTTTTATCAAAGTAGGCATACTATGTACGAGCTTCAGATTCATCTTCTTACAGGCTGCTACAAAACAAAGAAACACAATAGAACCCACTAAAAATGGGGGCTGAGATTTTTGGCATACACAGATAGGTGGTGCCAATCACATCGTTGTGAGAGAGACGATCCCTTATGAACAGAGCAAGACCAGAATTGTCTCACACACACACACAAACACCAAAGACCATCAAACAGCCAATGCGTGAAAAAAGAATAAATAATGCTAACAGTAAAAAAAAGTACGCAAATATCACACAGAACATGAATCGCAGAGTCCCCGAAAGTGAGTCCACAGTCATGGAGCCAGGTTCAATGCTGCAGCCTATCCAACAGCCCAATGGCTTCAGGCCATAGCCACGGGGTTAGTTTAGTGCTGAGGCGAGTGAATTCAGTCCAGAAGCCCAATGGCTACAGGCCATAGCCACGGGGTTAGTTTAGTGCTGAGGCGAGTGAATTCAGTCCAGAAGCCCAATGGCTTCAGGCCATAGCCACGGGGTTAGTTTAGTGCTGAGGCGAGTGAATTCAGTCCAGAAGCCCAATGGCTACAGGCCATAGCCACGGGGTTAGTTTAGTGCTGAGGCGAGTGAATTCAGTCCAGAAGCCCAATGGCTTCAGGCCATAGCCACGGGGTTAGTTTAGTGCTGAGGCGAGTGAATTCAGTCCAGAAGCCCAATGGCTACAGGCCATAGCCACGGGGTTAGTTTAGTGCTGAGGCGAGTGAATTCAGTCCAGAAGCCCAATGGCTTCAGGCCGCAGGCCACGGGGTTAGTTTAGTGCTGAGGCGAGTGAATTCAGTCCAGAAGCCCAATGGCTTCAGGCCGCAGGCCACGGGGTTAGTTTAGTGCTGAGGCGAGTGAATTCAGTCCAGAAGCCCAATGGCTACAGGCCGCAGGCCACGGGGTTAGTTTAGTGCTGAGGCGAGTGAATTCAGTCCAGAAGCCCAATGGCTTCAGGCCGCAGGCCACGGGGTTAGTTTAGTGCTGAGGCGAGTGAATTCAGTCCAGAAGCCCAATGGCTTCAGGCCGCAGGCCACGGGGTTAGTTTAGTGCTGAGGCGAGTGAATTCAGTCCAGAAGCCCAATGGCTACAGGCCGCAGGCCACATCTGCTCCCTAATAATAAAAAAGCTCACTCCTCTTCTCTTACCCTCATCAATCCTTTTGGTTACTTCCACAAAAAAAACCCTAATGAAATTCATGAACACAAGAGATTTGCAGATGCTGGAAATCTTGAACAACACACGCAAAATGTTGATGAACTCTGCAGGTCAGGCAGCATCTACGGAGAGGAATAAACATTCCTGGCTGAGACCCTTCATTTTCAGCATCTGCAGAACCTCTTGCATTTATGTCCTAGGATACACTTGACTTATCCAAGCTCCTGCATTTTGGAACCTCCAGCACCTCCTTCTTCCTCATGGCGAGATGCTCCACAATTTCACTGTTTCCTCCCTGACCCCTCTAGCTTCAATATCCTTCTCCATGGTAAACACAGATGACAAGTATTAATTTAAGACCTTGCTCTTCCACCTATTTCACCATGTTACCACTGATTCTTAAGGGGACATATACTCTACCCAGCTGCCCTTCGACTTGTAATGAACCTACAGAACTAGGGGTGGTAGATAAGAGAAAGGAGATTCCTAAAACATGGCCCTTTTTTCCCTTCCTAATTTCCTCCTTAAGTGTAGTCCCAATTTCCTTATCCTTCTCAATGGATTTACATGATCCAGCTGCTATTCTTAGAGTGATAGTCACAGAGCACTATAGCACAGAAACAAGCCCTTCAGCCCAACTAGACTGTTATTCTGCCTAATTCCATCAGCCTATACCCGGACCATTCCTCTCCCATCCATGTACCTATTGAGCCTTCTCTTAAATACTGCAATCACACTCAAATCCACCACTTTTACTGGCAACTCATTCCACATTTGCACCACCCTCTGAGTGAAGAAGTTTCACCTCAGGTTCCCTTTAAGCATTTCACCTTTCACCCTTAAACTCTAGTTCTAGGCTCACCCAAGCTCAGTGGAAAAAGTTTGCTTTCATTTACCATACAGGAGCGACAAACACTCAGGAGTGAGATACGTATACCAGTTAGTTGAGTGGTGGTGCAGCATCAACCTTGTACTCAATGTCAGCAAGACCAAAGGGCTGAGAATGGACCTCAGGAGGGAACACACACCAGTCCTCATAGAGGGATCAGAAGTGCAGAGACTGAGCAATTTCAAGTTCCTGGTTGTCAATATCTCTGAGTACCTAACCTGGCCCTAACATATCGATGCAGCTATAAAGGAGACAAAGCAGCGGCTATATTTCATCAGGGGTTTGAGGAGATTTGGTTTGTCACAAAAAAACATTCAAAGATTTCTACAGATCAGAATCAGAATCAGGTTTATTATCATCGGCATGTGATGTGAAATTTGTTAACTTAGCAGCAGCAGTTCAATGTAATACATAATATAGAAGAGAAAAAAATAAAAATAATAATAACAAATAAATAACTAAATCAATTACAGTATATGTATATTGGATAGATTAAAAATGTGTAAAAACAGAAATACTGTATATTAAAAAAGTGAGGTAGTGTCCAAGGGTTCAATGTCCATTTAGGAATCAGATGGCAGAGGGGAAGAAGCTGTTCCTGAATCACTGAGTGTGTGCCCTCAGGCTTCTGTATCTCCTACCTGATGATAACAGTGAGAAAAGGCCATGCCCTGGGTGCTGGAGGTCCTTAATAATGGACGCTGCCTTTCTGAGATACCGCTCCTTGAAGATGTCCTGGGTACTTTGTAGGCTAGTACCCAAGATGGAGCCAACTAAATTTACAAACCTCTACAGCTTCTTTTGGTCCTGTGCAGTAGCACCCCCCCACTCCATACCAGACACTGATGCAGACTCCTTTCATTTTTCATCTTTCCCTCCTAATGATTCTTTTAGTTGCTTTCTGTATATTTTTTAAAGCTTCCCAATCCTCTACCTTCCTGCTAATTGTTGCTTTGCTGAATGCCCTCTGTTTTGCTTTTACAATAGCTTTGATTTCCCTTGTCAGCCACAGTTGTACTATTTTGCCTTTTGAGTATTTCTTCATTTTTGGAATATATCTATCCTACACCTTTCTCATTTTACCCAGAAACTCATGCTATTGCTGCTCTGCTGTCATCCCTGCCAGCATCTCCTTCCAATTTACTTTGGCCAACTCCTCCGTCATACTACTGTAATTTCTTTTACTCCACTGAAATACTGCTATGTCAGATTTTACTTTCTCCCTATCAAATTTCAAGTTCAACTCAATCATATTGTGATCACTTTACCTTAAGCTCCCTAATTGCCTCTGGTTCATTACCAAACACCCAATCCAGTATAGCTGACCCCTCATAGGCTCAATGACAAACTGCTCTAATAAGCCATCTTATCAGCATTCAACAAACTCCTAAGATTGATCATCAACCTGGTTTTCCCAATCGACCTACATTTTAAAATCTCCCATGACTATCATAACATTGCCTTTTGACACGCCTTTTCTATTTCCTGCTGTAATCTGTAGTCGACATCCCAACTACTGTTGGGAGACCTGTATATAAATGCCATCAGGGTCCTTTTACCCCTTGCAGTTTCTTAACTCAACCCACAAGGATTCAACATGCGATCCTATATCACATCTTTCTACTGATTTGATGCCTTTCTTTAGCAGTAGAGCCACACCAACCCCTCTGTCTACCTTCCTATACCTCCAATACACTGTTTAACCTTGGACTTTCAGCTCCCACCATAACCATCCTTCAGCCACAATTCAGTGATGGCCACAACACCATACCTGACCATCTGTAATAGTGCAATAAGATCATCCACCTTATTCCATGCTTTGAGTGCTGTATTTGCCTCTCTTTTTGATTCTGCATCCCTAATGCACTGATACTCACTCCGGTGGCTGCAATTTTGTCCTATCATCAGCCTGCCCTTCCTGACAGTCTGACTGCACGCTATCTTTGCTTTGTTACCATCCATCCTATCCTGAGTCCCTTCACTCCGGTTCCCACCCCCCTGCCAAATTAGCTTAAACCCTCGCAGCAGCTCTAATAAACCTCCCAGCAAGAATATTGGTTCCCCTTGGGTTCAGGTGGAACCCGTTCCTTTTGTACAGGTCATACCTCCCCCAGAAGAGAACCCAATGATCCAAACTCCCAAATTCCCAGCCATGCATTTATCTACCAAATCATCCTGTTTCTACCCTCACTAGCATGTGGTACAGGCAGCAGTCTAGAAATTACTACCCCGGAGGTCCTGTGTCTCAGCTTTCTGACCAGCTCTCTAAACTTTCTCTTCAGGACCACTTTGCTTTTCCTTCCTATGTTATTGGTATCAATATGTACCAAGACATCTGGCTGGTCTCCTACTCCCTCCCTCCCTTGACCCTGGCGTCTGGGAGGCAACATACCATCCGGGTGTCCCGTTCACGTCCACAGAATCTCCTGTCTGTTCCTCTGACTATTGAGTCCCCTATCACTACCGCTCCCCTCTTCTCCCTCTTTCCCTTCTGCACCACAGATCCTTGCTCAGTGCCAGTAGCCTGGTCTCCATGGCATTCCCCTGGGAGGTCATCCCCCACAACAGTATCCAAAACTGTATACTTATTTTTGAGGGGAATGGCCACAGGGGTGCTCTGCTCTAACTGCCTATTTCTATTTCTCCTGACAGTCACCCAGCTACTCACCTTTACTACTTCACCGTAACTCTGAACAATTATCTCCTCACTCTCCCGTACAAGCCGAAGGTCATCCAGCTTCTGCTCCAGATCCCTAACACGGTCTTCAAGGAGCTGCAGCTGGATACACTTCATTCATGCAGATGTAGTTCCCTGGGAGTCTCTGGGTCTCCCAGGACACCAACATCTGGCATGAAGAACACACAGCGGCCATTTACTACACTAGCTACTGTAAGAGAAAAAAAGGGAACCTTATTAGAAACTTATCAATGCCTCTTTCAAGCTGAAGCCTCCTTTGAGCCAAAGCCTGATCCTCCTACTCTTACCACTAGCCTACTCCTAACAATAGGCACCCCTCTTGTCCTTCTCTACTTTTATTTAATTCACTGTGCTCTGCTCCAGCCACTGATTGGGATTGAATGAGCCTGAACGACTGCGAAGCTCTCCTTTTAAAGACCTGCGAGAAACCTCATCGCTGTCCTCTGCTCCTGCCACCGATTGGGCCACCGGCATTAGCCTGAATGCCTGCGAAGCACTCCTTTCAAAGTTGAAGCTACTTTGTCTCACAACTACAGACTCTGTATCTGTCTCTTGAGTAAATACAGATGCAAAGAATTTATTTAAGTTCTCCCTCATCTATTTAGGCTCCACACATAGATTACAACTTTGATCTTCCAGAGGGTCGATTTTGTTCCTTGCTATCCTTTTGCTCTTAACATATCTGTAGAATAATTTAGGATTCTCCTTCACCTTGTTTGCAAGGGAAAACTCATGTTTTAATATAGATCTCGATTTCTTTCTTACCCACAGCAAGTTCAAGAAGGCAGTTCACCAGCACCTTATCAAAAGTATCTGGTAATGGGTAGTCAACTGCAGGCTCAGCCTGTAAACACCATACCCCTTGAATGAGGAAGTAAATATGATTGACTCTAACCCAGAGTTTGCTTGTAAAAAACTCATCCAGGTCCCACTGAAATGTTTCCTTTTCCGTATCCCACTTTTATCTGGCCTTCCCAGTGATTTTTTTTTGGGAATGTGAACTGGAGTGTTTCTCCTCCCCCAGTTTCCTTCCATGTGTGAGAAAATGCGGATCCGCCTGACGGACTGGTGAGTCATTCCTGCTCTCAAATTGGTGATGGGAGAGAGCCCACGGATTGTGGGAGGGGATTCTGTGTCTGGGAAGAGTCAGTGACGGGGGGAGAGTCAGTGATAGGGGGGAGAGACGGTGATGGGAGAGAGTCCACGGATTGTGGGAGGGGATTCTGTGGCTGGGGAGAGTGTACAAGGGCCGTGAGGGGTGATTCAGTGTCTGGGGAGAGTCAGTGACAGAGGAAAGTGTCCAGGGGCTGTGAGAGGTGATTCTGTGGCTGGGGAGAGTCAATGATGGGGGAGAGTGTCACAGATTGTGGGAGGGGATTCAGTGGGTGCAGGAGAGTCAGTGATGGGGGGAGAGTCGGTGATGGGAGAGATTCCACGGATTATGGGAGGGGATTCTGTGGCTGGGGAGAGTCGGTAATGGGGGGAGAGTCGGTGATGGGGGGGGAAGTCAGTGATGGGGGAGAGTCAGTGATGGCAGGATAGTCAGTGATGGTGGGGAGAGTCAGTGATGGTGGGGAGAGTCAGTGATGGGGGAGAGTCAGTGATGGCAGGATAGTCAGTGATGGTGGAGAGAGTCAGTGATGGCAGGATAGTCAGTGATGGTGGGGAGAGTCAGTGATAGGGGGAGAGTCAGTGATGGTGGGGAGAGTCAGTGATGGGGGAGAGTCAGTGATGGCAGGATAGTCAGTGATGGTGGAGAGAGTCAGTGATGGCAGGATAGTCAGTGATGGTGGGGAGAGTCAGTGATGGCAGGATAGTCAGTGATGGTGGGGAGAGTCAGTGATGGGGGGAGAGTCAGTGATGGTGGGGAGAGTCAGTGATGGGGGAGAGTCAGTGATGGTGGGGAGAGTCAGTGATGGGGGAGAGTCAGTGATGGTGGGGAGAGTCAGTGATGGGGGAGAGTCGGTGATGAGGGAGAGTCAGTGATGGTGGGGAGAGTCAGTGATGGGGAGAGAGTCAGTGATGGCAGGATAGTCAGTGATGGCGGGGAGAGTCAGTGATGGGGGGAGAGTGTCACAGGTTGAGGAACGAGATTCAGTGGGTGCAGAAGAGTCAGTGACAGGGGAAAGTGTCCATGGGCCATGAGAGGTGATTCAGTGTCTGGGGAGAGTCAGTGACGAGAGTGAGTGGTCGTGGACTGTGGGAGGGGATTTAGTGCATGTGGGGAGAGTTGGTCATGGGTCAGTGAATGTCCGGGGGCTGTTGGTGAGGGTTGGAGATAGGGAGGAGTGTCAGTGGACTGTGGGAGGGTATTCAGTGAGTGCCTGTGGGCTGTGGATTGGGAGTTCTATGATTACTTGGGGGACTGTTTGCAGTATATATCCAATGTGTTTTTCTGTCAAGTCCTGGTGACCTGGAAACCTTCCCTCAGCACCTTACCCTTATTGTGTCCTGTTGAGTGTGTGTAAGGATGTGTGTGAGTGTGTGTTCGTCAGGGGTGTGTGTATGTGTGTGTAAGGGTGTGTGTGTGTGTGTGTGTGTGTGTGTGTATGCATTTGTAAAGATGTGTGTGAGTGTGTGTTTGTAAGGGGGTGTGTGTGTGTGTATGTCAGTATGCATTTGTAAAGATGTGTGTGTGTGACATTTGTAAGGATGTGTGTGAGTGTGTGTTTGTAAGGGAGTGTGTGTGTCAGTGTGCATTTGTAAGGATGTGTGTGAGTGTGTGTTTGTAAGGGTGTGTGTGTGTGTGTGTGACAATTCTGGTCTTGCTCTCTTCATACAGGGATCGTCTCTCTCAAAACGATGTGATTGGCACCACCCATCTGTGTATGTCAAAAATCTCAGCCCCCGGAGGAGAGATCGAAGGTAGGGAGATGGGTTTTCGTAGTTGGGAGGTCGAAGTTCACAGATAGTTAAGGCAGATTGAGGTTTACTGCTGGTTATGGTAGCTTTGTTCAGCAATAGGTGTGCTGGGTGGGGTGAGTTAATTTGACGTGAACCATCATCATCATTATGATCCATGTCACATGATGTGGGTGATCATGGGCTTTCCATGACCATGACTGTTCTTGGCAAATTTTTCTGCAGAAACGGGTTTGCCATTGCCTTCTTCTGGGCAGTGTCTTTACAAGACAGGTGACTCCAACCATTATTAAGCAACACACACAAAAATGCTGGAAGAAATCAGCAGGCCAGGCAGCATCTATGGAAAAGGGTATAGTGGATACTTTAGGCCGAGACCCTTCATCAGCACTGGAAAAAAAAAGATGAGAAGTCATGGGCAGTCGTCCTCCTTTAACTCCTCATCTTTTAACTACTCTAACCCTTCAACTTTTTTCTCCAGTCCTGATAATGGGTCTTGGCCTGAAATGTTGACTGTACTCTTTTCTACAGATGCTGCCTGGCCTGCTGAGTTCCTCCAGCATTTTGTGTGTGTTGCTCTGGATTTCTGGCATCAGCAGATTTTCTCTTGTTTGTGATCCAGCCATTATCAATACTCTTCAGAGATCGTCTGTCTGGCATCAGTGGCTACATAACCAGGACTTGTGACATGTACCAGCTGCTCATTGATCAACCACCACCTACGCCCATGTCTTCATGTGACCCTGATCGGGCGGTGGGTGCTAAGCAGGTGCTGCACCTTGCCCAAAGGTGTCCTGCAAGCTGGTGGAGAGAAGGAACATCTTACACCTCCTTATGTAGAGACTTATCTGCACCCCATCACATTAATTATAGATATGTTCATTTCCACATTGGACAACTCTGCCTCTTCCACAGTCCACTCCAAAAATGAATGCTTTGAGTTTTGGTCTCATACCCAGATATCTCTGCAACTGTGGTGCAGTAAGATCCCACCTTTTGTAGCTCATCTCCTCTCCCCGTACTGGGGATTTCTTTTGCTCCCCTCTGCACCAAAGGTAGAGCCAAATTCAAATTCAGCATCATTGATGTCTTTGAAATGTTTTGTGACGGCAGTACAATGCAAAGACATAAGATCATTGTACATTACAAAATAAATTGTCCAAAAAAGAAATAATGAGGTTGTTTTCGTGGACTGTTCAGAAATCTGTTGGAAGAGGGAAATCAGAAAATGAAAGATAAAGATGTCCCATATAATGCAATAATTCTGCCATGGATGGCTGTGAGAGGAGGAGGGGTGGGAATGGGGTTAGCGACGCCTCCCATATAAACCCCAAGCTAAGAAACGCCAGCAGAAGCTCATCCCCGGGAGAGGAAGGATCTTCGCCTGGAAGGCGTACGAGGCTGTGTGGTAAAAGCTGAATCTACAGGGCTGATCAACTTTCTATCGGCCCAGGACAGAGGACTCTGGCGAGCTCCTGTTAGTGCTCTGTGCCCCAGTATGGTGATGGGCTTAAGAGAAGAGAGATATGATGCAAGATCATTGACCTGAAGCTCCCTCGGTGTTTCTGTCTCCACAGATGCTAACTGACCTGCTGAAATCCCTCCGTTCACTGTACGCCCGAGTGTCTGTCTGAATGTGTCCACTACCATCTCTGACTCCACCACCAGCCGTGGCGGTGTGTCCCAAGTACCCAACATCTATCATTGAGGACCCTCATCATGCAGGACATGCCCTCTTCTCCTTACCTCCATTAGGGAGGAGGTACACGTGCCTGAAGACACACATTCAATGTTTTAGGAACAGCTTCTTCCCCTCCGCCATCAGATTCTGAGTGGTCCATGAATACTACCTCGGCAGTACTTACTTTATTTTTTAACTGTAACCAATGGAGATGTTGAGGAGGTACACTAGCGTAGTGGTTAGCGTAACATTCTACAGTGCCAGTGATCGGGGTTCATTCCAGCTGCTTTCTTTAAGGAGTTTGCATGTTCTCCCCGTGAATGCATGGATTTCCTCTGGGTGCTCCGGTTTGCTCCCACAGTCCAAAGACGTACATGTTAATAATGGTTAGCAAGTTACGTGCATGCTAAGCTTGGCAACACTCCTGGGCTGCTCCCAGTACATCCTCAGGTTGTGTCAGTCATTGACACAAATGACATATTTCACTGTATGTTGCAATATACGTGGGACAAATAAAGCTAATCTTACCTTAACCTTCTTTTGATGTTTTGCACTGTACTGCTGCCACAAAACAACAAATTTCACGACTAACGTCAATGGGAATAAACCTGATTCTGACTCTGATGCAGCTCTGTGGGGGAAAAAGGATTGCCCTCTCTGCACACTCCCTTAAACTTCCCCCCCCCCCACCTTAAAGCCAAGCCCTCTGGTATTTGACACTTCTACCCTGGGAAAGAAGTTCATCTGCAGTCCTATCTACCAGTTCAAACGGGCATTCACATACCAGGCACCGGGCGTTCTGCCAGTAACCCAGGCCTGTTCATTCTCTGGTGTCCTGGGCTTCTGTTATTCTCCCGGTGTCCTAGGCCAGTGGATTATCTGGTGTGCTTGGCCACTGTCATTCTCCCAGTGTCCTAGACCAGTGGATTATCTGGTGTTCCGGACCACTGTTATTCTCCCAGTGTCCTAGGCCAGTGGATTATCTGGTGTCCTGAGCCACTGTCATTCTTCCAGTGTTCCAGGCCAGTGGATTATCTGGTGTGCTTGGCCACTGTCATTCTCCCGGTGTCCTAGGCCAGTGGATTATTTGGTGCGCTGGGCCACTGTGATTCTCCCAGTGTCCTAGGCCAGTGGATTATTTGGTGTGCTGGGCCACTGTCATTCTTCCAGTGTCCTAGGCCAGTGAATTATCTGGTGTTCTAGACCACTGTCATTCTCCCAGTGTCCTAGGCCAGTGGATTATCTGGTGTTCTGGGTCACTGTTGCTTTATTTTTAATTTATTTAGCAATCCCATTGCGACCCATCATCCCAGCTATTTAACCCTAGCCTAAACACTGGACAATTTACAATGACCAGTTAACCTACTAACCAGTGTATCATTAGACCATGGGAGGAAACCGGAGCACCCAGAGAAACCCACATTGTCACGGGGAAAACATGCAAACTCCTTACAGACAGTGCTGGAACTGAATTCAAAGTATCAGAACGGCTCATACGGTGCTAGCGTTGTGCGAACCGCTACGCTAACCTTTTCCTTGTGCCCCAGGACAGAGTGACCTTGCTGGGCCTCACCCAGTGCTCGATGCTCCTCACTCCAAGAGCCATTGCCAAGTCCGGTGGTAATCACACTGCTCTCCCTGGCGCCTTGCTGTGTATAGTTTTGGCTGCTCATTATCCTATCTTGAAACATTCCCTCAGGTTTGTCGGCCACGAGGAGCTGAGGCAGCAGGAGAGCAGGTGTGGTGTCTGACTGAGGTCTGGGAACATGAAAGGATGTCCATCAGAGAGGGGCCGCACCACTGTGGCACACTGTGCTCACAGCTTGTTGGAATGATCAGAGGGACAGATTACCCCCCGCCCGCCGAGAGACACTGGTCAGTGTACAGAACTTCCCCTGAGAGACACTGGTCAGTGTACAGATCTCTTCCCGAGAGAGACACTGGTCAGTGTTCAGATCTCTTCCTGAGAGAGAGGGACTGAGAGACATCGGTCAGTGTACAGGTCTCCCCCTGAGAGACACCGGTCAGTGTACAGATCCCGTCCTGAGAGAGAGGGACTGAGAGACACCGGTCAGTGTACAGATCTCCCCCTGAGAGACACTGGTCAGTGTACAGAACTTCCCCTGAGAGACACTGGTCAGTGTACAGATCTCTTCCCGAGAGAGAGGGACCTAGAGACACCAGTCAGTGTACAGATCTCCCCCTGAGAGACACCGGTCAGTGTACAGATCTCCCCTGAGAGACACCGGTCAGTATACAGATCTCCCCCTGAGAGACACCGATCAGTGTACAGGTCTCCCCCTGAGAGACACCAGTCAGTGTACAGATTTCCCCCTGAAAGTCACCAGTCAGTGTACAGATCTCCCTCTGAGACAGACAAGTCAGTGTACAGATCCCCCCAAGAGAGGGAATGAGAGACACAGGTCAGTATACAGATCTTCTCCAAGACAGGAAATGAGAGACACAAGTCAGTGTACCCAATCTCTGTCTGAGAGAGAGGAAATGAGTGACAAATCACTGTACAGATCTCCCCCTGAGAGAGGGTGTCGGAGAGACAGCGTTCAGTGTACATATATACCCCTGAGAGAGAGGGACTGAGTGACACAAGTCAGTGTACAGATACACCCCCAAGAGAGAAGGAATGAGAGACACCCGTCAGTGTACTGATAACCCCCTGAGAAAGAGGGACAGAGACACTGGTTGGTGTATAGATCTTCCCCTGAGAGAGAGGGACTAAGAGATACCAGTCAGTGTACAGATATTGCCTTGAGAAAGAGGGACTGAAATGTAATGGTCAGGGTACAGATCCCTGTCTCACAGAGTTGGGAGATTGGGAGATCCAAAGTTTCTGGTCAACATTTCCCATATTTGTTTGGGACTAGTAGACTACAGGACAACATCTTCCTTGGAATATCTTCCCACGTCGTTGACAGATGCTTCCTTGATACATTGCCCTCTACTGACTCTAGCCAGGAATCTCATTGTGACTCTGTACGAAGACTAGGCAACCTTAGTTACAACGTAGGCAAATCTGCATCTGAGAGTTGGGCTGATGATCGTCAGAAGTTTCTGAGCCGGGACCAGAATATTGTGATGACCTATAATTTCCTCTCCTCCCTCCCTCTCTCTCTCTTCCTCCATCATATTCCCCTCCTCATGTCCCCTAACGGTCTTCATTTCTTTATGCTTCAGATATTACCCCAGCGAAGGCTGAATCAACCCGTGGCTGTACGTTCCCTGCGATGACTGTGCTCAATGGTTTGGTTTAGTTTTGCATGGCTGGAGGCTGTGGCTGATGAAGCTTTGCTTGACGCTCTGTAGCTTTTGGCTTGTACATTATTTATTGATTTATTTATCTAGTGTGGAACAGGCTCTTACAGCCCAACAAGCCACACTGCCCAGCAACCCTTGCCTATTTAACCCTTGCCTAATCACAGAATAATTTACAACGACCAATTAACCTACTAACCGGTACGTCTTTGGACTGTGGGAGGAAACTGGAGCACCCAGATAAAACCCACACAGTCACGGGGAGGGCGTACAAACTCATTACAGACGGGGCCGGAATTGAACTCTGACACCCCGAGCTATAACAGTGCCACACTAACTGCTCCGCTGCCGTGCTGCCCACAGGTTCTATATAAGTGCAAAAGCTTTCTCCTCTTGTGTTCCACATTCAGCTCCATTATTATCATCAATACTTGACTGGGAGCTCCAAGGTATCTCCTGTTCCATACACTTTCCATACTTATTTGCAACAAACATCTGATTTTGCCAACTAATTTTCTCTGTAACCCATTCTTTCCACCCCCCACTTAATTCCACCCCCACCCCCTCCCCAGATTCTCGCCCTCACTGACACTGGGAGCAATTCACAGCGGCAGTGAAGTTCAAGTTTATTGTCATCTGACTGGACATATATACAAACCAACAAAACAATGGTCTTCTGGACCGCGGTGCACCCACGATACACACTGTATATCGCACACAGCACATAAAACAACATATCACCACAAGTAAGTTAATGACACATAATTCAATGTGCACTGGTGCTAACCATCTTGGGATGTGGGAGGAAACCGGTGGGGGAGGGTGGAAGGAACCCATGCAGTCACAGGGGCAACATTTAAACGTGACACAGTGCCGGAGGTCAGGATCAAATAAGGGTCTCTGAGTTTAGGAGACAGAACTCTGACCATTTCGCCACTAACGGGAGTGCCTCCCAGAAAACGTTTGGGTGATGATTGATTTGGACCAGTCCTGAAAGATGACAAAAACAATATGCTGTCACGTGGACAAACCGAGCCCCATCGTCATGTCTCTGCTTGGTATTTGGCTACATTCACCATTTTCTCCTCAGTTTCCAAAACATCTTCTCCAGTTGTCCAGTACCAAAAGATAACTCTGTTCTAACAGAGCAAATTAATCTGGTTCATGGAGAAATTCAAAGTGGAAACCCATCCATCATCCCAGATCAAAGTACTAGTGAGCTGAAAATGTAGAACCCTGACTGTACTATTGGCCAATTTCTCACTTTCTGGCTGAGTGTGTCCTGCTCTTGGTGCTGTGGAAAGTATTGGGGTTTGGTGGTGGGATTATGAGCAGAGATGGTGTTGGGATTGGGAGTTGTTGTTGAGACTGTATATGCAGTTGAGGAGGTCCCGTTAGAGGCTGGTTGCATATGGGTAGGGTGGTAGATTAGGGGCTATAGGTACTGTGGGAGTTGGGTATTGAGGTGGGATGTGGAGATGGTTTTAGCAGTGGGGGGGGGATTGAAATTCCCATTGAAAATAATGCTGAGGCTTTATAAAGCACTGGTGAGGACTCACCTTGAGTATTGTGAACAGTTTTGGGCCCCTTGTCTAAGAAAAGATATGCTGCCTTGGAAAGGGTTCAGAGGAGGTTCACAGGGGTGATTCCAGGAATGAAAGGGTTATCATACAAGGAACGTTTGGTGGCTCTGGGTATGTACTCACTGGAGTTCAGAAGGATGAGGGGGGATCTCATTGAAACCTTTCGAATGTTGAAAGGCCTAGACAGAGTAGATGTGGTAAGGATGATTCCCATGGTCTAGGACAAGAGGGCACAGCCTCAAGATAGAGAGGCACCCTTTCAAAGCAGAGATGCAGAGAAATTTCTTTAGCCAAAGGGTGGTGAATTTGTGGAATTTGTTACCACATGCAGCTGTGAAGGCCAGGTCACTGGGTGTATTTAAGGCAGAGATTGATAGGTTCTTGACTGGACATGGCATCAAAGGTTACGGGCGAGAAGGGTGGGAACTGGGGTTGAGGAGGAGATAGAAAAAAGGATCAGCCCTGACTGAATGTGGACCAGACTCAATGGACCAGATGGCCTAATTCTGTTCCTACGTCTTATGGTCTTATGAAATTGATTGTGGTTGAGTTCTGTTGGTGAGAAATGGATTGTTGACATTACACTTCAGTAGATTAGAATTGAGGTGCTTTAGGCAGGATTAGATGGTTTATATGAGTTTGGGATGAATTATCTAGGTTTGGGATGGGAATACTTTGGGTGGGATTGAGATTATATGGATGGGAATATGATAGGGAGGATGTGATTAAAATTAGATTGAGATGGGTTAGATCCACTTTGGTAGATTAGAACTGAGATGGACGTGGGCGGATTGGATAGTTTATTTGGGATTGGAATAGTTTATCTCGGTTTGAGTTATCTAGATTGTACAGATAGAAATGGGATTGGGATAGATTGGATTGCATGGTGCAGAAATGGGATTGGAATGGATGGTTGGGTAGGATTGGGATGAATTAGAATGGATGGTTGGGTGGGTTTGGGATATTTGAATGGTACTGTGGGAAAGTTAGTTGGGATTGGGAATAGTTTTTAGGATCAGAATTGGAGGGAAATTTGGGTCAGAAAAGTTTTTAACCCGAAGTAACTTTCTCCTCTGCATCTCTCTCCATTTCTGCTCTATCTATTTGGCAGTTGATGATGGTCTGGGATACCTGCCCACCTTTGGGCCCTGCTTCGTGAACCTATATGGCAGTCCACGAGAGTTCACGGGCTTCCCCGACCCCTACACGGACATGAACCTCGGAAAGGTAGGAAGCACGGTGACTCTGTGGGAGTCCATCAGCACCCAGCTGGTGGTAGGTCATCCTTTATCTGCCAGACTGAACAGAACCTCAGTGACTAACAGAGCATAGAACTGTGAGGCCTACTTTGGTTGGGGTCAACCATGGATATCTTGTCCTAGCTATCTCCACAGTTGATTAGCAAGCCAAGGCAGTACAATGTGAAGGGCAACTGTTGCCCACTCAGCTGACGAATCCAAAGGAACGGCAGAGACCGATACAGTTTGGCACCAGCAGCATCACAGGAGTTGCAAGTCAACACTGAACTCAATGAAGGACTGCCTTAGGGACCTCAGCTCCAGATTTTTCCCTGGGCTTTACTCCTGAAGTCTTCCCCACGAGTGGGTTTAGCCACGAGCCATCGAAGGTTTGAAATCAGAGTTTTCCTTCTGACTAGCCCCATCTGCCCAAAAGAACATAGAGCATAGAACAGTATAGCAAAGGAACAGGCCTTTCACCCACAGTGTTCCACTGAACAAATTAAATTAGCAACCAAATGGCCAACTAAACTAATCTCTTCTGCCTACACAATATCGATATCCTTCCATTTTCCACACATGCATCTCCCTGTGTAAATGTCTGTTAAGTGACTCTAATGTATTTGCTTCTACCATCACCCCAGGCAGTGCATCCCAGGCACCCACCACCGGTCTGTGTAAAACAAAAACTCGCCCCTCACATCTCCTTTGAAATTATCCCCTTTCACCTTAAATGCATGCCCTCTGGTACTGGATATTTCAACCCTGGGAAAAAGCTACCATCTGTTTACTCTTTCTGTCTTTCATAATCTTATAAACCTCTATTAGATCTCCCCGCAGCCTCTGTTACTCCAGAGAAAACAATATTAATTACATCAATAAGTTGGGCCCAGGAGAGATCTTCAGAGATGTTGATGCCCAGAAACTCATCAATGACCTTCCTTCCATCATAAGGGGATGTTCGCAGATGACTGCACAATGTTCTGCACCATTCATGACTCCTCAGATAGTGAAGCGGTTCATACCCAAATGCAGCAGGACCTGGACAATCTCCAGGTTTGGGCTGACAAGTGGCAAGTAACATTCGAGCCATGCAAGTGCCAGGCAATGACCATCTCCAACAAGGGAGGCTCTAACCATTTCTCCTTGACATTCAGTGGCACCACCATCACTGAATCCCCTACTATCAACGTCCTGGGGTTACCTTCGACAGGAAACTGAACTGCTCTCGCCATTTCGACACCGAGGCTACCAGAGCAGGTCAAAGGCTAGAATCTTGTGGCACGTAACTCACCTCCTAACTCCCCAAAGCCTGTCCACCATCTACAAAGCTCAGGTCAGGAGTGTAATGGAATACTCGCCACTCGCCTGGATAAGTGCAGCTCCATCAACACTCAAGAAGCTTGACACCATCCAGTACAAGGCAGCCCACTCGATTGGTACCCCTTCCACAAGCATCCAATCCCTCCACCATCGACGGACAGTTGCAGCAGTGTGTATTATCTACAAGATGCATTGCAACAACACACCAAAGTTCCTAAGGCAGCACCTTCCAGACCCATGACTGTTTTCATCCAGAAGGATGAGAGCAGCAGATGGGATCACCACCTCTTGGAAATCCTCCTCGAAATCACTCACCATCTTGACTTGGAATCATGTCGATGTTCCTTCATTGTCACTGGGTAAAAATCTTGGAATTTCCCACCCCCCTCCCCAACAGCACTGTGGGTGTACCTACACTTCAGGAATTGCAGCGGTTCAAGAAGGCAGCTCATCACCACCTTCTCAAGGGCAACTAGGGATGGGCAATAAATGCTGGCACAGCTGGCGATGCCCACATCCTGTAAATGAATAAAAAAAACTTGAAGGTACTCACCCCTTCAACTGCTGAACTTCTTGGTCTCCCTTGACTTCCCTTTCCTTCAAGGTTCAAGATTGCTTAATGTCATGTCCAGTACACAAGTGTAAAGGAGAACAAAATAATTATTACTCCAGATCCGATGCAGCACAAAAACACAATAAGATAAAGATCAAAATAACAATTAATAAACACAATAAATATAAATACATAAGATAGCTTCTATACATTGACTGAATATCCACAAAGTGATGCTAGGCACAGTAGTGTCAGTACATAAGGTGACTGACAGGAATGATAAAGTAGTGGTGGTTGGGGGTGTGGAGGGGTGGGTTACTGGGTGGAGGTGTTGATCAGCCTCACTGCTTGGGGACAGTAACCATTTTAGTGGGTGGTCCTGGTGTGGATGTGGCATAGCCTCCTCCCTGATGGCAGCGGGACAAATAGGATGGGCGGGATCAATGTCACTATTTCAATACTGGTCAAAGGCCAGGGTTTAATGGAGAAAACAGAGACCAGAATCTTGCACAGGTATGATCATGTGCAGGTAACCATGGAGAGGGAATACGCAGTATCCATGGGACCATAGTGGTGTTCCGGGACTGTTGGGTACTTCAGGGGAAAAATGTCAGGGTTGGGAACATTTTAAATCATGCTAGTCATTGTAATTATTTCTATGTTTGCTGTAATATTTTGTAGAAAGTAATTTGTAATAAAGGTAGAAAGGAAAGGTATGTCACATCCGGAGTTTCTCCAGTTAGCGGACGATTTCCCTCCATGCCTCTCTGACGTAGTGGGGAACCGCGTACGAGGCAAGTTACAGCAGTGGTTTGCCATTGCCTTCTGATCACCAGCTCGTAACCCAGCACAGATGGAAAGCGTGCAGGGGAGCCGGCTGGATTCGAACTCGCGACCTTACGTCCCGAAGTCCGACGCTGATGCCACTATGCCACCAGCCAGGCCTGTAATAAAGGTATTTTCATTAAAAAAAACAGAGAGAGACTAAATCTGGAATACTGGAGATTCTGCAGGTGCTGGGAATCGAGAGTAGTTAGTTAGTTACTATCTGTTATGCATTTAGGGCAGAAATCCAGAGCAACACACACACAAAATTCTGGAGGAACTCAGCAGGTCACGCAGCATCTATGGAGAGGAATAAACAGTCAATGTTTCAGGGCACAGCCCTTGATCAGGACTAGAAAGTAAGGGGCAGAAGTTGGTCAACATCTCAGGGCAACACTCTGTATCAGGACACACGGTGTGTCTGCAGAACTGATAAAGGGTCTTGACCCTTTTAGTCCTTTATGGATGCTGCCTGAGCCACTATACTGTATACCTGCATCGTTTTGTGTGTGTTGCACTGGAATCTAGAGCTGATGTTGTCACCGCACTGGCCATGTTGACCATGGTGGAGTGGAGTGCAAGGGATGGGCAGCCACACTAGCCTAGTACCAGCAGCAGGAATAGACATTATCACTTCTTGCCTCATCTGCTCCTGTTGTCTCCAGGGTGAGTCGATGGCCTATCGAGGAAGGGTCCTGCTGGAATTGAGCACCAAGTTGGTGGAACGAGCCGAACAGAAGATCGAAGAAATTCCCTCAGAGGAGCTTCTGAGACTCGAGGTAATATACTGGAGGTTCAAGTTTTACAACAGTTATGTTTCTCATTAAATTATAAGGGAAGTATTGTCACTGAAAATAAAACAAAATAATCGGACTCAGAACACACACATGCTCATGACTCAGCCACACTTTATTGTACTTGACCACAAGAAGAACAGCATGGTCTCTGTAACCACACTGTTCTGAATTCTGAACAGAGAAATGGCATTTTTATACAGAATTGACTAGCAGTTCCAGATGTTGACCATTTGGTAAACTGTGTATGTTTGAAACTGTGGATATTTGCAAGAACAATCACCATTCGCAATACAGATGTTAAAAGTTAATAGAAACTGCAGATTTCAAAGTTCAAAGTACATTTATAATCAAAGTATGTATACAGACTACAACTCTGAGATTCATCCTGCCTGACAACTGATGATGCTTTGAAGTTAGTAAAGCGATTGTCCTTTAATTAGTGTGTGTGCCTTTGATCATTGAAATTGTCTCCAGACCCATGCTGTACAAAGGGAAACTATGCTCTTCAAAGACCTTTCTTGCCTGGGCTGTCTGCACTCTATCTGCAGTCTATCCTTGCCTGGACATTATGTGAATCCTTGCCTTATCGCAGCTTCCACAGGAGACTGGATTGGATGGGGCATTTTTTTGTCCTGGGAGTTGAGGAGGCTGAATTCACTTGGTTCAGTTGTGACACCTCCCTCCCCTTTCTCAATATCTCTGTCTCCATCTCTGGAGATAAACTGTCAGCTGACATATTTTATAAATCTACAGATTCTCACTATTATCTTAAATATGCCTCTTCATACCCTGCCTTAGATAAAAATGTTATTCCCTTTTCTCAGTTATCACTTACCCCTAGGTCCCTTCTTCCTGCCCTTTCTCCTATGGTCCACTTTCCTCTCCTATCATAATCCTTCTTTTCCAGCCCTTTACCTTTCCCACCCACCTGGCTTCACCTATCACTTTCTAGCTATCTTCCTTCCCCTCCCTCCCACTTTTTTATTCTGGCCTCTTCCCTCTTCCTGTTCAGTTTTGAAGAAGGGTCTTGGCCCGAAACATTGACTGTTTATTCCATAGAAACCATGGAAAAACTACAGCACAGAACAGGCCTTTTGGCCCTTCTTGGCTGTGCCGAACCATTTTCTGCCTAGTCCCACTGACCTGCACACGGACCACATCATTACCATAGCTGCTGCCTGACCTGCTGAGTTCCTCCGGAAGTTTAAAAAATTACGAGACATAAATGTGAACGATCTCAGTCTTCTCCCCAGTGCAGGGAAGCCAGGACCCTTAGCCAGCACCAGGAGCACACTTACTCCTCCCTCCCTGCCCCCCTGCAATAGATGACCACATATGAGGAGGTTGAGGCTGAAACCAACCAAAAGGCGAGGAGCAGCCCTGTAGATATCGGAATGGGGCTGCAGTCTTTCACACTCCATGCACGTGTGGTACACAGTCTCTTCCAGACCGCAGAGGCAACAAGCAGCTGGGAGCTCATGCACAAATTGATGTCTTGGGTGGGGAACGTCGATGATGAGCTACCAGATTAGTTTGGGATGTTAATGTATGGCATCGTCCTTACCACAGTGTAGGGTTGTTCCACTATTGGAGGAGGAGGGGCCGGGTTGGGGGAGGAACCCCTCAATTATCTTAGCCATTTACCACTCCAGGGGGCTGCGTCGGTCCAGTTGGTTTTAAGGACTAGTAATAGTACAGTACTATAAGACCAAAAGACATGGGATCAGAATTAGGCTATTTGTTCCATCATGGCTGATTTATTATCCCTCTCAATCCTATTCTCGTGCCTTCTCCCCATAACCTTTGACACCCTTACTAATCAAGAAACTATCAACCACCACTTTAGAAAACACAGAAACATAGAAAACCTACAGCACAATACAGGCCCTTCGGCCCACAATGCTGTGCTGAACATGTCCCTACCTTTGAAATTACTAGGGTTACCCATAGCCCTCTATTTTTGTAAACTCCATGTACCTATCCAAAAGTCTCTTAAAAGACCCTATCGTATCCGCCTCCACCACCGTTGCCAGCAGCCCATTCCGTGCACTCACAACTCTCTACATAAAAAACTTACCCCTGACATCTCCTCTGTACCTACTCCCAAGCACCTTAAACCTGTGTCCTCTTGTGGCAACCATTTCAGCCCTGGGAAAAAGCCTCTGACTATCCACACGATCAATGCCTCTCATCATCTTATACACCTCTATCAGGTCACCTCTCATCCTCTACACTCAGTTGCTTGGAATTACTGAAAGCATTGACTATGATGGTATGATTAAAAAGGGTTACTTGTGTAAATAATTAATAATATCAATTAATTTTATTTTTTTAAAAAAAGCACGGTGCCTGTCAAGTCCAGGTTTGGCGCCTCCTGCTGTCCGTCTCCTCTCCCCTCAATGCCATTAGAACCACCAGCACTAACCCCACCCCCATCTCCTGCTCTCCCCGCAGAAACACCTTCGCCGTCGCAAGTTCCACCTCTGTGCCGTTTTCTACTCTGCCACCATGCTGCAGGAGGTGAGCGACGCCATCCAGTTCGAGGTCAGTATCGGTAACTACGGCAACAAGTTTGATGCCACCTGCCTCCCCCTGGCCTCCACCACCCAGTACAGCCGGGCTGTGTTTGACGGTAGGTAACCCGCTCATTCGCCAATATGTAAATGGATGGGGACCTGTGGATGGAACACCTTTATTGCCCCTGACTTAAATAATGCGAAATTAGTTGTTTTCCTGCAGCAGTACAATGCGAAGGCAAAAAAATTACTATAACTTACAACCAGATTCAGATTTATTATCACTGATGTATGCTGTGAAATTGGTTGCTTTGCACATCAGTACAGTGCCAAACATTAAAAAAAAGATTAGTTTTATTTGCGTCAAGTACATCAAAACATACAGCGAAATGTGTCATTTGTGTTGAGAATGTGGTGGAGCAGCTGGCAAGTGTCGCCACATTTCCAGTGCTAACATAGCATGCCCAGAACGTAATAACCCTAACCCGTACACTTTTGAACTGTGGGAGGAAACCCATACAGTCAAAGGGAGAAAGTGCAAACACCTTACAGATAGCTATAGGAATTGAACTCTGATCTTACAGCTGCTGCTGAAAAGCATTATGCTACCTGCTACTTTTACCAAAACATTAACTGTGCATTCCTCCCCATAGGTGCTGCCTGACCTGCTGAGTTCCTCCAGCATTTTGTGTGTGCTGCTCTGGATTTCCAGCATCAGCAAAATCTCTTGTGTTTATGATGTTCAATTTGTTGATTATTGGCAGCAATACCATGCACAGACATAAAAAATTACTACACTTTGCAAAAGTAAATAAGTAATACAAATTAATTTAGAAATAAATAAATAGTATTAATAAGTTTTTTCAATAATATATAAATTGCACAAATAATACTCATTGATAGATAGAGTGGATATGAAGAGGACATTTCATCTAATTGGGGACTCTGGGACCGGGGGCACAGCCTCAGAATTGAGGGATGTCCATTTAGAACAGAGATGAGGAAGAATTTCTTTAGCCAGAGGGCGTCGAATCTGGGGAATTCATTGCCACAGATGGCTGTGGAGGCCAAGTTATTGGATATAAAAGGGTACCGGGAGAAAGCAGGAGAATGGGGTTGAGAGGTTTGATGGATCAACCATGATGGGACAAAGGAGCAGACTCGATGGGCTGAAAGGCCTAATTCTTCTATATCTTATGGTGTTATAACTATCTTGATTACTTTGCACTAACATAGACTTTAAATGGTCTATTTAGTGAATTTTAGACGATAAACTAAAATGGTTCTCTTTGTGTAAAAATTTATGATTGTTTGTATCTGACACTCTATGCCTGTGATGCTCCTGTAAGTAAGTGTTTCATTGTGCCTGTGCACACGTGGACGTGTGCAGATGAGAATAAGCCCGACTTTGACTTCTCTCAGGTTGCCATTATTACTTCCTGCCGTGGGGGAACGTGAAGCCTGTGGTGGTGTTATCGTCCTACTGGGAAGACATCAGTCACAGGACCGACGCTCTCAACACCTTGCTCTATGCTGCACACAGACTGGTGAGTGCAGCCAGCTGATCAGTGCTGGGGGACAACTTGATGACAAATGCCCTTGTTTCATGTGCCAGGGTGTGGGGCTGATTCATCAGTCCCCTTGGTGAAATCCTGACATGCTGGCGAGGATTGGAGGCCAAATCACTCACCTGTGATAGTAAATAGCTTTTTTGTTGAGGGAAGGGGAATAATCAAATGGTGGGGTTATAGGGACCTCTAACCAACCTCCCCAAACCACAAAGTCGCCACGTCTCATCGCTGTGGACAATTTTAACCTTCTAAAGACCAATAGATCTTCGCGTCTGGAGTAGGGTTTCTATCCAAGGTCAGCTTTATTTATCACATGTACGCTGAACCATCCAATGAGATATGTTGCTTGCGATAAGTCAAACCAGAGAGGGTTGCACTGGACACCCACAAGTTTCACCATGCTCCCGGCTCCAATATGGCAACCCCACAACTCAATAATCCTATCTGCACGTCCTTGAGATATGGGTGGAAACCGGAGCACCCGGGGAAAACACCCGTGTTCACAGGGAGAACGTGCAAGCTCCTTACAGTGAATGGGAGTAGAACCCCAATGTGCTGCAATAACATTACGCTAACCACTACGCTACCACGCTGCCGCCTTCCACATTTCAGCCATCCCAATCCTTCCCGCCTCGGGCAGGTGAAACCTGAAACCCACCCTCAGAACCTCAGGATCCGGTTTAATATCACCGGCATACAGTACCGGTTGAAGCTGGTTGTTTGACGGCAGTGTGCAGTGCTATGCATAATTCAAAAATCTCTAAATTACAATAAGAAATAAATGCAGTATATACGTTGGGTGGCAGGGTGGAGATACGTCTCCAAGAAAGAGGTGTAAAGCACTCCTTCCCCCCGCTAGCCTGCAGGTCACCCTTGGGCAAGGTGTGGCACCTGCTTAGCCCCCTGATCAGGATCACGTGAAGCCATGGGAGCAGGTGGTGAATGGTCGCATGAGCAGCTGGTGCACGTCGCAAGTCCTGGTTCTGTGACCACTGACACCAGGCAGACAATCTCTGAAGAGTATTGATAAAGGCCAGGGTCACCCATCTTGTAGGGACACTGCCCAGAAGAAGGCAATAGAAAACCAGTTCTATAGAAATTTGTAAACACAAAATAATCTGCAGATGCTAGGGTTTCACTCTGCCCCTCCCCCAGCTGCCTACTACCTCCCTCATGGTTCCCCCTCTTTCTACTACCCATTATGCTTTCCCCTATTCCTTCTTCACCTTTCCTGCCTATCACCTCCCTGCTTCCCCTCCCCCACCCCTTTATCTTCCCCCTTCACCTGGAACCCACCAGCCTTCTCCTTCCCACCCTCCCCCCACCTTCTTTATAGGGCCTCTGCCCCTTCCCCCCCTACAGTCCTGATGAAGGGTTCCGGCCCAAAACGTCGACTGATCGTTTCCACGGATGCTGCCCGACCTGCTGAGTTCCTCCAGCGTGTTGTGAGTGTCACTTCTGTAGAAAAATTTGCCAAGAACAACTATGGTCATGGAAAGCCCATGATTGCTGCGTCATACGACATGGCACATAATGATGATGATGATGATGATGATGATATATAAATTAAATCAAAATAAGTAATGCAAAAAGAGAAAGCAACGTGAGTAGTGTACATGTGTTTATTGTTCATTCACCCGCTGTGGTTGCACGCTAACCTCCTTCAATAACCCTGTCTGCGTTCCTGTCCTTGACTGTATCTCCGTTACTCTCAGCAGCAGGTGTGGCAACAGTCCATCTCTTCTACTCCCAGTTCCTAACCTCACCCTGGAGGCCGTTGTTGGAGATCCAGCAGCCATTCCGAAATTCAGGGACCATTGCCCCAGGCCTCGCTCGCTGCCACTCCAGCCCTCTGGGCTTGCCACCCAAACCCCGAGGAGGGTCGGTCCCGGACCCTGATCTATCATCGCCACTTCTCACTCACATGGCAAGGTCCCACAGCACAATCCCACCTGATGTTTGACATGATCGCTCTTCCATGTCTCTCCCAGGAATCCGGCCTGGAAATGGTCCATCTCGCCATCAAAGCCAAGAGCCCTGAGAGTGAAGTGGAGGCCAGAGTGATGGAGATGATTGACAACGTAATCACTGACTGCAGGTAATCACACAGACCTCGCCCCCCCCCCACTGAGGTCATAGGGGTCACATAGACCACGCCCCCTCACTGGGGTCATAGGGGGTCACAGAGACCCCACCCCCTCACCGAGGTCATAGGGGTCACAGAGACCCCGCCCCCTCACTGGGGTCATTGGGGGTCACAGAGACCCTGCCCCTTCGCTGGGGTCATGGGAAGGATTCAGTGGTAGGCTGAGTAAGAACACACAGAAGATAGATCACTACAGCACAGTACAGACCCTACAGCCCACAATGTTATGCTGACATTTTAATCCACTCTAACCCTTTCCTCCCACATAGCCCTCCATGTGCCTATCTAAGAGTCTCATAAATGTCCCTAACGTATCTGCCTCTACTGCGCTCCCTCTCAGGTGGTTCCACACACCACACACCCACCATTCTCTCTGTAAACAGTAGACAATCAGATTCTGTTCCCCAAGGTTGGTTGTGCTGTGGGGGGGGGGGGTGATGATTAAAGGATGGTAGATACCTGGATTGGGTTACTAGTGGTAGGAGTGGAAGCAGGCAGTGTTGTGGTGTTTAAGAAGCTGTTAGATAGCGAGATGACTGTGAAGGCAATGGAGGGAAATGGGTGATATAGAGGGCAAGGACATTTGGTATAAACTGACATCAAGACTGGCACAACATTGCGGGCTGAATGGCCTACCCGGTGCTGTACGGTACCATGTTCTGTAAATATTTCGGCTGGTGGGAGAAGTTGGCAAAAAGATAACAAACACAAGATACTGGAGGAGCTCAGCAGGCCAGGCAGCATCTATAGCAAAGAGTAAACAGTCGACGTATCAGGCCGAGACCCTTCTTCAGGATTTATGAAGGATCTTGGCCCAAAACATCAGTGGTTTACTCTTTTCTATAAAGCATTCTGGCCTACTGAATTCCTCCAGCATTCTGTGTGTGTTGCTTTGGACTTCCAGCATCCGCAGATTGTCTCGTGTTTATGGTTACAAGTTAATGGGTTGGTCCGTGTAACGTAATGGGGCTTAAGGTCAGAAGGAGAGGGGTTTGATTTGTTCTCTCTCTGCCTTAGTTTGAGGAGTAGAGAGGAATTGGAATTGGTTTATGACTGTCACATGGACTGAGATACAGTGAGCAGTTTGTCTTGGACTGTTCATACAGCTCCGATCATTGCACAGTGCAGCGAGGTAGAACAAGATAAAGCAAAAGCAGAATGCAGAATAATGTGTAACAATTACAGAGAAAGTACAGTGCAGGAATGACAGAGCATGATTGTAATGAGGTACAGTACTGTGCAAAAGTCATAGGCACATATAGACACCCAGGGTTCCGAAGACTATATTTGTCAATGTGGAGCGGAGAGCAGATTTGTAAATCTGGTGGGAGCAAAGGATGTTGGGAGTTGTGAGGGTGGGGCACCACGGGATGGTGGTGGGATGGGACAGGTTTCAGAGAAGGAGGCCAGGTATGATGGGCCTGGTGAAGTTGCAGACACACCCAGTCCTGAGACACCAGGCAAGGGCAATTGACTCCAAACAATTGGTCTATTAATCATTACAGAACATCTCTCTGATGCTTCCTGCTCCCTCTCCTCTCTTTTCTTCTTTTCCCAACCATGATTCCACTCTTCCTGCCCCCTTCCCACTATATATTTTTCTCTCACCCCTTATGGGTGATGTGTATGTGTATTTTCCCCCAATCTTGGGTCCTCTGCCAGTGCACTCTTCTGGACCAAGATTTCAGATGATGTTCACAGGATTTATTGGAGCCACTAATGTCACAGCTCCAAGTGCTCCCATCACCACCTGGAATAGAAACATAGAAAACCTACAACACAATACAGGTCCTTCAGCCCACAATACTGTGCCGAACATGTTCTTACTTGTAATTACCTCGGGTTACCCATAGCCCCCTATTTTTCTAAGCTCCATGTACCTATCCAGGAGTCTCTTAAAAGAATACTCTGTCTTTAACCTTCCACATCCTTTCTATCTGCTCTTTCAAGCCCTGATATTTCTCCAGCTTCTCAAATTCTTCCTTCCTGATGTTACTGTCATTCGGGATTGCCACATTATTACTGTTGCTTTCTTCTGTTCCTTGTCCAGTATTACTGTGTCTGGTTGGTTGGCCAGTATCTGCTTACCAGTCTGTACTTGGAAGTCCCACAGGGTTTTCACCCTGTCATTCTCCACGACCTTCTCAGGCGATTCCCATCTGGACTTGGAGGTGTCCAATCCTTACTCGGCGCGAATGTTCCTGATACGCAAGCCTGCAAACTTGGTTGTGTCATTCAGTGTATGCTGCCCCTGCCTGCATCTTGCACCCTGCTACTATGTACTAAGTAGCTTCAGCGGATTCCTTACACAGTCTGCACCTTGGGTCTTGGCTGGGGTGATAGACCCCTGCTCCTATTGCTCTTGTGCTCAGCGCCTGTCCTTGTGCAGCTATGAACAGGGCCTCTGTGCTGTCCCTCAGCCCAGTCATTTCCAGCCATTGGTAGGACCTTCTTATGTCAGCCACCTCTGATATCTGGCGATCATATTTGTGTACCAAAGACTTTTGCGCAGTACTGTGGATTGTGAGGTCAAGAATCCAATTTATCGTACTAGGGGACTGTTCAATAGTTTTATAATGGCAGAGTGGAAACTGCCCCTGAGCCTGGCTTCAGCCTTTTGTACCTTCTGCCCAATGGGAGAGGCGAGAAGGTACACAAATGTCTGGATGGGTGTGGTCATTGAATATGTTGGTGGCTTTACTGAGACAGTGAGAAGCATAGACAGAGTCCGTGGAAGGGAGGCTGATTCCTGTGATATGCTGAGCCTCGTCCACAAATCCCTGCAGTTCATAGTGGTCATTTACTCAAGGGTATAGACTAAAAATGAGAAAGGAGAAAGTTGAAAGGAAATTTATGAGGCAATGAAGTGCAAGATCATACTGAGTTAGATCATGCGGTCAAGGATCCAGTTTGAAAGTGAATTTATTATTCAAAGTTCATATATGGCTGTAAATACAACCCTGAGATTAATTTTCTTGTGGACATATTCAATAAATCTATGGAATAATAACCGTAACAAAATCGACTGAAGACCGCACCAACTTGGGTGTTCAACCAGTGTGCAAATACAATTGTGCAAATACAATAAGAAAGAAAGAATAATAATAATAAATAAATAAGCAATAAATATCAAGAACATGAGATGATGAGTCCTTGAAAGTGAGTCCATAGGTTGTGGGAACACTCCAATAACAGGGCAAGTGAAGTTGAGTGAAGTTATACCCTTTGGTTCAAGAGCCTGATGGTTGAGGGGTAATAATTGTTCCTGAACCTGGTGGTCTGAGGCCTGAGGCTCCTGTACCTCCCGCCTGACAGCAGTGAGAAGAGAGAAGCCTGGGTGGTTGGCTTCCTTAATGATGGATGCTGCTTTCCTGCAACAGTGTTTCATGTGGATGTGCTCAATGGTGGGGATGATTTGGGCCACATTGCTACTTTTTGTAGGATTTACCATCCAAAGTCATTTTTTTCCACACTCTCCACCACACACCTATCGAAGTTTGACAAAGTTTTAGGGTAGATGTCATGCCATATCTCTGCAAACTCCCAAGGAAGTAGAGGCGCTGCCGTGCTTCCTCTGCAATTACATTGACATGCTGGGTCCAGGACAGTGTAGTGGTAGTTAATATTGTTGTTTCTACGTCACTCAGTTAGCCACTCCCACATGGGAGGAGTTCACATACTGTACAAGCAGGGTTATTAATAAAGTTCAGGGGAACATCCTGCATGCTGGTGTTCTGGTGTGCTCTGCACTTTCCCTCAATAACGAATGTGACAGGTCCTCTGAAATGATAATACTGAAGAAGTTAAAGTTGCTGACCCCCTCCACCTCTGATCCTCTGATGAGGACTGGCTCATAAGCCTCTGGTTTCCTCCTCCTGAAGTCAACAATCAGCTTCTTGGTCTTTCTGACATTGAGTGAGTTGTTGTTGTGGTGGAACCACTCACTCAGATTTTCAATCTCCCTCCCATTTGCTGATTCATCACCGCCTTTGATTCGGCCCACGACAGTGGTGTCATCAGTAAACAAATATGGCTTTGGAGCTGTGCTTAGCCATGCAGACATAAACGTGGAGTGGGTAGAGCAGGGGGCTAAGCACACAGCCCTGTAGTGCACCTGTGCAGATGGGGATTGTGGAGGAGATGTTGTTGCCAGTCTGAAATGATTGGGTTGACAAGTAAGAAAATCAAGGATCCAACTAATCTTACTATTGGTTGGTCCAGAGAGCCAGCAGTCTCTGAGTGCCAGCCACTCTCTAGCCACGGTGTTATGTCCCACTACACCCCTCTCCCGAATGTCCACACTGTACCGGGTGTCCTCCCTCCTCTCTTACAGCCAGCCCTTGCCCAACGTCTCAGAGGTCCCGTCTGCCACCTGCCTCGACGGTCACATCCATCGGTTCCGTTCTACCAACCTGAGTCAGATCCGACAGATGGCCGAGACCCTGAAGCACCAGGAACAGTTGGAGCTGCAGCCTGTCCTGGACCAGGCAGAAGACTGGCTCGAGCGACTCAGGTCCATGGCTGAAGAGGTGAGTGTGTCCTCAATATCCCTTCAACTCCATCCCAACGTCCCTCCAACCCCATTCTCAACATCCCTTCAAACCCATCCTCAGTGCTCCATCAAACCCATCCCTAAAGTCCCTTCAACCCTATCCTCAATGTCCCTTCAACCCCATCCCCAAAGTCCCTTCAACCCTATCCTCAATGTCCCTTCAAACCCATCCCCAAAGTCCCTTCAACCCTATCCTCAATGTCCCTTCAAACCCATCCTCAATGCCCCTTCAACCCCATCCCAAATGCCCCTTCAACCCCATCCCAACATCCCTTCAACCTCATCCTCAATGTCCCTTCAAACTTTCCTGAACTTCCCTTCAAACCCCTCATCAATGTCCATCCAAACCCATCCTCAATGACTCTGCAACCCCATTCCAATGGAAATGCCTCTCCTAATATGGAAGTGGATCGTTACACACTCCCAGGGTCGATACAGAGTGAAGCTCCCTCTACACTGTTCCATCACACACTCCCGGCGTCAAACACAGAGTGCAACTCCCTCTGTACTGTCCCATCACACATTCCTGGAGTCAGACACAAAGTGAAGCTCTCTCTCCACTGTCCCATCACACACTCCCATGGTGGGGACAGTACATGCTATGTACAGTGTCAGGCTCCTCATTTTCATGGACTTGTTGAGTTTCACACACTCCATGAGTTTTATTGATCTCTGAATACTTAAACTCGATGGGCATTTGTGGGGATGATACAACATTTCCCAGAGGTCTCTCTGCTCTCCTAGTGTAACAACGGGAGGAGGGGCCAACGATAAGAATGAATAACCAAATGACCCAGTTATGCACAACACATCTGTCACTCTCCCCTTTCCGCCACCTAAAGATAATTATCTTTAAAATTATGTTTATTTGTCAAATGTACATCGAAACATCTGATGAAATGAATCATTTACATCAACAACTAACACAGCTCAAAGGTATGATGGGGGCAGCCCACAAGTGTCGCCATGTTTCCAGGAGAATCAGGGCATGCCTACAATTTAATAATGCACACGTCGTTGGAATGTGGGAGGAAACTGGAGCACAAGGAGGAAATCTGCATGCTCACAGGGAGAACGTACAGACTCAGTACAGACAGCAGTGGGAATTGAATCTGGGTCGCTGACACTAAGATTCAGATTCAATTTTATTTATCACAAGTACTTCTTTGAAACGTACAGTGAAAGATATGTTAACAGCCTACAGGGCCTGAGGATGTGCTGGGGGCTGCCCACAAGTATAACGTGTCTACACTGTACACTGTTCAACAACACAACACAACTACAAGCAACAACTACAAGAAGCCCCTTTTCCTCCCACCAACCGCACCCACACCCACTCACACTCACACACACTCTTTCTCATGCACACTCACACACTCACACGCACCCTTTCTCATGCACACACACACTCACTCACACACTCATTCACTGACACACGCACTAACACTCACACTCACAGACACACACCCCATCCTCCCTCCCTCTCTCTCTCTTTCATACACACACACTCACACACCCACACCCACCCCTCCGGCCCATGAACAGCAGTAGTAAAAGTTGTTTTCTACCCTTTAGGTTACCAAGCCACTTGCCTTCCAGCTTCCCACCTCTCCTGCCCCTCACCCGACCTTGGTGTGTTTGTTTTATAAGCTGGTGTGTGGGGAACTGACCCTCGTCTCCGTTACAGCCGCAGAACAGCCTGCCTGACATTGTCATCTGGATGCTCCAAGGAGACCGGCGGGTCGCCTACCACCGTATCCCGGCCCACGAGGTGCTGTTCTCCAGGAGAAGCCAAGTCTGCCACGGGAGACACTGTGGTGCCCTTCAGACCATCTACATGAAGGTGAGCTCCCACTGCCGGGTTTCCGCCTCTAACCTCACCGCTTCTCACTGGGGGCAATCATTACAGCCCCATGCATCAGGGATCACGGTGGGTGGTGAGAAAAGCAAGCTGGAAATCCCGACTTTGGGAGAACGGATGTTGGGAATGTTCTCTGGGTGAAGATGCATCCACAGAGACCAGGCCAGAGAGCAGGAGATAGAGAGAGGAAGGGCAGATGCTGAATATAAAAGCACTAGGGGGAAACTCTGTGATCACTCATACACTTCATCAAAGCAGAGGAGTGTGTGATCTTGTGGATTAGACCAGAGCATGAATCTCAGGGTGGTACACAGTAGCATACACCACTGTGCAAAGGTCTTGGGTATATATATATATATTTAGCTAGGGTGCCTAAGGCTTTAGCACGGTACTGTATTTGTGACGTGGAGTGGAGAGCGAGTTTGTAAACCTGGTGGGAGCAAAGGATGTTGGAAATGGTGAGGGTGGAGCGCCTCAGGAGGGGAGTGGGACAGGTGGCAGAGAAGGAGTGCCAGGGCAGGAAGTGGCGTGGGTGCAGACACACCCAGCCCTGAGACACCAGGCAAGGTCATTTGATTCCAAACAGTCGGTTTATTGATCATTACAGACTGTCTCGCTGGCGCTTCCTGCTCCCTCCCCTCTCCCTTCCCCTTTTCCCAACCACGATTCCCCTCTCCCTGCCCCCTTCCCACTCTCGGTCCACAATAGAGACCCAGATCAGAATCCGGTTGTCATCACTCACACATGTAATGGAACTTGTTTTTTTTTGCAGGAGCAGTACAGTGCAATACATAAAATTGCTACAGCACTGTGTAAAAGTCTTAAGCACCCTAGCTGTATATATGCATGTGCCTAAGACTTTTGCGCAGTATTATATATGTACTTTGATAATTAACTTACTTATAACTTTGAACTCCTTGAACTCTGGAACGGGCTTTTTTTGGGCAGAGAGGTGATGTTCACCGATTCTTTGTTGCAGGCCCAGAATGCCTGAGCAATAAGGGAGAGGTTACCAGGGTTATGTCTTTATTCCTTAGGGAGTAGGAGAATGAGGTGACCTTAGAGAGGTATATCACCTATTGAGAGACATATAAAGTTGATAGTAACAACCTTAAACACAAGAGATTCTGCAGATGATGGAAATCCAGAGTAACAGGTGCAAAATGCTGGAGGAACTCGGCAGTTCAGGCAGCATCTGTGGAGGCAAATAAGCAGTGGGTGTTTTGAATTGAGGCCCTTCAATGGGACTGGAAAGGAAGGGGGAAGAAGTCAGAAAGGGAAGGTGGGAAAGGAACAAGGAGTACAGGCTGGACACACAGTGAGACTGGGTGAGCACATGGGCGAAGAGTCAGAGGATAGCAGATGTCAGAGAGCGGGAGCAGTGAGAGAGGGTCGCACTGAACTCCCGTCGAAGAGAAGATCCCTTGAAGAGTCTTCATAGTGGAGCAGCAAATCATAAACATGAGATGCTGGAAATCCTTTGTGTCCCAGGCAGGAGGCATAGGTTCAAGGTGAGAGGGAGGAAGATATAAAAAGAACTTGAGGGGCAACTTTTTCACACAGGGAATGGTCAGTGTACGGAATGAGCTGCCTGAAGAAGTTGTTGAGGCAGGTACAATAGTGTCATTTAAGAAGAACTTGGACAGGTCCATAGAGGGGTGGGGTTTGGAGGGATATGGATTGAATGGAGCAAACTGGGCATGGTGGAGGGTTGGGGCTTTGTGGGATCTGGGCCGAAATCAGGAAATTAGGACCAAGTGGGTGGAGGTTTTGTGCTTGGAGGGATATGGATTGAATGGAGGTAATTGAGTTTAGATGTGTGGAGGAGATGAGTTTGGAAGGATTCTGGCCAAGCACAGGAAATTGCATCCATCAAGAGGTACTTCTGCTGGATGGAAAGTCCAGGGGAAAGCCATCCATTCATGTTCAAGTTCAAACCAAAATATTACCACAAATAAGTGAACAAAATATAATTCAAAATGCATGAAATGTGTAGCACAGGTAAACAGCTCGTTGTCCTAGGGATGAGATCTCGATGGTGGCAGGGTACTCATTAGTCTAAGAGAAGAAACTGTTACCCAGTCTGACAGCCCTGGTCCTGATGCTCCTGTACCTTCTTCCTGACAATAGTCGGTCAAAGAGATTGTGGGATGGGTGGTAGGGATTCTCAACAATGCTTCGGGCTCTTTGTATGCAATGTTCACAATAAATTTCACAAATGGCAGGGGGGGGGGAACATGGGAGATGCTTCCATTTGGGAGGAGTGTCCATGGGGATGCATGTCTATCGGGACTGCTTTGCATTACGCGTTTCCTCACACGCTGAGCTAAGAACCCATGCCCATGCTCTTCTTTGTCCCCAGTACCCACGAGGCGATTCCAAGATTGGCAAGATCCCAGCCCAGGTGCGAGTGAGGATCTGGTTTGGAATGGCCACCGACAACAAGGAATTCAAGCAGTTCACCGAGGGCAAGCTGTCTGTCTTCGCTGAAACCGTGAGTCCCACTGACCTGGGAGGGCCAACAGGGGATCATGTAATTTAATGTTAATTTGGACACAGCGCAGTGACAGGCTCTTCCGGCCCAATGAACCTTCAGGACCCAATTACACCCATGTGACCAACTGACCTACTAACTGGTACGTCTTTGGACTGTGGGAGGAAACTGGAGCACCAGGAGGAAAAGCCACGTGGTCACGGGGAGAACGTACAAACTCCTTACAGACAGTGGCAGGGATTGAACCTGAGTCGCTGGGATCCCACGTTAACTCCCACACTGTCACAGGGAGAACGTACAAACTCCTTTCAGACAGCAGTAGGAAACGAACCCTGGTAGCTGGTGCTGTAAAGCGACGGGCTAACCACCAGCTACCGTTCCATCCCACAAATCAAGTGATAAATGCAAAACACTGCAGATACTGAAAAGCCCGAGTTAAAAAGATAGGGCATGCTGAAAGTCCTCAGCAGGTTAGAAAATCTCTCAGCTTCTTGCCTTCATTCTCCAAGATGCTGGTCGATAATGGGTAATTTATTAAAGGTTGGGATAGGCTTGAGGGGTTGAGTTGCCTATGCCAGGTGGCCTATAATGGGTAATTTATTGAAGGTTGGGGTACGCTTGAGGAGTCGAGTGGCCTAGGGTTGCTCTGATTTTCTTATGAATCTGTGAAGACCAGGGACTTTCGTTTCACCAGCAAATCCTGTACTCTGGAATCAGAATCAGAATTAGGTTAATTATAATGTGCAATTTGTTGATTTGAGGCAGAAGTCCAGTGCAAAGACATATAATCACCTAGAGCGGGACTATGACCTGTAGCATCCACATCCTGATCTGCTTATCTGTGTGACTCTTTTTGTTTCCTGCTGAGATACAGCATGGTAACACACCCTCCGGCCCGACAAGCCTGATATTCTCAACAATACCCATGTGACCAACTAACTGTTATTATCCCTCAACCATCAGCCTCTTGAACCAAAGGGATAACTTCACTCAATTTCACTTGCCCTATCATTGCAATGTTCCCACAACCAATAGACTCTCTTTCAAGGACTCTTCATTTCATTGTCTTGATATTTATTGCTTATTTATTTATTATTATTTCTTCGTTTTGTATTTGCAGAGTTTATTGTCTTCTGCAATTTGGTTGAAGACCATAGATGGGTGTCTCCTGTTATGGTTATTATTCTATAGATTTATTGAGTATGCCCACAAGAAAATGGCCCTCAAAGTTGTATATGGTGACATAGGTGTACTTTGATAATAAAAATTACTTTGAACTTTGAGCCGTATGTCCTTGGACTGCCAGAGGAACTGGAGCACCTGGAGGAAACCCAAGCAGTCACAGGGAAAATGTACAGACTCTTTACAGACTGGTGGGAATTGAACCAGGTTCGCTGGTGCTGTAAAGCGTTAGGCTAACCACTACATGAACATGCCCACTGAGATGTGGCCTTGCCTTAGCGCTGGTGAAGGCCACGTGAAGTCTTCTGTGACGTGCACAGGTACGGCGAGGTACCAGTACAGTGAAAGAGTTGCTTGTAATGACATCACAGACGATACACAGAAACTTTCAACGAAACATAAACCAGAATCAGCCCCCTTCCAACCACCCCCCCTTCACCATTTCCCAAACTTCCAGTAATATGTCCGTCCCCCCTTCACTAATTCCCATCCCCTGGTCCCTCTCTCATGTAACCTCCTTGTCCACCCATTGCCTCCCTCTGGTGTTCCTCTCCTCCCCCTTTCTTCTTTCTTCCATGGCCTTCTGTCTCTTTCGCCAATTAACTTCCTCGTTCTTTGCTTCATCCCTTCCCCCCCAACGCCTTATGCTTGCCCATATGTTGGGGCATGCCCCACCAGGGCGTGATGCAACCAGTCAGGATACTTTCCACAGTATACCTGTAGAAGTTTGTTAGATTGTTTCATGACACGTCAAAAATCCCTGAGCTTCTATGGTCATTCAAAGACCTTTGCAGAGTGGATGCGCAGAGGATGTTTCCAATAGTGGGAGAGTCTAGAACCAGAAGGCGAAGCCTCAGAACAGAGGGACATCCTTAGATGAGGAGGAATTTCTTTAGATACGGGAATTTTCAACTGATAAATCAAAATCAGGTCTATCACTTGACACATATAATGAAATTTGTTGTTGTGACAGTGGTAAGACAATGCGAAGACATATATTTTTGGGGTGTTGTGAACAGCTTTGGGGCCCATATCTAAGAAGGGTTATGTTGGGATTGCAGAGGGTCCAGAGGAGATCCACTAGGATGATTTTTGGAATGAAAGAGCGAACATGTAGGGAGATTTGATGGCTCTGGGCCTGTACTCACCGGAGTTTACAAGAATGAGTGGTGACCTAATTGAAACCTATCAAATGTTGAAAGGTCTCAATAGAGTGGATGTGGAGAGGATGTTTCCAATAGAGGACCAGAAGGCACAACCTCATAATAGAGGGACATCTATTTAGCGCACAGATGAGAAGGAATTCCTTCATCTAGAAGGTGGTGAATCAGTGGAATTCATTGCCACAGATGGCTGTGGAGGCCAAGTCATTGCGTATATTTAAGGAAGAGATAATCGGTTCTTCATTGACAAAGGGGGTAAGGGTTGCAGGGGGAAGGTGAGGGAATGTGATTGCAAAACCAAACCAGCCATGATGGAATGGTGGAACAGACTCGATGGGCTGAATGGTCTTATGGTCTAGTTTGGTTTTGAGTGTTTGGTGTATTTCCCCGTTGCTCAGACACAAGCTGACTGAGGCATGTTTCTTGCACAGTACGAGAATCAGACGAAGCTGGCCCTTGTGGGAAACTGGGGCACCACTGGCCTCACCTACCCCAAGTACACGGACGTCACCGGAAAGATCAAGCTGCCCAAAGACTCCTTCCGACCTTCGCCGGGCTGGGCTTGGGCTGGGGACTGGTTCATTAGTCCCGAGAAAACGTGAGTATCCCATATTCCGGAGTTACGACACGGAGAATGTTCATCGTATTCAAGTAATTCAGCATGGAAGCCAGCTGCTGGTCCATGCTGACAATGACTCCCAACTTCTCTAGTCCCGTTTGCTCCCAAAGACCCACATCCCTCAAAACTGTTCCGATCCATTGACCTGGCCAAGTAGGCTCCCGAGCCTAACTGGTCCTTGCTAACAGAGATTTCTACCTACTCTAAACATAGAAACATAGAAAACCTACAGCATAACACAGGCCCTTTGGCCCACAAAGCTGTGCCGAACATGTCCTTACCTTAGAAATTACCTAGGGTCACCCATAGCCCTCTTTTTTTTTCTGAGCTCCATACACCTGTCCGGGAGTCTCTTAAAAGACCCTATCATAGCTGCCTCCACCACTGTCGCCGGCAGCCCATTCCACACACTCACCACTCTCTGCGTAAAAAACTTACCCTGATATCTCCTCTGTACCTGCTTCCAAGCACCTTAAAACTGTGACCTCTCGTGTTAGCCATTTCAGCCCTGGGAAAAAGCCTCTGACTATCCACATGATCAATGCTCTCATCACCTTATACACCTCTAACATGCCATCTTTCATCCTCCGTCGCTCCAAGGATAAAAGGCCGAGTTCACTCAACCTATTCTCATAAGGCACGCTCCCAAATCCAGGCAACATCCTTGTAAATCACCTCTGCACCCTTTCTATGGTTTCCACATTCTTCCTGTAGTGAGGCATCCAGAACCGAGCACACTACTCCAAGTGGGGTCTGACCAGGGTCCTGTATAGCTGCAACATTACCTCCCGGCTCCTAAACTCAATCTCACGATTGATGAAGGCCAATGCACCGTATGCCTTCTTAACTACAGAGTCAACCTGCGCAGCAGCTTTGAGTATCCTATGGACTTGGACCCCAAGATCCCTCCACACAGCCAAGAGTCTTGCCGTTAATACTATATTCTGTCATCATATTTGACCTTCCAAGATTAACCACCTCACACTTATCTGGGTTGAACTCCATCTGCCACTTCTCAGCCCAGTTTTGCATCCTGTCAATGTCCTGCTGTAACCTTTGACAGCCCTCCACACTATCCACAACACCTCCAACCTTGTGACATCAGCAAATTTACTAACCCATCCCTCCACTTCCTCATCCAGGTCATTTATAAAAATCACAAAGATTAGGGGTCCCAGAACAGATCCCTGAGACACACCACTGGTCACCGACCTCCATGCAGAATATGACCCGTCTATAGCCACTCTTTGCCTTCTGTGGGCAAGCCAGTTCTGGATCCACAAATCAATGTCCCCTTGGATCCCATGCCTCCGTACTTTCTCAATAAGCCTTGCATGGGGTACCTTATCAAATGCCTTGCAGAAATCCATATACACTACATCTACTGCTCTACCTTCAATGTGTTTAATCATATCCTCAAAAAATTCAGTCAGGCTCGTAAGGCATGACCTGCCTTCAACAAAGCCATGCTGACTATTCCTAATCATACTATGCCTCTCCAAGTGTTCATAAATCCTGCCTCTCAGGATCTTCTCCATCAACTTACCAACCACTGAAGTAAGACTCACTGGTCTATAATTTCCTGGGCTATCTCTACTCCCTTTCTTGAATAATGGAACAACATCCGCAACCCTCCAATCCTCCGGAACCTCTCCTGTCCCCATTGATGATGCAAAGATCATCACCAGAGGCTCAGCAATCTCCTTCCTCGCCTGCCACAGTAGCCTGGGATACATCCCATTCAGTCCCAGTGACTTATCCAACTTGATGCTTTCCAAAAGCTCCAGCGCATCCTCATTTGATCCCGCATGGCCCATCTCTCTCAAAACTGATCTTATCCATCTACCTGGCCAAGTACCTTTCAACTGAGCAGTTAGAGGACCCTTCGACACGTACATGGACAGGAAAGGTTTTGAGCCTCTAACCTGATGTTGAGAGACTGGTTCCCCAGGAAGATCAGGATCAGTGTCAGGTGAGAGCGGTGTTGTCAGACCGTGGACTGCGCCAGGCTCATTAACGTTCACCAGCTTGGAAAGGTCACAGCTGTGTGTGTGTGTGTGTTTACCCATATGTCAGGATGTGTATCTGTATCACTGTGTGTGCATGAGAGTGTGTGTTTCCATATCAGTATGTCAGCATGTGTGTGTGTGTTCATGTCAGCATGTGTGTGTGAGGTTGGGGTCCTGCTCTCTAATCCACCGGCGATTCTCTCATTCACAGTTTGCTGTACGATGTCGATGCTGGTCACATGACCTTTGTTGAGGAGGTGTTTGAGAACCAGATGCGGTTACCGGGCGGACAGTGGATTCAGATGACCGACACCTACACGGACATTGTAAGTTGTGGTACACCCATTCCAAAGTCCTGGTCACAGGCTGCGCATTGCCCATTGCTCACACCCTGAGAATACAGCCTTGTGTTTATAGTCAACCCGTGATCCTTTCAAATTTCTCCCCCTCTTGCTTCAGAACCCTGACCCACCTCCCTTACAGGCAATCTCTCCTGTGTTCTAGTGATTGGCTCAGCAGCAAGTCTCCTCTCAGTTTCACTCCCTGGCCATTGGATGTTGTTTCTCCATCCAAGGCCCCTCACAATCGACGCTTGTGTTGAGTTTCTGGGTGGTTGGTTTTCTGTGGACATTGATAGCAAGTACATCCCATGGATACCACATTACTCGGCAGCTTGCCTCAGCCGAAATCGAATGGAGGGAGTCATGCATCACAGAAACAAGCTCTTCGGGCTAACCTGTCCATGCTGGCCAAGACCTAAGATAGTCCCGTTTGCCTGTGTTTGGCCTATATCTCTCTGAACCTTTCTTCTGCATGTACCTGTCCAAGTACCTGTTAATATACCTGCTTCAACCACCTCCTCTATGGCTATGGTTCCATAAGCCCTTGGAGCAGGATTAGGCCATCGACCCATGGCAGCTCCTCCACCGTTCCATCGTGGCTGATTTATTGTCCCTCTCAACATCATTCTCCTGCCTTCTCCCTTAACTTGTGATGCCCTGATTAATCAAGTACCGATCAACCTTTACTTCAAATATACTTAATATCTTGGCCTCCACAGCCATCTATGGCAATGAATTCCCCAGATTCACCACCCTTTGGCTGAAGAGATTCCTCCTCATCACCGTTCTAAATGGATGTTCCTCTGTTCTGAGGTTGTGCCCTCTGGTCCTCAACTCTCCCACCATAGGCCCATCGAATCTGCTCTGCCATTCTATCACGACTGATTTATTATCCCTCTCAACCCCATTATTGTTTTCTCCCCATAACCTTTGATGCCCTGACTAACCAAGAGCCTATCAACCTCAGCTGTAAGTACATCCAATAACATGATCCCTAAAGACGTGTGAGGCATTGAGTTCCATAGATTCACCATCCCCTACCTAAAGAAATCCCTTCTCATCTCTGTTCCAAAGAGATGTCCTTCTTTTCTGAGCCTATACCTCTGGTCCTAGATCCTCCACATCCACTCTATCTGGGCTTTTCAATATTTGATAGGTCTCAACGAGATCCTCCCTCATTCTCCTGAACTTCAGTGAATACAGGCCCAGAGCCATCAAACGCTCCTCATACATTAACCCTTTCATTCCCGAGATCATTCTTGTGAACCTCCTCTGGACCCTCTCCAATGCCAGCACATCTTTTCTCAGATAAGGGGCCCAAAACTGCTTACAGTACCCCAAGTGCGGTCTGACAAATGCCTTATAAAACTTGAGCATTGCATCCTTGTTTTTATATTCTAGTCCTCTCAAGACGAAAGCTAATATCGCATTTGCCTTCTACACCACTGACTCAACCTGAAAGATAACCGTTAGGGAATCTTACACAAGGGCTCCCAAGTCCCTTTGCACCTGTCATATTCTCCCTGTTTAGAAAATTGTCCGTGCCTTTAGTTCTTCTAACAAGGTGCATGACCGTACACTGTATTCCATCTTCCACTTCTTTGCCCATTCTCCTAATCTGTCTAAGTGCTTCTGCAGACTCTCTGCTTCCTCAACCCTGCCTGTTTCTCCACGTATCTTGGGTATTGTCTGCAAACCTGGCCACAAATCCATCAATTCCATCATCCAAATCCTGGTGCCATTGGTTATTAATGATTTTCACCCTCTCTCTGCCCCTCATGATTTCATACACCTTTATAAAGTCCCGCCCGCCCGCCCGACCCCAAGTCTCCTGTGCTCTAGGTAATCCCAGCCTGGTCGACCTCTCTTCATAACTCAATCAGTCAAGCTCTGGCAACATACTTTTGTTGCACTTTTCCATATAGGAAGAAAAAAATGACATAGGAAGGGAAAGCAAAGAGGCTCTGAAAGGAGAATTTAGAGAACTAGATAGAAAAGTGAGAAGTGGGACCTCCAGGGTGGTAGTTTGCTGCCTATGCCATGTCCCAGTGAGGGACATTCCAGTTTTCAATCTGTGTGGAGTTTATTCCAACATTATCCAGTTTGATTTACTGAGGCATTTATTAGCCAACACTGACCCCCAGTGGTTAGTGGTGGAGTTACATAATGCGTGGCGCAAATTTGACCCCCGAAAAGGAAGATTATTAGATAGATTAAAATAGTAATATTTGTCATGTACATCAAAACATCAAAATATACAGTGAAATGTGTTTTGCACAATGGCCAACACAGACCGAGGACGTGTTGGTCTTCCCAATAGTGAAGGTGGCTGAATCTGGGACACTCCAATAGTTCCCCAGGAAGAGATAAATGTCTGGCAGACTTTGGAAAGGCTTTGGAGATTGGGACATCATTATGACATGGTAGTGTAGCAGTTAGTGTAATGCAGTGACCTGAGTTCGACTCTATTTGTTCATACTATTTATTATAGATTACTATAAATTGCACATTGCACATTTAGACGGAGAGGTAACATAAAGATTTTTACTCCTCAAGTATGTGAAGGATGTAAGTAATAAAGTCAATTCAATTCCCACCTCTGCCTGTAAGGAGTTTGTATGTTCTTCCCATGACCATGTGGGTTTCCTCCAGATGTTCAGGTTTCCTCCCACATTCCAAAGATAGGATTAGCAAGTTGTAGCCATACTATGTTGGCACCAGTAGCATGGCGACACTTGCGGGCTGCTCCCAGCACATCCCCGGACTGTGTTGGTCTTTGATGCTGTACGTTTCAATGTATATGCAACAATTAACCTTTAAAAATTCTGCACAATTCTCCAAGCCCCCACGACATTTGAATCAACTGATGTTTGAATAAACTCTTCTTGGGCTTCCAGCTGCGTATAGTATCGATTTTAACCATCAGGGATGATGTCTGGGCATGTCTAGTCCGGTGGTATTTATACCCCCATTGTCCATCCCTCCTGATTGGTTAGTCCTCATCCAATCAGGTTTCTGCTGTCTCACCTTGTTTACAATTAAATTCCAATTATTACTTACAACGAAGCCTTTGACTTTGTTAAAATTCCTTTCCTCTAGTTTTATTTCAATGGCTTCCTTTACCAGGTGGTCATAAGAGGCATTGGCACGGCACAGTAATTTTGTGCTATCAAAGTCAATCCTATGGCCATTGTGAATGTAATTTTCTGCTATCGCCAATTTCTCCAGGTAACCCAAATGGGTACACCTCCTGTGCTCCTTGATGCGGGTTTCCACCGTGTGTTTTGTCTGGCCGATATATGCTGCTCCACATTCACAGGGAATCCTGTAAACACCAGCCGACCTGACCCCCAGGTCTTCTTTGACCCGCATAAACTGTGAATTGGGTTTGTGGATGGTATTAATTGGGTATTTCTTCAGGGTTCTGGCAATCCTTCCAGAAACCAATGGCTTTTGGGACTGCCTGGTGAAAGAAGACATTGAAATAAAACTAGAGGAAAAGAACTTTAACAAAGTCTTGCTCTAAGTAAGAACTGTAATTAGATTGTAAACAAGGTGGGACAGCAGAAACCTGATTGGGTGAAGACTAACCAATCAGGAGGGACGGACAATGGGGGTATAAGTACCACTGGACTAGATATGCCCAGGCGTCATTCCTGATGAAGATGGCAGAGTTACTCGTCGAAATTTTGGTTAAAAGCGATACCATTACCCACTGGAAGCCTGAAAAGAGTTTATTTGTCATATATGCTCGGAAACACCAGATCCATTTTCAACTGATTTTCATTCTACCTGTCGAACTTCAAAGTTCAAAATAAATTCATAATCAAAGTATATACATATATATCACAATGTACAGTTCATTTCTTTCTGGGCATATTGAATAAATCCAATAACCATAATAGAGTCAATGAAAGACTGCACCAACAGGGCAGGCAACCAGTGTGCAAAAGACAATAATCTGTGCAAATGCAAAAAGAAAGAAAAATTAAGAACATACGCAATAAATATTGAGAACATGAGATAAAGAGTCCTTGAAAGTGAGTCTATAGGTTGTGGGAACAGTTCAGCCATGCGATAAGTGAAGTTGAGTGAAGTTACCTCCTTTGGTTCAAGAGCCTGATGGTTAAGGGGTAAAAACTGTTCCTGGTGTGGGTCATAGAAACATAGAAAACCTACAGCACAATACAGGCCCTTCAGCCCACAAAGCTGTGCCAAACATATCCTTACCTTAGAAATTACCTAGGCTTACCCATAGTCCTCTATTTTTCTAAGCTCCATGTCCCCATCCAAAAGTCTCTTAAAAGACCCTATTGTATCCACCTCCACCACCGTTGCCGGCAGCCCATTCCATGCACTCACCACTCTCTGCATAAAAAATTTACCCCTGACATCTCTTCTCTACTTACTTCCAAGCACCTTAAAACTGTGCCCTCTCGCACTAGCCATCTAACATGGGTCCTGAGGCTCCTGTACCTTCTTCCTGGTGGCAGGAGTGAGAAGAGAGCATCATCTAGGTGGCAGAGTCTTTGATAATGGATGCTGGTTTCTTGTGACAGCACTCCGTGTAGGTGTGCTCAATGGTAGGGAGGGCTTTAACCATGATGGGCTGGGCTGCAGTTGGATAAACCTGCCACCTGACAAGGTACATAGATGGAGGGGGTATTGGGGATTATGGTCCAGGTGCAGATAGATGGGACCAGACAAAAGCGGGCTGGCTCCGATGACATGAGTCTAAAGGTCTGTTTCTAGGCTGTACTGGTCTATGACTCTATCAGCAGAGTTAACCATAGCTGCCCTTATTCAGTGTGCATGGCCTCTTTAATGCAGGAAATTGGGAGGGATATCGATAGGGTAAATGCCTGCAGGTTTTTTCCTCCAGGATGGGTGAGACTAGAACCAGAGGTCATGGGTTAAAGGTGAAAGATGCAATACAAATGGGGAATCTGAGGGGAGTCTTCTTTATTCAGAGGTTGTTGTCAGTGTGGAACGAGCTGCCAGCTTAAGTGGTGGAAGTGGCTTCAATTGCAACAATTAAGAGAAGCTTGTATAGGCACTTGGATAGGAGGGGTATGGAGAGAAATGGTCCAGATGCTGGTCGCTGGGACAAGGCAGAATAACAGTTCAGCACGGACTAGATGAGCTGAAAGGCCTGTTTCTGTGCTGAGGTGCTCTGTGACACTGTGCAAATGGAGAGGCTTTCAGAGAGATTCAATTAGGTTCCCATATTTTAAGCTGGAGAGGGGTTTGGGTAACTATGGTTCAGGAGCAGGTGGATGGAATTAGACAGATCAGGTTGGCATAAATTAGATGGGCCGAAGAGCCTTTTTTGGTGTCGTACTCTGTGACTATGACTGAAGCTCCCCAAAGCCAGGAGCTTGGAAACTAAGGTTACCTGACACTGAAGAGACACTTGGAATGGAAGGTCACAGAGTATTGAAAAGAGACAGGCCCATTGGTCAACAATGTTTTGCCAAATTAGAGAAGTGCTTTGTTTAAGCATGGTCCATATCTCCCCATTCCCTGTAATTGGTCCATATCCCTCCATTTCCTGTACATGGTCCATATCCCTCCATTCCATGTAGGTACATGGTCCATATCCCTCCATTCCCTGTACATGGTCCGTATCTCCCCATTCCCTGTACATGGCCCATATTCCTCCATTCCATGTAGATACATGGTCCATATCCCTCCATTCCCTGTACATAGTCCATATCTCTCCATCCCTGTACATGGTCCATATCCCTCCATTCCCTGTACATGGCCCATCTCCCTCCATTCCCTGTCTGAACACAGGCCATATCCCTCCATTCCCTGTTGTACGTGATCCATATTCCTCCATTTCCTTTGCCTACACATAGTCCATATCTCACCATTCTCAGAGCATTTATCTGTCTATTTAAGAGCCTCTAAAATTATATCTGCCTCCCCAACCAGCCCTGCTTGCCCGAGATGTCCCCTTTGAACTTGGTCCCTCATCTGGAACACATGCCCTCTATATGTGCACGAGATTCTGCAGATGCTGGAAATCCAGAGCAACACATACAAAATGCTGGAGGAACTCAGCAGGTCAGGCAGCATCTATGGAGAAGAATAAACAGTATGAAAAGGGCAGCTCCAAGTATAAATATTCTCCCCTCCCTTCACCTCCTGTGCCCACCAGCTCCCTCTGGTACCTATTGACCCACAGTCCACTCTCCTTTTCTATGAGATCCCTCCTTCTTCAGCCCTCTACCTCCTCTATCTAACACCTGCCCACACACCCACCTTCCCCTGACCTTGTCTCACCTGTCACCTGCCAGTCTGTACTCTCCCCACCTTCTTATTCTGGCTCCTTCCCCCTTACTTTCCAGTCCTGAAATGCCAACTGTTTATTCCCCTCCATAGATGCTGCCTGGCCTGCTGAGTTCCTCCAGCATTTTGTGTGTGTAGTCTGCTCTATCTTATGCCTCTCAAAATGTAATAAACTTCTCCCAGGTCTTGCTCCAAGCTTGTCCAACCTCTCCCTGTTGCATGTGTCCCCCACCCCTCTATCTTGGACTGTAAGAGTTCCTTGGTTCAGAACTTTGGTATCAGAGCAAGTGAGGAGGTGATAATGGTAATTCTGCCTGTTACAGAATGGGGAGAAGGTTCTGCCGAAGGACGACATCGAGTGCCCGGGAGGCTGGAAGTGGGAGGACGTGGAGTGGTCTACTGACCTCAACAGAGCTGTTGATGAACAAGGTGAGTGGGGTTTAGTGGGGATGGGGAGACCTTTATCCGTCGGACATCTCCTTCAGTTTGGAATGGAGAATTGTTACTCCATCTCCCCCTCATTCTCCCTCCCAGGATTTCCAATACTCCCTCCCCCAATCCTTCATGGGCTATGCTCAATGCCAGCACTTATTGTTCCTCCTTTATTGCCCCTAAACTGAGGCACTTACAAACCAGCCCTTCAGCCCACAATGTTGTGCTGACCTTTTTAACCTACCTCAGGATCAATCTAACCCTTCCCTCCCACATAACCTTCTGTAATCCATTTGCATGTATGCGTTTCTTTAATGTCCCCAGTGTATCTGCCTCTCCCCCTCTGCCCTGTGTTACAGAATGATTTAAGATCATAAGACAATAAGATAGAGGAGCAGAATTAGGCCATTTGGTCTATTGAGTCCGCTCCACTATATTTCATCATCATTTCCTTCTCAGCCCCAATTTCCATAAGACCATAAGGCCATAAGACAAAGGAGCAGAAGTCGGCCATTCGGCCCATCGAGTCTGCTCTGCCATTTTATCATGAGCTGATCCATTCTCCCATTTAGTCCCACTCTCCCGCCTTCTCACCATAACCTTTGATGCCCTGGCTACTCAGATACCTATCAATCTCTGCCTTAAATACACCCAATGACTTAGCCTTCACTGCTGCCCGTAGATTCCATAGATTCACCACCCTCTGACTAAAAAAATTCTTCGCATTTCTGTTCTGAAAGGGCGCCCTTCAATCCTGAACTCATGCCCTCTCGTACTAGACTCCCCCATCATGGGAAACAACTTTGCCACATCCACTCAGTCCAGGCCTTTCAACATTCGAAATGTTTCTATGAGGTCTCCCCTCATTCTTCTAAACTCCAAGGAATACAGTCCAAGAGCGGACAAACGTTCCTCATATGTTAACCCTCTCATTCCCGGAATCATTCTAGTGAATTTTCTCTGTACCCTCTCCAATGTCAGCACATCCTTTCTTAAATAAGGAGACCAAAACTGCCCACAGTACTCCAAGTGAGGTCTCACCAGTGCCTTATAGAGCCTCAACATCACATCCCTGCTCCTATACTCTATTCCTCTAGAAATGAATGCCAACATTGCATTCTCCTTCTTCACTACTGACTCAGCCTGGAGGTTAACCTTAAGGGTATCCTGTACGAGGACTCCCAAGTCCCATTGCATCTCAGAACTTTGAATTCTCTCCCCATTTAAATAATAGTCTGCCCGTTTATTTCTTCTGCCAAAGTGCATAACCATACACTTTCCAACATTGTACTTCATTTGCCACTTCTCTGCCCATTCTTCCAATATATCCAAGTCTCTCTGCAGACTCTCCGTTTCCTCAGCACTATTGGCCCATCCACCTATCTTCGTATCATCAGCAAACTTAGCCGCAAAGCCATCTATTCCATAATCCAAATCGTTGATGTACAATGTAAAAAGAAGCGGCCCCAACTCTGATCCCTGTGGAACACCACTGGTAACTGGCAGCCAGCCAGAATAGGATCCCTTTATTCCCACTCTCTGTTTCCTGCCAATCAGCCAACGCTCTATCCACGTATGTAGCTTTCTCCTGTCTTCTCCCCATCTCCCTTCATGCCCTGACCAATCAAGAGCCTATCAATCTCTGCCTTAAATATATCCAATTACTTGGCCTCCACAGCCACCTGTGGCGACGACTTCCACAGATTCATCAATCCCTTGCTGAGGAAATTCCTCATTATCTCTGTTCTGAAAGGGCACCCCTCTATTGCGAGGCTGTGTTCTCTGGTCTCGGACTCCCAGACTTGATGCAAAACGATACATTTCACTGTGACAGATAATGATAATCTTAATGTCCTCACAGAGAAGTTGTTGCTGCTTAACCATAATGTTCATTTTGGACCTACAACTTTGGGAAACCAAATGCAAGGGTACAGGGTAAGGGCAGGGCCGATTGCTAAACAGAGGGGTCTTGGAGGCCAAATTCATAGCTGCCTGAATGTGGATAGTAGTTAGTAGACAGGGTGGTAAAGAAGGCATAGAGCATACTTACCTTCATTGGTCCGGGCACTGAAATTAAGAGTAAGAAGGTTATATTGCATCTGTATAAAGTTTTGGTCAGGCTGCACATGGAGTATTGCATGTAGTTCTGGTCACACCATGACAAGAAAGATGCCAAGGTTTTGGAGAGGGTGCAGAAGAGGTTTACCAGGATGCTGCCTGGTTTAGGGGATACAAGCAATAAGGGGAGGTTAGGCAGACCTGGGTTGTTTTCTCTGGAGCAGCAGAGGCTAAGGGGAGATCTGATAGAGGTTTATAAGATTATGAGAGGCCTAGATAGAGTAGACAGTCAGATTCTTTCTCTCAGGGTCAGTAGTTCAAGCACTAAAAAACATGCATTTAAGGTGAGAGGAGGAAAGTTTAAGGTAGATGTGCAGGAGATGTGTTTTTACACAGGGTAATGGGTGCCTGGAATGTAGTGCCAGGGGTGGTGGTGGAGACAGATACGTTACTGCTGTTCGGCGGACAAGTGAACATACAAAGAGCAGACGAATGTGAATCATGTGCATGTAGAAGATATTTAGTTTAATTGACATCATGCTCAGTGTAGACACTGTGGGCTGGTGAAAGTCAAGTTTATTGTCATCTGCACAAGTCCATGTGTGTACAGGTGCAATGAAAAACTTACTTGCAGCATAGAACCATAGAACACTACAGCACAGAAATCAGGCCATTTGGCCCTTCTAGTCTGTGCCAAAACAATATTCCGCTAGTCCCATTGACCTGCACCCGGTCCATAACCCTCCAGACCTCTCCCATCCATGTACCTATCCAATTTATTCTTAAAACTTAAGAGTGAGTCCGCATTTACCACGTCAGATGGCAGCTCATTCCACACTCCCACCACTCTCTGAGTGAAGAAGTTCCCCCTAAACTTTTCCCCTTTCACCCTAAAGCCACGTCCTCTCGTATTTATCTCTCCTAACCTAAGTGGAAAATGACTATTCACCTTTACTTTGTCTATATCCCTCAGAATTTTGTAAACCTCTATCAAATCTCCCCTCATTCTTTTATGCTCCAAGGCATAAGTCCTAACCTGTTCAATCTTTCCCTGTAACTCAACTCCTGAAGACCCGGCAACCTCCTAGTAAATCTTCTCTGCACTCTTTCAATCTTACTGATATCCTTCCTATAGTTAGGTGACCAGAACTGTACACAATACTCCAAATTTAGCCTCACCAATGTCTTATACAACCTCCCCATAACATCCCAACTCCTTTACGCAATACCTTGATTTATGAATGCCAAGATGCCAAAAGCCTTCTTTACAACCCTGTCTACCTGTGACACCACTTTCGGGGAATTATGTATCTGAACTCCCAGATCTCTTTGTTCCTCTGCACTCCTCAGTGCCCTACCATTTACTGTGTATGTCCTACCTTGATTTGTCCTTCCAAAATGCAACACCTCACACTCGTCTGCATCACAGTCACACAGCATCAGAGAAGCAGATTCACGTGATAAATGCAGATTAGACACAAGTTTTACAAGAAACTGTAGTGCAGAGTGATCAAAGAGCTGGTGATCAGACTTGTTCAAGGACGGAATGGTTGAAGGGAAGTGGCTGTTCCTGAAGCTGGTGATGAGGGACTTCAGGATTGCACACCACCTACCGATGGGAGCTGTGAGTAGATAAGGAAGAAATTCCTTCTCCAGAGGCTGGTGAATCTGTGGAATTCGTTACCACAGACGGCTGTGGAGGCTGTCATTGGGTATATTTAAAGCAGAGGCTGATCGTGTGGCGAGCATTTGGTCCATGAGGACAGAGGAAGCTCATTAAACTCAACAGCAATTTTGTTGTGATAAACACAACAAAAACAGACCAGGCACCATGACCCGGAGAGAGAACAGCTCAGTCTCATCCTGAGGGGGACGTGACCATCACCCACCCCGATTACAGTCAGATTGACCCACAAATACACAGCGAATAACCGTATAACCCAAGCTAAAATGTAACAATAAATGAACTGGAACTTCCCACCGTAATTCCACAAAATCATTGTAACACAAGAACAATGAACAGTGTTGGCCATTAGAAATGCAGGGTCAAGCTGTTGACCACAGCCCCTCCAGAGCATCATAATAGGTTCTTGATTAGTTAGGGCATCAAAAGTTATGGGGAGAAGGCAGGAGAATGTTGTTGAGAGGGATAATAAATCAGCCATGATGAAATGGTGGGGCAGACTCGATGGGCCGAATGGACTTATTTTGCCCTTGTGTCTTACGGTCTTATGCACAGGCAAAAAAAATTAAGTTTAATTTGACATCGTGATCAGTGTAGATACTGTGGGCTGGTGAAAGTCATGTTTACTGTCATCTGCACAAGTCCGTGCCTGCACAGGTGCAATGAGAAACTTATTGACAGCAGCATCACAGGCACAGAGCGTCAGACAATCAGCGTTCACAAGGGAAAATTAAACATAAATTGTACAAGAAAGAGCACAATTAGAATCCAATGACATCCAGTGATCAACATTGTCACGGTGTTGCTGGACTGAGGTAGTGATTAGCATTCCGCATGCTAGTTCAAGGACCGAATGGTTGAAGAGAAGAAGCTGTCCCTGAACCTGGTGGTGTGGGACTTCAGGCTTCTGTACCTCCTGTCCGATGGGAGCTATGAGAAGATGGCATGGCCTGGATGGCAACTATAAGATGGCATGGCCCAGATGGTAACTGTGATAAGATGGCATGGCCTGGATAGTAACTGTGAGAAGATGGCACAGTCCAGATGGTGTAGAACCTTAATAAATGTTGACCTTTGAAAAAATGAACAACTGCAGATAATGAAAAATGGGAGAAAAATGGGAAAAAAACAGGAAATGCTAGAAGACACTCAGCAAGTCGGCGGGGGGGCATCTGTGGAGTGGGCAAGACCGGAGTGAGGTTCAATGTGTCAGGGTTGTCTGCTGCATGTTGCCCTGTGTCAGTGAGACGTATGAAGTTGGTGTGACAATTTCCATCACTTTCTTGTTAGAAACATCCTGGTGTTTTTGTGATTCAGATGTTCAGAAGTCAAGAATGAGGCAGTAATTTTGTTGCCTTCAGCGGATTTGTTAAATATTACAAGGGCAACTGAGTTTAAGATCCATGAGGTAATGTTGCAGTGTTATAAAAGTCCGGTTACACCACACTCATTGTGTGTGTGTTGTTGAGTACTGTGCTCAGTTCTCATCCCTCATTATAGGAAGGATGTGGAAGCGTTAGAGAGGGTGCAGAGGAGATTTGCCAGGATGCTGCCTGGATCAGAGAGCGTGTCTTATGAAGACAGGTTGAGTATGATAGGGCTTTTAACTTTAGAGGATGAGTGCTGACTTGATAGAGGTGTACAAGATGATAAGAGGCATTGATAGAGTGGACAGAGACTTTATCCCTGGGCAGAAATGAGGGGGCATTTTAAGGTAATTTGTGGAAAGTGCAGGAGGGATGTCAGGGGTAGTTTTTTCACTCAGAGAGTGGTGAGTGCATGGAACAGCCTGCTGTAATGTATTGTGTGAGTATTCGTAGTATCAGAGTGCATATGACGTCAGGACGTGGAAAAGGGTTTAAAAAAATGGAAGTCTGGTGAATAAAGGTTGGTTGTTCAATCTACACCGGTGTCCGAGTCACATCAATATTACACCTGCCAAGAGTAGTGGTAGAGACAGCTACATCAGGGACATTTTTGAAACTCTTAGACACATGGATGATGGAAGGATGGGGGCTATGTGGGAGGGAAGGGTTAGATTGAACTCGAAGTCGGTTAAAAGGTTGGCACAACAGTGTGGGCCAAAGGGCCTGTGCTGTTCTGTGATGTGTTCTATGTAACAAAAAACAAATAAAAGCAGGGAAAAAAGAAATTGTGGTTTTCTCATACAGAAAAAGCAGCGCTGACTAAAAAGATAACAACATTCCAGTGATAAAAGTTAACATATAGAATCAGAATCAGGTTTATTATCACCTGCATGTGACGTGAAATTTGTTAACTTAGCAGCAGCAGTTTAATTCACTACATATTCTGCCAGAGAAAAAAAATAAACAAGTAAATCAATTACATATATTGAATAGATTAAAAAACATGCAAAAACAGAAATACTGTCTATTAAAAAAAGTGAGGTAGTGTCCAAGGGTTCAATGTCCATTTAGGAGTCAGATGGCAGAGGGGAAGAAGCTGTTTCTCAATTGCTGAGTGTGTGCCTTCAGGCTTCTGTATCTCCTACCTGATGGTAACAGTGAGAAAAGTGCATACCCTGAATGTTGGAGGTCCTTAATAATGGATGCTGCCTTTCTGAGACACCGCTCCCTAAAGATGTCCTGGGTACTTTGTAGGCTAGTACCCAAGATGGAGTTGACTAAATTTACAGCCTGTCAGAATGCTCTCCATGGTACATCTATAGAAGTTTTTGAGTGTGTTTGTTGACATGACAAATCTCCTCAGCCTCCTAATAAAGTATAGCCGCTGTCTTGCCTTCTTTATAACTACATCAATATATTGGGACCAGGTTAGATCCTCAGAGATCTTGACACCCAGGAACTTGAAATCGCTCACTCTCTCCACTTCTGATCCCTCTATGAGGATTGGTATGTGTTCCTTCGTCTTACCCTTCCTGAAGTCCACAAACAGCTCTTTCGTCTTACTGACGTTGAGTGCCAGGTTGTTGCCGTGACACCACTCCACTAGTTGACATATCTCACTCCTGTATGCCCTCTCGTCACCACCTGAGATTCTACCAACAATGGTTGTATCGTCAGCAAATTTATAAATGGCATTTGAGCTATGTCTAGCCACACAGTCATGTGTATATAGAGAGTAGAGCAGTGGGCTAAGCACACACCCCTGAGGTGCGCCAGTGTTGATCGTCAGCGAGGAGGAGATGTTATCACCAATCCGCACAGATTGTGGTCTTCTGGTTAGGAAGTCGAGGATCCAGTTGCAGAGGGAGGTACAGAGGCTCAGGTACTGTAACTTCTCAATCAGGATTGTAGGAATGATGGTATTAAATGCTGAACTATAGTCAATGAACAGCATCCTGATGTAGGTGTTGGTGTTGTCCAGGTGGTCTAAAGCCTTGTGGAGAGCCATTGAGGTTGCATCTACCGTTGACCTATTGTGACGATAGGCAAATTATAATGGGTCCAGGTCCTTGCTGAGGCAGGAGTTCAGTCTAGTCATGACCAACCTCTCAAAGCATTTCATCACTGTCGATGTGAGTGCTACCAGGCGATAGTCATTAAGGCAGGCCACATTATTCTTCTTAGGCACTGGTATAATTGTTGCCATTTTGAAGCAAGTGGAAACTTGTGCCCATAGCAGTGAGAGGTTGAAAATGTCCTTGAACACTCCCGCTAGTTGGTTTTCACAGGTTTTCAGAGCCTGACCAGGTACTCCATCGGGACCTTCCTCCTTGCGAGGGTTCACTCTCATTAAAGACAGCCTAACATCAGCCTCTGAGATGGAGAATACAGGCTCATTGGGTACAGCAGGGATCTTCACGGCTGTAGTTATATTCTCTCTTTCAAAGTGGGCATAGAAGGCGCTGAGTTCATCTGGTAGTGAAGCATCACTGCCATTCATGCTATTGGGTTTGGCTTTGTAGGAAGTAATGTCTTGCAAACCCTGCCAGAGTTGCCATGCATCCGATATCGAAATAGCCAAATTGAAGTGGTGTGAAAGCTGCAGAGAACTTGTTTACTTATTGAGATATTTTGTGGAACAGGCCCTTCCTGCCCATTGGGCCACACTGTCAGTAAGCCCCCAATTTAATCCTAGCCTAATCATGGGACAATTTACAATAACCAATTAACCTACCAACTGGTACAATTTTGGACTGTGGGAGGAAACCAGAGCACCCAGAGGAAACCCACATGGTCACAGGGAGACGTACTAACTCCTTACAGGCACTACTGGGAATTGAACTTAGGTCACCTGTAATTACTGGAAGGATTCACTGAACAACATGTTTATACGTGAATACATATAAATAAAAGCAAGCATAGAAAAGCTAAACTACAAGATAGATACAAGAAAGTAACAACTCCACATCGTGATGCTACAGGCTGGGAGTACGGATTCACCATCCCACCCGACCGTAAGCCCAAGACCTGGTCACCAGCCGAGAAGATGTACCACACCAACAGGAGGCGCCGATGGGTGCGGATGCGGAAGAGGGACTTCAAACAGATGGACGCACTTCGCAAGGTGAGTGTGTGATGCTGTGGGAGGGTCAGGTCGGGCTTGGTGAGCGGGCAAGGGTGGATTGGTGAAATAGATTCATACAGCATGGAAACAGGCTTTCGGCCCATCTTTTGCATGCTGACCAAGTTTCTGACCTGAGCCAGTCCTATTTAGCTGCCTTTGGCGAATGCCCTTCCAAACCTTTCTCACTCATGTACCTGTCCAAATGTCTTTTAAATGTAGTAATTGTACATACCTTTACCACTAGCAGCTCGCTTCATATGCCCACCACCTTTTGTGAGGAAACTGTTGCCCCTTGATTACCCTTTCAATCTTTCCCTTCTTACCTCATGTTGAGTTTTAGACTCCCTTACCCTGGGAAAAGGGTGTAGAGGTGGAGATACGTCTCTACTGAAAGAGATGTAAGGTGCTCCTTCCCTCCACTAGCCTGCAGGTCACCTTGGGCAAGGTGTAGCACCTGATTACCCCCCGATCAGGGTCATGTGAAGCCATGGGAACAGGTGGTGGATGGTCGTATGGGCAGCTGGTGCATATCACAAGTCCTGGTTATGTGACCCCTGATGCCAGGCAGACAATCTCTGAAGAGCATTGACAATGGCTGGGGTCATCCGACTTGAAAAGCAACTGCCTAGAAGAAGGCAACTGCAAACCACTTCTGTGGAAAAATTTGCCAAGACAATTATGGTCATTGGAGAGACCATAATCACCTATGTCACATGATGATAATGACCCTGGGAAAGTAACGGCGACCACCCACCTTATCTCCACCCCTCATGATTTGATAAACGTCTATCAGGGCACCTCTCATCCTCCTTCACTCCAGGGAAAACAACCCCATTCTGTCCCGACCCTCCTACCTTCAGCCCTCCACTGCTAATTAACATCATGGAGCATCTTTTCTGCATCCTCTCCAGCTGAATGACATCCTTCTGCAGCTGGACCATCAGAACTGTACACGGTGCTCCAAGATGGGGCTGACCCTGTGGCCTGGGTCTTTCTTTTGAAAGAAGATTAGCTTAATTTGTCATGTGTACATTGAAAGATGGAGCAAAGTGCATCTTCTGCATCAAACCCAATTAGCAAGGCTTGTGCTGGCCAAGTGTCACCACGCTCCCAGTGCCAGCAAGTAGGCTGACAACTCGCTAACCTGTACATCTTTGGAATGTGGGAGGAAACCAGAGCACCCGGAGGAAACTCACACAGTCCTGGGGAAACTCCTTACAGAGGTGGATGGGAATTGAACCCGGGTCACTGCCGCTGTTACAGTGTTATGCTGACTGCTATGCTACCATGCCACCCCATCATAACGATGTCTCAAGTCCAGGGAGGGGCATCTCTGAAGCCTTTCCATTTATTTCCTGCCTGGGAGAGTGCTGGAGTGTCCTAGATTCAACCACCTCCGGTGTTGGAGAGATATGAAACATCATGGGACAAGTATAACGAGGAAGACCAACACATCCTTCACAACACACACAAGACATTGGGGGAATTCAGCAGGTCAGGCAGAATCTATGGAGGGAAATAAACAGTCGATGTTTTAGGCCGAGGTGCTTCTTCGGGACTGGAAAAGAAGAGGAAGGCATACAAGCTAGAAGGTGATAGGTGAGGTCAGGTAGTTGGGGGAGGGGGATGAAATAAGAAGCTGGGAGGTGATAGGTGGAAAAGATAAAGGGCTGAAGTAGGAGGAATCTGATAGGAGAGGAGAGTGGACCAAGGGAGGAAGGGATGGAGGAGGTAATAGGCAGGCGAGGAGAAGAGAAGAGTTAAGGGCTGGGGCTCAGTGGGGAATTGAAGAAGAGGGAAGGGGAGGAGAAAAAATTATTTAAGTTAGAGAAATCAGTATTCATACTATCAGGTTTGAGGCTACTCAGACGGAATATGAGGTGTCTCCAACCTGAGAGTGGCCTCATCCTGGCAGTAGAGGATGCCATGGACTGACATTTCAAAATAGGAATGGGAATAGACATATCCTCCAACTATGTTGGCTGTTAATGCAAAATGATACATTTTACCGTATGTTTCAATGTACATGTGACAAATAAAGCTAGTCTAACCTAATCAAAAATGTTCCTTTTCCTGGGTTGAATTTGCACCGCACATGTAACTCCACCACGAACCACTGGAGGTCAGTGTTGGCCAATGAACCCACTAAATGCCTCAGCAAACCGAGCCGGGTAATGGAATAAACTCCAGGATTGAAAGAAAGCTGGGATGTCTGTGAGGTTGGGTTCAAGGTAGCTTTGGGAACAGAATGATGTCCAAAATGAAGCTTGGAGGACTTGGTAAACTTTCTGATGCACTGATTGGTGTATTTAATTCCTGTCCCCCTTCCCATTTCAACATGTCCGTCAGTGGCCTGCTCTGCTGCCATGATGAGGCCATTCTCAGGGTGGAGGAGCACCGCCTCATGTTCTCTCTAGGTAGCCTCCAACCTGATGACATGAACACTGATTTCTCCTTCTGGTAAAATTTCTTTACTCTCCCCCTTTCCTCTTCTTCTATTCCCCTCTCTGGCCCCTTTTCTCCTCACCTGCCCGTCACCTCCCTCTGGTGCCCCTCCTCCTTCCCACTCTCCCCTGGTCCACTCTCCTCTCCTATCAGATTCCTTCTCCTCCATCCCTTTACCTTTCCCACCCACCTGGCTTCACTTATCACCTTCCAGCCATCCTCCTTACCCCTTCCCCGCACCTTTTATTCTGGCATCTTCCCCCTTCCTTTCCTGTCCTGATGAAGGGTCTCAGTCCAAAATGTCGACTGTTTATTCATTTCTGTAGATGCTGCCCGACCTGCTGAGTTCCTCCAGCATTGTTTGTGTGTTGGTCTGGATTTCCAGCATCTGCAGGATTTCTTGTGTTTTTGAAATTCTGTAGACTTCTTTGAACGTAGAACAGTACAGCAAAGAATCAGGCCCTTTGGCCCACATTGTCTGTGCTGACCATGACTCATCCTATCTGACTGCATGTGATCCATCTCCTTTGTCGCTCATCTGCCTGCCTAAATGCTGCTTCCTCTTGACCAGACAAGAACCTATCAATCTCCACTTGAAATATACCCAATGACTTGGCCTCCACAGCATCTGGGGCAGTGAGTTCCACACATTCATTACCCACTGGCTGAAGAAATTCCTCCTCATCTCTGTTCTAAATTGACGTCCCTCTAGTCGGAGACTATACCCTCTGGTCCTAGACTCCCCCACTATAGGAAACATCCTCTCCACATCCACTCTAATAAAGACTTTCAGTATTTGATAGGTTTCAATGAGACCTCCCCTCATTCTTCTAAACCCCAGCAGTTACAGGCCCATAGTCATCAAATGCTCCTCATACATTAACCCTTTCATTCCGGAATCATTCTCGTAGACCTTCTCCTATGCCAGCACATCCTGTCACAGATATTCCAAGTCCGGTCTGACCAATGCTTTATGAAGTCTCAGCTGTAGGAAGAGTGTTTGTGGGAACTCTGAAGGGAAATGTAGACCTTTACTTTGCTCAGCCTCTGCGAGGGAGTGGTGGATTCTAACCGAGTCCTTGTTTTTTCTGCCGCGCAGACAAAGGTGGAGGACGTGGAGAATGAGGGTTGGGAGTATGCATCCCTATTCGGCTGGAGATTCCACCTCAAGCAGCGGAAGACGGACACGTTCCGAAGGCGGCGTTGGAGGCGTCGGATGGAGCCACTGGAGAAGACCGGGCCATCAGCCGTCTTTGCCCTGGAGGGAGCCCTGGTAAGCAGTCAACACCCCCAACCCCAGCTTTGTACACTGGCTGAGATGGAATTCTGGATATGGTTAGTCATTGTCAGGGTCCAGGCTGTGGTTGAATGCCCCCGTCACCCCCTCAACAACCCTCTCCCATAGCCATGTGTGGGGAGATGGAGTCTGACCCTGGAATAAAACCTTAGACTTTTATGTTGTTCCTGCCTGATCTGATAGACAACTATGCGCACACGTGTCCATATAACACACCATCTGACATCACGCCCTTAGTGATGACCTAACTCTCCCCCCACAAACAAACTAGTCCCCTGACACATTCCCCCCTCCCACAGACCTGTACTAATCGCCTGCCCGCTTGTACTCCTTCCCTTCCAGCCTCAAGTTTTGTTTTCTTCCCCCTTCCTTTCCAGGCCTGATGAAGGATCTTGCCCCGAAACATCGACTCTTTATTCCTCTCCGTAGATGCTGCCTGACCTGCGGAGTTCCTCCAGCATTTTGTGTGTGTGTTGCAAATGGAGTTTGACCAGGAATAGTGGGTGATGTTGCACTTTGGCGGGAACAATGTAATCTGATAAATACCAGCACCCTCGAGCATCAAAGAAAAGTCTCAAAGAACTCAGCAGGTCATAGAAACATCAAACGTGGAGAAGTACAACACGGTGCAGGCCCTTCAGCCCAGAACGTTGTGCTGTACTTTTAACCTAGTCTAAGATCAATCTTGGGTGGTGGGGTGGAGATACGTCTCTACCAAAAGAGATGTAAGACGCACCCTCCCTCTGCTGGCCTGCAGGTCACCCTTGGCCAAGGTGTGGCACCTGCTTAGCCCCCGATCAGGGTCACGTGAAGCCATGGGAGCAGGTGGTGGATGGTCGTACGAGCAGCTGGAGCATATCACCAGTCCTGGCTATGCGACCGCTGACACCAGACAGACAATCTCTGCAGAGTATTGATAATGGCTGGGATTACCCATCTTCTAAAAACACTGCCCAGAAGAAAGCGATGGCAAATTACCATCTGATATTAATATTCATTTGATATAGACCAGCTCCTGAACCCACTGATTCTCACAGTTTCCTGGACTATAAATAATGCCATCGCCTTCTCGCAGTTCCTCTGTCTCTGCCACACCTGCTCTCAGGATAAGGCTTTTCATTACAGAACTAAAAAGATGTCCTCCTCTTCAAAGAAAGGGGCCTCCCTTCCTCCACCATCAATGCTGCCCTCAATCGCATCTCTTTCATTTCACACACATCTACCCTCACACCATCCACCTGCCACCCCACCAACAATAGGGTTCCTCTTGTCCTCACCTACCACCCCACCAGCCTCCATGTCCAGCACATATTCTCTGTACCTTCACAGTTTGCTATCTTCAGTGGGATCCCACTACCAAGCACATCTTTCCCACCCACCCACTTTCCACAGGAATTACTCCCTTCGCAACTCCCTTGTCCATTCATCCTTCCTGGTACTTATCCTTGTAAGCGGAACAAGTGCTACACCTCCTCCCTCACTACCACTCAGGGCTCCAAACAGTCCTTCCAGGTGAGGCAACACTTCCCCTGTGAGTCTTTTGGGATCTTCTACTGTATCCAGTGCTCCCAATATGTCCTCCTGTATAACGGTGAGACCCGACGTAGATTGAGAGACGGCTTCGCTTAGTCGCCCTGAAGAGGGGTAACAGTGGCCACCCATTCAATTCTACTTGCCATTCCCGATCCAACATGTCATTCCATGGATTCCTCTACTGTCATGATGGGAACATAAGAAATAGGAGCAGGAGTTGGCCATCTGGCCCATTGAGCCTGCTCCACCACTCAATAAGATCATGGCCATGGACTGATCTCCACCTACCTGCCTTTTCCCAATAATCCTTAATTCCCCTACGATGCAAAAATCTATCCAACCTTGGCTTAAACATATGTACTGATGTCACCTCCACTGCTTCATTGGGCAGAGAATTCCACAGATTCACCACTCTCTCGGAAAAGCAGTTCCTCCTCATCTCCGTCCTAAATCTACTCCCCCAAATCTTGAGGCTATGTCCCCTAGTTCTAGTCTCACCTAACAGTGGAAACAACTTTCCTGTCTCTATCTTATCTATCCCTTTCATAATTTTATATGTTTCTATAAGATCTCATCTCATTCTTTTGAATTCCAGCGAGTACAGTCCCAGGTGACTCAATCTCTCCTCATAGTCTAAACCCTTCATCTCTGGAATCAACCTGGTGAACCTCCTCTGCACCACCTCCAAAGCCAATATATCCTTCCTTAAGTAAGGAGACCAGAACTGCACGCAGTACTCCAGGTGCAGGCTCACCAGTACCCCGTACAATTGCAGCATAACCTCCCTGCTCTTAAATTCAATCCCTCTAGCAATGGCCAACATTCCATTTGCCTTCTTGATAGTCTGCTGCACCTGCAAACCAACCTTTTGTGATTCATGCACAATCACCTCCAAGTCTCTCTGCACAGCAGCATGTTGCAGTTTTTTACCATTGAAATAATAATCTGCTCTTTCATTTTTCCTTCCAAAGTGGCTGACCTCACATTTACCAACATTGTACTCCATCACTTAATCTATCTATATCTCTCTGCAGACTCTCCTTATTTTCTGCACAATTTGCTTTTCCACTCAATTAGTATCATCAGCAAACTTAGATAAACTACACTCGGTCCCCTCTTCCAGATTGTTAATGTATATCATGAACAGTTGTGGGCCCAGCACTGACCCCTGTGGCACACCGCTCACCACTGATTGCCAACCAGAGTAACACCCATGTATCCCAACTCTCTACTTTCTATTAACTAACCAACCTCCATCCATGCTAATACATCGCCCCCAATTCCATGCATCCTAATCTTATGGATAAGTCTTTTATGCGGCACCTTATCGAATGCCCTCTGGAAATCCAAGTAAATAACATCCATCTGTTCCCCTCTATCCACTGCGCTTGTTATATTCTCAAAGAACTCCAGTAAGTTTGTCAAACAGGACCTGCCTTTGCTGAATCCATGCTGCGTCTGCCTGATGGATCCATTTCTTTCCAGATGCCTTGCTATTTCTTCTTTAGTGATAGCTTCAAGCATTTTCCCCAACTACAGATGTTAAACTAACTGGCCTATAGTTACCTGCCTTTTGCCTATGTCCTTTTTTGAACAGTGGGATGACATTTGCTGTCTTCCGATCTGCTGGGACCTGCCCAAAGTCCAGAGAACTTTGGTAAATTATCACCAAAGCGTCTACTATAACCTCTGCCATTTCTTTCAGTACCCTGGGATATATTCCATAGGACCAGGGGACTTGTCTATCTTCAGGCCCACAAGTTTGCTCAGCACTACCTCTTGAGTGATAGCTATTGTAACGAGGTCCTCACCTCCCATCACATCTATAACATCTCTCTTTGGTACATTAGAAGCGTCCTCCATCGTGAAGACCGACACAAAATAATCATTAAAAGCCTCTGCCATTTCCTCATTACCCAATATCAATTCCCCTTCTCATCCACCAATGCACCTATGTTCACTTTAGCCACCCTTATCTGCTTTACATAATTTTAAAAACTTTTACTGTCATTTATATTTTGTGTTTATTTTTATAATCTAGCTTCCCTTTCTTTATTGCTGGCTTAGTGGTTCTTTGTTGCTTTTTAAAGATTACCCAATTTCCAGTTTCCCACTGCTCTTGGCGACTTTGTATGCATGAGCTATTAGTTTGATGCCTTCTTGTATTTGCTTCGTTATCCAAGGCTGGCTCTCCCCACCCTTACTGTCCTTGTTTTTAACTGGAATATACTTTTTTTGGGCACCGTGAAAAATCTCTTTGAAAGTCTTCCACTGTTCCTCAACTGTCCCAGCATATAGCCTGTGTTCCCAGTCTACACCAGCCAAATCCTCCCTCATCCTGTTGTAGTCTCTGTTTCTTAGGCATAATACACTGGTTTTAGGTCGAACCATTGCACCCTCCATTTACATGAGAAACTCAATCGAACTGTGATCACTCTTTCCGAGAGAATCCCTAACTACAAGATCATTAATTTTACCTGTCTCATTGCACGTTCCCTTGTAGGTTCAGTAACATGCTGTTCAAGAAAGCCATCACAGATGCATTCCATGAAGTCCTCCTCAAGACTGCCTCGACCAACTTGATTCACTCAATCTATGTTCAAGTTAAAATCCCCCATGATAACTGCTGTTCCATGAGGCCACACTCAGGTTGGAGGAGCAACACCTCATATTCCATTTAGGTAGCCTCTGACCTGATGGCATGAACATCAATTTCTCGAACTTCCAGTAATTGACCCTTCTTCTCCTCCACCATTCCCAGTTACTGTTTCCCACTCTCACCTTATCTCCTTACCTGCCCATCACCTTGTTCTGGTTCTCCTCCCCTTTTCCATTCTTCCATGGCCTTCTATCCTCTCATATCAGACTCCCCCTTCTTCAACAATCAACTTCCTCACTCCTTACTTCACTCCTCCCCCTCTCCTGGTCTTGCCTATCACTCACTAGTATTCCTTTCTCCTCTCCCCCACTTTCCACTCTGATTTCTCACCCCCTTTTTCCAGTCCTGATGAAGGGTCTTTCCATAGATGCTGCCTGGCATGCTGAGTTCCTCCAGCATTTTCTGTGTATTACTTTGATTACGGCTTCTGCAGATTTTCTCTGGTTTGTGGTAGGCCAAAGTCAGCATGGTTTCCTTAAGAAAAATCTTGCCTGACAAATCTGTTGTAATTCTTTGAATAAATAACAAGCATGATAGACAAAGCAGAATTGGTAGATGTTGTGTACTTGGATTTTCAAAACTTATCACCTTTGATAAGTTGCCACACATGAGGCTATTTAATAAGTTAAGAGCCCATGGTATTACAGGAAAGATTCTAGCATGGATAAAGCATTGGCTGATTGACAGGGGGCAAAGAGTGGGAATAAAAGGAGCCTTTTCTGCTTGGCTGCCAGTGACTAGTGGTGTTCCACAGGAGTCTGTGTTGGCATTGATTCTTTTTAAGTTATATGTCAATGATTTGGATGAAGAATCAAATTTTTTTGTGGCCTAGTTTGCGGACGATATACAGATAGGTGGAGGAACAGATAGTGTTGAGGAAGCAGGGGACTGCAGAAGGCCTTGGACAGATTAGGAGAATGGGCAATGAAGTGGCAGATGGAATACAGTGTTGGGAAATGTATGGTCATGCACTTTGGTAGAAGAAATAAAAGTGTAGACTATTTTTAAATGGAGAGAAAATGCAAGAAAACTGATGTACAAAGGGACTTGGTAGTCCTTGTGCAGAATTCCCTAAAGATTAATTTGCAGGTTGAGCCGGTGGTGAGGAGGGCAAATGCAATGTTAGCATTCATTTCAAGAGGACTAGAATATAAAAGTAAGGATGTGCTGATATCTAAGGCTTCATAAAGCACTGGTGAGCTCTCGCAGAGTATTGTGGGCAGTTTTAGGCCTCTTATCTTAGAAAAGATGTGCTGACATTTAAGAGGGTCCAAAGGCAGTTCACGAAAACGATTCCAGGATTGAAAGGCTTATCATATGAGAAGTGTTTGATGGTTCTGGGCCTGTACTCACTGAAATTTCGAAGAATGAGGGGGATCTCATTGAAACCTATCAAATTTTGAAAGGACTCGATAGTGTAGATTTGCAGAGGGTATTTCCTATGGTGGGGGAGTCGAAGATCAGAGGACTCAGAATAGAGGGACATCCATTTAGAATGGAGATGAGGAGGAATTTCCATAACCAGAGAGAGGTGAATTGGTAGAATTCGTTGCCATAGGCAGCTGTGGAGGCCAAGTCTTTGGGTATATTTAAGACAGAGGTTGATAGATTCTTGATTGGTCAGGGCAGAAGGTGGAAGATTGGGGCTGAAAGGGAAATGGATCAGGTGTGATGGGCCAAATGGCCTAATTCCTCTCCTATATCTTAGGATCTTATATGCATGGAGTGATTGTATGTTGATAAAGTGATGCTAGGTACAGGCAGTCAAGCAGGCAGGGAATGGAGGGATATAGAGCATGTGCAGTCAGATTGGGATTGGCATTGTGGTCAGCTAGTGCTGTACTGCTCTGTGTTCTGTGATGTTTGGACAGTTTTACTCTGGGAACCTGGGGTACCTTTGCAGTTCCCGCTGCCCACCTCCCTGTGTCGCTTCCAGGAGGCATGGCTCTGTGTTCAAGAGAAACACTCTAAAGAGTTCTAATTTAGTTTACAAAAAAGCACAATATTGACCTTGATTGGGTGCCAGCTGCAGTGAGTGGTTGGGCTTATCCGGACTGCACAGAACATGTTATGAGGTGGTTTGGAAATGGGACCTTGCTTCCACTGGTGGGGTGAGGGAAAAGGGATTGATGTGTTCACTAGGCTGCAGGGCTGACAAAATGTTCCTGTCTCTGAACATCTGCGGAAAGCTCATTTTTCCGACTGTCGATACTATAAGACCATAAGACATGGGAGCAGAATTAGGCCACTTGGCTCGTCGACTCTGCCATTCCATCATGCCTAATTTACTATCCCTTTCTATCTGATTCACCTGCCTTCTCTCTGTAACCTTTGATGCCTTTACTAATCAAGAACCCATCATCGTCCGCTTTAAATGTACTCAGCGGCTTGGCCTCGACAGCCGCCTGTGGCAATGAATTCCACAGATTCACCAGCTTCTGGCTAAAGAAATTCCTCCTCATCTCTGTTCTAAAGAGATGTCCTTCTATTCTGAGGCTGTGCTTCTGGTCCTAGCCTCTCCCATTATAGGAAACATCTTCTCCACATCCACTAATCAAGGCCTTTCAACATTCAATGTATTCCAATGAGATCCACCCTCATTCTTCTAAACTCCAGCAAGTACAGGCCTTGAGCCATCAAACTCTCCTCGTACATTAACCCTTTCATTCCTGGACTCAGTCTCATGAACCTCCTTTGGGCCCTCTCCAATGCCAGAAAAGGGGCTGAAAACTGCTCACAATACTCCAAGTGAAGCCTCACCAATGCCTTATAAAGCCTCAGTATCACATCTGTGCTTTTATATTCTCATCCACTCGAAATGAGTGCTAACATTGTATTTGCCTCCCTCAACACTGACTCAACCTGCAAGTTAACATTTTGGGAATCCTGCACAAGGACTCCCAAGTCCCTTTGTACATCTGATTTTTGAATTTTCTCCATTTAGAAAATATTCTACACCTTTAGTCCTTCTACCAAGGTGCATGGCCATACACTTCTCCACACTATATTCCATCTGCCACTTCTTTGTCCATTCTCCCAATCTGTCCAAATCCTTCTTCAGCCTCCCTGCATCCTGTCCCTCCACTAATCTTTGTATCATCTGTAGACTTAGCCCCAGAGGCATCAATTCAGTGGACACCAGGAGATACTGGCTTTTGCGATGGACAGAGTGAAGGTGCTCAACAAAATGGTTCCCCAGTCTGCGTCGGGCTTGTGAGTGCCTTCACTGAGCTGCAAGAGCTCGCTTGGATGCTGCCCCCCTGACCTGTCAACTGTTCTCTGCTTCACAGGGAGGCATTACAGATGACAAGAATGAGGAGAAGACCCTTAACCTGGGCGTGAACACCCCGACTGTCTCCTGCATCTTCGACAGTGAGTCCTGTCATTCTTGTTCTGTCTCTGTCACTGCGTGGGTATGTCTGTCTGTGTGAATGTGTGTATTTATGTATGGGACAGAGGGACGGGAGATAAGATGGTAGAAGTGGGTATGTCTGTATGAGTGTGTCTATGTATGGGACAGAGGGACGGAAGATAAGATGGTAAAGTTGGGTGTGTCTGTGTGAGTGTGTCTATGTATGGGGCAGGGGGACGAGAGATAAGATGGTGGAACTGGGTATGTCTGTGTCTGTGTGTCTATGTATGGGACAGGGGGACGAGAGATAAAATGGTAGAGATGGATGTCTGTGTGAGTGTTTATATGTATGGGGCAGGGGGACGAGAAATAAAATGGTAAAGTTGGGTGTGTCTGTGTGAGTGTGTATATGTATGGGGCAGGGGGACGAGAGATAAGATGGTAGAAGTCATAGTCATACTTTATTGATCCCGGGGGAAACTGGTTTTCGTTACAGTTGCACCATAAATAATAAATACTAATAAAACCATAAATAGTTAAATAGTAATATGTAAATTATGCCAGTAAATTATGAAATAAGTCCAGGACCAGCCTATTGGCTCAGGATGTCTGACCCTCCAAGGGAGGAGTTGTAAAGTTTGATGGCCACAGGCAGGAATGACTTCCTATGACGCTCTGTGTTGCATCTTGGAGGAATGAGTCTCTGGCTGAATGTACTCCTGTGCCCACCCAGTACATTATGTAGTGGATGGGAGACATTGTCCAAGATGGCATGCAACTTAGACAGCATCCTCTTTTCAGACACCACCGTGAGAGAGTCCAGTTCCATCCCCACAACATCACTGGCCTTACGAATGAGTTTGTTGATTCTGTTGGTGTATGCCACCCTCAGCCTGCTGCCCCAGCACACAACAGCAAACATGGTAGCAGTGGCCACCACAGACTCGTAGAACATCCTCAGCATCGTCCAGCAGATGTTAAAGGACCTCAGTCTCCTCATGAAATAGAGACGGCTCTGACCCTTCTTGTAGACAGCCTCAGTGTTCTTTGACCAGTCCAGTTTATTGTCAATTCGTATCCCCAGGTACTTGTAATCCTCCACCATGTCCACACTGACCCCCTGGATGGAAACAGGGGTCGCCGGTACCTTAGCTCTCCTCAGGTCCACCACCAGCTCCTTAGTCTTTTTCACATTAAGCTGCAGATAATTCTGCTCACACCATGTGACAAAGTTTCCTACCGTAGCCCTGTACTCAGCCTCATCTCCCTTGCTGATGCATCCAACTATGTGGTAAGTGGGTATGTCTGTGTGAGTGTGTATATGTAGGGGCAGGGGGATGAGAGATAAAATGGTAAAGATGGGTATGTCTGTGTGATGTGTATTTGTATGGGGCAGGGGTGACGAGAGATAAAATGGTAAAAATGGGTATGTCTGTGTGAGTGTGTATATGTATGGGGCAGGGGGACGAGAGATAAAATGCCAGAAGTGGGGTGTGCTGAACTCGTGTCTCGAGTGTGTGACTGCCTTGCGTGTTTGAGTAGTTTTATGTACATATGTTTGTGTGCGTGTGTGTGTAAGTGTGGTTGTGTGTGTATATGCTTCTCCGAGGATCATCACCTTGTCGTGGTGAAGATTCTCGTGAGTTCCTGAGCTCCCAAGAACGATGCCACCTGGCACTCAGCTCCTGGCAGGGTCACCCACAGAGGTAAGGTCAAGGGGAGGGTTCCAGACAAAGATTCTGGAACTGAGACCTTAGTGGGCGAGCTGGTGGAAGATGTTGACACATCCCAACGGCAGTGAAGGTGGAGGAAGGCTGTGCAGTGAAGGGTCCTCAGCTGTTTTACATTCCATGTCACTGAACCCTGACCCCGATCTGTCAATGACCGGGGTGGTGGCTGCCCGTGCATCAGCCTCCCCACGTTAAAGTCACGCACAGGCGTCCTCCTTGGGGGATTCCGCCCGAACATCCCAGATTAAGTCCAGTGGCGATCAGCAAGTGGCAAAGAGGGGAGGATTGTGAGGTCTGAAAACCCCTCAGAATATGTGGATCCCAGATGAGTCTCTCCAGCTACCTGAGGACCCACCAATAGACAACCCTTTAAAGTCATCATACTGACTCGAGAGATCACACTACTACTTCTAGTACTGTGTGCACAAGGTGTGTGTTTCCGACAAGTGAGTGTGAATGTGTGTTCGAATGTCCACGTGAATCAGTGTCCGATATGTGTGTGAATGAGTGAGCCACGGAATCCAAAGCAGGGAAAACAGGCCCTTCAGCCCATCTGGTCCATGCTAGCTAAGATGCCCATCCAATCCAGTCCCATTTGCCCCTGTTGGCATCATATCTCTCTAAACCTTTCCTGTCTGTCTGAGTATGTGAGTGTGTTGTATTGGGATTTATGTATTATGTACCAAGAAAAGTGAAAGCTTGTCTTGCACACTGTTCGTACAGATCAGATCATTACACAGTGTTCTGAGAGAGAACATGGTAAACAATAACAATGCAGAGTAAAGTGTAACAGCTACAGAGAGAGTGCAGTGAAGATAGACAGTAAGTTGTAAGATCGTACTGAGGTAGACTGTGAGGCCAAGAGTCCATCTTATCGTACGAGAGTCAGATCTGATAACAGTGGGGTAGAAGCTCTCCTTGAGTCCCGTGGTATGTGTTTTTAGGCTTTTGTATCATCTGTCCAACAAAGAGGGGAGAAGAAAACTTCGAGGGTGGGTGGAAATCTTTGATTGGGTGGAAAATGTAAGTGTGTGTATGTGTGTCATTCTGTGTGTGAATGTGTCTGTGTGTTGGCGTGAGTGTGTATGAAGTGCCTGTAAAAAGTATTCACCCCCCCTTGTAAGTATTCATGTTTTGTTATTTTACAAATTGAATCACAGTGGATTTAATTTGGAATTTTTGACACTGATCAACAGAAAAAGACTGTTTTGTGTCAAAGTGAAAACAAATTTCTACAAATTGGTCTACATTTATTACAATTATTAAACACAAAATAATTGATTGCATAATGACTCACCCCCTTCAAGCCAGTATTTAGTAGATGCACCTTTGGCAGCAATTACAGCCTTGAGTCTGTGTGGATAGGTCTCTATCAGCTTTGCACATCTGGACACTGCAATTTTTCCCTATTCTTCTTTACAGAATTGCTCAAGCTCTGTCAGATTACTTGGGGATCATGAGTGAACAGCCCTTTTCAAGTCCAGCCACAAATTCTCAATTGGATTGAGGTCTGGACGCTGACTTGGACATTCCAAGACATTAACTTTGTTGTTTTTAAGATATTCCTGTGTAGCTTTGGCTTCATGCTTGGGGTCATTGTCTTGGTGGAAAACAATTCTCCCATGTTGCAGTTCTCTTGCAGAATGCATTAGGTTTTCCTCCAAAATTTCCCTGTACTTTGCTGCATTCATTTTCCCCTCTACCTTCACAAGCCTTCCAGGACCTGCTGCAGTGAAACATCCCCACAGCATGATACAGCCACCACCATACTTCATGGTAGGGATGGTGTGTTTTTGATGATGTGCAGTCTTTGGCTGATGCCAAACAGCTTTTAGTCTGTTGGCCAAAGAGCTCAATTTTGGCTTCATCAGATCACAGAACCATCTTCCAGCTGACTTCAGAGTCTCCCCTATGCCTCCGAGCAAACTCTAGCTGAGATTTCATGCGAGTTTTTTTCTATAGCGGCCTTCTTTTTGCCACTCTGCCATAAAGCTGCGACTGGTGAGGCACCCGGGCAACAGTTGTTGTATGCGCAGCCACTGAAGCTTGTAGCTCCTCCAGAGTTGTCACAGGTCTCTTGGTGGCCTCCCTCACTAGTATGCTTCTTGCACGGTCACTCAGTTTTTGAGGATGGCCTGCTCGAGGCAGATTTACGCTGTGCCATATTCTTTCCATTTCTTGATGTTTGACCTAACTGTACTCCAAGGGATATTCAGTGACCTGGAAATTTTCTTATATCTCTCTCCTGACTTGTGCTTTTCAATAATCTTTTTGTGGAGTTGCTTGGAGTGTTCTCTTGTCTTCATGGTGTAGTTTTTGCCAGGATACTGATTCACCAGTGATTGGACCTTCCAGATACAGGTGTGTTTTTACTACAATCAATTGAAACACCTTGACTGCACACAGGTCTCCAAAAACAGATCTCCATTTAACTAATTATGTGACTTTTAAAACCAATTGGCTGCACCAATGTTGATTTGGTGTGTCATATTAAAGGGGGTGAATACTTATGCTATCAATTATTTTGTGTTTCACATAGGCAATTAATTTAGATCAGTTTATAGAGATCCGTTTTTACTTTGACACGGAAGAGTCTATTTCAGTTGATTAGTGTCAAAAAAGGCAAATTAAATCCACTGTGATTCAATGTTATAAAACAATAAAACATGAAACTTCTGGGGGAAGGGACGGTAATACTTTTTAGAGTGTGTGTGTGTGTGTGTGTGTGTGTGTGTGTGTGTGCGCGCGCGCGCGCGTGCACTTGTTTAGTGAACTCCCAAGCATGTCAGCACAGAGGTGCCAAGCTTCCAGTGCTGTTCCCCTGGTACCCAGCACTGTGGTCTTTCAGTGTGTGTCTGCAGTGTCGTGCCTCTCCTTACCCATCTCCATGGACACCAGAGACTGATCGGCTCTGCATCCCTGGTGACAGTGATCGGATTCAGCTGCAAGTCTGTTCTGGAATATAAAGTCATTCAGTAGTGAGTCAGAGGAGGCGGGTGGGGCAGAGAGGGACTGACCGGTGTCTGCGTTAGCATCCTCCCACCCTCTCCTGTCTGGTAATCCATCTCCTTCCTCCCCATGGAATTCCCAATGCCGGATACAACATATAATGTTACAGCACGGGACAAGCTCCTTCTGCCCTCAATATCTGTACTAAACATGAAACTGGATCAAAGGAAATCTCTTCTGTCTTCGCAATGTCCATAACCCTCCATTCCCTGTATATTCACGTCCCCCTCTAACAGCCTCCAAAATGCATAGGTTCCACTATGACAGGGAAATGAGAGGTGACTTGTGAGAGGTGACTTGAAAGAGATGTACAAGGTAAGGAGCATAGATCGAGTGGACAGCCAGAGACTTTTCCCCCGGGCGGAAATGGCTAATATGAGGGAGCATTATTTTAAGGTATTTGGAAGAAAGTATAAGTGGGGGGGGGGGAAGGGATGTCGGAGGTAAATGTTGTTTACACAGAGGGAGGTGGATGCATGCCAGGGGTGGTGGTAGAGGCTGGTACATTACAAACATTTAAGAGACTTTCAGATAGGCACATTGGATGAAAGAGAAGTAGCGGACTATGTAGGAAGGAAGGGTTAAATTCATCTTAGAGTAGGTTAAAAGGTTGGAATGACTTTGTGGGCTGAAGGGCCTGTGTTGTGCTGTTCTCTGTTCTAATGTACGAGTTAAGAAAGTCAGTCCACAGGCACATGGGTGGTGTAGCGGTTAGCATGACACTATTACGGTGACACTATTACAGTGCGGGTTTAATTCCTGCCGCTGTCTCAGAGGGGTTTGTCCATGTTCCCCATGACTTGCTGTGTCTGCTCCGGTTTCCAGCTGGAGAGGCCTGTTACCTGTATCTCTACACAAGCACAGGACATGGAGCAGTGCCTGTTGGTTTCCTGAACAATGGTCCTTGTTTCAATTGAATTCAAAGTTCAAAGTAAATTTATTATCAAAGTACATATACATCACCATCTACAACCCTGAGATTCATTTCTTTGTGGATGTACTCAATAAATCTATAGAATAATAACCATAATAGAATCGATGAAAGACCGCCCAACTGAGACGTTCAACCAGCGTGTAGAAGACTGTGCAAATGCTGTAAAAAAAGATGAAATAATAATAAAATACTATAAATAAATAAGCAATAAATATTGAGACCATGAGATGATGCATCCTTGAAAGTGAGTCCATTGGTTGTGGGAACATTTTAGTGATGGGGCAAGTGACATTATCCCCCACTGGTTCAAGAGCTTCTGACTGAGGAGTAGTAATTGTTCTTGAACCTGGTGGTGTGAGCTTTGAGGCTCCTGATGGCAGCGATGAGAAGAGAGCATGACCTTGGTGGTAGGGTGGTAGGTGGTGATGGATGCTGCCTTCATGTAGATGTGCTCAATGGTAGGGAGGGTTTTACCCGCAATGGACTGGGCCGTACCCACGACTTTTTGTAGGATTTTCCATTCAAGGGCATTACACCTATGACTGTGTGACAAAGCACAGCTCCAAAGCCTATACAAGTGTGCTGATGACACCACTGTTGTGGGCTGTATCAAAGGGCATGCTGAATCAGTATACAGGGGGGAGATTAAAGTTTAGCTTAGTGGTGTCATAACACCAACCTCTCACTGATTGTAGACTGTAGGAAAGGGAAATCAAAGGTTCACATGCCAGTTATCATTGTAGGATCAGGGGTGGAGAGGGTCAGTAACTTTAAATTCCTAGGTGTTACTATCTCAGAAGACCTGTCCTGGACCCATCATATAAATCTAACTGCGAAGAAAATCTACTTCCTCAGGAATCTGCAGCGATTCAGCATGTCATCAAAAACCTTGGCAAACTTCTATAGATGTCTGGCTACATCACAGCCTGGTATGGGAACACAAATGGCTTTGCGTGGAAAATCCCACAAAAGATAGTGGATTCGGCCCAGTACATCACGGGTAAAACCCTCCCTACCATTGAGCACATCTACATGAAAGCAGCATCCATCACCACCTACCACCCTACCACCAAGGTCATGCTCTCTTCTCATCGCTGCCATCAGGAGCCTCAAAGCTCACACCACCAGGTTCAAGAACAGTTACTACCCCTCAGCCATCCGGCTCTTGAACAAAAGGGTGCAGCTACACCTATTTAAGGATGCTTTCATCTTGTTATTTCATGCTTGTTATTTATTGCTATTTATTTATATCTGCATTTGCACAGTTTGTTGTTCATTGATCCTGTTCTATAGATTTGCTAAGTACGCCTGCAGGAAAAAGATTCTCAGGGTTGTGTGTGGTGACACGAATGTACTCTGATAATAAATTTTACTTTGACTTTGGTGTTTCCATGTCAGACTGTGATGGAGCGAGTCAATAATCTCTACTCTCCCCCCGCCCCTCGGTCCCCTGCTGAGTTCCTCCAGCAGATTGTTTGTTGCTCCAGATTGTAGCATCTGCGGTCTCCTGTGTGACACCATCTCCTGTTCTGTTTTCAGGTGGGACGAGATATCATCTGCGATGTTACATGTATCAGGCCAGGGACCTGATTGCTATGGACAAGGACAGTTTCTCCGGTAGGTTTTATTGTTCAGTACATCTTCCACATCAGAGTCTGAGCCCTCCCGTGAGCCCACCACTGCCAAAGGATAATGTTGTCGTTATTCACTTGCGGCTGTCATGTGTGTGAGGTACACTCTGATCTCTGATATCAAATCTGTGCCGCCATGTGCTGCCACTCATGGGGCAGGCTTCGGGAGTAAACCCCAAGGAAAATCCGGAGCTGGAGTCCCTAAGCAATCCTACATGGAGTTCAAAGGTGACTGGCAGCTCCACTGGTGCCAGACTGTATCGGCTTCTGCTGCCTGCTGCATGGGCAACAGCTTGCTCTCCATCTCGTACTGGCCTGGCTTGGGGACTGGAACGCATTTAACGTAGACAGCTGGGACGCAATACCCATGGGCCACGCTGCCCAACGGAGGGCCTCCCGTGAGGTCCGGTGAAAAGCTGTTGTTTGAAGGTCTTCTGGATGCGAAGTACATTAGCACTCTCCCCTCAGCTCAGAGAGTACCTCGAGGTCATAGACCAGAATGCAGAGTAAAGTGTTGCAGATATAGTGGAGGAGCAGTGCAGACAGACAATAAGGTGTAAGGGCTGTGATGAGTTAGGCTGAGAGGGCAAGAGTCCACCTTTCGGTATAGGAGAGGTCTGATTCATATCTTACTACAGCAGCACATATGACACCCTCGAGCCTGGTGGTACGTGCTTTCAGTCTTTTCTATCCAGTGGGAGAGGGGTTGGGGGGGGGATTATTTGATTCTGCCGGCTGCTTTACTGAGGCAGTAAGTGGTGTAGACAGAGATGTGCCTGTTTTCCATAATGGACTGGGCTGTATTCACAACTTTCTTGTGGTCAGGTGTAGAGCAGTTGCCGTACCAAACCACAACGCTGTCTTTGGCAAAATAGTTGCCAGTGTTTCAGTGTTCCAGATTGTACACAGCTCTGGGGATAAAGTGGGGCAGTGGGATTAGTGTGGGGATAGAGTGGGTAGTGGAATTAGTGTGGGGATAGAGTGGGGCAATGGGATTAGTGTGGGGATAGAGTGGGGCAGTGGGATTAGTGTGAGGATAGAGTGGGCAGTGTGGGGATAGAGTGGGTAGTGGGATTAGTGTGGGGATAGAGTGGGGCAGTGGGATTAGTGTGGGGATAGAGTGGGTAGTGGGATTAGTGTGGGGATAGAGTGGGGCAATGGGATTAGTGTGGGGATAGAGTGGGGCAGTGGGATTAATGTGGGGATAGAGTGGGGCAGTGGAATTAGTGTGGGGATAGAGTGGGCAGTGTGGGATTAGTGTGGGGATAGAGTGAGCAGTGGGATTAGTGTGGGGATAGAGTGGGGCAGTGGGATTAGTGTGGGGATAGAGTGGGTAGTGGGATTAGTGTGGGGATAGAGTGGGGCAATGGGATTAGTGTGGGGATAGAGTGGGGCAGTGGAATTAGATGGGGATAGAGTGGGGCAGTGGAATTAGATGGGGATAGAGTGGGCAGTGTGGGATTAGCGTGGGGATAGAGTGAGCAGTGGGATTAGTGTGGGGATAGAGTGGGTAGTGGGATTAGTGTGGGGATAGAGTGGGGCAATGGGATTAGTGTGGGGATAGAGTGGGGCAGTGGGATTAGTGTGGGGATAGAGTGGGGCAGTGGGATTAGTGTGGGGATAGAGTGGGCAGTGTGGGGATAGAGTGGGCAGTGGGATTAGTGTGGGGATAGAGTGGGGCAATGGGATTAGTGTGGGGATAGAGTGGGGCAGTGGGATTAGTGTGGAGATAGAGTGGGGCAGTGGGATTAGTGTGGGGAAGAGTGGGGCAATGGGATTAGTGTGGGGATAGAGTGGGGCAGTGGGATTAGTGTGGAGATAGAGTGGGGCAGTGGGATTAGTGTGGGGAAGAGTGGGGCAGTGGGATTAGTATGGGGATAGAGTGAGCAGTGTGGGATTAGTGTGGGGATAGAGTGGGCAGTGGGATTAGTGTGGGGGTAGAGTGGGCAGTGTGGGATTAGTGTGGGGATAGAGTGGGGCAATGGGATTAGTGTGGGGATAGAGTGGGGCAATGGGATTAGTGTGGGGATAGAGTGGGGCAGTGGGATTAATGTGGGGATAGAGTGGGGCAGTGGAATTAGTGTGGGGATAGAGTGGGCAGTGTGGGATTAGTGTGGGGATAGAGTGAGCAGTGGGATTAGTGTGGGGATAGAGTGGGGCAGTGGGATTAGTGTGGGGATAGAGTGGGTAGTGGGATTAGTGTGGGGATAGAGTGGGGCAATGGGATTAGTGTGGGGATAGAGTGGGGCAGTGGGATTAATGTGGGGATAGAGTGGGGCAGTGGAATTAGTGTGGGGATAGAGTGGGCAGTGTGGGATTAGCGTGGGGATAGAGTGAGCAGTGGGATTAGTGTGGGGATAGAGTGGGTAGTGGGATTAGTGTGGGGATAGAGTGGGGCAATGGGATTAGTGTGGGGATAGAGTGGGGCAGTGGGATTAGTGTGGGGATAGAGTGGGGCAGTGGGATTAGTGTGGGGATAGAGTGGGCAGTGTGGGGATAGAGTGGGCAGTGGGATTAGTGTGGGGATAGAGTGGGGCAATGGGATTAGTGTGGGGATAGAGTGGGGCAGTGGGATTAGTGTGGAGATAGAGTGGGGCAGTGGGATTAGTGTGGGGAAGAGTGGGGCAATGGGATTAGTGTGGGGATAGAGTGGGGCAGTGGGATTAGTGTGGAGATAGAGTGGGGCAGTGGGATTAGTGTGGGGAAGAGTGGGGCAGTGGGATTAGTATGGGGATAGAGTGAGCAGTGTGGGATTAGTGTGGGGATAGAGTGGGCAGTGGGATTAGTGTGGGGGTAGAGTGGGCAGTGTGGGATTAGTGTGGGGATAGAGTGGGGCAATGGGATTAGTGTGGGGATAGAGTGGGGCAGTGGGATTAGTGTGGGGATAGAGTGGGCAGTGTGGGATTAGTGTGGGGATAGAGTGGGGCAGTGGGATTAGTGTGGGGATAGAGTGGGGCAGTGGGATTAGTGTGGGATAGAGTGGGCAGTGGGATTGGTGTGGGGATTAGTGTGGGGATAGAGTGGGGCAGTGGGATTAGTGTGGGGATAGAGTGGGGCAGTGGGATTAGTGTGGGGATAGAGTGGACAGTGGGATTAGTGTGGGGATTGAGTGGGCAGTGTGGGATTAGTGTGGGGATAGAGTGGGGCAATGGGATTAGTGTGGGGATAGAGTGGGGCAGTGGGATTAGTGTGGGGATAGAGTGGGCAGTGTGGGATTAGTGTGGGGATAGAGTGGGGCAGTGGGATTAGTGTGGAGATAGAGTGGGGCAGTGGGATTAGTGTGGGGAAGAGTGGGGCAGTGGGATTAGTATGGGGATAGAGTGAGCAGTGTGGGATTAGTGTGGGGATAGAGTGGGCAGTGGGATTAGTGTGGGGGTAGAGTGGGCAGTGTGGGATTAGTGTGGGGATAGAGTGGGGCAATGGGATTAGTGTGGGGATAGAGTGGGGCAATGGGATTAGTGTGGGGATAGAGTGGGGCAGTGGGATTAATGTGGGGATAGAGTGGGGCAGTGGAATTAGTGTGGGGATAGAGTGGGCAGTGTGGGATTAGTGTGGGGATAGAGTGAGCAGTGGGATTAGTGTGGGGATAGAGTGGGGCAGTGGGATTAGTGTGGGGATAGAGTGGGTAGTGGGATTAGTGTGGGGATAGAGTGGGGCAATGGGATTAGTGTGGGGATAGAGTGGGGCAGTGGGATTAATGTGGGGATAGAGTGGGGCAGTGGAATTAGTGTGGGGATAGAGTGGGCAGTGTGGGATTAGCGTGGGGATAGAGTGAGCAGTGGGATTAGTGTGGGGATAGAGTGGGTAGTGGGATTAGTGTGGGGATAGAGTGGGGCAATGGGATTAGTGTGGGGATAGAGTGGGGCAGTGGGATTAGTGTGGGGATAGAGTGGGGCAGTGGGATTAGTGTGGGGATAGAGTGGGCAGTGTGGGGATAGAGTGGGCAGTGGGATTAGTGTGGGGATAGAGTGGGGCAATGGGATTAGTGTGGGGATAGAGTGGGGCAGTGGGATTAGTGTGGAGATAGAGTGGGGCAGTGGGATTAGTGTGGGGAAGAGTGGGGCAATGGGATTAGTGTGGGGATAGAGTGGGGCAGTGGGATTAGTGTGGAGATAGAGTGGGGCAGTGGGATTAGTGTGGGGAAGAGTGGGGCAGTGGGATTAGTATGGGGATAGAGTGAGCAGTGTGGGATTAGTGTGGGGATAGAGTGGGCAGTGGGATTAGTGTGGGGGTAGAGTGGGCAGTGTGGGATTAGTGTGGGGATAGAGTGGGGCAATGGGATTAGTGTGGGGATAGAGTGGGGCAGTGGGATTAGTGTGGGGATAGAGTGGGCAGTGTGGGATTAGTGTGGGGATAGAGTGGGGCAGTGGGATTAGTGTGGGGATAGAGTGGGGCAGTGGGATTAGTGTGGGATAGAGTGGGCAGTGGGATTGGTGTGGGGATTAGTGTGGGGATAGAGTGGGGCAGTGGGATTAGTGTGGGGATAGAGTGGGGCAGTGGGATTAGTGTGGGGATAGAGTGGACAGTGGGATTAGTGTGGGGATTGAGTGGGCAGTGTGGGATTAGTGTGGGGATAGAGTGGGCAGTGGGATTAGTGTGGGGATAGAGTGGGCAGTGTGGGATTGGTGTGGGGATAGAGTGGGCAGTGGGATTAGTGTGGGGATAGAGTGAGCAGTGTGGGATTAGTGTGGGGATAGAGTGGGCAGTGTGGGACTAATACAGGAGCGTAGGATAGAGTGGGACAGTGAGATTAGTTTGTGGACCGACACAGGACTGTGGGAGAGAGCGGGGCAGTAAGATTAGTTTGGAGACTGTGGGTCAGTGCAGGGCAGCGGGGCCAATTCATGGAGTGATGTTGCTGTGCGAAGTCCTGATGGGATACATGGTTCCTTCAACTATAACGGAATTCTCTGAGGGCCATTGTTGTGATGGGTAGAACGATCAAAATGTGGCTGAGCTCAGATATTGCACAGACACCAAGGGCTGAGGTCAGAGCCAAGGTGTTAGGGATCGTCCCAGCCTGATCTACATTACTGTGCAAAGGTCTTAGGCACGGAAATACAACTAGAGTGACTGAGACTTCTGCATTGTACTGTATTAGTCGACGTGGAGTGAAGAGTGAGTTTGTAAATTTGGTGGGAACAAAGCATGTTGGGAATGGTGAGGGTGGATTGTCGCGGGAGGGTTGAGGGATGGGGGGCAGAGAAGGGGTGCCAGGGGTGGGGTGGTGATACTGGTGTGGACACACCCAGCCCTGAGACACCAGGCAAGGTCATTTGATTCCAAACAGTTACAGAATGTCTCTCTGATGCTTCCTGCTCCCTCCCCTCTCCCTTCCCCTTTTCCCAACCATGATTCCCCTCTCCCTGCCCCCTTCCCACTCTCAGTCCACAACAGAGACCCATATCAGAATCAGGTTTATCATCACTCACGTACAGTATGAAATTTGTTGTTTTTTTGTGAAAGCAGTACAGTACAATACATAAAATTATTACTGTACTGTGCAAACGTCTTAGTCACCTTAGCTGTATATACAGAATAGCCGCGTGGCCAAGTGGTTAAGGCGTCGGTCTAGTGATCTGAAGGTCACTAGTTTGAGCCTCAGCTGAAGCAATATGTTGTGTCCTTGAGCAAGGCACTTAATCACACAGTGCTCTGCGACGACACCAGTGCCAAGCTGTGTCGGCCCTAGTGCCCCTCCCTTGGACAACATTGATGTCGTGGAGAGGGGAGACTTGCAGAATGGGCAACTGCCAGTCTTCCATACAATCTTGCCCAGGCCTGCGCCCTGGAAACCTTCCAAGGCGCAAATCCATGGTCTCACAAGACTAATGGATGCCTATATATACTGTATATTTATTTGTGCCTAGGACTTTTGTACAGTACTGTATGGCAGAACCAAAGGGAACAGGTCCGGCTCAAAAATGGAGATGGCTTCAGGCTGCAGAATGAGACACACACCTACAGGCCGTCTGGGGAAGAAAGGTCCAGTAATGAAAGGATTTCTGAGTATCTGCCTGCAGCCACTGATGAGATGTCAGCCTCATTCACAACACACTGGAGGAACTCAGCAGGCCGGGCAGCATCTGTGGAATAGATCAGTCAACATTTTCGGCCGGAACCCTTCGTCAGGACTGAAGAGGGAAGGGGCAGAGGCCCTATAAAGAAAGTGGGGGGAGTGTTGCTTTGAACCCAGCATCTGCAGAGTATTTTGTGTTTGAGATGTCAGCCTCGGCTTGCCTCTTGCTGCTCTGTTGCCACTGCAGTGTGCGACATGATTTATTGGAGTGCAGAATCAGGGCTGATCGTATGAAGATGCATTAAAACATGAAGCATAGATGGGGGAGTGCACACTGCCCTTTTCCCAGGTATGAGATACAGTGCAGAACAGGCTCTTCCCATCCAACGAGCTGCACCAGCAATTTAATGCTAATCTCAACAAAGGACAATTTAATACACCCAATTCACTTTCTAACTGGTACATCTTCGGAATGTGGGGGTAAACCGGAGCACCTGGGGGAAACACACACACACACACACACACACACACACAGAGTCACACACACACAACGTACAAACTTTCTTACAGAGGATGTCAGAGTCGAACTCCGAACTCCACTACTCTGAGCTGTAACAGCATCACATTAATTGCTACGCAGCCGTGGCGCCCCGTCAGGAACTAGAGGACATGGGTTTAAGGTGAGTGGGGAGAGATTTAAAAGGAAATTGAAGGGCAACATTTTCACCAAGGGTGTGGTCCATTTATGGATTATTGCCCTATAGTCATATTCAAAGTAAATTTATTATCGAAGTACGTATATGTCAGCATTTACAACCCTGAGATTAATTTTCTCATGAGGATCCAAGAAACAGAAGAGAATCAATGAAAGACCGCACCCAATGGGACGGACAAGCAACCAATGTGCAAAAGACAACAAACTGCAAATACAAAAGAAAACGAAATAATAAAAAAATAAATAAATAAATATTGAGAACATGAGAGATAAAGTGTCCATTAAAGTGAGTCCATTGGCTGTGGGAATATTTCGATGATGGGGCAAGTGAAGTTGAATGAAATTATCCCCACTGGTTCAAGAGCCTGATGGTTGAGGGGTAATAATTGTTCCCGAACCTGGTGGTGTGGGTCCTGAGGCTCCTGTACCACCTTCCTGATGGCAGCAGTGAGAAGACAGCATGGCTTGGGTGGTGGGAGACCCTGATGATGGATGTGGGGTCAATTCCAATGTCTTAAGAAATATTTGAATGGGTACATTTATGGAGTTGAGTTTGCGGACAGATCAGCCACGATCTTATTGAATGGAGGGGCAGGCTTGATGGGCCGGATGGCCTACTCCAGCTCCTATTTCTTATGTTCATATGTTCTTCTGTTGAGATGGGTATGGAGGGCTGTGCTCCAGGTTTAGGTCGATGTATCTAGTATTAGAGCCACGCATCTGTTCTCTATCTGCATTGCACTCTGTGTTGTGTGTTTATTATGGTAACTAGTCACGTGAGTGGGGGCGTGGTAGCAAAAGGAATTAGTTACATATTCTTATTTCTGGAGCAGATTGTAGTTTGGAACTAGTGGAGGTCATACCTTTTGCTGACTGCTGAGATAACGCTGAATAGTGTTTAACTTCCACTTAGGTACACTTACATTCATCACTTTAAGATTGTATGTTCACTAATTGCGAATAAGGGATTCGACATTTGGAGCAGTCATTGGGCTGGAAGCACGCTGGGCAAGTCGAACAACACTGCGGTGGTCACAGGCTAGCGGCATTGTTTTGTTTTGATTTTAGTTTTGTTTTGCTGCTACAATTCCTTAGATTAACAATTTGGCATGGACTAGGTGGGTCGAATTGCCTGATTCTGTGCTGCAGTGCTCTATGGCTCTGGAGGCCATGGGTTTAGTGTGAGGGGAATCTGAGAGGGGGATTCTTCACTCAGAGGTTGAGTGTGGAACGAGTGTGGATTTGGTGGATGTGGGTTTGAATGCAATATTTAAGAGAAGAAATGCTTGGATGGGAGGGTATGGAGGACTATGGTCCAGGTGCAGTTTCTGTTCAGGTCAGTACAAACTAGAAGGGCCAAATGGCCTGTTTCTTTGCTGTAGTATTCTATGACTATAAAGGAAAGGAGTGAAAAATGACAGGAGTTGGTTGCGCATGAGAAGCTGTAACGATCAGGTCAGACGTGGAGGGCCGGAGTGGTGTAACGCAGACTCTAATTCAGACGGTCGTTGGTTATAAGGGATGGTGTATAAAGTATGTGTGGGCCACACACAGAGGAAGGAGAGAGAGAGAAAGGGAGCAGTCACAACATCAAGACCACCGAGGGTACACTGAGACCCATTGTAACATTATGGGGGGAAGAGGATGAGATGAGGGACAGAGGATGGTACAGGTAAAGTTGAGGTGGGAGACGGAATGAAGGACAATTTTTCCCCATCCTGGCTTTGATCTGACGCTGCTTGTAAAGGTCGCCAGGGGAAGGCTGTGGAAAGTAAGATTTGCGCTTTCATAAAAAATGAGATCTGTTTTCCCACCGCAGTTTGTACCCGGTGGCAATGATTGAGAGCTGAGTGTACAAGCTGTAACAGTCCTGTCCAAGTCGCAGCAGGCAAGGGTTTAGAGCGATGTACATATTCTAGTTTATTGTGAAAAGTTATCCAACTGGGACCTGTTGGAAATTCTTACAGCACCAACTTAATGACCTCAGATCGAGGAAAGGAATTTTATTCTTGCCGCAAATCCTTCCTTGGTTGCAAGAAAAATAAAACAGTCACTGGTTTTTTTTGCGCTTTTCTCAGACAAGTGACGTGCTCTCCACTGGTAGCCAATACTCTCTTTATTTTGTGCTATTTCATTCAAGGTTTTCCTGTTAAAACATAGAACCAGAACATTACAGCTCAGTACAGGCCCTTTGGCCCACAATGTTGTGCCGACCTTTTAACCTTCTCTAAGATCAGCACAGACTGTGCTTAGCACATAAACTTAAAACTATAACAGATGCAAAGTCATAAGGGAAGACACTTTTAAACACCCACTCAAAACCTGTTTACTTACATCTTTTTACCTTTCATTTTCAAATTTACACTTTATCCCATTGTAAAGCACTTACACAGAAACATAGAAAACCTACAGCACAATACAGGGCCTTCGGCCCACAAAGTTGTGCCGAACATGTCCCTACCTTAGAAATTACTAGGCTTACCTATAGCCCTCTATTTTTCTAAGCTCCATGTACCTATCCAAAAGTCTCTTAAAAGACCCAATCCTAGGTGGAGGGGCCGGTAGTGCTGAAGAAACAGGGAGTCTGCAGAGAGACTTGGATAGATTGGGAGAATGGGCAAAGAAGTGGCAAATGAAACACAATGTTGAAAAGTATATGGTTATGCACTTTGGCAGAAGAAATAAACGGGCAGACTATTATTTAAATGGGGAGAGAATTCTAAGTTCTGAGATGCAATGGGATTTCGGAGTCCTCGTGCAGGATACCCTTAAGGTTAACCTCCAGGTTGACAATAGACAATAGGTACAGGAGTAGGCCATTCAGCCCTTTGAGCCAGCACCACCATTCAGTGTGATCATGGCTGATCATCCACAATCAGTACCCTTTTCCTGCCTTCTCCCCATATCCCTTGACTCCGCTATCTTTGAGAGCTCTATCTAACTCTTTCTTGAAAGAATCCACATGTATGGGGTCTTTCTTTTTTGTTAAATTTAAAATGGCTTCTTTGTTATGTTATACTGGGGAATGCTGAGAAAGTCTCTAACTAGACAGTTGCTTGGGTTATTATAGATAGCAGGGTGCTATTAACCAATGGGTAGTCATGTATCATTTTGTTTTCGGATACAATGCTGTCTCATATGACTGGGAACGGGGTTTTGGCGGGGAGTCGGAGGAGAGATGGGGAGGACGGCGGACGTGCGGAAAGGCTCCGGTCGATCACTTCGGGTGGTCCCAGGAGTCGGGTGGTCGTCCAGAATCGATTGAGCTCCAACGGTTGCGTGTGAAGAACTTGGACTTTGATAAATGTTGGCACTTTTTTTTTCATTACTTCCCTTTCTGTATCGAATTTTTATTAATGTTGTAGAATTAATAATATCTATAAAGTGTACTTGTTAAAATTTACTGGGTGTGCTGGCTGATGATTGATGTTTGGGCTTGATTCGGGTGGCAACCGACCCTGTGGGGAGTGTTGAGGCAGGTGCTGGGTGGGATTTCCCCTAGACTTATACGAGCCAATATAACTGAATGTTACACAAAGAATTGGCCTCCACTGCCTTCTGAGACAGAGCATTCCACAGAACCACAAACCTCTGTGTGAAAAAGTTTTTCCTCAACTCCGTTCTAAATTGTCTACCCCTTATTCTTAAACTGTGGCCTCTGGTTCTGGACTCCCCCAACATCGGGAACATGTTTCCCACCTCTAGCATGTTCAATCCCTTAGTAATCTTATATGTTTCAATCAAATCCCCTCTCATCCTTCTAAATTCCAGTGTATACAAGCCCAGTCGCTCCAATCTTTCAACATATGACAGTCCTGCCACCCCGGGAATTAACCTGGTGAACCTATGCTGCACTCCCTCAGTAGCTAGAATGTCCTTCCTCAAATTTGGAGACCAAAACTGTACACAATACTCCAGGTGTGGTCTCACCAGAGCCCTGTACAACTGCAGAAGGACCTCTTTGCTCCTATACTCAATTCCCCTTGTTATGAAGGCCAACATGTCATTAGCTTTCTTCACTGCCTAAGGTACCTGCATGCTTACTTTCAGTGACTGATGAACAAGGACACCTAGAACTCATTGTACTTCCCCTTTTCCTAACTTGACACCATTCAGATAGTAATCTGCCTTCCTGTTCTTGCCACCACAGTGGATAACCTCACATTTATCCACATTAGTTGAGTTGGTGGTGAAGAGGGCGAATGCAATGTTGGCATTCATTTCTATAAGAATAGAGTATAGGAGCAGGGACGTGATGTTGAGGCTCTATAAGGCACTGGTAAGACCTCACTTGGAGTACCGTGGGCAGTTTTGGGCTTCTTATTTAAGAAAGGATGTTAGAGAGGGTTCAGAGAAGATTCACTGGAATGATTCTGGGAATGAGAGGGTAAGCATATGAGGAACGTTTGACCACTCTTGGACTGTACTCCTTGGAGTTTAGAAGAATGAGGGGGGACCTCATAGAAACATTTCGAATGTTGAAAGGCATGGATAGAGTGGATGTGGCAAAGTTGTTTCCCATGGTGGGGGAGTCTAGTACGAGAGGGCATGACTTAAGGATTGAAGGGCGCCCACCCAGAACAGAGATGCGAAGAGATTTTTTTTAGCCAGAGGGTGGTGAATCTATGGAATTTGTTGCCACAGGCGGCAGTGGAGGCCAAGTCATTGGGTGTATTTAAGGCAGAGATTGATAGGTATTTGAGTAGCCAGAGCATCAAAGGTTATGGTGCAAAGGCGGGGGAGTGGGACTAAATGGGAGAATGGATCAACTCATGATAAAATGGTGGAGCAGACTCGATGGGCCGAATGGCCGACATCTGCTCCTTTGTTTTATGGTCTTATGGTATCCATCTCCACCACCGTTGCTGGCATTCCATTCCACGCACTCATCACTCTCTGCTAAAAAACTTACCCCTGACATCTCCTCTGTACGTACTCCCCAGCACCTTAAACCTGCGTCCTCTTGTGGCAACCATTTCCAGCTCTGGGAAAAAGCCTCTGACTATCCACATGATCAATGCCTCTCATCATCTTACACACATCGTCTGTATGAAACGTATTCTATCAATACGTGAACATTATTATTATTTATTTTCTCTCAGCTCAAGCTGATAAAACCTGAGGTACGAGCATAGCCAAACACACTCATTTGTCAATTGCTAGGGACTTTCGGACTATTCTAGTGGTGTTTAATATTGTGGCTTTCTGAAGATTTACATAGATATTGTTGTGTAGGCCTAATTGTTTAATGCTGTTGTGTAGAGCCTTAGGGATGACACCATTTGTAGATATTACTATTGTGACAATGTATACCCTGGTCATGTTCCAAACTTTGCAATTTCCTCTTTCAATGCAGCATATTTCTGGTGTTTTTCACTTAATGATTTCTGTATGGTATGGATGAATAAAGATATGCATGAAAATGATTGAAGAAAAGACAGCTACATAAGGAATACTGAAAAATAGTAACCATAGGGCATAGAAAAATATGAGAGCTATAGTCAGGAGGGAAATTCGGAATGCCAAAAGGCAAGTTGAGAAGGATATACCAGATAATGCCAAGGTTGACCCTAAGAGATTTTTTTCCATACTTTAGTAGTAAAAGCAAAATCAAGGAAGTGTATTAGGAGTAATGGGGTGTTAAATTATGCAGAGAAGAACATATGTTTTGCTAAGTATTCACCTGCAAAGATATTAGCAGTATGCTAGTAAGTGTAGAGAAGAATGAGGTTGTTTAAAGTGCACAGAAGCGATTAGGAAGGCTAATAGAATGTTGGGCTATATGATTTACTCAGTGGAGTTCAAGTCAAAAGACGTTCTCCTTAAGCTCGATAATGTACTTGTGAGGTCACACCTCGAACCCTGTGTACAATTTTGGTCTCCATATTGTGTGAATGATGTGAAGGCACTGGAGAAAGTCCAGAAAAGGGCGACTAGACTCATTCCAGGTCTACAGGGTATGAGCTATGAAGAAGGACTGAAAGGATGAAATCTTTTTAGCCAAAGTAGATGTAGAATGAGAGGAGACAGGATAGAAGTGTTTAAAATTATTAATGGTATAATTAAGATGGATGCCAGTTGCTAATTAAAAATTAATCCATCATCAAGGACGCGGAGCCATAGGTGAAGACTGGTTAAAGGGAGATTTCAGACTTACATCAGGAAGCATTTCTTTACACAGTGAGTTGTGGACACCCAGAACAAACTACCTGGTTGTGTAGTTGAGAGCAGTGCCTTAGAAACTTTCAAATCTATAGTCGATAGTTATTTCAACACACTATGTGAATAGGAATTTGGCAAGCTTTGTTGGCCTGTTCTTATCAAAGACTTTCTAATGTTCTAATGTGTGTTTGGAATGGCTATGTCTGTTAAGTAAGTTGTTCTTGCTTGTTTATCCTGCATTATTATAACTGGCTGGTTATTTTGAATTGTCCTATCTGTAATATGCTTTGTAGAACTCTGAGTCTAAAACTGGATCAGCCTTGTATTTAGTAAGGTATGGTGCCTTTTATGTGTTTGTATTTTAAAGCAAGATTTTGGTGAATGATGTTTGCCACTTGATTGTGCCTGTGTAAGTAATCAGATTGATTTAAACTGCTGCAGGATCCTGTAATGGGTTAGATTGTTTCTTGTTTTTCTTGGCATTTTCTACATTTATCATCTTGAATCTGTTGGTCTTTCATTATGTATTTTTGATCATTTTTGTGTCAACTACCTGGTCCACTGTTGCCACAAGGAATCCTTCTCTTTCTGGGAAGAGTCTCCAGCTCTGAGCCAAGTGTTCGATGCTTTCTTGTCGACATCCAGGCTGTTCAGATTGTGGGGATGTCTTCCATAGGGGGGGTGGGGGGTCACAGTGATAATTTCTTCATTATTCTGAGTTGTGCTGTTATTTAAGTTTAGTGGTGTGTACTTCTTATCAGAATTGCACATGCTTGTGTGGAGTGAGTACTGAATCCCATTTTCGTTGATGAAAATATATTCTTTGAAGGGTGCCATGAGCACCTATATGGGTCCCAGCTATGCCTGCCTTTTTGTTGGCTTTGTGGAACAGTTCATATTCCAAGCCTATACTGGAGTCCGTCCCCCACTTTTCCTTCGCTACATCGACGACTGCATTGGCGCTGCTTCTTGCATGCATGTTGAGCTGGTTGACTTCATTAACTTTGCCTCCAACTTTCACCCTGCCCTCAAGTTTACCTGGTCCATTTCCGACACCTCCCTCCCCTTTCTTGATCTTTCTGCCTCTATCTCTGGAGACAGCTTATCTACTGATGTCTACTGTAAGCCTGTGGACTCTCACAGCTACCTGGACTATTCCTATTCCCACCCCGTCTCTTGCAAAAATGCCATCCCCTTCTCTCAATGTCTCTGCCACATCTGCTCTCAGGATGAGGCTTTTCATTCCAGGATGAAGGAGGTGTCTTCCTTTTTTAAAGAAAGGGGCTTCCCTTCCTCCACCATCAACTCTGCTCTCAAACTCCCATTTCACGTACACCTGCTCTCATTCCATCCTCCCACCACCCCACTAGGGATAGGGTTCCTCTTGTCCTCACCTACCACCCCACCAGCCTCCGGGTCCAACATATAATTCTCCGTAACTTCTGCCACCTCCAACAGGGTCCCACCACCAAGCACATCTTTCCCTCCCCTCCTCTTTCTGCTTTCCGCAGGGATCGCTCCCTACATGACTCCCTTGTCCATTCGTCCCCCCCCATCCCTCCCCACTGATCTCCCTCCTGGCACTTATCCTTGTAAGCGGAACAAGTGCTACACATGCCCTTACACTTCCTCCCTCACCACCATTCAGGGCCCCAGACAGTCCTTCCAGGTGAGGCGACACTTCACCTGTGAGTCGGCTGGGGTGATATACTGCGTCCTTCTTTATATTGGTGAGACCCAATGTAGACTGGGAGACCGTTTCGCTGAACACCTACGCTCTCCGCCAGAGAAAGCAGGATCTCCCAGTGGCCACACATTTTAATTCCATATCCCATTCCCATTCTGATATGTCTATCCACGGCCTCCTCTACTGTAAAGATGAAGCCACACTCAGGTTGGAGGAACAACACCTCATACTCCGTCTGGGTAGCCTCCAACCTGATGGCATGAATATTGATTTCTCTAACTTCTGTTAATACTCCTCCTCCCCTTCTTACCCCATCCCTTATTTATTTATGTATGTATTGATTATTTTTTCCTTTTTTTTCTCTCAATTTTTTCTCTCTCTGTCCCTCTCACAATAACTCCTTGCTTGCTCTCTATTTTCGTCTGGTGCTCCCCTCTCCCTTTCTTTCTCCCCAGGCCTCCCATCCCATTACCCTCTCCCTTCTCCAGCTCTGTATCCCTTTTGCCAATCAACTTTCCAGCTCTTAGCTTCATCCCTCCCCCTCCTGTATTTTCCTATCATTTCGGATCTCTCCCTCCCCCTCCCACTTTCAAATCTCTTACTATCTCTTCTTTCAGTTAGTCCTGACGAAGGGTCTCGGCCCGAAACGTCGACTGTACTTCTTCCTATAGATGCTGCCTGGCTTATTGCGTTCCACCAGCATTTTGTGTGTGTTCTTCGAAGTTTTATCTGACTGTTGTGTAGATTTTTAATATCTGTTATTCCTCTTCCTCCTTCTGTTTTAGGTAGTGTTAATCTAACTGTGATTTCTAAAAGTTGTCATTTTGATTCTTATTTTTCTCTGTAAATTATCCAGATTGGTTTCAGACCAAGATATCATGTCAAAAAATATGTTAAAAGAATGGGTATAGTGAAAGTGTTTCTTGACTTTGTTATATTTTTACTTCTAGGTGTGTCAAGGTATAATTTGTTTAGTTGTTTCTGATTTTATACCCAATTTAGTAAATTAGAGAGTGGGTTTAAAGCTAGATAGAACCATAGTGAGTTTAGAGAGTCGTCTTGAAAAATGCCTCGGTTTATTTTGATAATAGTGGTTGTTCTTTTTTGGTTCTTTATTATTATTATTAGTTTTATTTTTTCTCAGCTCAAGCTGGTAAAACTTGAGGTATGGACATAGTCAAGCACATGCACTTCTCATTCGCTAGGAATTTTCTGACTATTCTATTACGGCTTTCTGAAGATTTACATAGATATATCACTGGGTAGCCCTAATTATTTAATGCTATTGTGTAGTGACTTTGGGATGGTACCAGTTACAGATATTACTACTGGGACAGTGGTGACTTTCGAATCAGAATCAGGTTCAATATTAAGCAGCAGTACAATGCAATACAAAATACTATCATCATCATCATCATCAGGTGCCATGCCCAGTTTGAGCTTTGACTGCCATGGCCCACACACTCCTGTTTCGGGTCAAGTGGATCAGTTCATTGGTATTCATTTCCTGCTGTCTCCATCATCATTTGTCTTTGCCTTCCTCTTGCTTTCTTCCCTTCAACCTTTCCCATAATTACCGTGCATTCTAACTCCTCTTTCCTAATGGTATGTCCAATGAAGTTACATTGCCTTTTCATGATCTCATACATTATTTCTCTTTTTGTGTTTGCTCTGTTCATGACATCCTCGTTAGATATCCATTTCGTCCATAACAGGAAATACTACAGAAATAAATAAATAAATCAGTAAGTCATTAGAGTAGGTATATATGTGTGTATATTAAATAGTTAAATAAAAATAGTGCAACAACAGAAATAATATAAAAACAAAAAAAGTAATAAGGTAGTGTTCATAGGTTCAATGTCCATTTAGAAATCAGATAGCAGAGGAGAAGAAGCTGTTCTTGAATCGCTGAATGTGTGCCTTCAGGCTTCAGTACCTCCTACCTGATGGTAACAGTGAGAAAAGGGCATGCCCTGGGTGGTGGGGGTGCTGAATAATGGACACCGCCTTTTGAGACACCATTTCTTGAAGATGTCTTGGATACTACAGAGGCTGGTACCCAAGATGGAGCTGAATAATTTTACAGCTTTCTGTAGTTTCTTTCAATCCTGTGTAGCTCCCCCCCCCCCATACCAGACAGTGATGGAACAACAGTACATTGAGTGTTTTAGGTGACAAACCAAACCAAATTTCCTCAAACTCCTAAGTGAAATATAGCTGCCAACTTGTCTTCTTTATAGCTACGTCAGTATGTTGGGATCAGGTTAGATCCTCAGAGATCTTGACACCCAGGAACTTGAAGCTGCTCACTCTCTCCACTTCTGATCCCTCTATGAGGATTGGTTTGTCTTCCTCATTTTATGCTTTATTGTTATTGTTATTATTAGTATATGGTGAGAAGTATTACTCCATTTGAGTTGATGTTGCCAATATCTTCCTTTCCTATGGGACCTTTCCAAAGTTTGAAGTCCCAGCAAACCCTGGGATTGTAGTCCCCTCAGAGAATTATCTTATCTACCTTATCCTTTTATTAAATTCTCATGTGAGTCCAAAGTTGGTGCATAAGCACCCACAATGTTTGCCACCTGGTTGTTGGCAAGCACAAAACAGATGAGAGGTTCACTGATCCCCACAGGAAGTTCAGAGAATTGACTGACTAGTTGGTTCTTTGTTGCAAACCCATCACCATTAGTTGCCTTCCCTTTCCAGAAAACCTTGTAATCATCCTTCACCTCCTTCAGTTGCCTTTCACAAGCCAGATGGATTACTTAGAGAGAGCAGAATCGGAATCAGGTTTAATATCACTGGCATATGTCATAAAATTTGTTGTTTTGTGACAGCAGTACAATGCATTGGAGAGGGTTCAGAGGAGGTTCACGAGAATGATTCCGGAAATGAAAGGGTTACCATATGAGGACTGTTTGATGTCTCTGGGCCTGTACTCACAGGAATTCAGAAGAATGAGGGGAAATCTCATTGAAAGCTATTGAATGTTGAAAGGCCTTGATAGAGTGGATGTGGAGAGGATGCTTCCGATGGTGGAGGAGTCTAGGACCAGAGGGCACAGCCTCAGAATAGAGGGACATCCAGTTAGCACAGAGACAAAGAGAAATTTCTTTAGCCAGAGAGTGGTGAATCTGTGGAATTTGTTGCCACAGGCACTTGACGGTCAAGACATTAAATATATTTAAGGCAGAGGTTGATAGATTCTTGATTGGTCGGGGCATAAAGGGATATGGGGGAAAGGCAGAAGATTGGGACTAAGAGTGAAGAGAATCGGCAATGATTCAAAGTTTGTTATTAAAGTACATAGATGCCACCACATATAATCCTGAGATTCATTTTTCTGTGGGCATACTCAGCATATTTATAGAATAGTAACTGTAAGCAGGTTCAATGAAAGATCAACCAGAAGACAACAAACTGTGCAAATGCAAATATAATAAATAGCAATAAATAATGAGAACATGAAATAACAAGATAATGAGTCCTTAAAGTGAGATCTTTGGGTGTGTGAGAGCATCTCGATGGATGGGCAAGTGAGTGTAGATCCCCTTCTGTTCAACAGCTTGATTGTTGATGGGGTAGAAACCGTTCTTGAACCTGGTGGTGTGAGTCCTGAGGCTCTTGTATCTTCTACCTGATGGCAGCAGTGAGACTGAAGCATGGCCTGGGTGGTGAGGATCTCTGATGATGGATGCTGCTTTCCTACAACAGTGTTTCATGTTGATGTGCTCAATGGTTGGGAGGCCTTTTCCAGTGATGTGCTGGGCCAAATCCACTACCTTTTGCAGGATTTTATGTTCAAAGACATTGGTATCCCCACACCAGGCTGTGATGCAGCCAATCAATACACGCTCCACCACACATCTATAGAAGTTTGTTAGAGTTTTTGATGACTTGCCAAATGTCCACAGACTCCTCAGGAAGTAGAGGTGTTGCTGTGCTTTCTCTACAATTGTGTTTATATGCTGGGTCCAGGACAGGTCCTGTGAAATAGTGACACCCAAGAATTTAAAGTTGGTAACCCTCTCTACCTCTGATTCCCCAATGACGACTGTCTCATGGACCTCTGCTTTCCCTCTCCTGAATTGTACAATCGGTTCCTTTGTCTTGCTGACACTGAGTGAGAGGTTGTTGTTATGACACCATTCAGCCAAACTTTCAATCTCCCTCTTGTATGCTGATTCCTTACCACCTTTGATACAGTCCACAATAGTGGTGTCACCAGCAAACTTGTATATGGTGTTGGAATGCTTAGCCATGCTTAGCCATGCAGACATAAGTGTAGAGTGAATAGAGCCGGGGGCTAAGCACACAGCCTTGTGGTGCACCTGCGCTGATGGAGATCGTGGAGGAGATGTTTTTGCCATTCTGAACTTCAGGACCACTTTGCTTTTCCTTCCTATGTCATTGGTACCAAGCAAAGAGAAGTGAGCACATCCTGGGTGATGGAAGTCCTTAATCATGGATGCTGCCTTTTTGAGGCATCCTGTTTTGCAGATATCCTCAGCTTCAGCTTGTACGGGAGAGAGAGGAGATGATCAATCAGAGTTCCAGGGAAGTAGTTGCCCCTAAGCTGCAAGAAGCAAGCAGCTGGGTGACTGTCAGGACAAATGGAAATGCGAAAAGGCCACTCCCCTCAATAATACCATTTTGGATACTGTTGTAAGGGATGACACCCCCAGGAGAATGCCATGGAGACCAAGTTACTGGCACTGAGCATGGGTCCGTGGTGCAGAAGGGAAAGAGGGAGAAGAGGGGAGTGGTAGTAATTGGGGACTCAATACTCAGAGCAACAAACAGGAGATTCTGTGGATGTGAACGGGACACCCAGATGGTATGTTGCCTTCCAGGGGCCAGGGTCAGGGATGTCTCGGATTGTGTCCACACCATTTTGGAGAGGGAGGGGGAGCAGCCAGATGTCTTGGTACATATTGGTACCAATGACATAGGAAGGAAAAGCAACGAGGTCATGAAGAGAGAACTTAGAGAGCTAGGTAGAAAGCTGAGAAGCAGGATTTCCAAGATAGTAATTTCTGGATTGCTGCCTGCGCCACATACCAGTGAGGGTAGAAACAGGATGATTTGGCAGATAAATATGTGGCTGCGTGGCTGGAGCAGGGGACAGGGCTTCAGGTTCTTGGATCATTGGGATCTCTTCTGGGAGAGGTATGACTTGTAGAAAAGGGGCGGTTTTAAACAAATTTGGCAGGGGGTGGGAACTGGAGTGATGGGACTCAGAATGGGACAGATGGTAAAAAAAATAAAGATAGCATGCAGTCAGCCTGTCAGGAAGGGCAGACAGATGTCAAGACAAAATTTCAGCCAGCAGGGTGAGTATCTGTGCATTAGGGATGCAGAATCAAAAAGGGTAGCAAATACAGACTCAAAGTGTTCTATCTCAGTACATGAAGTACAAAAAATAAGGTGGATGACCTTGTTGCACTATTACAGAGTGTCAGGTATGATGTTATGGCCATCACTGAATCATGGCTGAAGGATGGCTACAGTTGGGAGCTGAATGTCCAAGGTTAGACATTGTATTGGATGTATAGGAAGGTAGGCAGAGGGGGTAGCATGACTTTGCTGGTAAAGGATGTCATCAAGTCATTAGAAAGCTGTGACGTAGGATTGGAAGATGTTGAATTCTTGTGGGGTCAGTTTAGAAATTGCAAAGGTAAAAGGACCCCGATGGCAGTTATATACAGGCCTCCCAATGGTAGCTGGGATGTGGATCAGAAACTACAACCGGAAACAGAAAAGGCGAGTCAAAAGGGCAATGTTATGATTATCATGGGAGATTTTAACATGCAGGTCGATTGGGAAAATTGGGTTGGTAATGGCTCTCAAGAGAGTGAGTTTGTCGAATGCCGATGAGATGGCTTTTTAGAGCAGTTTGTCATTGAGCCTACTAGGGGACCAGCTATACTGGATAGAGTGTTGTGTAATGAAACGGAGGTGACTAGGGAGCTTAAGGTAAAAGAACCCTTCGGAGGCAGTGATCACAATATGATTAAGTTCAACTTGAAATTTGGTAGGGAGAAAATAAAGTCTGACATAGCAGTATTTCAGTGGTATAAGAAAGGAGTTGGCTAAAGTAAGTTGGACAGAGATGCCGGCAGGGATGACAGTAGAGCAGCAATGGTGTGAGTTTCTGGGTAAAATGAGAAAGGTGCAGGACACATGTATTCCAAAATCAAAGAGATACTCAAATGGCAAAATAGTACAACCGTGGCTTAAAAGGGAAGTCAAAGCTAATGTAAAAGCAAAAGAGAAGGCATGCAACAAAGCAAAAAATAGCAGGAAGTTAGAGGATTGGGAAGCTTTTAAAAACCTACGGATAGCAACTAAATGAATCATTAGGAGGCAAAAGATGAAATATGAAAGGAAGCTAGCAAACAATATCAAACTGGATAATAACAAGCTTCATCAAGTATGTAAAAAATGAAAGAGCGATGAGAGTGGATAAAGGGCCGCTAGAAAATGAGGCAGGAGAAATAATAACGGAGGACAAGGAGATGGCTGAAGAACTAAATGAGTACTTTGCATCTGTCTTCACCGTGGAAGACACTAGCGTTGTGCTAGATGTGAGTGCTCTTACTATTACAAGACTATTACAAGGTGCTCAAAAAGCTGAAAGATCTAAGGATACATAAGTCCTAGGGTGAACTGCATCCTAGGGTTATGAAAGGGCTAGCGGTAGGGATTGTGGTGGCATTAGAAATGATCTTTCAAAAATCATTAGACTCTGGCATTGTGCCAGAGGACTGGAAAATTGCAAATGTTACTCCACTCTTTAAGTAAGGAGGGAGGCAGAAGAAAGGAAATTATAGACCAGTTCGCCTGACCTCAGTGGTTGGAAAAATGTTGGAGTCAATTGTTAAGGATGAGGTTATGGAGTACTTGTGACACAGGACAAGATAGGACAAAGTCCGCATGGTTTCCTTAAGGGAAAATCTTGCCTGACAAACCTGTTGGAATCCTTTGAAGAGATTACAAGCAGTATAGATAAAGGGGATGTAGTGAACATTGTACATTTGGACTCTCAGAAGGCCTTTGACAAGTTGCCACAAATGAGACTGCTTACCAAGTTAAGAGTCCATGGTATTACAGGAAAGTTGCTGGCATGGTTAGAGCATGGCTGATTGGTAGGAGACAGCAAGTGGGAATAAAAGGATCCTTTTCTGTTTGGCTTCCAGTGACTAGTGGTGTTCTGCAGGGGTTGGTGTTGGAACCGCTTATGTTTATGCTGTATATCAATGATTTAGATGATGGAATAGATGGCTTTGTTTCTAAGTTTGCAGATGATACGGAGATTGGTGGAGGGGCAGGTAGTGTTGAGGAAACAGGCTGGCATGAGAAGGACTTGGACAGATTGGGAGAATGGGCAAGTAAGTGGCAAATGAAATACAACGTTGGAAAATGCGTGGTCATGTACTTTGGTCCTAGAAATAAATGTGTGGACTATTTTCTAAATGGGGAGAAAATCCAAAGTTCTGAGATGCAAAAGGACTTGGGAGTCCTTGTGCAGAACATCCTCAAGGTTAACCTGCAGGCAGAGTCGGTGGTGAGGAAGGCAAATGCAATGTTAGCATTCATTTCAAGAGGTCTTGAATACAAGAGCAGGGATGCAATGCTGAGGCATTATAAGGCACTGGTGAGGCCCTACCTTGAGTATTGTGAACAGTTTTGGACTCCTCATCTAAGAAAAGACGTGCTCGCATTGGAAAGGGTTCAAAGGAGGTTCACAAGAATGTTTCCAGAAATGAAAGGGTTATCATATGAGGAATGTTTGATAGCCTGGGTTTGTACTCACTAGAATTTAGGAGGATGAAGGGGGATCTCATTGAAACCTTTCAAATGTTGAAAGGCCTAGACAGAGTAGATGTGGAGAGGATGTTTCCCATGGTGGGGGAGTCTAGGACAAGAGGGCACAGCCTCAGGATAGAGAGGCACCCTTTTAAAACAGAGAGGTGCAGAAATTTCTTTAGCTAGAGAATGGCGAACTTGTGGAATTTATTACCACATTCAGCCGTGGAGGCCAGGTTGTTGGGTGTATTTAAGGCAGAACTTGATAGGTTGTTGGTTGGACACGACATCAAAGGTTACGGGAAGAAGGCTGGGGATTGGGGCTGAGGAGGGGAATAAAAAAGTAGCAGCCATGATTGAATGGCGGAACAGACTCAATGACCAAATGTCCTAATTCTGCCTCTATGTCTTATGGTCTTTTAGAAATGAGCAACCCGGTAGTGTAGCAGTTAGCACATTATAGCGGTAACGATCACCGATCACGGTTCAGTTCCTCTCACTGTCTGTAAGGAGTTTGTATGTTACCCCACGACTGTGTGGGTTTCCTCCGGGTGCTCTGGTTTCCTCCAACATTCAAAAGACATACAGAACTGTGCAAAATTCTTTGGTGCATATATACAGTTGGTATATATGCCTGTATATAGTATAGAGTGTTGGTGCGTGGCCAAGTGGTTCATCTAGTGATCTGAAGGTCGCTAGTTCGAGCCTTGGCTGAGGCAGCGTGTTGTGTCCTTGAACAAGGCACTTAACCACACATTGCTCTGCAATGACACCGATGCCAAGCTGTGTGGGTCCTAATGCCCATCCCTTGGACAACATCGGTGGCGTAGAGGGGAGACTTGCAGCATGGGCAACTGCCGATCTTCCATACAACCCTTGCCCAGGCCTACGCCCTGGAAACCTTCCAAGGCGCAAATCCATGGTCTCACGAGACTAACGGATGCCTATATAATATAATATAATATAATATAGAGCTAGTATATATCAACTGTATATATTTCAGGACATTTTGACAGCAAGAAGGTGGAGATGTTGTGTTCCATGAAGAATATTAAGGATATTAAGATTATTAAGACTTTTGCACAGTACCGTAGTAATTTTATGTATTGCCCTGCACAGCTGCCACATAAAAATCAAATTTCATGACATGCATGAGTGATGATAAGCCTGATCCTGATACGGGTCTCTATTGTGGACTGAGAGCAGGGAGAAGGGAATCAACATTGGGAAAAAGAGAAGGGAGAGGGGAGGGAGCAGGAAGCAGCATGGAGACAGTCTGTAATGATCAATACACCAATTGTTTGGAATCAAATGGCCTTGTCTTGTGTCTCAGAGCTGGGTGTGTCTCCACCCACGCCACCTCCCCATCCCGGAATTTCTCTGCCACCTGTCCCACACCCTCCTGGAACCCTCCACCCTCACCATTCCTAACATCCTTTGCTCCCGCCAGATTTACAAATTCGCTCTCTGATCCACATTGGCGAATACAGTACTGGCCAAAGTCTTAGGGACCCTGGATTTCCAGAAGGTGTTCAATAAGGTGCCACATGAAAGACATCCATAAGATAAGGGTGCATAGGGTTGGGATGAATGGAGGATTGGTTGACTAATAGAAAGCAGAGAGTTGGGATACATGGGTGTTACTCTGGTTGGCAATCGATGGTGGACAGTGTGTTACAGGGGTCAGTGCTAGGCCTGCAACTGTTCACGATGTACATTAATGATCTGGGAGGGCTCTGAGTGTAGCGTGTCTAAGTTTGCTGATGGTACTAAATTGAGTGGAAAAGCAAATTGTGCAGAAGATACGGAGAGTCTGCAGAGAGATATAGATAGGTTAAGTGAGTGGACAAGGGTCTGGCAGATGGAGTACAATGTTGGTAAATGTGAGGTCGTCCACTTTGGAAGGAAAAATGAAAGATCAGATTATTATTTAAATGGTAAAAAATTGCAGCATGCTGCTGTGCAGAGAGACTTGGGGGTGCTTATGTATGAATCCCAAAAGGCTGGTTTGCGGGTGCAGCAGGCTATCAAAAAGGCAAATGGAATGTTGGCCTTCATTGCTAGAGGGATCGAATTTAAGAGCAGGGAGGTTATGCTGCAACAGGGTATAGGTGAGTTCGCCCTTCGTGCAGAACTGGTCTCCTTACTTGAGGAAGGATATACTGGCTTTAGAGGTGGTGCAGAGGAGGTTCACCAGGTTGATTCCAGAGATGAGGGGGCTAGAGATTGAGTCACCTGGGACTGTACTTGCTGGAATTCAGAAGATTGAGTGGAGATCTCATAGAAACATATAAAATTATGAAAGGAATAGATACGATAGAGGCAGGAAAGTTGTTTCCACTGCTAGGTGAGACTAGAACTAGGAGACGATTCAGGATGGAAATGAGGAGGAGCTGCTTTTCCCAGAGTGGTGAATCTGTGGAATTCTCTGCCCAATGAAGCAGAAGAGGTTACCTTAGTAAATATATTTAAGACAAGGTTGGGAATTAATGGTTCTGAGGAAAAGGCAGGGAGGTGGAGATGAGTCCATGGCCAGATCAGCCATGACTGTTGACCTACTCCTGCTCCTATTTCTTATGTTCTTATAGATGCATATTTGTATATACACCAAACACACACACACACACACACACACACACACACACATACACACACACACACACACACACACACACACACACACATATATATATGCCTCGGACTTTTGCTTTTGCACAGTACTGTAAATGTGAAGGAGCAGATTTTCCACACAGAGGGAAATCCTCATTGATTTGATTTGATGTAATCTATGCATTTCACTGCATATTTTGATGTACATGTGACACATGAAGCTAATCTGTAATCTTTTAGGACTTAAAACAGAGAATCAGCGGGGGTAAAATGAGTAATGTAATGTCTTTGGCAAGTTGAAATGTTGTCTAAAAATAAAACTGAGGAGAGGAGGGACTACTCATGAGCAAAGGGAAATTTGGTCTGGGTTTAGAGGAAGTGGGAGATGCGTACATCACATTGGCATCCACCAAGGAGAAGTTTATGGGGGCTTCATGAGTTCAGATGGGCATGCAGATATTTCAGGACATGTTGATAGCAAGAAGGTCGAGATGTTGGGTCTAATGAAGAATTTTAAGGTGAATAAGTCTCCAGGACCTGATGGTATCTATCACTAGTTATTGAGAGAGGCAAGAGAGGAGATTGTTGTCTTGGTCACTGGCAGGGCAGTTGCCATACCAAGCCGTGATGTGCTGAGCCTTATCCACAACAATCTACCTCATTATGCCCTTGCACCTTGTCTGCCTGCAGTGCACTTTCTCTGCAACTGTTACACTTCACTCTGCGTCCTCTTATTGTTTTCACTCGTACTACCTCAGTGCACTGCTATGTCATGTGGCTGGCAGTCAACGAACGACACCAAGCTAGGTTGAACTGAACTGAATATTCCTGGATTATTTCGATGACTTTGTGGTTTGATGTTTTATATTCTGTGTTCTTCACTTGCTTTTTTTTTGCTGTTTGCTCAGTTTGTTTTTTTTATTGTGATTGGGGAGGGGGAGGTTAATGTTTTTCTTTGAATGGGCTCCATGGTCTTCTTCATTTTGTGGCTGTCTGTGGGAAGACAAATCTCACGGTTTTGTAATGCATAGTAAATGTACTTTGAACCTTTGAATCTTTTGATGAAGTGATTTGTAGGGAGGGCAGGCGGAACAACTTTTCACTGGACCTTGCAAATGTGACATTAGCAAACCAACTTACAAATTTACCAAAAGTAGAAATATGGCCAAATAAATGGAGATGGAGTTTCATCTTGCCAAGTGTGAGGTGTCGTACTTTAGGAGGTCAAAGGTATGAGGAAAGTGTACAGTTTATGATAGGACTCTGAGGAACATTGTTGTACAGAGAGATCTTGAGTTCTAGGTCTATAGCTCGCTGAAAGTGACAACACAAGTAGACAGGATGTTAAAGAAATTGTATGATATACTTGCCTTCATCAGTTTGGACTTTGAGTTTGAAAGTTGAAAAGTCATAAATTGCAACTGTATCAAACTTTGGTTTGTTGGGACCAACATTCCCTCCGATTATTTTTATAGGTGCACAGACCACCCGTATCTCTGAGCAGGAAATTTTTACGTGTTCTGAAAACTGAGCAGCATTTTAAATGTTTTTTTGGTAATAAGCGTTCTATGAGTATTTAGAATGAAAATTGAAAAATCACAGACTTTTGATTTTATTTATTGATTGAAGGATATAATAAAATACAGTACAACCGTGGCAAATCTTCATACATTTCGTGAAACTCTTTCTAGCTGCGTCTAATTCCAGCTGCATGGCAACAAAGGCTATGTGCGTGGAAGCATTTGAGTTAGCGCATGGCCATGTGGCCACATAGCTTAGAGGGAACTGTGACTGGGTCACTTTTGGAGTATGTGTGTGGTTCTGGTTAGTATGTTACAGGAACAGTGTAGAGGCTTCGGAGAGGGTGCACAAGTTCACCAGGATTAGAGGGTATGAGCTATAAGGAGAAAATGGTCAAAGTTGGGATGTTTTCTCTGGAGTGATGGAGGCTATGGAGAGATCTGATGCATGTTATCAGACTAGATAACTTGAACTAGAATATAAAAGCAAGATGTAATATTGAGGCTTTATAGGGCATTGATGAGACCTCACTTGGAGTATTGTGAGCAGTTTTGGGACCCTTATTTAAGAAGAGATGTGCTGACATTGGAGAAAGTTCAGAGGAGGCTCACAAGAATAACTCCTGAATGAAATGATTATCATATGAGGCAGTGATTGATGGCTCTAGGCCTGTACTCACTGGAATTTAGAAGAATGGGGGGGGGGTCTCTTTGAAACCTATTGAATGTTGAAAGGCCTAGATAGAATGGATGAGAAGAGGGTGTTTCCTTTGGTGGGGAGTGTAGGACCAAAGGACACAGCATCAGAAAAGAGGGACATCCATTTAGAATGGAGAAGAAGAGGAATTTCTTTAGCCAGAGGGTGGTGAATCTGTGGAATTCGTTGCCATGGGCGGCTGTGGAGCCCAAGTCATTAGGTGCATTTAAAGCAGAGGTAGGTTGGTTCTTGATGGTCAGAGCAGGAAAGGTTATGGGGAGAAGACAGGAGAATGCGGTTGGGAGAGAGAATAAATCAGCCATGATGAAATGGTGGAGCAGACTAAATCGGACGAATGACCTAATTCTGCTCCAATGTCTTATGATCTTACGGTCTAAGTTTATAAGGTTATGGCAGCTTAGATGGGGTTCATGGTCAGAATATTTTCCCAAGATGGAATTATGAAATACTAGAGGGTGTAGGTTTAAAATGAGAGTGGGTTGGGAAAGTTCAAAGGAGATTTATGAGGCAAGTTTACTTGTACAGAGAATGGTGGGTGGTCTGCTTAGGAAGGCGGTAGATGCAGACAAGACAGAACCATATGAAAAGCATTTAGACAGACGCACAGGAACAAAGAATGAAGAGATAATGGACCATGTACAGGCATGGTCTGAATACCTTGACTCTGTTTTATTCCTCCTGGTTCAATCCCTTCCTAGCTATGTCCATGACATTTCACATGCTCTGGATCTTTTCAGTGACTTCAAGTTTCCTGGCCCTAATTGTCTTTACCCAGACAGTTGATAAGGTGTTGTTCCTCTAACCTGAGTGTGACGCCATCGCGACAGTAGAGGAGGCCCTGGATGGACATATCAGAATGGGAAGTGGATTTAAAGTGGGTGGGCATTGAGAGATCCTGCTTCTTCTGGTGGACAGGGCGTAGGTGCTTGACGAAACGGTCTCCCAGTCTATGTCGGTTTCACTGATATACAGGAGGCCACACCAGGAGCACTGGGCAGTGTGTATGACCCCAGCAGACTCACAGGTGAGGTGTCGCCTCATCTGGAAGAACTATTTGTGACCCTGAATGGTAGTGAGGGAGAAGGTGTAGGGGAAGGTGTGGCACTTGTTCCACTTGCAAGTGAAACCCCACTGGTTTCCTTGGCTGTGTAAGTCTAGGGAAGACACCCTCGGTCCCGCCAAACCTGTGAGATTGGAACGGCTCTCCCACTCCAAGCCCTGCTTTGTGTGGATGCTGTGTAATTTGCTACCCTGTTACAACTCAGTGCCAAGAAATAACAGACAGCACACTAAAGGAATTATACTTATGAATTTTACTTAACAAAAGGGTTAGTAAAGAAAAGAAAGAAGAAACAAAAAGGGCCCATTATAATTAAATAGTGAAATGTGCGCAAGTTGGAGCTCATCTTGAACTTCTCTATCACTCATACACTGGACCCTCGGTCTGTGTGAAAGAACAGACCACCTTCCAAACGTCGTTCACAGCCCATCTCAAACAAATGGTCTCCCACTGGGTCGTAATCTACAGCCGGTTCTCCCCAGCATCTTCTTTCTTCATCTCCTGCCAAACAAAAACCCCAAGACTAACCTTAGTGCCCCTCAACAAAAAAAAATCGGTTTCACCATCCTAACTGAATGGTACATATTTCTCATCATCCCTTATCTCTAACAATAACCCGAACAGGCTGAAAGCAGAACAGCTGCTCTTACAGAGCGGCCAAATGAAATACCTACAGCATAACAGTAAAGGTGTGAACCAGGGCATTACAAAAGGAATTGTCGCAATGAGGCCACACTCAGGTTGGAGAAGCAACACCTTATATTCTGTCTGGATAGCCTCCAAACTGATGGCATGAACATCAATTTCTCGAACTTCTGGTAATGTCCCCGCTTCACCATTCCCCATCCCCTTTTCCCTCTGTCACCTTATCTCTTTCCCTGCCCATCGCCTCCCTCTGGTTCCCCTCTGCCCTTTTCTTTCTTCCATGGTCTTCTGTCCTCTCCTATTTGATTCCCCTTTCTCCAGCCCTGTTATCTCTTTCACCAATCAACTTCCCAGTTCTTTACTTCTCCCCTTCCCCCTCCCAGTTTCACCTATCATCTTGTGTTTACCCCTCTCCTCCCCCACCCCAACTTTTAGATCTACGCCTCATCTTTTTTTCTCCAGTCCTGATGAAGGGTCTCAGCCCGAAACGTTGACTATACTCTTTTCCATAGATGCTACCTGACCTGCTGAGTTCCTCCAGCATTTTGTGTGTGTGTTTATTAGTTATGGTGAGAGGATCATTTTCACACCTGGAAGATGTTAAAAGTGGGGTTCCACAGGGATCAGTTTTGGGGCCGCTGCTGTTTCTAATTTACATTAATGATTTGGTTAAGCACATAACAAATAAACTAGTGAAGTTTGCAGCTGACACCACATTAGGGGGATGGGATGATAACATTCAGGCAGCTAAATCAATACAGTTAGATCGAAACAAAATCCAAACGTGGGCAGGTAAATGGCAGATTAAATTTAATGTGAGTAAATGTCAAATATTACATATAGGAAGTAGAAATATTAGATATAAATATACAATGGGGGTCTTGAATTAGAAAGTGCACTGCATGAGAAGAGTTGAGGTGTCCTTGTAGACACTATCAACATCACCATCACCATCAACATATGGACAATACATAGAAGCAATTAGGAAGGCTAATAGCATGTTGGGCTATATGATGCGCAAGTCTAGAGACATTCTCCTTGAGTTCTATAATGCACTTGTAATGCACTCAGGGTTGTACGCCTTGAGTACAGTTTTGGTCTCCATATTTTGTGAGGGATATGAAAGTATACTGGAGAGAGTTCAGAGAAAGGCAACTAGACTCATTCCAGGTCTGCAGGGATTGAACTATGAAGAAAGATTGAAAGAATTAAATCTTTTTTGTCCAAGTTGACATAGAATGAGAAGAGACATGATAGAAGTGTTCAAAATCATTAAGGGAATAAGTAAAGTAGATGCCAGTTGCTAATTAAAAATTAATCCATCATCAAGGATATGCGGCCATAGGTGGAGACTGGTTAAAGGGAGATTCCAGACTAACATCAGGAAGCATTTCCGTACACAGCGAGTTGTGAACACACGGAACAAACTCCTTGTTGAGGTACCTTGGAGACTTCCAAATCTAAACTCGATAGTTATTTTAACACACTATGTGAATATAAATTTGCCAAGCTTTGTTGGACCAAATGGCCTGTTCTTGTCAAGAACTTTCTGATGTTCTAATGTTCTCATTATTACCATCAAGGAGGATGTACAGGAGCCTAAAGACATACACTCAAAATTTTAGAAAACATTCTTCCCTTCTGCCATGAGGTCCAACAAACACTACCTCACTATTCATTTTTGCACTAGTTACCTATTTATTTATTTAGAACATAACACTGTTACAGTGCTAATGACCCAAGTTCAGTCCTGCTGCTGCCTATAAGGAGTTTGTACTTTTTCCCATGACCATGTGGGTTTCCTCCAGGTGCTCCGCTTTCTTCCCACATTCCAAAGATGTACGGGTTAAGATTAGTAACTGTGGGCGTGCTGTATTGAGGCTGGAATGAGCTGCCAGCACAAGTGGTGCATGTAAGCTCGATTTCAAAGTTTAAGGGAAGTTTGGATAGGTACGAGGATAGTAGGGGTATGGAGGGTTCTAGCCCCAATGCTAAGCGATAGGAGTAGGCAGATTAGATGGTTTGGGCATGGACTAGATGAGCTGAAGGGCCTGTTTCTGTGTTGTATTTCTCTATAACTCTGTGAGTTAGGAATAGGGAGTTATGGGCATATGATGTTGGTACCAAATGCATGGTGACGCTTGCGGGCTGCCACCAGCACATCCCCGGACTGTGTTATACACTTTTTTCAATGTACGTTTCGATGCACGTGTGACAAATAAAGTTAAACTTTAAAATCTGTTTAGTAATGTTTTTATGTCTTACACTGTACTGCTGCCACACAAAGCAACAAGGTTCACGACATACGTCAGCGATAATAAGCCTGATTCTGATTCCGACTGAGTGATTATCGTGCTGTTACAGATCCATACGCCATCGTCTCGTTCCTGCATCAGAGCCAGACCACGGTTACCATCAAAAGCACCTTGAACCCCATCTGGGACCAGACGCTGATCTTCCACGAGATCGAGATCTTCGGTGAGCCAGGATTCTTCGGCACTAAACCACCGGATATTGTGGTTGAACTGTACGACCATGATACTTACGTAAGTATGAGCAGTCACGCCCACTGAAGGTCAATCTTCCACAGCGATAGGTGGAGGCCGTTCAGCCCTCCCGAACCTGTTATCAGGTCAGCAGGCCATTCAGCTGCATGGGGATAGGAGGTCTTGCATGCTCTTGAGCTTGATAGGAAGCAATTAGAATCACACAGTACAGATGCAGACCCTTTGATCCATCTAAGCTTTCCCAATTGCCCATATTTGGCCAATATCCCTCTAAACCGGGGTCCCCAACCTGGGATCCACAGACCCCTCAGTTAGTGGTCAGGGTCCATGGCACAAGAAAGGTTGGGAATCCCTTCTCTAAACTTTTCTATCCATGTGTCTTTTAAATGTTGTTGATATACCTGTCTCACCCATTTCCACTGGCAGCTTGTTCCACACATTGGGGACTCTCTGGGTGAAAAGGTTGCTCCTCCAAGTTCAGAAGTTCAAAGTTCAATGTAAATTTGTTATCAAAGTACATATATGTCACCATGTTACTTACTTACAGCTCGTTACACCACTGGCGTTTAGAGCAGCAATGAAGGTCCTCCGTCTCTGGTAGTGTTCAGGGCTTCCTTCATCGTGTCAGTAGTTTCCTCTCGATTTTCACTACTGTCAGTCGTGCAAGTCCCAGGTGGACACTCAGGAATGTCGCCACACTCAGATGTAGGAGGAATCTTCTTTGCTGTTACCGTAACAATTTTGTTTTATCAGTCAGGGTTGTTACCCCTGAGCTGAACCACCAAATCTGGAGGACCTGTGGTCAGCTCTTAGTCTGGCCTCTACCCTTTGACCTGTTCATCATGGGTGACCCTACCAAGAGCCAAAGCATAAAGCCCTGTCTCCAGCTAACATAGCTCTCTGGGTCATTAAGATACGCAAGCCTCCAAACCACAACAAGGCTGAGGTCATCTTGGAGGATGTCAGCATATACTACCCTGAGATGTATTTTCCCCGTGTTCCTCATAAATCTCTCCACTCTCACCTTTAAACTCTGCCCTCTGGTTATTCATTCCTCTATCTACTACCCTCATGATTTTATACACCATTGTAAGATCACGCCTCATTCTCCCACTCTCCATCGTAAAAGTCCCAACCTGCCCACCCTCTCTCCATAACTCAGTCCCTCGAGTCCCAACAAATCTCCACGTGTACCCTTCAAACCCATTATATGGAGAAGGGTGTAGTTATTGTATGGAGAAGGGTGTAGTTATTCACCTGAGGTGGTGAAAGGTGCCACGAAAATACACAATCTTGTTGTACTACCAAGAACAAGCACCCATGGAGACCATTGACGATAAGACAAAGGAACAGAATTAGACCAATATGGCTCATCTAGTCTGCTTCAACATTTCATCATGACTGATTTATTATCCCTCTGAACCCCATTCTCTTACCTTCTCTCTGTAACCTTTAACACCCTTACTAATCAAGAACCTATTAACCTCTGCTTTAAGAATACCCAATGACTTGCTCTCCACAACCATGTGTAGCAATGAATTCCACAGATTCATCACCATCTGACTAAGGAAATATTTCTTCATCTCTGTTCTAAAGGGACATCCTCTATTCTGAGTCTGTTGCTGCTGGTCCTAGACTTCCCCACAATAGGAAACATACTCTCTATGACCACTCTATCTAGGCATTCAATATTCAATAGGTTTCAATGACATCCCATCACCCACCCATCCTTCTGCACTCCAGTGAGTATAGGCCCAGAGCTGGTGAAGCATAAATGTCAGAGTAGTGAGTGTGTCTGTGTTTGTCCTGCCTCAGGGATGAATACATTCACTGGGTTAGTAGTTGCAGGCATCTTGTGCCCCACTCCACTGTGGCATCAGTGCAACATAGGCCTCTTCCCTAAGAAAAGATTTTCTGGTATTGGACAGTGTGCAGAGGTGGTTCTTGAGAATGATCCTAGGAATGAAAGGGTTAACATATGAGGAGTGTTTGATAGCTCTGGGCCAGTACTTGCTGGAGTTTAGAAGAACGGGGGTGGGGGGTGTCTAATTGAAACCTATTGAATATTGAAAGGCTTGGATAGAGTAGATTTGGAAAGGATGTTTCCTATGGTGGGGGAGTCTAGGACCAGAGGGCACAACCTCAGAATTGAGGGATATTAGACATCCCACCCTGCAAAAACTCATTTCAGGGAGGTCTCAACCGGAAGTCTCAACCTCATAGCAGTCTATGCCAATGAATTTGTTAATTTTGCAAGACATCAGATTCACAAGTGTTTTGTGAGACAGCGGACTTCTGAATTCTGTCTTAATGTGCCATGTTCACAATAGCTGCTGTCTTGGTTGATGAGCAGGCATAGTTTTTTGCTATTTCTGAATCAGGAAACATTTTCCTGAATAGCTTGCCTGTGTGCTTACACACCTGGAATGGCAGGTTATGCTCAACGATGAAAGATGTAAAGTACACCTCAGCTCTAGTGACTTTCTCTATCAGACTTTGGTTTTCCGCTGAAGGGAACTGTGAAATACTTGAGCAGCCTTCCCTGCGCTTAGCCTCCCTAATATGTTGTGGTCCCTAAAAGAAATAAAAGCATAAGGTGTATCCTTATTACAGGTGTGCACTGCTTAACATCCATTCGGACAACGTCAGATCGCATATACGTCCGTAGTGTGTGTGTGTGTGTGTGTGTGTGTGTGTCTGTCTCTCTCTCACACACACACACACACACACACACACACACACACACACACACACACACACACACAAACACTGCCTGCAATAGTCAGGATCAGAACTTACTTTTTTACATTGAGATGGGGGATTTTAAATGAGTGATTTAGAAGTTCCGTATCTTCAAGTTCAAGTTTATTGTCACCTGGCTGATTGTCCACAAACGAAACAACCTCTGTCTGGACTATGGTGTAGCCATAATACATATATCACACACACCACATAAAACAATATATTACCATATTATTTAATAAAGTGTGATTCAAAATGCATATAAAGTGCGCAGCACAGGTGAACAGTTCGCTGTCCTAATGACGAGACCTCGGTGGGGGCCGGGTATTTATTAAAATCGGTTTTTCTTCTGAAAACGGCTGCACTTAAACCCAGCCCATCGCGGGCTTCAATGTACCTGTAAGCGGAAGTGTTTCAGGGAAAAAAAAACAAAGAATTTGCTTGCTGTAAGCACGTTTTTAAAGATGTCTTAGCGGACAATTTTGGAATTTCACTCCAATTTAAACCCCGCTCTGATCCCCTTTAAGATGCCAACACGCCCCGCCCATATAGGACAGCCTCGCCTAGTCAGGTTGGCACCGCCAGCCTTGGGAATTTCTTCGCCAGGCTTTTGTACTTCATCACCGACAGATGTCCAGATCATTTCAGCGTCATTACAGACGGCAGCAACTGAACTGATAGAATATGGGAGCGACAGAAAGGCCGACTGTAAAGCCCGCCCACAGAGAAAACTGATAGCATAAAGAGAGATCAAGTAGGATTCATTCATTTTCTTTCTTTCCTTTTTTCCCTCTCCCTCTCCAAAAAATTGATTTCTGTGATATTGTATATAATTTGTGGGCATCAGGGAGCCGCTATCGATACGCAGGAGACTCCCGGAACTCCCGGGAGAGGTGGGATGTCTGGGATATCCATTCAGAATAGAGATGAGGAATTTTTTTTTAGCCAGAGGCTGGTGAATCTGTGGAATTAATTGCCACAGACGGCTGTGGAGGCCAAGTCTTTGGGTATATGTAAAGCGGAGGTTGATGGGTTCTTTATTAGTAAGGGAGTCAAAGGTTACGGGGAGAAGGCAGGAGAATGGGGTTGAGAGGGATAATGGAATGGTAGTGGTAACTTGATGCACCAAATGGCTTAATTCTGCTCCCATGTCTTCTGGTCTTATAACAGGCTTCTTTCTGTATCGCAGAGAATATGCTCAGAGGAATCCATAATTTAAACTATTCTTATAATAGAACATATAATGTGGACTTAGAATAATGTAGCACATTCTTCTTATAGCCAAAAATATGAAAAAGCAATGTTTAAAAATATTTAATCAGAGTCACAGGTAATGAATTTACACTCTGTAGTGTCAATATTCGCTCTTATTTTTGGGGGCAGGTTTGAGTAGGTTTTAACCACTTGTAATGTGAGTCATCTCTCAAAATGAAAACAATTTCCATGTTTTTTCTTTACATTTTACACATTCCCCGCCACAGAGGAATGGTCGGCAGGGAACTGGGTGTTCCCCTTGACACTGCCCTAGTGTTGGTGCAGCGGGATAGCAGCTTGCTCTGACGCACTTTTGAATGGAGGGGAATGCACGGCGGTTGGTTAAATAACTAAATCACCTTTTCCACGTGAAAGTATTTTCCTCTTCAGCAGTCCAGGAGCGGATGGTTTATAGGACAGGCATGGTAGTGTAGTGATTATCGTACCACTTTACTGCGCCAACAATCGCAGATCGGGGTTTGCTGCCTCTATGGAATCTGTATGCTCTCTTTGTGACTTTGTGGCTTTCCTTTGGATGCCCCGGTTTCCTCCCACATACCAAAGTCATACGGGTTAGGGTTAGTAAGTTGTGGGCATGCTATGTTGATGTTAGAAGAGTGGCAGCACTGGTGGGTGTAATTGGCCAGCACAGGTTCGCTGGGCCAGAAGGGGCTGCCACTGTGCTGGGTCTCTAAATAAATAAATATTTTCAATCACCTTCCAGGGGTTCCCAGCCTGGGGTCTATGGACCCCTTGGTTAATGGTAGGGGTCCATGGCATATGAAAAGGTAGGGAACCTCTGCCTTGGAGTGATGTCCTCTGGAACATCACAAATATGAGAAAATCTGCAGATGCTGGAGATCCAAAGCATACAACACAGAGCAGAACAGAACAGAACGGCACAGTACAGAGCTTTTAACCAGCAATCTCCAAATCAATCTAACCCTTCCAACTTACGTAGCCCATAGTCCTCCAGTTCCCTTTCCTCTGCCAAGTCAGGCACAAAACATCGGCTGTTTATTCCCTTTTGCAGACACTGCCTGACCTGCTGAGTTCCTCCAGTGTTCAGTGTACGTTGAAGGTTTGCTATCTGTAAGGAGTTTGTACATTTTCCCCGTGACCGTGTATGGTTCTTCCAGGTGCTCCAGCTTCCTCCATGTTCCTAAGACGTACGGGTTAGGGACAGTAATGGCAGTAATGGTGGGCATGCTTTGTTGGCGTCGGAGGTGTAAGGACACTTGTAGGCTGACCAACACAGTTCTTGCTGACTTTATCTGTCTGTTTTGATGTTTAGATGTACATGTGACAACTAAAGCTAATCTACAATCTTTGCAAAAGTCTGCTGAAGTACCATGAAGGAACAGCAGGAATATTGAAGCATGAGAAAATCTACAGGTGTTGGAAATCCAAAGCAACACACACAAAATGCTGGAGGAACTCAGCAGGTCAGGCAACAGCAATTGGGGAAGAGTAGACAGTAGACATTTCGGGCCGAGACCCTTCGTCAGGAATAAAGAGCAAGTGTTAAAGAGTCTCGGCTCGAGGTGTGAATATTGAAGATCAAGTTAGAGATTAAGCTGCAGAGATGTTCTGATCACCTAACTCAGAAGACTATAGAACATAGAACAGTCCAGCAATGTTGTACCAAACCAATTAAACTTGTAGCACAAAGATGAGAAACTCTGCAGATGTTGGAAATCCAAAGCAACATGCACAAAATGCTGGAGGAACTCAGCAGACCAAAAGAGTAAACAGTCGACTTATCAGGTCAAGACCCTTCATCAGGACTGGGAAAAAGGATGAGAAGTTAGAACACGAGATGTGGAGTGGTGGGGGGGGGGGGTGGGGGAAAGGAGGAAGAAGTACAAGGTGGTAGGTGATAGGTGAAACTGGGAGAGAGAGAGAGAGAGGGGTGAAGTAAAGAGCTAGGAAGTTGGTTGGTGAAAGAGATAAAGGGCTGGAGAAGGGGGAATCTGATAGGAGAGGTAGAAAACCATGGAAGAAGGGGAAAGGGAAGGAGCTCCAGAGGGAGGTGATGGTCAGGTCAGGAGATAAGGTGAGAGAGGGAAACAGGAATGGGAATGGTACTAGTAATCAAATGCTAAATTAATCTCTTCTGCCTAGACACGGTCATATCTCTCTATTCATTCCTGTGCCTGTCTAAGAACTTCTTAACTCTTCCAATGTACCTGCTTGTACCTCCACCACCCCAGACAGCACATTCCAGGCATCCACTATTCTCTGTGTAACAACATTTCCCTCACATCTCCTTTGAAATTACTCCCTCTCACTTTAAAAGCATGCTGTCTGATATTAGACATTTCAACCCTGGGAAAAAGATACCAGCTGTCTATCTGTCCATGCCTCTCATAATTTTAGACACATTAGGTCTCATCTCAGCCTCTGCTATTGGCCAATAACATTGTATGAAGGCAGTCCGTTATCTGCATTTACTGTCCAGCACTGATTTTGCTCATTTTCAGTCATTCTAAAGAACACGGCAACATGCTGGTTGTTCCTCTATCTGATGATGACAGTGAAACCTGTGTGGGAGATTTTTTAAGGTGGAAATGCCATTGCACTGGGTAGTCCAGTCTCTCGACCTTGGAAGTCCAGATCCCGTGGTGCAAGTAGTTGTCACAAACTGGGATCCCCCTTAGTTGCAGTTGATGACCATGATGTCTTCTGTACCTTGTCATGCCCTTTGCTCTCCACAAAGCATTCCAGAACCACTTCTTGGCCACAGAACACATTGCTCTGTGATGACACTGGTGCCAGGCTGTATGGGTCCTAATGCCCTTCCCTTGGACAACATTGGTGTTGTGGAGAGGGGAGCATGGGCAACTGCTGGTCTTCCAAACAACCTTGCCCAGGCCTGCGCCTTTCCAGGTGCAGATCCATGGTCTTGCAAGACTAATGGATGCTTTTACTTACATAGTTTCATACTACTGTAGTAGTATTGGTACTGTTCTAATTTGTTCTGTGTTTCATTTTAATACATAATTTGTTACTTAATTAAATGACAGTTTATCTTTTTAAATCCCTTTTTAACTATTTCCATGAAATTTCGGCTAATTGGAGAAGCTGCCTAAATGTACGACTCCCAATGTGTCTCAATTAACCAGAATCCACTGTATACGAGGACTTTGATAGTAAATTCTCTTTGAACTCTGAATGCAGGACGATGGTGTTTGGGCAGAAGTTCATCCATGACTGGTAGATGGCAGAGTAGGCTTGCTGAGCAACACATACAAAGTGCTGGAGGAACTCAGCAAGTCGGGCAACTCCTACCTCACGTTCTTGTGTTCTCCTTAGGGTGCCGATGAATTTATGGGCCGGAGTGTCTGCACGCCCTCACTGGAGCGCTCCCCACGACTGGCCTGGTACCCAGTGCTCAGAGGGAACAGGAATGCTGGGGAACTTCTGGCTGCTTTTGAGCTTATTCCACGGGAGAAGGTATGTGAAACATAAAATCAAATGTCGACAACAGCAGCAGCTTATACTTAGGAAGCTTCTGCCATGTAATGAAAAGGTGTGAAGTGACTCACTTTGGAAAGTTGAAATTGAAGGCAGAATACAGGGTTAATGGCAGGAACAGTGTGGAGGAACAGAGGGATCTTGGGGACCACGTCCATAGGTCCCTGAACGGTGCTGCACAAGTCAGTATGGTGATTAAGGAGCGTACAGTGTGTCGGCTTTCATTGGTCGGGGGACTGAGTTTCAGCTCTGTAAAACCCAGGCTAGACCACACGGTATGTTGTGTTCAGTTCTGGTGTTCTTGTTATAGGAATGATATGGAAGCTGTAGAGAGGGTGCAGAGCAGATTTACCAGGATGCTGCTTAGATCAAAGAGCGTGCCTCGTGAAGATAGGTTGAACATACCAGGGCTTTTCTCTTTGGAGCAAAGGAGGACAAGAAGTCAAGACAATAAGAGGCAATAGATCAAGTGAACAGCTGCTGTAGAAATGGCTAATATACGAGGGCAAAATTTTAAGGTGACTGGAGATAGTATGGTGGGGAGGGATGTCAGAGAGTGATGGCTGTGTGGAATATGCTGCCGGAGTGGTGGTACAGGTAGATACTTTAGGGACATTTATGAGACTCTTAGATACATGGATAGGAAAATAGAGCGCTATGTAAAGGGAAGTTTGATCTTGGAGTAGGTTAAAAGGTTAACACAACATTATGGGCTGAAGAGCTGGTACTGTGCTGAAATGATCTATATTCTATGTAATAAACCACTGGAATGGGATTTAAAGAAGGAAATATTGAACAAGGGAGACATCAGGGTAGCCCAGATGGTATCAGGGTAGTGACCAAAATCTTGGCTAAAGGAACATCTTAAAGGAAGGAGGAGGTCATTGACTTAATTACTTTCAGGGACGGAATTCTGGCGCTCAGGGCTGAGGTGATGTGGAACATGGGAAGGGTTGAAGGAACCCTGACATCTTGTTGTAGGACTGACTGGAGGAGATTCTGCATGGGCCGTGGGTGAATTTCTCAAGGATAATAAGAACTTCGTCTTGGAGCTGGAGCCAGTGTTGGGGAGGGCAGCTGGGCTTCTAAAGGCCAACTTGTGCATTTCTCTGGGTGTGATGGTGAGGAGATTCTTCTCAACTAATGGTTTCTGTGTCCTTCTCCTTCACACAGCGGTCGGTCCATCGTATTCCTGGCTTGGAGGTAAGGGAGAATAACTGACTCATGTCCTGTTGAACAGTCTAGGCCCATAATGTCACACTGTTTATTCCTCTCCATAGATGCTGCCCGACCTGCTGAGTTCCTCCAGCATTCTGTGTGAAACAACACAGAACACAACAAGCAAAACAAGCCCTGTTCCTCATTCTCACCCTCCATCCCACCCACATACACTATCTATGCAGGGAAATGAGTAGTTGACACTTCAAGCTGAGACCCCTCAACAGAGGTGCCGTGGCAGCATAGCGTTTAGGGATGCCATAGTAGTGCAGCAGTTAGCGTAAAACTATTAAAACTCAGGGTGTCAGAATTCAGAGTTCAATTCCAGTGTCCCTTGTAAGAAAGTTTGTACATTCCTCCCCTGTGAAAGCGCCAGTGTCGTCTGGGTTCTCTAGTTTCTTCCCACAGTCCTAAAATGTACCGGTTAGTAGGTTGATTGGTCATTGTAAATCGCCCTGTGATTAAGCTGGGGTTAAATGGTTGGGTTGCTGGGTGGCACCGCTCATTGGGCATTGGGCTGGAAGGAGCTATTCCGTGCTGTATCTCAAAGTAAATAAACAAATAAATAAATAAATTCAGGACTCACTGGCATCCTAATTGCTTTTGAACACATCTATCCAATCCACCTTCAGTGTCTGGGCTCTGCATGGATAACAGGTGTCTCATTGGCAAAGCTCAAAGTAAATTTATCATCAAAGTACATATATAACCCTGCGATTCATTTTCTTGTGGGCATTCACAGTAAGTACAAGAAACACAACAGAACCAATGACCACACTCAACAGGACAGACGAACAACCAATGTGCAAGAGACAACAAGCTATGCAAATACAAAAAGTAAAAAATAATAAATAAATAAATAAACAATAAATATTGAGAACATGAGATGAGTGAGTCCATAGGTTGTGGGAACAGTTCATTGATGGTAACAAATCTGTTTCATTTCTCACACTAACACATTCTTTCTTTCATTCCGTCTCGATTCCTGGGACTTGTGCCTTCCTCCGCAGGACCAGTTCAGCACCCTGAAGGAGGTAAGAACTGTTGCGGCTGCCTCTTAGCATGTGGGCCATCGTTCTGTTTGGTCAGAAAATAAAGGAAGGTGGGGGGAAAGGTCTAGTATCGGGGTGGGACTGACAGACATGATGGGCTGAATGGTCTTCTCCACATTCTAAGTCTGTTGGATTCGGAGGGTAGGGTTACACGTACGGTGGGATGAAAGTGATTGATTTTGAAGGGAGTTGTGTGACAACACGAACGTTATTACGGTCTGATCTTCGCTCATGTTGTAGGATTGGAAATCGGTTTATTATTGTCACACACACTGTGGTACAGTAAAAATCCTTGCTTTGCTTGCCATCCAGACAGATAATTACACGTACAAGTATACTGAGGTAGTACAAAAGGAAAAACCAATAACAGAATTCAGAATAAGGTGTTAAGTGTCACCAGTGAAAAGGACCTTGGCAATTGTGGGGATGACTTACAGCGGACTGAAACACTTGAGTGTATAGACATTAAGAAAGAGGATGTGCTGGAGCTTTTGAGTGGTATTAAGTTAGATAAGTCACCGGGACTGGATGAGGTATACCCCAGGCTACTGTGGGAAGCAAGGGAGGAGATTGCTGAGCCTCTGGCAACGATCTTTGCATCATCAGAAGGGACGGTCGAAACACCAGAGGACTGGAAGGTTGCAAATGTTGTTCCCTTGTTCAAGAAAGGGAGCAGAGATAACCCAGGAAATTATAGACCAGTGAGTCTTACTTCACTGGTGGGCACTGATTTCTGAGCATTTGGAGAGACATAACCTGATTAGGGATAGTCAGCATGGCCTTGTCAAGGCAGGTCATGCCTTACGAACCTAATTGAATTCTTTGAGGATGTAACAAAGCACATTGATGAAGGTAGAGCAGTGGGTGTAGTGTATATGGATTTCAGTAAGGCACTTGATAAGGTTCCCCATGGGAGGCTCATTCAGAAAGTAATGAGGCATGGGATCCAAGGAGACCTTGCTTTATGGATCCAGAATTGGCTTGCCCACAGAAGGCAGAGGGTGGTTGTAGATGGTTCATATTCTGCATGGAGGTCAGAGACCATTGGTGTTCCACAGGGATCTGTCTAGGACCCCTCCTCTTTGTGATTTTTATAAATGACCTGGATGAGGAAGTAGAAGTGGATTAGTAAGTTTGCTGATGACACAAAGATTGGGGGTGTTGTGGATAGTCTGGAGGGTTGTCAAAGGTTACAGCGGGACATTGATCGGATGTAGAACTGGGCTGAGAAGTGGCAGATGGAGTTCGACCCAGATAAGTGTGAAGTGGTTCATTTTGGTAGGTCAAATTTGAATGCAGAATGTAATATTAATGGTAAGACTCTTGACAGTGTGGAGGATCAGCAAGATCTTGGGGTCTGTGCCCATAGGACACTCAAACAGTGTTGTTAAGAAGGCATATGGTGTGTTAGCCTTCATCAACTGTTGGATTGAGTTCAAGAGCCGTGAGGTAATGTTACAGCTATATAAGACCTTAGTTAGACCCCACTCGGAGTACTGTGTTCAGTTCTGGTCATCTCATTACAGGAAGGATGTGGATACTATAGAGAGAGTGCAAAGGATATTTACAAGGATGTTCAAGCAACACACATAAAAGTTGCTGGTGAACGCAGCAGGCCAGGCAGCATCTCTAGGAAGAGGTGCTGCCTGGCCTGCTGCGTTCACCAGCAACTTTGATGTGTGTTACTCGAATTTCCAGCATCTGCAGAATTCCTGTTGTTTACAAGGATGTTGCCTGGATTAGAGAGCATGCCTTATGAGAATAGGTTGAATGAACTTGTCCCCTTTCCTCCTTGGAGTGACGGAGGATGAGAAGTGACCTGATAGAGGTGTATATGATGAGAGGAATTGATCATATGGATAGCCAGAAGCTTTTTCCCAGGGCTGAAATGGCTAACACAAGGGGGCACAGTTTTAAGGTGCTTGGAAGTAGATACAGGGGGGATGTCAGGGGTAAGTTTTTCACTCAGAGAGTGGTGGGTGCGTGGAATGCACTGCAAGTGGCAGTGTGGAGGCGGATACAATGGGGTCTTTTAAGAGACTCTTAGATAGGTACGTGAAGTTTAGGAAAATAGAGGGCTCTGCGGTAGGGAAATTCTAGGCAGTTTCTAGAGTAGGTCACATGGTTGGCACAACATTGTGGGCCGAAGGGCCTGTAATGTGCTGTAAGTTTCTATGTTTCTATGTAAGATACAGAGAGGGAGAGGGAGAGAAAAAAAAGAGCAGGCAGTCAAATAAGGTGCAAGGCCATGACAAAGTAGTTTGAGAGATCAAGTGTTCATCTTTTAGTGTATGAGAGGTGTCCATTTCAGTTTGATATCAGTGGGGTAGAAACTGACCTTGAGCCTGGTGATACGTGTGCTCAGGCTTTCGCATCTTCTGCTAGATGAGAGGGGAAGAAGGGAGAGCGTTCATAGTGGGTGGGGTCTGCGATTATGCTGGCTGCTTTACTGGGCAGAGAAGTTCTCACTCTCTCTCACGCTTTCTCACTCTGTCACTCTCTTTCACTCTCTCACTCTCACTTTCTCACTCTCTCTCTCTCACTCTCTTACTCTCTCACACTCTCACTATAATTCTTTCTCAGTCACTCTTTCTCTCATGCTGTCACTCTTTCCAACTCTCCCTCTCTTTCACTCTCTCACTGATACTTTCTCACTCTTTCTCACACTCTCAGTCCCTAACACTCTCATATTCTCGTCACTCACTCATTCACATTCATATTTACACTCATGCATGCACACACACACACACACACACACACCCCCACCCCCACACCACACACACCCCCACACCACACACACCCCCACACCACACACACCCATATACACGTTAACCACAGTGTTTTGGCCCCACTTTTGAGACCAGCAGTGAGACTTGAACCCTCGCCAGAGCTAAGGAAACTGCCAGAAGACTGAGCTGTTTACCTGAACTAGTCCCACTGGCCCACATTTGACCCATATCCCCCTGAACCTTTCCTGTCCACACAGCCGTCCCAGATGTCTTTTAAACAGCATAAGTGTACCCATCTCAACCACCTCCTCTGGCAGCTCATTTTAGACACCCCTAGCTTTAGACTCCCTGACCCTGGGAAAATAGTCCCAGCCCATCCAGTCTATCTAAATATATTTTAATGGTAATTGTTTTAGTTTATTCCTATTTGGAGTTACAGTGTGGAACAGGTTCTGCCGGCCCAGTGAGCTGCCCAACAATCCACCTCCTTAACACTGCATAGTCACAGGTCAATTTACACTGACCAATTAACCCACTAAGTGGCACACGTTTGAAACGTGGGAGAAAACCAGAGCACGCAGAGGAAACGCATGTGCTCACGAGAAGGACGTGCAAACTCTTTACAGTGAGCTCCAAACTCCGACGCCTCGAGCTGTAATGTTGTCACGCTAACCGCTGCACGACCGTGGCACCTCAGTTGTACCCGCCAATACAAATTCTTCTGGCAACTTGTTCCACAGACCCAGCACCCTCTCTGTGTGAAAAACTTACCCCTTTAAATCTATCCCCTCAAACCACATTCTCTAGTTTTAGCCTCCCTTATTGCTGGTGGTGTAGTCAGTGCCGGACTTCGGGACAAAAGGTCCCGAGTTCGAATCCAGCCGGCTCCCCTGCACGCTTTCCATCCGTGCTGGGTTAGGAGCTGGTGATCTCTTTGGAAACTCACCCGGCAGAAGGCAACGACAAACCACTGCTGTAAACATGTCTCGTACGCGGTTCCCCACTACGTCAGCGAGGCGTGGAGGGAAATCGTCCGCTAACCGGAGAAACTCCAGATGCAACGTACCTTTCCTTTTATTGTGGAAGTAAAAAGTGACTGTCCATCCTATTTATGCCCTTCATGGTATTCCAAACTTCGAATCACTTCAACTTGAGTTCATTGCCAAGTCCTGTGAGGAACAGGCTCAGTGGAAAACTTGCCAGCAGCAGCAACCCAGGCAGGTTGGTGCACAAAACATAAGTTATGCACTTTTTCCCAGGGTAGTAGAGCCCAAAACTCAGGGCAAGGGTTTAGGGTGAGATAGGAAAGATTTAAAAGGGACCTGACAGACAACTTTTTCACTCGGAGGTGGGTGAGTGTATGGGACAAGCTGCCAGAGGAAGTGGTTGAGGCAGGTACAATGGTATCATTTAAGAAATACTTGGACAGGTATGTGGAGGGGAAGGAGCTTAGTTTATTGCAGGAAGTTGGGTCTAGCTGGGTAGGCTCTGTGGTTGGCACTGACAGTTGGGCAGAAGGGCCTATGTCCTATTGAATTATTTATTTTGAGATTCAGCATACAGCCCAATTACACTCATGTGACAAATTAACCTACTAACCGGTACATCTTTGGAATGTGGGAGGAAACCGGAGCACCCGGAGGAAACCCACTCGGTCATGGGGAGAAGGTAGAAACTCCTTACCGTCGGCAGTGGGAATTGCACCCCAGTCATTGCTGCTGTAAAGTGTAACAGTAACCACTGCATTACTGTGCCTCTCACATCAGCCCCATGAGTCTGTACAGAACCTGTACCCCTCACTCCAGGGTGAACAGTCCCAGTCTACTCAGTCACTCCCTATCACTCAAGCTGCCCAGTCCGCTGATGAGTCTTTCCTGCACCCTGTCTTGCTTAGTCACATCCTTTCGAAAACCCACACCGGATTGTGTTTCAGCGTGGCTGGTGAAACACTCAGCCCTTTGAGATTCTTCAGGCAAAAGAAAGGAAGCCTGAAAATGTCCCATCTCTCACAAGCAGCGAGGTGGTTTAGAGATGTTAGTGATGGCTCAACAGGAACTGCTTCTAAAGTTGACTCAAAAGAGCGCTGGCATTTTATGGACTCTGTGAACCTTCTGTGGTGGGGCTTTCCTGCATTCCGGAGGAGGAGAATTTCGGACAGGAGAGGGCAGCAATGTTCCTTGTAAGCGAGGAGCTGCAGTGTCTCACACCGTCAGATCATGGGGGCTGGGAGAGTGAGAGAAGCACAGGGAATTCGGGAAGTCTTAAAGCAGGACAAGGAAGAAAGTCATTTCAGAGTAACACAAACAAAATGCTGGAGGAACAGCAGTTCAGGCAATGTCTATGGGAAGGAATAAAGAGGAAGGGAAGGGGAAAGAAGGTGGGGGTGCGGAGGGAGTACAAGCTGGCAGGTGAGGGGATGGTAGGTGGTGGGGGGAGGGGGAATGAAGTGAGGAGCTGGGAGGTTATAGGTGGAAAGGGTAAAGGGCTGGAGAAGAAGGATTCTGATAGGAGGGGAGAGTGGATCGTGGGAGAAAAGGAAGGAGGAGGGGCACCAAAGGAAGGTGATGGGCAGGTGAGGTGAAGAGAAGAGGTAAGAGGGGAGCCGGAATAGGAAAAGGAGGGGGTAGGGAAGAAATTACCATAAGTTGGAGAAATCAGTGTTCGTGCCATCAGGTTGGAGGCTCCCCAGACGGAATGTGAGGTGTTGCTCCTCCAATCTCAGAGTGGCCTCATCGTGACAGTAGAGGAGTCCGTGCACTACCATATCGGAATGGGAATGGGGAATGGAATTTAAATGGTTGGCCACTGGGAAATCCTGCTTGTTGTTGATGGAGTAAAAGTGCTTGGTAAAGCAGTCCCTCAATCTATGTCGGGTCTCACAGGAGCAGAGAGGCTACACTGGAAACACCACATACGTATAGTCATGGGAGTGTAGCAGTTAGTACAATGCTATTACAGCACAGGACATTGGAGTTCAGAGTTCAATTCCAAATCCTCTGTTAGAAAGTTTATATGTTCTTCCCTTCTGCATGTGTGTTTTCATCCACAGTCCAAAGGTGTACTGGTTAGTAGGTTAATTGGTCATTATAAACTGTCCCTTGAATAGACTAGTGCTAAATAAGTGGGTTTGCTGGGCGATATGATTTAGTGGACCATAAGGGCCTGTTTCACACTGTATCAATAAAATAAAATATGGTAGATGATCTGACAGACTCGAGATTCAGGTTCCAGAGCTTGGGAATGAGCAGAATGATAACAGGAGGGGAGGTGGGAGCAATGGTGAAGAAAGGTGGGAGAACATGCAGGCCAGAGGTTGTCCCCTGCTGGTCTGGTGCTGATCAAAGGGGAAGTGGCAGAGGGAATACCATGTAGGGAAGTGCATAGTCATGCACTTTGGTAGAAGGAATAAAGACGTAGACTATTTTCTAAATGGGGAGAAACTTCAAAAATCAGGGGAGCAAAGGGACTTGGGAATCCTCATGCAGGTTGAGTTGGTGGTAAGGAAGGCAAATGCAATGTTAGCATTCATTTTGAGAAGACTAGAATACAAAAGCAAGGATGTAACCTGAGGACTTATAAGGCATTGGTCAGACCATACTTGTAGCATCCTGAGTAGATTTGGGCTCCTTATCTAAGAAAAGATGTGCTGGCATTGGAGAGAGTCAAGGGAAAGTTGACGAGAATAATCCTGAGAATGAAAAGGTTAACTTATGAGGAGTGTTTGATAACTCTGGGCCTATACTTGTTGGAGTTTAGAAGAATGAGAGGAGGATCTCATTGAAATGTATTAAATATTGAAAGGCCTTGATAGATTAGATATGGAGAGAATGTTTGGAGAAACTAGCACTAGAGGGCACAGCTTCAGAATTGAGGGATGTCCATTTAGAACAGAGATGAGGAAAAATTTCTTCAGCCAGAAAGTGGTGAGTCTGTGGAATTCATTGCCACAGACGGCTGTCCAGGCCAAGTCACTGGGTATATTTAAAGTGGTGGTTGATAGATTCTTGATTAATCAGGGAGTCAAAGGTTACAGGGAGAAGGCAGGAGAATGGGGTTGACCCCAGTACTGCTTCAATGTCTTATGGTCTTATGGGACAGGTGGGAAAAGGGGAGAGAAACTGTACATTTATTGTGGTCATACATAGACACTTTATAAATGCTACGGATCTGAACTTTCAATCTCGGCTCTGCCTGTGACCACAGGAAACTGCAGAGCGTTGTGGGCACAGCTCAGCACATCACGGAAACCAGCTATGCACTCTCTCTACACTTTTCACTGCCTTGGTAAAGCAGCCAGCATAACCAAAGACCCCACCAGCCCCAGATATTCTCTCTTCTCCCTCCTCCCCCAAATGCGCAGAAGGTACGAAAGTTTGAAAGAGGTGGCTGAAGAGATTATGAAGGCCTTAGTAATGATCTTTCAAGAATCACTAGATTCTGAAATGATTCTGGAGGACTGGACCATTGCAAATGTCACTCTATTCTTTGAGGGAAGCAGAAGAAAGGAAATTATAGGCCAGTTAGCCTGACTTTGGTGGTTGTAAAGATGTTCGAGTCGATTATTAAGAATGAGGTTTTGGGGTACTTGAAGGCACATGACAACATAGGCCAAAATCAGCATGGTTTCCTTAAGTGGAAATAATTGCCTTACAAATCAGTTGGGATTCTTTGAAGAAATAGTAGCTTAGTAAAGCTTAGTAAAATAGAGGCTATGGATAACCCTAGGTAATTTCTATAGTAAGGACATGTTTAGCACAGCTTTTTGGGCTGAAAGGCCTGTATCGTGCTGTGGGCTTTCTGTTTCCACGTCTATGTTTCTAAGTAATGGACCAGGTAGACAAAGGAGAATCGGTGATGTTGTTCATTGAGATTTTTAGAAGACCTTTGACAATGTGCTTATCAAGATAAAGGCCCATGTCATTATAGGAAAGATACGAGCATGCTTAAAACACAGAAAATGCTGGAGGAACTCGGCAGGCCAGGCAGCAGCTATGGAAAAAAGGGTCTCGCCCCGAAATGTCGACTGTACTTATTTCCACATTGGCTGACTGGCAGGAGGCAAAGAGTGGGAATAAAAAGGGCTTTTTCTGGTTGTCTGCTGGTGTTGGGACCACTTCTTTGAATGTTATAGGTCAATAATCTAGGTAAAGGAATTGATTACTTTGTGGCCGTGTTTGCGGATGATACGAAGATTGGTGGAGGGGCAGATAGTACTGAGGAAGCAGTGTGTCTGCAGAAGGACTTAGTCAGACTGGGGGAATATGCAAAGAAGTGGCGGGTGGAATATAGTGTGGGGAAGTGTATGGTCATGCCTTTCCCTTATCTTCGGTAATAGGAATGAAAGCTTGGACTATTTTCTAAATGGGGAGAAAATTCAAAAATCCAAGATGTAAAGGGGCGTGGGAATCCTCATGTAGGTTTCTCTAAAGGTTGCCTTGCAGGTTGAGTCAGTAGTAAGGAAGGCAAACTTGTGAGAGAGTGAAAAGGAAATGTAGTCCAATGTGTTTTTCAAGCAACACACATCAAAGTTGCTGGTGAACACAACAGGCCAGGCAGCATCTCTAGGAAGAGGTACAGTTGACGTTTCAGGCTGAGACCCTTCGTCAGGACTAACTGAAGGAAGAGCTAGTAAGAGATTTGAAAGTTGGAGGGGGAGGGGGAGATCCAAAATGATAGGAGAAGACAGGAGGGGGAGGGATGGAGCCAAGAGCTGGACAGGTGATAGGCAAAAGGGATATGAGAGGATCATGGGACAGGAGGCCCAGAGAGAAAGACAAGGGGGTGGGAACCAGAGGATGGGCAAGGGGTATATTCAGAGGGACAAAGGGAGAAAAAGAGTGAGAGAAAGAATGTGTGTATAAAAATAAATAATGGATGGGGTACGAGGGGGAGGTGGGGCATTAGCGGAAGTTAGAGAAGTCAATGTTCATGCCATCAGGTTGGAGGCTACCCAGACGGAATATAAGGTCCAACCTGAGTGTGGCTTCATCTTTACAGTAAAGGAGGCCGTGGATAGACATGTCAGAATGGGAATGGGATGTGGAATTAAAATGTGTGGCCCCTGGGAGATCCTGCTTTCTCTGGCGGACAGAGCGTAGGTGTTCAGAAAGGCGGTCTCTCAGTCTGCGTCGGGTCTCGCCATATATAGAGGGCCACATCGGGAGCACCGGATGCAGTATATCACCCCAGCCGACTCACAGGTGAAGTGTCGCCTCACCTGGAAGGACTGTCTGGGGCCCTGAATGGTGGTGAGGGAGGAAGTGTAAGGGCATGTGTAGCACTTGTTCCGCTTACAAGGATAAGTGCCAGGAGGGAGATCGGTGGGGAGGGCTGGGGGGGGATGAATGGACAAGGGAGTCATGTAAGGAGCGATCCCTGCGGAAAGCAGAGGGTGGGGGGAGGGAAAGATGTGCTTAGTGGTTGGATCCCGTTGGAGGTGGCGGAAGTTACGGAGAATAACATGTTGGACCCGGAGGCTGGTGGGGTGGTAGGTGAGGACCAGGGGAACCCTATTTCTAGTGGGGTGGTGGGAGGATGGAGTGAGAGCAGATGTGCGCCACACATTTTAATTCCACGTCCCATTGCCACACATTTTAATTCCACATCCCATTCCCATTCTGACATGTCTATCCACGGCCTCCTCTCCTGTAAAGATGAGGCCACACTCAGGTTGGAGGAACAACACTTTATATTCCATCTGGGTAGCCTCCAACCTGATGGCATGAACATTGACTTCTCAAACTTCCGCTAATGCCCCACCTCCCCCTCGTACCCCATCCATTATTTATTTTTATACATACATTCTTTCTCTCACTCTCCTTTTTCTCCCTCTGTCCCTCTGACTATACCCCTTGCCCATCCTCTGGTTCCCCCCCCCGTCTTTCTCCCCAGGCCTCCTGTCCCATGATCCTCTCATATCCCCTTTGCCAATCACCTGTCCAACTCTTGGCTCCATCCCTCCCCCTCCTGTCTTCTCCTATCATTTTGGATCTCCCCCTCCCCCTCCCATTTTCAAATCTCTTACTAGCTCTTCTTTCAGTTAGTCCTGACGAAGGGTCTCGGCCTAAAACGTCGACTGTACCTCTTCCTGGAGATGCTGCCTGACCTGCTGCGTTCACCAGCAACTTTGATGTGTGTTGCTTGAATTTCCAGCATCTGCAGAATTCCTGTTTTTTGTGTTCAATGTGTTTTTCAGCTGGGTTCAAGAACCTGATGTTGTTGAAGCTTGAACTGTGGGTCTTCAGGCTCCTGTACCTCCTGCCTAACAGCAGCATTGAGAAGGGAGCATAGGCAAGACATTTGTGGTCCTTGACGATGGATGTCACCTTCCTGAGTCATCACATTTTGTAGATGTTCTTTCACGCTGATGAGAGCTGCACTCGTGATGGAACTGGCTGAGCTCCACCCTCTCTGTATCCCCTTGTGTTCTTGCTCATTATATTTACTACACCCGGCTGAGATGCAAGCAGTAAGAGTGCGTGGCCCAGATGGCTGGAGTCCTTAATGATAGATGTTGTCTTCCTGAGACATTGCCTCTTGTAGCTGTTGGCTAATGATAGGGAGAGCTGTACCCATGATGGAACCAGCTGAGTCCCACCACGCTATGTGGCCTGTCCAACCTTGTGCATTGAAGTTCACTTACTAAACCAGGAATGCTTTCCATTACATCGATGGAAGTTTGACTACAGAAAGGGTTTGATTGTCAGTTTGGACTCGAACTAGGTGAGGAACAATGAGGCTTAGAGATAAATGGAGTTTAGATCACCCTAAGGGAAAACAAGGGAGTCCGGTGAGGAAAGGACGTGTTCACTCACCTCAAAACCATGAACCCAACAACATCTCAGTCCTGACCTTGGCACCTATGGTAAAGTTTGTTAGATCTGGTGACATTAAACCAGAGGTTCTTCGATAGCTTGGTGGTTACAGCCATTTTATTAAGTGTTGCAAGAGCAAGCCACAGACAAGGAAAAGACAAAGGAATAGAAGTTGTGGGTCATCTTATCCTCAGACTAGAGAGAAAACAGCATTCAACTGATAAGATGTAACAGACAGAAACTGGAGAAACTCAGCAGATCAGGTAGCATCTATGTAGACACATTTCTGGCTGAGACCCTTCATCAGGACTAGTGATAAGCACTAGCCAATAAAATAGCCAGATTTAAATGGCATGACACCTGCTGCAGAAAAATCTGCTGAGAAGCTTCTAGAAAACAAGTCAGCTATACAGTACTAGAATTACTGGAAAATTTACTGAACAACTACACATACATTCATGGGTCACTTTATCAGGCCCACTTGTACTCCTGCTCGTTAATGCAAATGTCCAATCAGCCAATCACGTGGCAGCAACTCAATGCATAAAAGCATGCAGGCATGGTCGAAAGGTTCAGTTGTTGTTCAGACCAACATCAGAATGGGGAAGAAATGTGTTCGAAGTGACTTTGACCGTGGAATGTTTGTTGGCGCCAGATAGGGTGGTTTGAGTATCTCAGAAGCTGCTGATCTCCTGGGATTTTCCTGCACAACAGCCTCTAGAGCAGGAGTTCCCAACCTGGGGTCCATGGATCCCTTGGTTAATGGTATTGGTCCACAACATAAAAAAGGTTGGGAACCCCTACTCTAGAGTTTACAGAGAATGGTGTGAAAAACAAAACAACATTCTGTGAGCAGCAGTTTGTGGACGCAAATATCATGTTAATGAGAGAGATCAGAGGAGAATGGCCAGACTGGTTCAAGCTGACAGGAAGGTGACAGTAACTCAAATAAACACATTACAATAGTGGTGTGCAGGAGAGCATCTCTGAATGCACAACACATCAAACCTCGAAGTGGATAGGCTACAGTAGCAGAAGAACACAAACAGACACTCCGTGGTCACTTTATTAAGTATATCAGTTAGGCGATTATATAAAAATGAAAATACAAGCATAGGGAATTTAAAGTACAAAGAAAATTCTAGAAAAATAACAATTCAACATTCAAATCCAACACCACTATCACCGCCTCATTATGGAAGGGAAATTCAAAGTTTATAGTTCAAAGTAAATTTATTATCAAAGTACGTATGTATCACTATATACAATCCTGAGATTCATTTTCTTGCACGCATACTCAGTAAATACAGGAACACAATAGGTTCAATGAAAGACTGCACCCAAGAGGACAGAGAACAACCAATGTGCAAAAGGCAACAAACTGTAAATACAAAGAGAAAAATAGAAGTAATAATAACAAATAAATAAATAATAAATACTGGATATGAGGGGAAGAGTCCTTGAAAGTGAGTCCATAGCTTGAGGAGCATTTCAATGATAGCGTGAATGAAGTTATCCCCTTTGCTTCAAGAGCCTGATGGCTGTGGGTCATAAATGTTCTTGACCCTGGTGTTGTGAGTCCTGAGGATCCTGTACCTTCTTCCTGATGGCAGCAGTGAGAAGAGAGCATGACCTGGATGGTTGTGGGGGGAACGGGGAGTCCTTGATGATGGATGCTACTTCCCTGCAACAGCACTCCGCGTAGATGTGCTTAATGGTGGGGAGGGCTTTAGCCATGATGGACTGGGCTGTATCCTGTAATTTTTGTAGGCTTTTCTGATCAAGGGCATTGATATTCCCATACAAGGCTCTGATGCAAGGACTTGGTATACTCACCACCACGCACATACAGAAGTTTGTCAAAGTTCTAGATGATATGCCGAATCTTCGCAAACTTCTAGGAAATAAGAGGTGCTGCTGTGTTTTCTTGCTAGCATGGTCCAGATAAATGGCTGCTTTCTGTGGGGAAAGTTCCTTATGCTTTCCTTCCTCAGTCGACAGTGTCTGAGCAAAAGCAGCCCTCTAGTTAAAAACAGGAAGCTGCAAGTTCTTTAACGAGAGCCAAGTGGCTCATTACTGGAGAATGTACTGGAGTGGTTGTTGGCTGGTCGTGCTTTCCGCCTTCTGCAGTGGGCTGTGCAGGTGACCCAGTCAAATTAAACCCCTCCCCACAACCCACTACCCTAGAGCAATGGACTTCAGATTCAAGTTCAAGCTGAAGTTAGTTGTTATTCAACCACGCACATGAAGACAGCCAAATGAAATAGTGTTCCTCTGGGGACCTGGTTCAAAACACATAACCACCAGTCACACACGGCACAGAGAGTCCATGCAATAGTTGCAAAATCTAACCTCGCCCAAGTCATGTCCTGTAGTTTGGTGGTACGTGGATGTTGTCCTCGAGCCATGTTTCTGCAAGAACAAGCGTGCATCAGTTCTTCATCTCACACAAGTGCAGTCGCAGGTGAATACAATCCAGCTTGTCTTCCACCGAGCGAACACAGGAGAGCAGTACCAATGGGAGGGGCCAGCCCCAACCCAGTACGGAACTGAGCTGCTCACAGCCAGCTCCAGTGTCCCCTTCCTTGGCTGCCGCAGCAGGTGACCTCAAGGCATGAATGCTACCTGGTCTGTACCACAGTCGAGGCATTGTAGCTTCCCCACTGCCAGTTTCACCAATGAACCAATGAATCTGCTCGCAGTTTGCCCACCACACGAATCCCTGGAATTGTACAATACCCCATTCCCTGACTAGAGGTTCCTGAATTAGCAATTTGGACTACTCTGGACAAATGACAAGAACCAAAAACATTTATACACAAGGGTACATCCTTATTGGAGTTGGTTTATTACTGTCACACTCTATGTACTGAGATACAGTGGAAAAACTTGTCTTGATTCACATACTGCTCATGCAGATCAAATCATTGCACAATACATTGAGGTAGTAGTCCGCCCTCTGGTGATCAGGCTTGACCATGGATATGTGCCCTAGCTGTCTATGTGATACATAGGCCTGGGAGGTACAATATGGAGAGCAATCTGTTGCCCATGCAACAGACTCCCCTCTCCATGCAGCTGATGAATACCTAGGAAAGTCAGAAGCTGATAGAGTTTGGGACCAGCGGCATCACAGGAGTTGCCAGTCAGTGTTGAACTCAGCCTTAGGGACTCGAGGTCTAGATTTTTTCTCAGGGTTTACTCCCGAAGCCTTTCCTATGAAGCCGCATGGCAATGGAGTTTTCCTTCTCCCAAGTAAGCTGATCAATCATGGCTGATGAGGTCCATCTGCCCGAAGCAACAGGTTTTAGGGTGCCAGTAACCCACCTTTGCCCCTTCTCCTGTCAGTAGAAATGGTTTCGCTGGGCTTAGTAGCTAAGTTACACGTGAAGACCAGGTGTTAGACTTGGTTGTCAAAGGCTATTTGAGATGTGTGTCATTGGGAGCATTTAATAGCTCGTGGAAGCTTATCTTACTACCCCCTCCCCTGTCTTGGCAATGACAACCTTAAGGAACTGCTTTGAGGTAGTACAAGGGAAACAACATTAGGACCTTTCAAGAAACTCTTTGACAGACACAGGGATGATAGAAAAATGGAGGACTATATAGGGTTAGATTGACCTGAGAGTAGGTTATAAGGTCAGCACAATATTGTGGGCTGAAGGGCCTGCACTGTGCTGTGTGTTCTATGTCCTAAGGACAGAATGCATAATAAAATATTGCAGTTACAGACAGAGTGCATTGCGGGCAGACAATAAAGTGCAAGGTTCAAATGGTATAGCTTATGAAGTCAAGAGTCCATCTCATTGTACAAGGTCCCTTCAAGAGTCTGATAACAGCAGTTCAAGGATCTGTTAAAAGTTATTAACATTATTAGAAGACTTTAGTTAATAAGGAACAAAAATGTGACAAATAGACCTGGGGCTTGTTGACTGGGTGGAGAGGAAGATAGGACTTAGGAGATCTCGTTCTCTCCGAAGAACAAGTCAGCTATTTAGGACTGAGATGAGGAGGAATGTCTTCACTCAGAGACCACTGGGGAAGTCAAAGGCCCAAATGTCCGTGAGTCTGACTCTGCTAGAGGATGTAGGCTGAAGCTGGCCTGTCCTTATATGTACATGGGTTGGAGAGAGGAATGGGGCTTGATTTTGCTGCTGCTGTTCTGTTGCTTGTTGTGTTCTGTGTTCTGCTGAATATGGTGTTTTGGCGCCCGAATTTTTGGCGACATTTACAAGCTGCAGTTATGTTGGTTGATAATGCAAATGACATAGTTCACTGTACTGTTGAAGCGTTTCAGCATGAAATGTCAACTGTACTTTTTTCCATGGATGCTGCCTGGCCTGCTGAGTTCCTCCAGCATTTTGTGTGTGTTGCTTAGATTTCCAGCATCTGCAGATTCTTTCTTGTTTGTTATTTCACTGTATGTTTTGATGTATGTGTAATAAATAAATGCATCTTGAACCTTGAAGCAGAAGGTGGTGGACCTTTGGAATTCTTCGCCCTGCAGGGTTGTGGAGGCTCAGTCAGCGAATTCCTTTAGAACAGAGATTGATTCTGGATATGATGTGACTCAAGGCCAGGATAAAAGCCCTGAGCTAGATGAGCTAGATGAGCTGTGAGCCTGATAAAGGGGCTTGAGTGGGAGGTGAGGAGAGGATGCATGACCTGATATTCTTCAAATTGCGGAGTTAATCCAAGGAATGAGGAATCTTCTCAAATGACTTTTGTTTATTATGTATCGACAATGGTTTATTATTGTCACCATGTACTGAGAAGCAGCATCATCGTGGATGGTCCGAAGCCTGGCTGCGGAAGGAGGAGTGTTGGGCATGAGGCTAGCGACCTGATCTTGTGAAAACGCAGAGCGACAGAAACACCAGCGGAAGCTGAAAATACCTGATCCATGGAGAGGAAGGATCTTCAAAGATCTATCTATTTATTTAGTGATACAACGCGGAGTAGGCCCTTCCAGCCCTTTGGGCCGCACTGCCCCAGCAACTCTGATTAACCCTAACCACATCACGGGATAAGGTTACCATGACCAATTAACGTACCCAGTGCGTCTTTGCCCTGTGGGAGGAAAATGGAGCACCTGGGGAAAAACCACGCATTCCACAGGGAGGACGGACAGGATGCCAGGATTGAACTCTGAATTCCAGAACACCCTGAAACATACCAGAGTCGCACTAACTGCTATGCTACACCTGTGTCCAGTGACGGGCTACTTGAAAGGCTGGCCCAGGACACAGGACTGTCAGCAGCCTATGGCCCAGTAGGGGTGATGGGCTTAAGAAGAAGTACCGAGAAAGAGTGAACGTCTTGTGTGCCATCTAAACAGATTATTCCATACATAAGTACATCGAGGTAATAGAAACGAAAACATTATACAGAATATAGTATTACAGAAAAAGCGAAATGCAGATTGACAAAAACTGCGAGGATCATATTGAAGCAGATTGGGAGATCAAGCGTTCATCTTTTAGTATACGAGAGGTTTATTCAAGAGTCTGATAACAGTGGGATAGAAGCTGTCTTTGAGCCTGGTGGTACGTGCTTTCAGGCATTTGTATCTTCTGTCCTATAGAAGGGGGCGAAGGGAATGTCTGGAGTGGATGGAATCTTTGATTATTTTGGCTGTTGTACTGAGGCAGCGAGAGGTGTAGACAGAGTTAAAGGAGGTGAAGCTGGTTTCCATGATGTGTTGAGCTTTCCTTTCTTCCCATCCCCTTGTGGGATTATGTGCCGTGTAGTATGACGTAGGCGATCATGGTCTTTCCATCGCCATGATTGTTCTTGGCAAAATTTTCTACAGAAATGGTTTGCCATTTCCTTCTTCTGGACAGTGTCTTTACAAGATGGGTGACACCAGCCATTATCAACACTCTTCAGAGACTGTCTGCCTGGCGTCCTGGCGTCACATATCCCAGGACTTGTGATATGCACTGGCTGCTCATACAACCATCCACCACCTGCTTGCTCCCATGGCTTCATTTGACCCTGATCAGTCAGGGGGGGGTGTGGGAGGAGGGAGGAGGAGCTAAGCAGGTGCTACAACTTGCCCGAAGGTGACCTGCAGGCTAGTGGAAGGAGGGAGTGCCTTACACCTCCTTTGGTAGAGATGTATCTCCACCCCACCACCCAATATATAGACAATGCAGAATGAAGTGTAAAAGCTGCTGGAAGAGTACAGTGTAGGTAGACAATAAAGTGCAAGATCAGAACTAGGTAGATTATAAGGTCAAGAGTCCATCATATTGTATGAGGGGACCATTCAATAGCCATACAACAGTGAGATAGAAGCTGACCTTGAACCCAGTGGTACGTGCTTTCAGGCTTTTGTATCTTTTGCCCATTTGGAGAGGGAAGAAAGGAGAACATCTAGGGTGGCTGATGTCTTTGATTATGTTGGCTTTATTCCCAAGGAAATGGTTACCTTCGGAAGATGGTGGTGGGATGGCGAATGAGTGTGGGTTGTAGTCAATGTGTTGGCTGTCCATCGTATCCAGCAATGACAGGAGATTTGTGCAGGAGAGCTTATAAAGTGGAAAAGCCGTTGCACTTGGACATTCCACTCTCAACAGTGGAAGTCCGGGCCCAGTGGTATGAATTACCACCACAAACTGGGGTCTTCCTTGATTGCAGTGGATGACCATGACTTATTCTGTGCCTTCACTCTCCATGGAGTGTTGCAGTACCACCTTCTTGTCCATTGGATCTCATTGTTGATCTCAATCACCCAGTCTGCTGGAGCTGACTTTGAATGCTAGGACAGGCATGTCCCTATCTCACCAGGGTATGAGGCTTTCCAGGTACCCTCACCTGGTTTAGCCCATCTGTGGACAGTGTACAGAGGTGTAGCTATTGCTGCATGCAAACAGCTACTTGGAGCCACAGATTGAACTGAATGTGCACTGGGGGCCAAAGATGAGTGAGGTGTCCCAGAGTGAACACTACTAACCCCTTCACCAGAGGTGCTACCCCTCCCTAGATGCCCGTACACCTGCTGTAGTGAATACAACAGGATTAAACATCATGGGATCAATATTGGAGGCTGAAGCAGGTGACCTAATCCTATGTCAATGACTAGATGGCTGTAGATTTGAAAAAAGTGCTTGATTTCTCTGAGAAGATGTATGTTGTCTCCTGAACTTCCAGTTCCGATGGTCTAACAATCTTCTCTCTGGTTTCTTCCTCCAACATCTCCCTCAGCTCTGTGTTCCTGACTTCTTCAGCGAGGGTCTGCTGAGATGGGTATAGCTTTCCTCGCCTTCCTCACTCACTCCTGCTCTTTGTTTACCCTTAATGTTTACCATCTACTTTTTCTATCAACGTTAAAGGAAAACTATCATTGAAATCTCAGTCCCTCCTCACCTCTCCCTACCTGTAATCTAACCTGTGTTTGGCTTAGCAAAGGCAAGTTGTGTCTCTCCAATCATCTGTCTTTATGTCTCAGATTTACCCCCTGCTTCTTCTACCGACCCCATTGTATCACTGTGGAAAATTATCCATCCTTCCCCTCTCTCCCCCTCTACCCCCTCTGCTTCCCCCTTCGCACTCCCCTTTTGTCCTCCCCTGCTATCTCCCTCCTCTTTCCCCCTCCTCTGCCCTCTCTCCCCATGCACATCTCCCCTCCTCCCCTCTCCCTGTCCTCCTCATTCCTCTTCCCACTCTGCTTTGCCTCTCTCCCTCCTCTCTCCAACCTCCCCTTTACCACCCTCTAGCTCTCTTTCTCTCTCTCTGTCTCCTCTGAATCCTTCCTCCCTCACTCACTCTCCCTCCCCCTTCTCTCTCTTTCTCTCTCTGTCTCTCTCTCCTCCTCTCTCCCTTTCCCTCTCCTCCTATCTCGCCCTTCCCCGCCCTATGTGTGTCTGTTTGGTTCTTGTGTAAACCCCGAGTGTGCGTGTGCATGTGCATGCATGCCCGCTTGCGAGAGCTGTTGCTGTGCGGCGCGGAGAGAGCTGGGGCGTAGGTTGAGCTACCCCCCCTCCAGCCGGGACCTCGGTCACCCTGTGAGTGCACAGGGAACAGACCGCTCCCCACCCTCCACACTCGTTCTGACCCCTGCTTCTTCTCCCGGCAGGAGGATGACACGGATCTGCCGTACCCGCCTCCGCAGCGGGAAGCCGACATCTACATGGTGCCTCAGGGCATCAAGCCTGTCCTGCAGCGTACTGGCATTGAGGTGGGTCACCGCTCACACCCCTACGTCCACTCACCCCTCCCACCCACAGTGATAGTTGTCTGGTCACTCACTCAACACGGTAACAGCCCCTTCAGCCCATACCAGCATGCTGTCCCCCATGACCACCAGAGTTCAATCAAAGATTAGCTTTACTTGTCATGTGCACAATGAAACATCAAAACATGCAGTGAAATCCATCGCTTGCAGCACTGACCAGCACAGTCCGAGGAAGCACTGGGGGCAGTCCGTAAGTGTCAGCACACTTCCAGCGCCAATACAGCATGCCCACAACTTACTAAATCTAATCTTCACATCTTTGAAAAGTTGGAAGAAACCAAAGACCCAGAAGAAATCCTGGCAGTCATGGGGGGAACCTACAGTATAAGTTCCTCATAGACAGTGGTGAGAATTGAACCCCAGTCTTACAGCTGGCCTATTCTTACGTGCCACACCCCCACCAAGCTAGTTACACCCGACTGCCTTTGACCCTAATCCTTCCAAACCTTTCCTATCCTTTTACTTTTCAAAATGTCCTTGAAATGTTGTCATCATACCAGCCCCAATCACCTTCTGGCAGCTAGTTCCATAGAAGGAACACCCTCTAGATGAAAAAGAAGCCCCTCATATCCCCTTTAACTCTCTCTCCTCTCACCTTAAACCTGTGCTCCCTGGATTTTAGTTCCCCTTCCCTGAGAAAACGATTGTCTGCATTTACCCTTCTATGCCCCTCTAGATTTTATACACCTCTATAAGGCCAGCCATCATTCTCCTACACTCCCAGGAATTAAGTCCTAGCCTGCCCAACCTCTCCCTATAGCTCAGGCACGTGTCCTAGCAACATCCTCATAAATCCATGTTAGAGAGGAAATGGATCTGGAACCATTGGTTGGTGAATTTCCACGCCCCACCACCAATCCCCCAACCCATCTCTCTCTGCCCCCACCACCAATCCCAACCCATATCCCTCTGCTCCACTACCAATCCCCCAACCCATTTCTTTAAGCTACTAGCTATCCCCCAAGCCATCTCTCTCTCCTCACACCACCAATCCTCTAACCCATCTCCCTCTGCCCCCACCAATCCCACAACCCATCTCTCTGAAGGCACCACCAATCCCACAACCCATTCATCTCTGCCCCTACCATAACCGTGTAAACAGTCCCTTCAGCCCAAGTCATACTTGCAATTGGCCTGTGCTTACAATCATGTCCAGTCAAACTCTGCTAGATCCTGCTCAATAATAACAATAACAATAATGGGCAAAATAAGTTATGCCTTGACACACCTTCTATACATGGATGATTGAAATTATTTGCTCCTTCATCAGCAAACCTAAAGCAATTAATTCAAAAGATATAAACATGACGTTTGGACCAGATACATGCAGAGCATTAAATATAAAGAAAAGTGCAATAGAGCTAATAGAATACAAAACAGAGCAGCAGGATACAATACAACTGGTGGATGAATATAAGACATGTAAGTATCTGGGATATTAACAAGCAAAGAAAATAGATCATAGTGTGATAAACGAAAAACTTTTGACAGAATTTTCTCCAAGGCTTAAGAAAATCTTAAGAAAGGCTTAAGGCAATAAACACTTTCACTGTAACCATAATAACATATTCTTTTGGTATAATATCTTGGTCAGAAACTGATCTGGAAAGTATACAAAAAAAAGAACTGAATGACAAATTTCAGAAAAATTATGTACATTTAAACATGTTTAGATGAATATGACCGGACACAGAATGGAGAAGAGGAATAACGGACATTAAAAATCTACACAACAGTCAGATAAAACTTCTAAGGATAAACTTCCATCAACAAAAACAGAATTCAGCACTCCATGTCAGCATATGCAATTCTGATAAGAAGTACACACCTCTAAATTTAAATGGGAGCTCAAGCCAGAAAAATGAAGAAATTACCACTATTGAAGAAATAGTTAACCAATGGAAGAGCATAATCCTCCATGGAAGACATCCCCATGATCTGAGCAGACTAGATGTCGACAAGACAGTGTCGAATGCCTGAGCCAGAGTTGGAGACCTTTCCCCAGAAATAGAAGCACTACAGGACCAGGTGGTTAACACAAAAAAAAGATCAAAAATGCATGATAAAAGACCAAAAAATTCAAGACGATAAATGTAGAAAATGCCCAGAAAACCAGAAACAATCCCAACACATTGCAAGATCCTGTAGCAGTTTAACTCAATCTGATTACTTAGACAGCCAGAATTGGTAAACATAATTCACCAAAATCTTATTTTAAAATACCAACTCATAAAAAGGAATCGTATTTTACTATAAATACAAGCCTGATCCAGTTTTAGAAGCAGAATTCCATAAATTATATTATGACTGATCCATTTTTACAATCTATAATAACCATCTGGATGTAATAATGCAGGATAAACAAGCAAGAACAACTTATTTAATAGATATAGCCATTCCAAACACAGATAACATACTGAAATCAATAAGTGAAAAACACCAGAAATATGCTGAATTAATAGAGGAAATTGCAAGACTTTGGAACATGAACAGGGTATGCATTGTCCCAATAGTAATATCCACAATCGGTATCATCCCACAGTCACTACACAATAGCATTAAACAATTAGGGCTACACAGTAATATCTATGTAAATCTTCAGAAAGCCACAATACTAAACACCACTAGAATAGTTCTAAAGTTCCTGGCAATTGACAAATGAGTGGGCTATGCCCGTACCTCAGGTTTTAACAGCTTGAGCTGAGAAAAAAATAACGAATACTACCAATAATAGTGTATTGATAGAGCACCTTTGTTACAGACTATGTAGTTCAAAGTGCTTTACAGTGGGGTAAAGTACAAACATGAAAATAAAAAACATAAAATATTGGTTAAAATCTAGTTTAATTTAATAAGCTTAGAGCAGGTACTTAAAAATGTCAACTGAGTCGTATCCCACATTGAGTTCCACAGATTAGGGGTGTATTTCAAAAAAGTGACCTCCCAATGACTGTTTGAGGGAGACTGACAGAAGACTGGCTCTACAGTTTGCCCTGGTCCACTTCAGCACCTTAACTGGTGAACTGGTAGTGTCTTTTTTCATAACTAATTTAAAACTAGCAGAATGACGGTGACTGGACCCAATGTGCTGATCAATGAACACTTCTGCTACATGACCGTCCTCATGCTTTAGGAGGAGGCCCAGTGTCACACCCTCTCTAGTATGTCCTTCTATATGTTGACTAAGGAACCTTTCTTGGACACAGTCCACAAATTGCACCCTGTCCAAGCCTTTCACACTAAATTATCGAACATAGAACATAAAAACCATACAGAACAGCACAGGCCCTTCGGCCCACAATGTTGTGCTGACCCTTTAACCTACTCCAAAATCAATCTAATCCTTCCCTCAACAATAGCCCATAATTACCTATCTAAGAGTTTCTTAAATGTCCCTAATGTATCTGCCTCTACCATCAACCCTGGCAGGTCGTTCCACGCATCCACCATTCTCTGAGTGGAAAACTTACCTCTCACATCCCCGTATATTCTTCTCCAAGTCTATGACTATGCAGTCGATCTATACCTCATCATCTTGTACACCTTTTATCAATTCACCTCTCGACCTCCGCTTCAAAAAGAGAAGCCCGAGCTTGCTCAGCTTATTCTCATAGGACATGCTCTCCAATGCAGGCAGCTTCCCAGTAAAGAAACTTAGTTCTGACACCTCCCCGCCCCCACCCAAACTGTATTTTCCTCCAATCACCTTAATCTTATTTAGTTAGGCCCCCTCGTATTAGCCATTTCCTCTCTGGGATAAAGCTTCTGGCTTTCGACATCTCACATCATGGAGGCGAATTTGCACCAAAAAGACCCAGGGGCTTGGGGAAGACTCGGTCATCGGTTGTGTGCATTCTCTGCAGATTCTCACCTGGGGCTTGCGGAACCTGAAGAGCTACCAGCTGTCCAGTGTGTCCTCGCCCAGCCTCATCGTGGAGTGCGGGGGAGAGATGGTTCAGTCCTGCGTCATTAAGAACGCCAAGAAGAACCCTAACTTCAGCACGTCCGTCCTCTTCTTCGAAGTGGTGAGTGACTTCGCAGCTATCTGCTGTGTCCCCAGGTCTCAGAGGGCTGATGGGGAAACCCCTTCCGTCCAAGTCAAGTCATTGGTTGGTGGTGATGTGCACATGTACGGTGAGATAAAAGTGTAATGAACAGCTTCCTTGGAGCAGTAGCACAGGCAAGTAGATTCAGAATCAGAATCAGGTTTATTATCACCATCTAATATGACAGGAAATGTGTCATTTTGCAGCAGCAGTACAGTACAAGAAAAAAAATTACTAGAAATTACAAAATAAAGAAAATGAAATAATGTCTGTTCATGAAAACTGATGGCATAGGAGAAGGAGCTGTTCCTGAAACATTGATTGTGGGTCTTTAGGCTCCTGTATTTCCTCCTTTATGGTAATAATGAGCAGAGGGCATGTCCCAGCTGACTAAGGTCCTGAAAGATGCTGCCTTTCTGAGGCAGCAGCTCTCAAAGATGCCCTTGATGGTGGGGAGGCTAGTGTCCATGATGTCGACAACGCTCTGATCTTGTGCTTTGGAGCCTCCATACCAGATGTTGATGCAACAAGTTAGGAATGTTCTCCATGGTACATCTGTAGAAATTTGTGAGTCTTTGCTGCCATACCAAATTGTGTACAGTGGATCCCAGTTAAAATGACTCATTTTGGCCCAACTAAGCGACTGCCCTAGTTAGTAGAAGTTCAAGGAAATAGGTAAAATGATGTAAAAAGCCAAACTACTGTTTAAATGAGTAACCAGTTGTATTACCACAGTACTATAAAACTGTGTAATAGTTCATAATAGTTATTGACGGAAGAATTCATCCAGTGTACACTGCCATGTTCTTTTCATTGAACAAAAGAAATTGTAAATGACAAAATCTGTGCAGACTCCTAGTGTAGGTAATGGACTGCCTTCATCGCCTTCCTGCATGAAATAGTTGGAATCCAACAATAAACTTCCTGGCATCCTGTGCAGTCACTAACTCAGGTTCAGATGTGCTTTTGAATTGGTGTCTGTCGGTGCTAATGGAAAATATAACACGAGTAAACACAGCTAGCGCCACGTAAAAGTGGTTTGTTCTAAGCACATTCAGCAACTAATGCTAGTTAGATATCGCTCGGCAACAATCTTGTGTCCCAATTAAGCGGCATAGTGTCCCAAGTAAAGGAAGGGAATCCCGACTATTTTCTCGATTAGTTTTAGTTTCTTTAAGTTTCTCAAATAAGCAGCTGACCAATTAACTAATGGCACAATTAACTGGAATCCACTGTATATATAAACAGTGAATAGAAAAAAAAGTGTGCAAACAGGCATTAGTGTAAGAAGTGTGCACAGAGACAAGTCCATGGTTGTGCAAGAGGTGGTCCATAGTTTTCTGTTGCCATGGTAGTGTTAGGGTTGTGTAGGTCTGTTTAGGATCTCAGTGTTGCAGGAAAGTCTTGATGGTGTTGGACTTCAGGGCTGTGTACCTGCTGCTTGACAGTATGAGTGAGAGCATCAGCATCAGAATCAGATTTAATACCACCAGCATATGTCATGAAATTTGTTAAATTAGTGGCAATACATGATGGCATAGAAAAAATCAATATCAATTACAGTGAGTGCATGTATTTATGTATATTAAATAGTTAAATTAAAAAATAGTGCAAAAACAGAAACAAATGTGAATTAGTGTTCATTGGTTCAATGTCCATTTAGGAATCGGATGGCAGAGGGGAAGATCCAGATAGTGGGGGTCCATGATGATAGATGTTGCCTTCCTGTAATGCTGTCAGTGGTCGGGAGAGTTGTGAAACTCCTCATCTCTCCCAGTCTTAGATCTCCTTCAGTCACTGCCCACCCCGGACACCCTCTCTTCTCCCATCAGGCAGAAGATAAAACAGCCTGAATCCTGGAAATGCTCTGCTTGAGACCACAGGAAACTGCAGAGATTTGTGGGCACAGCTCAGCACATCACAGAAACCAGCCTCTCCTCTACAGACTCGACATCAGAACTGAGTGTGGAGGGGAGGTAGCCAGTGTAAGGAGGCAAAAGAGAGGAGTGGCAAGTGATGGGAAGGTGTGTGAAGGGAATTGAACTCAGACACTTTTGTGATTATCCAATATTTCTGTGTTTAATGCCCTTCTGCTTAACATAAGAGAAGAGTCTGATGTCCCTGGGTCTGTACTTGGAGTTCAGGAAAGATATGGAAGGATCTCTTTGAAACCTACCGGCTACTAAAAGGCCTGGATAGAGTGGGCATGGAGATGATGTTTCCATTAGTCGGTGGGTCCAGGACCAGAGGGTACAACTTCAGAAGAAGGGAATAAACCTTTAAAACTGAGATGAGGAGGAATTCCATTAGCCAGAGGACGGTGAATCTATGAAATCCAAGGCCAATTTAAGTGTGATAGGCTCTTGTTGATAAGGGCATCAAGGATTGCAGGGAGAAGGTGGGAGAATGGGAAAGAGCAAAGAAAGAAAATCAGCTGTAATTGAATAGCAGAGCAGCCTCAATGGGCCGAATGGCCTAATTCTGCTTATATGCATTATAGTCCTTCCAACCAACTTCTCTATGTCCTCAGCGTTTACCGAAGGAGGAGCTGTATGCTCCACCCATCAGCATCAAAGTGATTGACAACAGGCAGTTTGGGAGACGGCCGGTCGTGGGCCAGTGCACCATCAGGTCTCTGGAAGAATTCTACTGTGACCCATACACAGAGAAGAGAGATATGACACCTCTTCTGGCTGGTAAGAGATTACAGAGCTGTCTATTGCGTCTACTAATATAACTTCTCACAGATGCATGCCAGCTAAACAACAACTTACATTGAAGTAACACCACTGAGGCGGGGGTTGGGGGCATGGTGGTGTAACAGTTAGCATAATTGTTTACAGCACCAGAGATCAGGGTTCAATTCACGCCACCGTCTGCAAAAAGTTTGTATACTCTCCTTGTGACCACATGCGTTTCCTCCTAGTGCTCCAGTTTCCTCCTATATTCCAAAAACATATGAGTTAGGGTTGGTGAGTTGTGGGCATGCTACGTTGGCACTAGAAATGTGGCTATTTTTGGGTTGTCCCAGCACATCCTCAATGCAAATAACACATTTCACTCGATGTTACATTGCATGTGTCGCAAATAAAACCAACCTTTAATCTTTAACATGGCAGCACTCAAAGATGTCGGAGAAACTCAACGAGTCAGGGAGGGAAAGGGACTTGATATTGTGGTTTAAGATCCTTTATTTGGATGTGCTTTTGCTGGAGTAAGGAAACATCTGCTAGAGGAACTCAACGGGTCGAGTGGCATCTGTGGGGAGAAAGAAATTGTTGACGTTTTGCATCCTGACGCTGGGTTTCAACCCCAAATGTTAACACTTTGGCATGTCACCTCTGCCCCTTTTTAACCTTTATCGATGCGCAATAGAAAGCATCCTATGTCGATGCATAGTGACTTAGTACGACAATGTTCTGTACGTGATCGCAAGAAAACACAGAGTTGTGGACGCCACTCAGCACATCTCAGAAAGCAGTCTCCCCGACGTGGATTCTATCTGCACTTCCCGCTTCATTAGTAAAACAACCAACATAATCAAAGATCCACCCTGAACATTCTCTCTTCTTCGCCGCCCCATTGGGCAGAAGATACAAAAGCCTGAAAGCCCATACCACCACAACTGGTCGTCTCCCAGATGATCTGTGGTCAAATACCTTAATGATGATGGCAGAGAATACAGCTCCTTCGGTAAACTCTGAGGGTAAAGAGAAGTCTGAAAGGCCATAGGACATAGGACCTGATGAAGTGTCTCGGCCTGAAACATTGACTGTTTATTCCCCTGCATAGATGTTGCCTGACCTGCTGAGTTCCTCCAGTATTTTGTGTGTTGCTCAAGATTTTAGAGTCGCTTGTGTTTATGATCAAAGTTCAAAGTACATTTATTGTCAAAGTACATATTTTTCACCATATACAACCTGGAGATTCATTTTCTTGTGGGCATACTCAATAGATCCATAATAGAATCAATGAAAAAGACCACACCAATTTTGGCTTTCAATGAGGGTGGAAAAGATAACAAACTGTGCAATTACAAAAAGAAAGAAATAATAAAAATATATAAATAAGCAATAAATATTGAGAATGTGAGATGAACAGTCCTTGAAAGAGAGTCCATAGATTGTGAGAACATTTCAATGATGGGACAAGTGAAGCTGAGTGAAGTTGTTCTATTTGGATCAGGAGCCTGATGGTTGAGAGTTAATAACTGTTCCTGAACCTGGTGGTGTGAGTCCTGAGGTTCCTGTACCTTCTTCCTGATGGCAACAACAAGAAGAAAGCATGACCAGGGTGGTGGGGGTCCCTGATAATGGATGCTGCTTTCCTGCAACAGTGCTCCATGTAGATGTGCTCCATGGTGATAGGGCAGGCTGTATCCAACACGTTTTGTAGGATTTTCCGTTCAAGGTTGTTGGTGTTTCCATATCAGACTGTACTGCAGCCAGTAAATATACTCTCCACTGTACATCTATAGAAGTTTGTCAAAGTTTCAAATGTCATGCTGAATCTTCGTAAACTCCTAAGGAAGTGGAAGCACTGCCCTACTTTCTTCGAAGTTGCACTTAGATGCTGGGCCCAGGACAGGTCCTCTGAAGTGATAACAGTGAGGAATTTAAAGTTTCTGCTTCCCTCCGCCTCTGATCTCATGGACTGTCTCATGGACCCCCGGTCTCCTCCTCCCGTAGTCAATAAGCAGCTCCTTGGTCTTGTTGACATTGAATGAGAGGTTGTTGTTGTGACACCACTCAGCCAGATTTTCAATCTCCCTTCTATATGCTGATTTGTCACCACCTTTGATCCGGCCTATGACTGTAGTGTCATCAGCAAACTTGAGTATGCCATTGGAGCTCTGCTTAGCCTCACAGTCATAAGGGTAAAGCGAGTAGAACAGGGGGTAAAGCACACAGCCTTGTGGTGCACCTCTGCTGATGGAGATTTTGGAGGAGATGTTGTTGCCAAATGACTGGGATCTGCAAGTATGGAACTCGAGGAGCCAGTTGAACTCTTGGGCCCCTCTGTTCTACAACACATCCTGGGGCCTTACACATCACTGTGAAAGTCCTAGCTAAATTTGACTTCCCAAAATCAACATTTTGCATTAAACTGAATTTGCTATTCCTTGGCCCACTTATCCTGCTGATCAAGAAACTTTAGATAATCTTCTTCGTTGCCCACCATGTCACCTATATTAATGTCATCTGCAAAATTACTGAATATTCCTTTCACATTCTTTTCCAAATCGTTGACATAGCTGACAAACAGCAGCGGGTCCCTTACTGACCTCTGAGGCAGGAACCTACTTCAAAATTCAAAGTAAAGTTATTATCTAAATACATATGTATCACCATATATTGCCCCGTGATTCATTTTATTGTGGGCATTCACAGTAGATACAAAGAAACATTGGCTTTTATTATTGGTTTTTATTGAGATAAGCAGGGTATAGACCATTCCGGTGCTTCGAGCTTCGCCGGCCAGCAATCACTGATTTAACCCTAACTTAATCAGGGGACAGTATGCAATGCCAGATTAACCTGGAAGTTGGTACGTCTTTGGACTGTGGGAGGAAACCAGAGCACCCAGAGGAAACCCACATGGTCACGAGGGGATACATACAAACTCCAACCTGGGTCGTTGGTACTGTAAAGCATTGTGCTAACCACTGCACTGCTGTGTCCACAATAGAATCAATGAAAAACTACTCATAAACAAAGATGGACAGACAACCAATGTGCAAAAGACAATAAATTGTGCAAAAAGAAAAACTAATAATAATAATAATAATAGATAAATAAGTTATAAATAGTATTGGGAACATTAGCTGTGGAGTCCTTGAAAGTGAGTCCATAGGTTGTGAAATGAGCTTAGTGTCGAAGTGAGTGAAGTTACCTATGTCAGTTCAGGAACCTGATGGTTGAGGGGTAATGCAGCAGGCCAGGCAGCCTCTCTAGGAGGAGGTACAGTCGACGTTTCAGGCCGAGACCCTTCGTCAGGACTAACTGAAGGAAAAGTTTTCCTTCAGTTAGTCCTGACGAAGGGTCTCGGCCTGAAACGTCGACTGTACCTCCTCCTAGAGATGCTGCCTGGCCTGCTGCGTTCACCAGCAACTTTGAGGTATGTTGCTTGAATTTCCAGCATCTGCAGAATTCCTGTTGGTTGAGGGGTAATAACTGTTCCTGAACCTGGTGGTGTAGGACTCGAGGCACCTGTACTTTCTTCCTGAGGGCAACAGTGAGAAGAGAGCATGAACTTGATCGTAGGGGTCCTTGATGATGGATGCTGCTTTCCTGTGACAGAGCTTCCTTGCAGATGTGCTCAATGTTGGGCACAAGTTCTGAGAAAAACCCTTCCCCCATCACTCCCTGCCTAATATCAAGCCAATGCGTATCCAATTAGTCAGCTCTTCCTGGATTCTATCTGCTTAACCTCTCCTTGTAGGACAATCCTCTCTTCCCAGTCATAGGTGCCTGGAGCACGCTGTCAAGGGCAGTGGTGGAAGCAGTGATGATAATGGCATTTGACAGACACATGAACAGGCAGAGGTTGAATGGATATAGACCATGTGTAGGTTTCTGAGCAGTCCATCTACACTACCTTACTATTTTTGCTCTCTTTCTGCACTGCTTATTTGTTAAAATATATTTTTTACTGTAACTCATAGTATATCTTATGTATTGCAATGTATTGCTGCTGCAAAACAACAAATTTCATGACATACACTGAGTGTGTTTCTGTATGTTCATGGTCTTCTGCTGCTGTAGCCCATCAACTTCAAGGTTCAACGTGTTGTGTGTTCAGAGGTGCTCTCCTGCTCACCACTGTTGTAATGTGTGGTTATTTGAGTTACTGTCACCTTCCAGTCAGCTTGAAACAGTCTGGTCATTCTCCTCTCACCTCTCTCATTAACAAGGAATTTTCACCCACAGAATGGCCAATCACTGGATATTTTTTGTTTTTTTCACACCATCCTCTGTAAACTCTAGAGACTATTCTGCATGAAAATTCCAGGAGAAGAGTATGTTCTAAGATGCACAAACCACTCCATCTAGCACCAGCAGTCATTCCATGGACAATGTCTCTTAGATCACATTTCTTCCCCATTCTGATGTTTGGTCTGAACAACAACTGAACCTCTTGACCATGTCTGCAAGCTTTTATGCATTGAGTTGCTGCCACGTGATTGGCTGATTAGATATTTGCATTAATGAGCAGGTGTACCTAATAAAGTGGCCAATTGTGTAAGTCTGTGATTATAAACCTGATTCTAATTTTAATTCAAATGCAGCTTAAATTGGCATCATGGTCAGCATAGACACTGTGGGCTGAATGAATGTTTCCTGTTCTGTACTGGTCCTATGTGTTAAATTCAAATGCTCATACAGACAACATCTACTACACTGTCTTCGGTCTTCAAAATTAGCTCCTTAAAAATCTCCATCAAGTTAAAACTAACTTAAATATGCAACCTACAGACTCACTTTCAAGCTCCACAACTCACATTCTCAGTATTATTTAATATACTGTATTAATATATGTATATTTGAGCTGTCTTTGTCAGACTGTTTCTTCCCCCCATAGACACTGCCTGACCTGTGTTGCTTAAGATTTTCAGCATTTGCAGAATCTCTTGTGTGTGACAAATTGTAATTCTAACAGCTCTAGACTGCCTCCACTGGAGAGAATGGGTAACTACAGTTCTCTCCCTTCTGTTTCCCCAGAAACTCGAAGTCTGTCTTTGCGGGATGACGTGCTGATTGACATTGATGACAGACAGCCTCTGATTCCCAGCCAGGTGAGGGTGTGCTTCAAACCTCTAAATGCACCCACAGCACAGGTGGAGGATGCTGCTGGGATCTGCATATGCATGGACACTTTGTGTTCTGTGTGCTGACTTTGACTGCTGTTGTGTGGTAATGGCTTGCTGAATGTCTGAACCATTCATGTTGTACCTTCCCCTTGAATAGTGCTATGGGCTGTCCTTTTTGGGATTCAGGCAGAATCTGTAAGGAGCAAAACAAGTTTCACGGAATAAAGCTGTACACCACAGAAAGAGGCCCTTCATCCCATCCAGTCCATGCCAGCATAATCTTCTGCTTACTCCCATCGACCTGCATCTGGAAAATAGCATTCCAAACCTCTCCCATCCATGTAACTATTCAATCTTCTCTGAAATTTTACAATCAAACCCTCACCCACCACTTCCAATGGCTGGTTGTTCCATACTGTCACCACCCTCCGACTGAAACAGTTCCCCCTCAAATTCCTCTGAAATGTGCACCACAGTGGTGTAGCGGTTAGCACAATGCTATTACAGCTGGGGGGGGGGGGTCATTTCTGACTTCATCTGTAAGGGGTTTGTACATTCTCCCCGTGGAATGCATGGGCTTTCTCTGGGTCCTCTGGTTTCCTTCTACCAAAGACATACAAATTAGTAGGTTAATTGGTCATTGTAAATTGTTCTGTGATTAGTCTAGGGATAAATCAGGGGTTCCTGTGCAGAGTGCCTTGAAGGCTTCACAGGGCCAATTCCTCACTGTATTTCTAAATAAAATAAAAGTAATAAGAATTTCATCTTTCACCTTAAACCTCTAGTTCTAGTCTCTGGGTTAATTTTAGATCTGTCAAACTGAACTCAATGTCCCATCTGACACCTAATTAACGTTTTACACCTCCTCTCTTATCCTAATACTCTCCCTGCTTATCCTCATCGTCCTCTTTTACCCCTTCTCTTTTCCTATCACCTCCCTCTTGTTCCCTCCTCCTTCCCTTTCTCCTATGGTCCTCTCTCCTCTCCCATCAGATTCTTTCTTCTTCTGCCCTTCATCTTTTCCACCAATCACCTCCCAGCTTCTCACTTCATTCCTGTCCCCCACCCATGCATCTTCCCCCTTACCTGGCCTCACCAGTCACCTGCCAGCTTGTTCTCCTCTCCCTCCCTCACCTTCTTATTCTGGCTTCTTCCCTTTTCCTTTCCATTCCTGATGAAGGGTCTCGGCCTGAAATGTTGACTGTTTATTCATTTCCATAGGTTCTGCATGGCCTTCTGATTTCCTCCAGCATTTTGTGTGTGTGTGTGTGTTGCTCAAGGTTTTCAGCATCTGCAGAATCTCTTATGTTTATATTTTATACAGTTCTAGCACAATCCTTCCCTGAGAATTTCTCCTAATGTGACATCAGAGGTATCAATGGCAAAGTCAATGTTTAAAGTTTAAATTTATTTTCAAAGCGTTATGTCATCTCCAACCTTGAGATTCACCTTCTTGCACTCAGCCACAAAACAGAGAAGCTCAATAGAATTCACTAAACACCACAGACAACCAGGTATTCAATTTGCAAAAGAGGACAAATCATGCAAACAGCAAACAAAAAGAAAAAAAAATACACAGGGAACATGAACTACAGAGTCCACGGCTGCGGAGCCCGGACAGGTCTGAGGTGAGGGAAGCCCATCCAGAAGTCCGATGGCTGTAGGGCAACAGTTTGTAAATTTTCAGTGGTACTCACTGAGATTTGTCTTGTTAATTATAGCTTCTGCCTGAGTGGGGTACAAGCTAAATGACTGGGTGGAAAGGTGCAATGTAGATCCTTCAAAAGTAACGTTCATTTTGGAATTTTGCAGGAGATCACGTTTGAGCAAATGTGGAAGCAGGCTGTCAAGGGGGTGGGTGGGCACTCATGGCTGGGTCAGTATCCCTTTCCTCCTCTTAGACCAGAAGACATTGGAGCAGAGTTAGGCCATTCAGCCCTTCAAGTCTGCTCCACTATTCCATCATGGCTCATTTATTTTCCCTCTCAACCCCATTCTCCTGCCTTCTGCCTGTAAACTTTCATGTGCTGACTAATCAAGAAGCTATCCACCTCCACTTTAAATATACAGCCATCCGTAGCAATGAATTCCACAGATTAACCACCCTCTGGCTAAAGAGATTCCTCTTCATTTCAGTCCTAAAGAGACGTCCTTCTATTCTATCCTAGATTCCCCATTATTGGAAACATCACCTCCACATTCGCTGTATCTCGGCCTTTCAATATCCAGTAGGTTTCAATGAGATACAGCTATAGTCATGGCAAAGTACAGCACAGAAACAGGCCCTTCAACCTATCTAGTCTGTGCCGAGCCATTTAAGCAGCCTACTCCCATCGACTCCTACCTATCCAAACTTCTCTTAAACATTGAAATTGAGCTCATATGCACCACTTGCGTTGGCAGCCATTCCAGACTCTCACAGTCCTCTGAGTGAAGAAGTTTTCCCTCATGCTCTCCTTAAACTTTTCACCTTTCACCCTTCAGGCATGACCCCTGGTTGTAGTCCCACCTAACCTCAGTGGGAAAAGCCAGTTTGCATTTACCCTATCTATGCCCCTCATAACTCTGAACCATATAACCATATAACAATACAACACGGAAACAGGCCATCTCGGCCCTTCTAGTCCGTGCCGAATGCTTACTCTCACCTAGTCCCACCGACCTGCACTCAGCCGAGAACCCTCCATTCCTTTCCTGTCCATATATCTATCCAACTTAACTTTAAATGACAACATGGAACCTGCCTCAACCACTTCTGCTGGAAGCTCGTTCCACACAGCTACCACTCTCTGAGTAAAGAAGTTCCCCCTTGTGTTACCCCTAAACTTTTGCCCTTTAACTCTCAAATCATGTCCCCTTGTTTGAATCTCCTCCACTCTCAATGGAAAAAGCCTATCCATGACAACTCTATCTATCCCCCTCATAATTTTAAATACCTCTATCAAGTCCCCCCTCAATCTTCTACACTCCAAAGAATAAAGACCCAACTTGTTCAACCTTTCTCTGTAACTCAGGTAACATTCTAGTAAACCTTCTCTCTACTCCCTCTATTTTGTTGACATCTTTCCTATAATTCGGTGACCAGAACTGTACACAATACTTGACACGATACTCCAAATTTGGCCTTGTACAATTTCAACATTACATCCCAATTTCTATACTCAATGCTCTAATTGATAAAGGCCAGCATACCAAAAGCTTTCTTCACCACCCTATCCACATGAGATTCCACCTTCAGGGAACTATGCACCATTATTCCTAGATCCCTCTGTTCTACTGCATTCTTCAATGCCCTACCATTTACCATGTATGTCCTATTTTGATTAGTCCTACCAAAATGTAGCACCTCACATTTATCAGCATTAAACTCCATCTGCCATCTTTCAGCCCACTCTTCTAACTGGCCTAAATCTCTCTGCAAGCTTTGAAAACCTACTTCATTATCCACAACTCCACCTATCTAAGTATCATCTGCATACTTACTAATCCAATTTACCACCCCATCATCCAGATCATTATACCGCTATCAAATCTCCTCTTAATTTTCTACGTTCCAAGGAATAAAATCCTAACTATTCATCCTTTCTTTATACCTCAGGTCCTTCAGTCCCGGCAAGAGATTTTTTATATTTATCTTAATTATTTCAGCACAGCGTTACTAGCCAAAGGGCCTGTCCTTGTGTTGTAGAACTGTGTTCTATATTCTGAATCCTTCTCCCATGCCCTTGATTCTCTCCCGTGTTCTTGATTCCTCAGCTCTGGGAAAAAGATTGTGCACAGACCCAGAGCAGGAAACACTTCTCATACATTAGCCATCTAGCTTTTGGTTCTGTTTGGGTATGCTCTGACTCAGCAGGGTGGGCTGTTGGAGGCGATCACTGGTGTTGTATTTGGGATTGGATGGAGGTACACTGTTGGACTCATCATGTGTTTATTCCAACCTTCAGCTGTTGTACTAACCCAACTAACCAGGACTTTTGATCTCCAGTTTCCAGGAAGCATGACCAGCTCAGGCCTGAGTAAATCCCTTTCCATGTCCAGTCTCCATGTATGTATGGTTTCATTTACATATCTTTAATGTGTGCATGTTTAATGATTCAGTAACCTGTCATACAGAGCTATCTTCTCTCTGGTCCTTGAGGTCTATGGTTTGGGAAATGATGTACTCCCCAGATCGCCAAAGACATCACAGGATCAAGAGTGCTATCATTCCAAAGTCATTACATAGCGTTTCTTTTCCTTTCAGACTCAGTTTCAGATTTATTTATCACATGTACATCGAAACATCTCTGACCTAATTCATGTTTTACACCCCATTACGCTCCCCTTTTCTCTGGTCCTTGAGGTCTATAGCTTCGGAAGCTTCTATGTGGGAAATCTTGAACTCCATGGATCACTGAAGACATCCCAGGATCAAGATACCAGCATTTCAACATCATTACTTATTGTTTCTTATCATTTCAGATTCAGATTTAGATTTATTATCACATGTACATCGAAACTTACAATGAAATTTGTTTACATCAGGGTTTCCAATCTTTTTAATGTCATGGAGCCTTAGCATTAACTGAAGGGTCAGGATGGGAACCCCTGCTTTCCATTAACAACCAACACATCCAACGATATGCTAGGAGTACACTGAGAGAGCTAGGGCTTTTCTCTTTGGAGTGGAGGAGGATAAGAGGTGCATTAATAGAGGTGTACAAGATGATAAGAAGCATACATCAGCGCACAGCCAGAGACAGAAATGGCTATTACAAGGGGGCATAATTTTACAGTGATTGGAGGAAAATATTGGTGGGTTATTAGAGGTAAGTCTTTACACAGACAGAGGGGGGGTGGTGTGGAAGGTGCTGGTGGTAGGGGCAGATGCATTAGGGACATAAGAAACTCTTAGTCACATGGATGGAAGAAAAATGGAGGGTTACATAGGAGAGAAGTCTTAGAGTGGGTCAAAAATCAGCACAATATCTTGGGCCGAAGGACCTGTTACCTCTCATCCTCCTTCACTCCAAAGAGAAAATCCCAAACTCACTCATCATATTGGAAATTGGATTGATGTTTCAGTTCGATGAATTTTCATCTGAAGTTGATTAAAAGCTGCACATGTTTTTTTTAATCCAGCAGAGAATGGGAGTGGGCAAAGTTGTCTGTGTGAGGGTGGAGATGGCGAGAGACTGAATGACACGATAGAATTGGTGCTGGCTGTCAGGGGCTGGCTGATTAATTGCAGCTGACCTGTCTGGAAGAGGTGTGAAACCAGGGTGAGAATGAGAGGGTACAGGAGATATGCCAAGGTAGTGCAGTGGTTTGCATGGCGCTATTACAGCTTGCTGCTTCCAAGTTCACAGTTCAATTCTGGTGTTTCCTGGAAGAAGTTTATACATTCTCACGGTGAGCATGTGGCTTTCCTCCACGTGCTCGTGTTTCCTCCGTGTGCTCGGGTTTCCTCACAGAATCCAAAGGTGTACTAGTTAGTAGGTTAATTTGATATTATAACTCACCCTGTGATTAGGCTAGGGTTAAACAGGTGGGTAATACATGCAAATTGGGAGACCGCATCGCCGAGCACCTACACTCCGTCCGCCAAAAAAAGTGGGATATCCTAGTGGACACCCGTTTTAATTCCACTTCCCATTCCCATTCCGATGTCTATCCATGGTCTCCTTCGGTGTCGCAATAAGACCACATTCAGGTTGGAAGAGCAACACCTTATATTCTGTCTGGGTAGCCTCCAACCTGATGGCATGAGCATCTATTTCTTGAACTTCTGGTAATAGCCCCCACTCCCCCCTCCTTCACCTTTCCCCATTCCCTTCTCTCTCTCTCTCTCTCACTTAATCTCCTTGCCTGCCCATCTCCTCCTCCTGGTGCTCCTCCCCCCTTTTCTTTCTTCCATGGCCTTCTTTCCTCTCCTATTCTCATCAAAACCTTTCAAATGTTGAAAGGCCTAGACAGAGTAGATGTGGAAAGGATGTTTCCCTTGGTGGGAGAGCCTAAGACAAGAGGGCACAGCCTCAGGATAGAGGGGCGTCCATTTTAAACAAAGATGTGGAGAAATTTCTTTAACCAAAGGGTGGTGAATTTGTGGAATTTTTTGCCACATGCAACTGTGGAGGCCAGGTTGTTGGGTGTATTTAAGGCAGAGATTGATAGATTCTTGATTGGACATGGCATCAAAGGTTACAGGGAGAAGGCTGGGAACAGGGGTTGAGGAGGAGAAAGAGAAAGGATCAGCCATGATTGAATGGTGGAGCAGACTGGATGGGCCAGATGGCCTAATTCTGCTCCCCTATGTCTTATGATCTTATTAGATTCCCCCTTCTCCAGCCCTGTATCACCTTCACTAACCAACTTTCCAATTCTTTACTTCACCCCTCCCCCTCCCAGTTTCACCTATCACCTTGTGCTTCTCCCTCTTCCCTCACCACCTTCTAAATCTATTCATCTTTTTTCTCCAGTTCTGCTGAAGGGTCTCAGCCTGAAACGTCGACTGTACTCGTTTCCATAGATGCTGCCTGGCATGCTGAGTTCCTCCAACATTTTGTGTGTGCGTGTGTGTGTGTGTGTGTGTGTGTGTGTGTGTGTTGCTTGGAATTCCAGTACCTACAGATTTTCTCTTGTTTTTGACTAAACAGGTGGGTTCCTGGGCAACGCGACTCAAAGGACCTATTCTGTACTGTGTTTCAAAGTAAAGTAAAATAAAATAATACAATTCTGTACTGAACTGTGAGATATAGGACACCACAGTTGCAGGAGATCTGAAATAAAGAAAAGAATATTGAAAACAGGTAGCATTGGTGGAGAGAGGAAACCAGCGTTAATGTAGTAGATTGCATCTGGACTGGCCAGGCGAACTGGAAAGGCTAGTTATTTGAAATAGTTAAATTCAGTGGAGTGTGAAACTTGGTGGAAGTTCAGTGCTCTGTGTTATGTTGCTATGGGTTGTATTGGAGCAGAGTGTGAGGTCTGTGAAAGGAGATCGGAACTAAACACTCCCAAAGGAGCTAGTGTCCAAAAAGGGAAAACAATTGCTGTGCAAAAGGGACCCATGCGGAGGGGATGCCTAACACATCCGACTGCTCTTTCTAATCACCTCATCTCTCTCTTTCACTACAACTACAGCTCCCTCAAAATGCTAATCATTAAGTTCTTAGCCTTAACCTGTACTCTGCTAATCCTCCCCCTCCCTCCACTTCTTCCCCTTCCTCCTCTGAAACCCTCCTTCTCTCCCTCTCTTTGCTCCTTCCCTCTCCACACTCCCTTCATTCTCCTTACCCCTCTCCCTCATACTCCCGCTTCTCCCCTTCCCCCTCCTCTCTTCTTCCTCCTCCACCACTCCCCCAACCCCTCCTCCTCTCCTCCTTCCTGACCCCCCTTCCCCTTCCCCATTCTACTTACCTCCATTTTTCTCCCTTCTTCCTCCTCCTTTCCTCTTCCCACTGCTCTCTCCTCCATTCTCCCCACTCTGCCTTTCTTCCTCCTCCCTCTCCCTCTTTGCTTTCCCCCCTCCATCCTCCTCCTTCCACAGCGTTCCGTCGCCTCAGATGCCACCTGACCTGGATTTATTCTGGATTCCTGGCAGCCAATCTCTCTGATTTCTCAATTCCATTGTGCCTTTTCCTCTCATTCTCATCTCCTCTCTTACTTACACCTTTCTATAGATGGACAAGTTACAACCTTTCCTTGCCCTCTCTCAGCCAGCACCTCTATCTCTTCTCTCATTCAGTCCCTCTCTCTCTGCTCCCTGTCACAGATGCTCCCTTTAGATCCACCAACACTGTTCCTCCTCTGCAGCTTACAACATATCAGTCGTGAACCTCACCCAGATCTAACGAGACATCTTCCATCTGAAACGTGAACTGTTTCTCTCCCCACAGAAGCTTCCTGACCTGCAGGGGATCTCCAACTACTCCTGTTCCTAAATCAAGTTCAAGTTTATTGTTGTCATGGGCAGACGCTTCCAGGGTGTAAATGCCATAAAAATGTGCTTTTTGCACCATTATAAACATGGCAAATGTATATGCATCGTCATTATTATGTGCCAAGCCTAAAGGAAACTGTACTAACAGAGGTCTATAACATTGTGAGAGAGGCATAGACAGAGTAGATAGAAGCTTTTTCCATGGTGGGGGACAGGGGCATTTCAACAGAATAGGCTTTTCCAGCCCTTCAAGCTGCCCCGCCCCAGCAATCCCCCGATTTATCTCCTAGCATAATCACGTGACAATTTGCAATGACAATTAACCTACCAACCGGTACGTCTTTGGACAGTGGGAAGAAGCCAGAGCACCTGAAGAAAGGCCATGTAATCATGGGGAGAATGTAGAACCTCCTTAAAGACAGAGGTGGGAATTGAACCTGGGTCACTGGTACTGTAAAGCATTGTGCTAACCACTATGCTACTCTATCACCCAATAAGTACTGAATATTATTATTATATGTGGAGGCCAATACATTGGATGCATTTAAGGCAGATATAGATAGGTTCTTGAATAACCAGGGCATCAAAGGGTATGTGGAGAAGGCAGGGGAGTTGGGATGACTGGAAGAATTGGATCAGCCATGATTGAATGGCGGAGCAGACTCGGTGGGCTGAATGGCCTACTTCTGCTCCTATATCTTATGGTCTTAAAAAGGGAGCAAAATAGTGAGATAGTGTTCATGGGTTCATGGACCATTCAGAAATCTGATGGTGGAAGAGAATAAGCTGTTCCTGAATTGTTGAATGTGTGTCCTCAGGCTTCTGTATCTCCTCCTTGATGGTAGCAATAAGAAGAAGGCATGTCTTGCGTGATGGGGGTCCTGAATGATTGAGGCATTGACTTTTGAAAATGCTCTCGATGCTGGGAGGTTAACTTCACAAATCTTGTGAAATTTTGTCAAACAAAGATGTTTCTAGGACTGGAGAACCTGAGTTATAAGGAAAGATTGAATAGGTTAGGACTTTATTCCTTAGAATGTAGAAGATTGAGAGGAGATTTAGAGGTATACAAAATTATGAGGGGAAGAGATAGAATATATACAAGTAGGCTTTTTCCATTGAGATTGGGTGGGACTGCAACTAGACGTCATAGGTCAAGGATGAAAGGTGAAAAGTTGAAGGGGAACATGAGAGGAAACTTCTTCACTCAGTGGGTGGAGTGAGCTGCCAGTGCAAATAGTCCATGAAAGATCGATTTCAATGTTTAAGCAAAGTTTGATTAGGTACATGGATAGTAAGGGGACGGATGGCTATGATCCTGGTGCAGGACAATGGGAGTAGGTAGTGTGAATGGTTTGCAATGGACTAGATGTGCTGAAGTGCCTGTTTTTTTGTGTTATACTTTTCTGTGAATTTATGACTCTATGTTTCAATCAACTCAGTCTTTTAAACCTCAGGGAACTTGGACTCAATCAGTAAAACCTACGTCATAATTTAGCCTGCTTGACCTGTTCAATCTGAGCAGAGCTGAGCCCAACACTACCTCACCAACACATTAACATCAAATTAGAATCAGATTTATTACCACTGATTTGTATGACGTGACATTTGTTGTTTATTGGCAGCAGTGTAGTACAAAGACATAGAATTACTACAGATTGCAAAATAAATAAATAAATAGTGTGTATAATGGAGCAAATGAGGTAGTGTTTATGGACTGATCAGAAATCTAATGGTGGACAGAAATAAAAAAAAAGTAAAGACATGGGAGCAAATCAGAAAGTACAAACTAAGTGAGGCACGAGGGATAGGATTTCCCTGATGGCCTCTTCAGAGACTCCCTGTGCTGTCTGTGTGGAGTTTGGCACGTTTCCCCTGTGACCACATAGGTTTCCTTCCTAAAAGAATAGGACAGAATAGAACGTTATTGTCATTGTTCAAGACAACAAGATTGCAGTACTTCTCCAGTTCGTGCAAAACAGGTACTTACAATGCCTGTGGTATGGCTTAATTTTTAAAAGGTCCCATGTTTACATGCAACGAGTGATTTCAATAGTCCATAACCCTCAAAGGCCACTGGCGAGCCGGGGTGTAGCATTATTCAGCTGCACGACAGCCCTCGGGAAGAAACTGTTTCTCAGTCTTACTGTCTTGGCTATGGTGTTTCTGTATCTCCTACCAGATAGCAGGGAGTTAAACAGACAGTGTCCGGGATGGGATGGGTCTTTAATGATGCTACAAACGTCCCATAGGCATCAAGAGTTGTATATTGTGCCCAGGTCTGGTAGTTCAGTCCCAACGATGTGCTAAGCTGTCCTAATCACCCGTTGGAGTGCCAAAGACACGTGGGTTCATGGGTTACCTTGGCACTGACAGTTGTGTGATGGCTACCATAGCATTTACAGTGCCAGTCACCCGGTTCAATTCCTGCTACTGTCTGTAAGGAGTTTGTACTTTCTCCCTATGACCATGTGGGTTTCATCCACGTGCTCTGACTTGCAAGACATACTGGTTAGTAGGTTAGTGGGCATTGTGGGTTGGTTGGGCCAGGAGGGAGTGTTACTGTGCTGTATCTCTAAATCAAAAAATAAAAATAAATAAAAATAATTCCAAATCAGAATCAGATCTCTTTGCAGATTACCAAATCTACAATAAATTACAAAGATACTTAAGTAGTGTTGGAAAAGGGAATAATGAGGTAGCGTTCCTGAAATGTGATGGCGGAGGGGAAGCAGCTGTCCCTGAGTAATATTATAGTGGCTAACTAATCTACAATACTGCATGACTTTGGGCTGTGGGAGGAAACCCAGGCGATCACAGGGAAATGTGCAAATGCCACACAAATAACAGCAGAGGTCAGGATCAAACCTGGGTCACTGAAACTATGAAGCAGAGGTGCCCAGTGGTACTAATCTAGGGATCCATAGGCAGCATCTGCTGTAGAATTAGAAATGTATATTACTGTGAAAAGGTCTTATGCATATATATATATGTAACAAGCATACCTGAGATATTTGCACATTACTGTAGTAATTTTATGCATTGCACTGTACTACTGCCACAATAACAAAGCAAACTTCATGACATATGTGAATGATGATAAACCTGATTCTGATATGGGTCTCTATTGTGGATTGAGAGTGGGAAGCGGGGGCATGGAGAGGGGAATCACAGTTGGGAAAAAGGGAAGGGAGAAGGGAGGAGCAGGAGGCACCAGAGAGACATTCTGTAATGATCAATAAACCAATTGTTTAGGATCAAATAACCTTGCCTGGTGTCTCAGGGCTGGGTGTGTCTGCACCTACGCCACCCCACCCCTGGCACCCCTTCTCTGCCACCTGCCTCACACCCCTCCCACGGTGCTCCACCCTCACCATTCCCAACATCCTTTGCTTATTCCAGGTTTACAAACTCGCTCTTCCTTTCATGTTGACAAATACAGTACTGTGCAAAGTCTCAGGCATCCTAGCTGCCTATACTGTATGTGCCTCAGAGTTTTCACAGTACTGTAGTCCTCTCCCATGTGTGAGTGGGTTAATGATCATTCCTGAACTAACACTTTGTTTCTGTTGCATTGTTACATGGACAAAATCAGGAGATAACGTGGGTAAGTGTCAGGGAACTTACTATCATTTGATATCCACACTGTTCTGATATTCTAGTGATCACCAATCGGGATTCAATTCCTGTCATTGTCTATAAGGAGTTTGTACACTCTCTCCAAGAACACATGGCTTTCCTCTGGCTGCTCCAGTTTCCTCCCACATTCCAAAGACATACGGGTTAGGGTTCGTCAGTTGTGGGTATGCTGTGTTGGAGCCAGAAGCGTGACAACACGGGTGAGTTGCCCCCAGCACATCCTCAGACTGACACAATGACACATGTCACTGTATGTTTCAAAATACATGTGACTAATAAACTCTTATATCTTTCTTTGTGCTGGGGGTGTCATGCACCAAAGAGGGACTCCTGATCTCCCAATTTGGCACTTTCTTTATCTACCTGGACTTCACTTTCTCTGTAACTGTAACTCTGTATTCTATACTTGGATTTCCTTTCAATGAAAGGTTCTATCGTACTCTTGAACTGACATCTCATACACGAAAGATGAACTCAATCTACTGTGCCTCATCATAGAGGCGTACAAGATTGTAAGAGGCATTGATAGAGTGGACAGCCTGAGACTTCCCCTGGGGTGGAAATGGCTGATACCAGGGGACATAATGTTAAGGATGTCAGAGATAATTTTATTACACAGAGAGTGGTGGGCTTTTGGAACGCCCAGCCAGGGATGGTGGTAGAAGCAGATACATTAGGAACATTGAAGAAACTCTTAGATAGGCGCAAGGATGATAGGAAAATGGAGGGTTATGTGGGAGGGAAGGGTTAGATTGATCTTAGAGTAGGTTAAAGGATTGGCACAACATTGTGGGCCAAAGAACCTGTACTATGCTGTACTGTTGTGTATTTAATGTTCTGTCATGGCCCTTCACCTCATTTGTCTACCTGCACTGCACTTTCTCTGTAAATGTAACTCTACGTGTATCCAGAAATCTGATTTCATTTTTACCTTCGGAGCTGAAGCACAGACTCTATCCCATCATTGTCACTCTTTAACAGATATCTTATACACTGAAGATGTAACTATAAATTGCACATTCCATGGTGACGTAAGATTTTTACTCTGCATGTTTTTTCAATTCAATTCAATAATCCTTATTTCTCACCCCACTTTGCGATTACCCTTGCATGATTTTTGTTCACCACCCCTCCAGGGCTTCACCTATCACCTTCTAGCTGTTTCTCCTTCCCTTCCGCCCCCTCATTTTATTCTGGCATCTCCCCTTTTCTAGTCCTGAAGAAAGGTCTTAGCCTGAAATGTCGACTGTTTATTCATTTCCATTGATGCTGCCTGACCTGCTGAGTTCCTCCAGCATTGCATGTGTTGCTCTGGATTTCCAGCATCTGCAGAATCTCTTATGTTTACGATTTTCTGCAATCTGTTATCTTTTTGCTACTCAATGTACTTGTGTAGGACACGATCTCCTTGGCTCGTAAACAAAGTTTTTCAATTCATGTTGAGTTTATTGTCCTCTGCTCAAGTCTACGGGTGCAGCAGCAACGTCACAGGCGCAGGGCATCTGTCAAGCAGCCTTCACAGGAAAAACATAAATTATACACAAATCTTACACAAGAGAACACAATTAGAAAAAGAAAGGCCACTTTAGTGCAAAGTGATCAAAGTCGTCACAGTGTTGACTAAACTGTACAGAAGTCCAGTGCGGGCAGGCAAAAACACCATAAGACATAGGAGCAGATGATAAGACATAAGATCATTTGGTCCATTGAGTCTGCTTCACCATTCCATCATGCCTGATGCCCTGACTAATCGGGAACCTATCAACCACCTCTTTAAATATACCCAATGGTGTGGCCTCCACAGCCGTCTGTAGCAGCAAATTTTGCAGATTCACCGTTCTCTGTTCCTCCTCATCTCTGTTTTAAATGGCTGTCTCTCTATTCTGAGGCTGTACCCTCTGGTCCTAGACTCCCACACGATAGGAAACATCCTCTCCACGTCCACTCTATCAGGCCTTTCAGTATTCAATAGGTTTCAATGAGATGCCACCACGTTATTCTAAACTCCAGTGAGTACAAGCCCAGAGCCATCAAACACTTCTCATGTGTTAACCCTTTCATTCCTGGAATCATTCTTCTGAACCACCTCTGGATCCTGTCCAATGGCAAGGCATCTTTTCTGAGATAAGGGGCCCAGAACTGCTCACAATACTAGGGTCTGACCAATGCCTTAACGCCTCAGCATTACATCTTTGCTCTTATGTTCTAGTTCAATCTAGACTTTCAATCACTTGATCTTTCAAATATTTATTCACCGCCATCATAAATGTATCTAATGATCTTTTCTTAGGTGAGGGACTCAAAATTGCTCACAATACTTCATACATTCTTAAATGACCATAATGTATCTGCCTCCTGGCAGGGTGTTCCATGCACCCAACACTCTCTGAGTAAAAAAAAAACTTACCTCTGACATCCGCTCGATACCTTCCTCCAATCATCTGTAAACTGTGTCCTCTTCTATTAGGTATTTATGCCCTTGGGGAAAAAAATCTCTGGCTGTTCACTTTATATCAATGCCTCTTATCAATCTCGAATAAGATTGACAAGGAAGAGGCTGTGGATGTTGTGTATTTGGATTTTCGAAAGGCCTTCGATAAGGTGCCGCATATGAGGCTGCTTAATAAGATGAGAGCCCATGGAATTATAGGAAAGATATTAAAATGGGTGGAGCATTGGCTGATAGGCAGAAAGCAAAGGGTGGGAATAAAGGGATCCTATTCTGATCGGTTGCCGGTTACTAGTTGTGTTCCGCAGGGGTCGGTGTTGGGGCCGCTTCTTTTTACGATGCATATCAATGATTTGGATTATGGATTAAATGGTTTTGTGGCCAAGTTTGCGGATGACACCAAGATAGGTGGAGGAGCAGGAAATGTTGGAGAAACAGAAAGGTTGCAGAGAGACTTAGTCAGTTTAGGAGAGTGGGCAAAGAAATGGCAGATGAGATACAACGTTGACAAATGTACAGTTGTACATTTCGGAAGAAGAAATAATCGAGCAGATTATTATTTAGATGGGAAGAAAATTCAAAAATCGGAAGTGCAAAGGGACTTGGGGGTCCTCGTGCAGGATACCCTAAAGGTTAACCACCAAGTTGGATTGGCGGTAAGGAAAGCGAATGCTATGTTGGCATTCATTTCAAGGGGAATAGTGTATAAGAGTAAGGAGGTGTTGATGAGGCTCTGTGGGGCATTAGTGAGATTTCATTTGGAATACTGTGTGCAGTTTTGGGCCCCCTATCTTAGAAAGGATATACTGATGTTGGAGAGAGTTCAGAGAAGATTTACGAGGATGATTCCTGGAATGCAGGGGCTAACATATGAGGAGCGTCTGTCAGCTCTTGGATTGTATTCATTAGAGTATAGAAGAATGAGAGGGGATCTCATAGAAACGTTTCGAATGTTGAAAGGGTTGGACAGAGTAGATGTGGAAAGGTTGTTTCCCTTGGTGGGTGAATCCAGGACAAGAGGCCATAGTCTTAGAATTAGAGGGTACCCAGTTAAAACAGAGATGAGGAGAAATTTTTTTAGCCAGAGGGTCGTGGATTTGGGGAATTCGTTGCCACATACAGCTGTGGAGGCCCAATCATTGAGGGTGTTTAAGGAGGAGATTGACAGGTATCTAATTAGTCAGGGTATCAAGGGATATGGGGGAAAAAGCCAGAAATTGGAACTAGATGGGTGAATAGTTTAGCTCATGGGGGAGCTGTGGAGCAGACTCGATGGGCCGAATGGCTTACTTCTGCTCCTTTGTCTTGTGATCTTGTGGTCTTGTGATCATCTTATACACCTCTATCAAGTCACCTTTCATTCTTCTCCGTTCAAAAGAGAAAACACAGGGCTTTATTTGACTAAACCAAGGTCAGTGGGGCTGCAGATATTTCACGTCAGCACAGCACTCCCTCCACACCGAGCTTTCTTTCACTGACTTGTCAAATCTTACTTATTTTTTCAGGAAGATGAGTTTGTTGACTGGTGGAGCAAGTTCTATGCTTCAACAGGAGAGAGACACAAGTGCGGCACTTACCTGGACAAAGGCTTTGATACCCTTGAGGTAAGCAGAGTTCTCTCTCTCCGAATGCTATAACAGGTAGGCAGGGTGTTGCCTTTCATATATCTGCTCGGTGCAGAAACTGCACTGTGGCGGACAGGAAGGCTCTACAGGTAGTCAAAACTCCCCAACACATCATTGGCACCAGCCTACCTGCCATCAAGGACATATATATATTCACAAACGTTTGTAGAAAGGTGTTGTAAAAGGCCAGTAACATCATGAAGGATCCCACCCACTCAGCTCATGGACTGTTTGTCCCACTCCCATCAGGGAGGAGGCTACATAGCATCCATGACAGTTACTTTCCCCAAGCAGTAAGGCTGATCAACACCTCCACGTACTAACCCACCCCTCCACACCCCCAACCAACATTACTTTACCATTTCATATCAGTCACCTTATGTACAGACACTGCTGTGCCTAACGCCACCTTATGGACATACAATCAATCTCTGTATATAAGCTATCTTATGTATTTATATTTATTGTATTTTTTATTATTGTGTTCTTTATCTTGGTGTGTTTTTTTGTGCTGCATTGGATCTGGAGTAACAACTATTTTATTCTCCTTTACACTTGTGTACTGGAAATGACATTAAACAATCCTGAAGTTTGAATCATGAACCTGCTGAAGTATCCCTGTGTTGATCCCAAAGGTTCTAAACTTTCCTGGCATCCAAAGTTTGTGGTACTAATTTGTAATCATAGTCATACATCAAGGAAGCAGGTCTTCTAAAATTTATGTATTTATGCAAATTTTATTCCATAACTGTACTTTAACCTCTAACTTTATTTTTTATCTTTATAATTGTTAAATGTTGTTTTTTGTTACACGTCATGCCCTGACCGACACACCAGAGCAAATTTCTGATACATGTGCAGTTTTGGTCACCTACTTACACGGAAGTTGTAAATAAAGTTGAAAGAGTAAAGGGAAAATTTACAAGGATGTTGCTGGGTCTGGAGGACCTGAATTATAAGATTAAGTACATTGGAACTTCATTCCTTAGAATATTGTGGGGAGATTTGATAGAGCTATACAAAATTATGAGGGGTATAGATAGGGTAAATGCAAGCAGTCATTTTCCACTGAGGTTTGGTGGAACTACAACTAGAGGTCATGAGTTAAGGGTGAAAGGTGAAAAGTTTAAAGGGAACATGAGGGGAAAAATCTTCACTCAGAGGGTCATGAGAGTGTGGAAAGAGCTGCCAGTACAAATTGGTGCAAGTGAGCTCGATGCCAATGTTTAAGCGAAGTTTGAATACAAGACCATAAGACATGGGAGCAGAATTAGGCCATTTGGCCCATTGAGTCTGCTCCACCATTACATCACAGGTGATCCTTTTTTACCGTTCCTCAACCCCATTTCCCGGCCTTTTCCCTGAAACCTTTGATGCCGTGGCCAATCAAGAACCTATCTATCTCTGCTTTAAATATAACCAATGACCTGGCCTCCACAGCTGCCTGTGGTAACAAATTCCACAAATTTACCAAAGGTTTCAAAGGTACATTTAATGTCAGAGAAATGTATACAATATACATCCTGAAATGCATTTTCTTTGCAAACATCCACAAAAACAGAGGAGTGTCCTCAAAGAATGAATGACAGTTAAATGATAGAACCCCAAGTACCCCCCCCCCCAGCTCCCCTCCCTCCCACGGGTAAGCGGCAGCAAACAACAACCCCCCTCCCCCCACTGGCCAAAAAAAAGCATCGGCACCCACCACCGAGCACTCAAGCGTGAGCAAGGCAACAGCAAACACATAGACTTGCAGTACACCAAAGATGACTAGTTCACCTGGTATTCAACATACCACAGGCTGTCTGTCTGTCTGTCTGTCTCTCTCTCTGAGAAAAAGATGTACTTATTTCACAGCGAGAGGGGAGACATAACAAACAACTCATTGGTTTATGATGTTAAAAGTCTGTTGCGTCGTTTTTTCTGACATCTGTGCCCAAAGACCTCGGTCCTCTGAAGGCGAGTGAACCTCTTAGGTCAAGTCCCTGGCATGCTGAATAATGGCCAGTTGTAAAATCCCTAGAGCGGGTCCCATTCCTGCAAAGAACCGTAGTCAGTGTGTAACTCCAGGTCAGGGTCTTCAAAAGAACCCTGAAAGGGAAGATAGAGATATTAAAGATGGAAATAGAGCTGTTTCCAAAGGTGCAAACAAAGGAGTCACCGTTAGGTGCCATTAATCCTCCATTACCACCCTCTGGCTAAAGAAATTTCTCTGCATCTCTGTTTTAAATGGATGCCCCTCTATCTTGAGGCTGTTCCCTCTTGTCCTAGACTCCCGCACCATGGGAAACATCCTTTCCACATCTATCATATCTAGGCCGTTCAACATTCAAAAGATTTCAATGAGATCCTCCCTCATCTTTCTAAATTCTAGTGAGTACAGGCCCAGAGCCATCAATCATTCCTCGTTTGATAACCCTTTCATTCCCAGAATCATCCTTGTGAGCCGCCTCTGGACTCTCTCCAGTGCCAGCACACCTTTTCTTAGATGAGAGGCCTAAATCTGTTCACAGTACTCAAGGTGAGGCCTCACCAGAGCCTTATAAATCCTCAGCATCACATCCCTGCTAGAATAGGTACATGGATGGGTGGAATGTTGATGTGTTGAGGTTGAATGGGACTAGGTGACTTGAATGGTTTGGTATGGTCTAGATGGGCTAAAGGGCCCGTTTCTGTGCTGTACTTTTCTATGACTATTACATGTTAATGTAGAAGGTAAATAAAGTTGATCCTTGATTTGAGGATAACTCATTCGGGACATTTCAGAGACTCTTTGATATGAGGATGTAAGAAAAGTGGAGGATAATGAGCTACGTAGGGGGCAAGAGTTGGATTGATCCTGGAGTACGTTAGAAGTTGGCACAGCATTATGGGCTGAATAGCAGTACTGTGCTATGTTCACTACCTTCATTCTGACCAGTGGGTGGCTCGTAGCATAGTGTTTAGTGCAACACTTTATCAGTGATCCGGCTCAATTCCGCCACCCAACTCCATTCTGACCAGTAGGTGTAATGTAGCTGCTAGTGCAAACCCTCACAGTGCCAGCGATCCAGATTAAATTCCCACCGCTTTCTATAAGGAGTTTGCATGTTCTCTCTGTGACCAGGTGGGTTCAGGGTGCCTCAGTGTCCTCCCACATCCCAAAGATGAATGGGTTAGGTTTAGTAAGTGTGGGTATGCCACGCTGATGCAGAAGCATGGCGACACTTGTGAGCTGCCCCCTGCACGTTCACGCTCTGCGCCGGTCATTTCACTGCATGTTTCAATATACATGTGACCAATAAAACTAATCTTTAATCTTTTTCTTTTATCTGTATTAATCAATTCTCCAGCAGTTAGTCTGTAGACCTCTATCCTGGAGTGACTGGAGTTTTGCCTCAATCAAAATGGAATCTGACCTGCTTGTGGTAATGGCAAAGCAGGTGATGACTCCATCGAATTCCCTGCCCCTGAGGGTGGTGAATTGACTGATCATTAGATACATTTACGATGGAGGTAGATAAATATTTGGAAGATCGAGGGATTGAAGGTCAAGATTGAACTAGAACATAAGAGCAAGGACGTCATGCCGAAGTTTTATAAGGCATTGGTCAGATGAACTTGGTGGATTGTGAGCAGTTTTGAGCCCCCTATCGACGAAAAGATGTATTGGTATTGGAGAGGGTCCAGAGGAGGTTCATGAGAATGATTTCTCCTCCCCATAACCTCTGATGCCCAAACTAACTGAGAACCTATCATGCTCTACTTTAAATATACTCAATAGTCTGGCCTCCACAGCCATGTGTGGCAATGAATTCCATAGATTCACCTCCTTCAGGCAAAATAAATTCCTTCTCATCTAACGTTAGAGGAGCATTTGATGGCTCTGGGCCTGTGTTCATTGGAGTTTGGAAGAATGAGGTGGGATCTCATTAAAGCCTATTAAATATTGAAAGGCCAAGACAGAGTGGATGTGTAGAGGATGTTTCCTATGTGGGTGAGTCGAGGATGAGAGGGCAGAGTCTCAGAAGAGAGAGATACCCATTTAGAACAGAGATGAGAAGGAATTCCTTTTGCCTGAGAATGGTGAATCTGTGGAATTCATTGCCACAGATGGCTGTGGAGGCCAGATTATTGAGTATATTTAAGGTAGAGCTTGAAAGGTTCTTGTTTAGTCTGGGCATCAAAGGCGTGTGACGACGGGCAGTGCAGCGCGGCAGATTTAAAAGGGCAGACATCCTGCTTCGGGTTTGATTCGAAGAAGGAGTCTGAGAGTCTGAGTGGGAGTGCCGAGAAAGACATTTTTGAAATTTTCGTTATTTTTTTTTCTCCAACGGCGTTCTGAGAGGTGGGACTGTGCAGGCGTGTGACGTCGGGCTGTGCAGCGCGGCAGATTTAAAAGGAACAGAGCCTCATAGAGCGGGCTGCGGAGTGAGCCGGGAGCAGAGTGAAGACTTAAGGGCTTCGGCTCAACTGGCTTAGGCGGAAACAGGCGAGGCGAGGGAGGTTTGGCATTCATTTTCTGTTGTTATTTGAGGAGAGGGGCAGTATGAGTGTGAGGGCAGTTTGCTGTTCTCGGTGTCGGATGTGGGAGGCCCTGGAGTCTCCAAGCCTCCCGGACGTCTACATCTGCGCCAAGTGCATCAAGATGCAGCTCCTAAGGGACCGCGTTACGGAACTGGAGCTGCAGCTCGATGACCTTCGTCTGGTCAGGGAGAGTGAGGAGGTGATAGAGAGGAGTTGCAGGCAGGTGGTCACGCCGGGGCCACGGGAGGCAGATAAGTGGGTCACGGTTAGGAGGGGGAAGGGGAAAGGTCAGGTAATAGGGAGTACCCCGGTGGCTGTGCCCCTTAACAACAGGTACTCCTGTTTGAGTACTGTTGGGGGGGGACAGCTTACCTGGGGGAAGCGACAGTGGCCGTGCCTCCGGCACAGAGTCCGGCCCTGTAGCTCAGAAGGGTAGGGCAAGGAAGAGGAGGGCAGTTGTGATAGGGGACTCGATAGTAAGGGGGTCAGATAGGCGATTCTGTGGATGCAGTCCAGAGACCCGGATGGTAGTTTGCCTCCCTGTTGCCAGGGTCCGGGATATTTCTGATCGTGTCCAAGATATCCTGAAGTGGGAGGGTGAGGAGCCAGAGGTCGTGGTACATATAGGTACCAATGACATAGGTAGGAAAAGAGATGAGGTCCTGAAAGGAGAATATAGGGAGCTAGGAAAGGAGTTGAGAAAAAGGACCGCAAAGGTAGTAATCTCGGGATTACTGCCTGTGCCATGCGACAGTGAGAGTAGGAATGCGATGAGGTGGAGGATAAATGCGTGGCTGAGGGATTGGAGCAGGGGGCAGGGATTCAAGTTTTTGGATCATTGGGACCTCTTTTGGCGCAGGCGTGACCTGTACAAAAAGGACGGGTTGCACTTGAATCCTAGGGGGACCAATATCCTGGCAGGGAGATTAGCGGGGGCTACTGAGGTGACTTTAAACTAGAATGGTTGTGGGGTGGGAATCAAATTAAAGAGGCTAGGCGTGAGGAGGTTAGTTCACAACAGGGGGATGGGAACCAGTGTAGAGAGACAGAGGGGCGTAAAATGAGGGTAGAAGCAAAAAGTACTAAGGAGAAAAGTAAAAGTGGCAGGCCGACAAATCCAGGGCAAACATTAAAAAGGGCCACTTTTCAACATAATTGTATAAGGGCTAAGAGAGTTGTAAAAGAGCGCCTGAAGGCTTTGTGTGTCAATGCAAGGAGCATTTGTAATAAGGTGGATGAATTGAAAGTGCAGATTGTTATTAATGATTATGATATAGTTGGGATCACAGAGACATGGCTCCAGGGTGACCAGGGATGGGAGCTCAACGTTCAGGGATATTCAATATTCAGGAGGGATAGACATGAAGGAAGGGGAGGTGGGGTGGCATTGCTGGTTAAAGAAGAGATTAACGCAATAGAAAGGAAGGACATAAGCCGGGAAGATGTGGAATCGATATGGGTAGAGCTGCGTAACACTAAGGGGCAGAAGACGCTGGTGGGAGTTGTGTACAGGCCACCTAACAGTAGTAGTGAGGTCGGAGATGGTATTAAACAGGAAATTAGAAATGTGTGCAATAAAGGAACAGCAGTTATAATGGGTGACTTCAATCTACATGTAGATTGGGTGAACCAAATTGGTAAAGGTGCTGAGGAAGAGGATTTCTTGGAATGTATGCGGGATGGTTTTTTGAACCAACATGTCGAGGAACCGACTAGAGAGCAGGCTATTCTGGACTGGGTTTTGAGCAATGAGGAAGGGTTAATTAGCAATCTTGTCGTGAGAGGCCCCTTGGGTAACAGTGACCATAATATGGTGGAATTCTTCATTAAGATGGAGAGTGACATAGTTAATTCAGAAACAAAGGTTCTGAACTTAAAGAGGGGTAACTTTGAAGGTATGAGATGTGAATTAGCTAAGATAGACTGGCAAATGACACTTAAAGGATTGACGGTGGATATGCAATGGCAAGCATTTAAAGGTTGCATGGATGAACTGCAACAAATGTTCATCCCAGTTTGGCAAAAGAATAAATCAAGGAAGGTAGTGCACCCGTGGCTGACAAGAGAAATTAGGGATAGTATCAATTCCAAAGAAGCAGCATACAAATTAGCCAGAGAAAGTGGCTCACCTGAGGACTGGGAGAAATTCAGAGTTCAGCAGAGGAGGACAAAGGGCTTAATTAGGAAGGGGAAAAAAGATTATGAGAGAAAACTGGCAGGCAACATAAAAACGGACTGTAAAAGCTTTTATAGATATGTAAAAAGGAAAAGACTGGTAAAGACAAATGTAGGTCCCCTGCAGGCAGAAACAGGTGAATTGATTATGGGGAGCAAGGACATGGCAGAACAATTGAATAATTACTTTGGTTCTGTCTTCACTAAGGAGGACATAAATAATCTTCCAGAAATAGTAGGGGACAGAGGGTCCAGTGAGATGGAGGAACTGAGCGAAATACATGTTAGTAGGGAAGTGGTGTTAGGTAAATTGAAGGGATTGAAGGCAGATAAATCCCCAGGGTCAGATGGTCTGCATCCCAGGGTGCTTAAGGAAGTAGCCCAAGAAATAGTGGATGCATTAGTGATAATTTTTCAAAACTCGTTAGATTCTGGACTAGTTCCTGAGGATTGGAGGGTGGCTAATGTAACTCCACTTTTTAAAAAAGGAGGGAGAGAGAAACCGGGGAATTATAGACCGGTTAGCCTAACGTCGGTGGTGGGGAAACTGCTGGAGTCAGTTATCAAGGATGTGAGAACAGCACATTTGGAAAGCGGTGAAATGATCGGACAAAGTCAGCATGGATTTGTGAAAGGAAAATCATGTCTGACAAATCTCATAGAATTTTTTGAGGATGTAACTAGTAGAGTGGATAGGGGAGAACCAGTGGATGTGGTATATTTGGATTTTCAGAAGGCTTTTGACAAGGTCCCACACAGGAGATTAGTGTGCAAACTTAAAGCACATGGTATTGGGGGTAAGGTATTGGTGTGGGTGGAGAGTTGGTTAGCAGACAGGAAGCAAAGAGTGGGAATAAACGGGACCTTTTCAGAATGGCAGGCGGTGACTAGTGGGGTACCGCAAGGCTCAGTGCTGGGACCCCAGTTGTTTACAATATATATTAATGACTTGGATGAGGGAATTAAATGCAGCATCTCCAAGTTTGCGGATGACACGAAGCTGGGTGGCAGTGTTAGCTGTGAGGAGGATGCTAAGAGGATGCAGGGTGACTTGGATAGGTTGGGTGAGTGGGCAAATTCATGGCAGATGCAATTTAATGTGGATAAATGTGAAGTTATCCACTTTGGTGGCAAAAATAGGAAAACAGATTATTATCTGAATGGTGGCCGATTAGGAAAAGGGGAGGTGCAACGTGACCTGGGTGTCATTATACACCAGTCATTGAAAGTGGGCATGCAGGTACAGCAGGCGGTGAAAAAGGCGAATGGTATGCTGGCATTTATAGCGAGAGGATTTGAGTACAGGAGCAGGGAGGTACTACTGCAGTTGTACAAGGCCTTGGTGAGACCACACCTGGAGTATTGTGTGCAGTTTTGGTCCTCTAATCTGAGGAAAGACATCCTTGCCATAGAGGGAGTACAGAGAAGGTTCACCAGATTGATTCCTGGGATGGCAGGACTTTCATATGAAGAAAGACTGGATGAACTGGGCTTGTACTCGTTGGAATTTAGAAGATTGAGAGGGGATCTGATTGAAACGTATAAGATCCTAAAGGGATTGGACAGGCTAGATGCAGGAAGATTGTTCCCGATGTTGGGGAAGTCCAGAATGAGGGGTCACAGTTTGAGGATAGAGGGGAAGCCTTTTAGGACCGAGATTAGGAAAAACTTCTTCACACAGAGAGTGGTGAATCTGTGGAATTCTCTGCCACAGGAAACAGTTGAGGCCAGTTCATTAGCTATATTTAAGAGGGAGTTAGATATGGCCCTTGTGGCTACGGGGGTCAGGGGGTATGGAGGGAAGGCTGGGGCGGTGTTCTGAGTTGGATGATCAGCCATGATCATAATAAATGGCGGTGCAGGCTCGAAGGGCCGAATGGCCTACTCCTGCACCTATTTTCTATGTTTCTATGTTTCTATGTTACGGGCAGAAGTCAGGAGAATGGAGTTGAGAGGGATAATAATCAGCCATGATGAAATGGTGGCACAGACTCAATGGGCCAGATGGGCTAATTCTGCTCCTATGTTTTATGGCCATGAGGAAATGGCTCAGACAAAGAGATGAATTTCAGCATGGATCAGCTGTGATCAGATTGAGTGGTGGGTAGGTTAAAGGAACCAGGTAGCCTCTTCCTGATCTGATTTGGTTAATTGGTTTGCTTACACACTATTCTTAAGATCAGAGCATTATATGGTGCATTGAGGTAGAACAAGATAAAACAATAACAGAATGCAGAGTAACACACATAAAAGTTGCTGGTGAACGCAGCAGGCCAGGCAGCATCTCTAGGAAGAGGTGCAGTCGACGTTTCAGGCCGAGACCCTTCGTCAGGACTAACTGAAGGAAGAGTGAGGAACTAACTCTTCCTTCAGTTAGTCCTGACGAAGGGTCTCGGCCTGAAACGTCGACTGCACCTCTTCCTAGAGATGCTGCCTGGCCTGCTGCGTTCACCAGCAACTTTGATGCGTGTTGCTTGAATTTCCAGCATCTGCAGAATTCCTGTTGTTTGCAGAATGCAGAGTAAAGTGTTACAGATTGAGTGCAGCAAGGTGCAAGGGCCATGACAAGGTAGATCGTGAGGTCAAGAATCCATACGAGAGTTCCGTTTAAGAGTCTGAAAAGAGTGGGATGGAAACTGTCCTTGAGACTGGTGGTATATGCTTTCAGGCTTTTGTATCTAATGCCTGATGGAAGAGGACGGAAGAGAGACTGTCCTGGGTGTTTGGGATTTTTAATTATACTGGGTGCTTTACCTAGGCAGCGAGAAATGTAGACAGAGTTAAAGGAGGTGAGGCTGGTTTCCATGATGTGCTGAGCTTTCCTTTCTTCCCATTCTCTTGTGGCACAGGTTTATGACACGGAGCTGGAGAAAGTCAAGGACTTCGAAGGGTTAACGGACTTCTGTCGCACCTTCCCGCTGTATCGTGGGAAGACTGAGGGCGAAGATGAAGACCCGTCAGTGGTTGGAGAGTTCAAGGTAAGTCGAGAAATAGTCAGGCTTCCATACAGACTGTCTTCCTGAGGTGGGAGAAAGCCAAGGATATTTAGAAAAAATTAGGATCATTGTGAGTCCATAAGACCTGGGAGCAGCAGCACTGGATACTAATCAAGAATCTGTCAGCTTCTATTTTAAATATACCCAGTGACTTGGCCTTCAGATTCATGCTTGGCAATGATTACCACAGATTCACCACTCTCTGGCTAAAGAAATTCCTCATCATCTCCATTCAAATTGGACATCCCTCCATTCTGAGCCTGTGCCCTCTGGTCCTAGACGTCCCCACGACAGGAAACACCCTCTACATCCCGACTATTTAACCCTCACTGTGTGGGCGTTGGAGGAATGGGTGGGTTGTTCCTGCAATCAAATCCCTCACCTGGGCTGTAACTTTGGGGATTAATGGTGGGACAAGGGGCAGAGGTCAAAGTGAGCAGGGGGATGAGGGGTGTTACCAAGCGGACAAGGGGCAGAGGTCAAAGTGAGCTGGGGGATGAGGGGTGTTACCAAGCGGACAAGGGGCAGAGGTCAAAGTGAGCTGGGGGATGAGTGGTGTTACCAAGCGGACAAGGGGCAGAGGTCAAAGTGAGCTGGGGGATGAGGGGTGTTACCAAGCGGACAAGGGGCAGAGATCAAAGTGAGCTGGGGGATGAGGGGTGTTACCAAGCGGACAAGGGGCAGAGGTCAAAGTGGAGTTTATTATGATCTGCACAAGTCCATGTGTGCACAGGTGCAATGAAAAACTTACCTGCAGCAGCATCACAGGCACAGAGTGTCAGATAATCAGCGTTCATAAGAAAACATAAATTAGATACAATATTTACAAGAAAGGCACAATTAGAACAAAGGAAACAAATTCAATTTTAGTACACAGTGGTTAAGGAGTCCACGGCGTTGCTAAACTCTGGTGATTACGGTAGAACCAAATGACTGAATGGAAGTGGGGGAGTTGTTGGTTGTTTAAAGGTTGTTGGGGAGGGTGGGGGTAGTTTTCAGGGGTGGGGATTTGAAAGGTGGATGTAGTTATGGTGTGGTATGTGTTACCAGCATGGTGGACAGAGTTACTGGGAGAGTGGGGAAGGGGATGGTCATTTGGCAAGTAGATGTTATTACAGGATATGTGATTGTTAATACTGGTGGGTAGGGAGGCTGGGAAGAGTTATTGGGAAGGTAAGGGTAGCTACGGATGGCAAGAGTTACCAATAGGGTGGGGTTTGTTAGTGGGAGAATGGGAGAGTTTGGGTGAGGAGGGGGCTGTTTGTTCCTGGATGGGTGAGGTTGTTACAGGATAGTGAATAGACTTATTGGCTAGTTCACAATGAGTTTTGGGAGGGCAGAGGTCCGAAAGCCTGAAATCCCACACCACCAGCTTCAAGAATAGCTATTTCCCTGCAATCATTCGGTTGTTGAACCAAGCAGTACAACCCTAATCACTGCCTCAGTACTGCAACACGATGAACACCCTGACAACACGCTGGAGGAACTCAGCAGGTCGGGCAGCATCCGTGGAAACGATGAGTCGATGTTTCGGGCCGGAACCCTTCATCACGACTGTAGAGGGAAGGGACAGAGGCCCTATAAAGAAGGTGGGGGAGGGTGGGAAGCAGATTATTTTGTGTTTACGATGAACACCCTGGCCAGTTTGACCTATAATGGATGTCTTTCTGTTCAAATTGTGTTAATTTTTGTAAAAAAAAATGTATAATATGGTTCTTTAAGATTATCATAGCAGGGAGAGAGGGGTATAATGGGGACACACTCCCACTACCTATTAAATGCTGTCAATGACCTGCGTGTCAAATAGCCTCTGACAACCAAGTCCAGGTCCTGGCCTTCATCTATAGGAAGAGATACAGTCAATGTTTCGGGCCAGGACCCTTTGTCAGGACTAACTGAAAGAGTTAGTCCTGACGAAGGGTCTTAGCCCGAAGCATTGACTGTACCTCTTCCTAGAGATGCTGTCTGTCCTGCTGCGTTCACCAGCAATTTTTGTGTGTGTTGCTTGAATTTCCAGCATCTGCAGATTTCCTTGCGCCTGGCCTTCATGTGTGGTTTAGCTACTAAGCCTTGTAAAGCTATTTTGACTGACAGAAGGGGCAAATGTATGCCTTAAAATCAGTCACATTGGGCAGATCAAGCTCAGCAACCACGTCTGGCAGCTCATCAAGGAGAAGGAAAACCCTGATCTTAAACTTCTGCTGACTTCTGGCTATACCCATTCACGGGGAAGGCTTCTGGAGTAAACCCTGAGGAAAAAATCCGGAGCTGCAGTCCCTAAGGCAGCCCTACATTGAGTTCAAGGTTGACTGGCAGCTCCTGTGATGCTGCTGGTACTGAACTGCTGTTCCTTTGGATTGATCAGCTGGATGGAGGCAGCAGCCTGCTGTACGGGCAACAGCTTACTCTCCGTATCGTACTGTCCTGTCTCGCATATCATGTAGAAAGCTAGGACGCAATTTCCATGGTCTACCCGGACCAAGAAAGGGCCAAATAATAATGTTTAATTTATGTTTTTCTTGTGAATGCATCTTACCTGTGTTGCTGCTGCAAGTAAGATTTCCTTTCCACTTGTGCGCACGTGTACTTGTGCAGATGACAATAAACTTAACTTGGATTTAGTCAGCTCCACTTTCCTATCAGATTCCTCCTTCCTCAGCCCTTAACTTTTCCACCTATCACCTTCCTGCTTCTGATTTCATTCCCCCACCCCCACCCCCACCCCACCCACCCATCTTCCTCCTCAGCTGGTCTCACCTATCATCTGCCTGCTTGTTACTCCTCCAGCTCCTTATTCTGGCTTCTTTGCCCTTACTGTCCAGTCCTGATGAAGGGCCACAGCCTGAAATGTCGACTGTTTATTCCTCTCCATAGATGCTGCCCTCCTTGCCAAGTTCCTCCACTATATTGTGTGTGTTACTTTGACCCAGCAGAACAACCCAGTGCCCTCATGGAGGAGGCTAATGGCTGCCTTCCTAACTGCTTGTTGTTGATTTCACCCTCCCGCCGCCCCCCAACCCCACCAGGGAAGTTTCAAGATCTACGCTCTACCAGATGATCCCTCACTTCCGTCGCCACCCCGCCAGTTCCACCAGCTACCAACCAGTGGACTCCAGGAGTGCCTGGTCAGAGTCTACGTGGTCCAAGCGCTGGGGCTGCAACCCAAGGACTCCAATGGCAAGGTCAGTGTGCTGCTAATGTTCTGCAGTCTTTGTCTCTACTTCTGAATCAGAATTAGGTTTATTATCACCAACGTACACTCAGTGGCCACTTTACTAGGCACACCTGTACTCCTGCTCATTAATAGAAACATCTAATCAGCCAATCATGTGGCAGCAACTCAATGCGTTAAAGCATGCGGACATGGTCAAGAGGTTCAGTTGTTGTTCAGACCAAATGTCAGAATGGGAAAGGAATGTGATCTAAGTGACTTTGTCCACGGAATGATTGTTGGTGTTAGACAGGATGGTTTGAATATCTCCGAAAATGCTGATCTCCTGGGATTTTCATTCACAAAAGTCTTTAGAGTTTACAGAGAATGGTGCGAGAAACAAAAAAACATCCAGTGTGTAGAAGTCCTGTGGGCAAAAATGCCTTGTTAATGAGAGGGTCAGTGGAGAATGGCCAGACTGGTTTAAGCTGACAGGAAGGTGACAGTAACTCAAACGACCACACATTACGACAGTGGTGTGCAGAAAAGCATCTCTGAATGCACAGCACGTTGAACATTGAAGTGAATGTGCTACAGCAGCAAGGAGACCATGAACGTACACTCAGTAGCCACTTTATTGGGTGCAGGAGGTACGTCATAAAGTTATTGTGAGTGTAAGTGGACCAACTGACTTCCTGGTCTGCTCCAAGGCAGACTGCAGACCCGACTGACGTCTGACCCCATTGGTCTTGACGTGTGCTGGATCCCACAACGGTGGCTTCACATCCAGAACCAAACCAGAGGTTGCAAAGTACGCTGTGGGACGTCCCAAGGTCGTAAAAGTCTCCATATGAATGCAAGTCTTTGTTTCCAAGTTTTTTTTAGACCCTGCTAGTGTTTTCTACTCTCCTGGGAGTGGGAAGTTGGCTTCAAAATACAATGTGTATAAATATCTACTGAGTCCATGATTGCTGGCTGGCCTTCTGATTTCCTTTATTTATATTACTTTTTTTCCTTTCGTTGCCTCGTTATCTGCGTCTGGGAATTTCTTCTCAGCTCTTACGCACTGAGTAATTTTCCCTGTTTACAAGAACATCTGAATTGGGAGCAGGAGTTGGCTACATAACCACTTCAGCCTGTTCTGCCATTCAGTAAGACCCTGGCTGATTCTCAATCCACTGCCCACACTCCCATCCTATCCCCCACATTCCCGTCCTATCCCCAACATTCCCGTTCTATCCCCAACACTCCCGTTCTATCCCCCACACTCCCGTCCTATCCCCCACACTCCCGTCTATCCCCCACACTCGGTTCCATCCCCCACACTCCTGTCCTATCCCCCACATTCCCCACATTCCCGTCCTATCCCCCACATTCTCGTCCTATCCCCCACATTCCGGTCCTATCCCCAACATTCCCGTTCCATCCCACACATTCCCGTTCTATACCCCACACTCCCGTTCCATCCCCCACACTCCCATCCTATCCCCAACACTCCCGTTCTATCCCCCACATTCCCGTCCTATCCCCCACATTCTCGTCCTATCCCCCACATTCTCGTCCTATCCCCCACATTCTCGTCCTATCCCCCACATTCCGGTCCTATCCCCAACATTCCCGTTCCATCCCACACATTCCCGTTCTATCCCCCACACTCCCGTTCTATCCCCCACACTCCTGTCCTATCTCCCACATTCCTGTTCCATCCCCCACATTCCTGTTCCATCCCCCACATTCTCGTCCTATCCCCCACATTCCACTGTCCATCCATCAATCTCAGATTTGAATGTGTATGACAGAGAGGGAAGGTTGGGGGGGGGGGAGGAAGGGAGAGAGAGAGAGTGAAAAAAAACCTGATGTCAGTGGGGAAGCTGTTGTTGAAACTTCAGGTGTGGGTCTTCAAACTCCTATATCTCCTGCCTGATGGCAGCATTGAAAGCACGTACCACCAGGCTGAATGACAACTTCTCTTCCACAGTTATCAGACTATTGAATGGAGACTGTCTCTCTGAATATCTCTCTCTCTCCCTCCCCCTCTCCCTCCCCCCTCCCTCCCCCTCTCCCTCCCCCTCCCCTCTCCCTCCCCCTCCCCTCTCCCTCTCCCCCCTCTCCCTCTCTCCCTCTCCCTCTCTCCCTCTCCCCCTCTCCCTCTCTCCCTCTCCCCCCTCTCCCTCTCCCCCCTCTCCTTCTCTCCCATCCCCCTCTCTCCCATCCCCCTCTCTCCCATCCCCCTCTCCTCCCCTCCATCCCCCCTCCTTCCCCCTCTCCCCTTCCCCCTCCCCTGCCCCCTCCCCCCTCTGCCACTCTCTCTCCCTTCTCTTCCCTTGTCTTCCCTTCTCTCCCCCTCTCCCCCTCTCCCCCTTCTCTCCCCCTCTTCCCTTCTCTCCCTCTCCCTCTTTCTTTTCTCCACCTACCCACCCCTCCAAAACTTACTAGCAGCTCTACTTTCTCAGGAGGCTAAAGCAATTTGGCATGTCCCTTCCAACTTTCACCGATGTTTACTGATGCACTATAGAAAGCATCCCATCCAGATGCATCACGGCTTGGTACGGCATCTGGCCTGCCCATGCCCGCCAAGAAACTGCAGGGAGTTGTGGACACAGCTCAGCACATCACAGAAACCTTAGACTCTGCCTGTACTTCTCACTGTCTTGGTAAAGGAGCAAACATTATCAAAGACCCCCTGTACTCTGGACTTTCGCTCCTCTCCCCCTCATCAGCCAGAAGATACAGAAGCCTGAAAGCACCTATCACCAGGCTCATAGAGAGCTTCTGTTTCACAGTTATCAAACTATTGAATGGTCCCCTGGAAAGATAAGATGGACTTGATCTCACCTTTCTTGTTAAGGCCTTGGACTTTATTGTTGGCCTGCACTGCACTTTCTCTATAAGTGTAACATTCTATTCTGCTTTCTATTATTGTTTTCCAGTTTCTTCCCACAGTGCAAAGACATACAAGTTTGTAGGTAGTGCAGGTTTGTTCAGCCCGAAGGACCTGTTAACCTTGCTCAATCTCTAAAAGGAAAGGAAATATCTTAGCACCATCCACAACAACACACACAAAATGGCAGAGGAACTCAGCAGCTTGGATTTCCAGCATTTGCAGATTTCCTCTTGTTTGTGAGGAACTCAGCAGGTCAGGCAGCATCTATGGAAATCAATAAGCAGTTGATATTTCAGGCTGAGACCCTTCATTAGGACCGGAAAGGAAAGAAGCAGAAGTTGGAAGGTGGGTGAGGAGAAGACATATGAGACAGAAGGCAATAGTTGAAGCTAGGTGGGTGGGGGAGGAGCGATGAAGTGAGAAGCTGGGAGATGATAGGTGGAAAAGTTACAGGGCTGAAGAAGAATGAATCTGATAGGAGAGGAGAGTGGACCATCAGAGAAAGGGGCACCAGAGGAGTTAATACGCTGTTGAGGAGAAGAGAAGAGATAAGAGGGGAGCCAGAGTGGGTTATGGAAGAAGGGAAAATGGAGAGAGGGGAGAATTACCAGAAGTTAGAGAGATCGATGCTCATGCCATCAGGTTGGAGGCTACCCTGGTGGAATATGAGGTATTGCTCATCCAACCTGAGAGTAGCCTCATCGTGGCAGTAGGGGAGGCCACGGACCGACATGTCAAAATGGGTATGGCAATCGGAATTAAAATATTTGGCCACTGAGAAATCCTGGAAACATGGTCATAAATCTTCTCAGCACTCTTGTGACAAGAACCTCGCACTGTACATCCGTAAAAACAGTGAATGGATTTTGAATTTCAGGAAGGAGAATTTGGGAGAGCATACTGTGAGGTCAGAAAGTGGAAAGGGTGAGCAGATTCAAATTCCTATGTGCCATTTAAGAAGGAAAACAATACACTTCACATCATTTCTGTAGGTCATAATGTCTGATTGTTATTGCCTGATCATAGGGATTGGTCTGGTAAGACCATAAGACACAGGAGCAGAATTAGGCCATTTGGTCCATCTAGTCTGCTCTGCCATTCCATCAAAGTTTAAAGTTCGAAGTATATTTATTATCAAGGTTCCTACTGTACAAGTTATCACATGCTACCCTGAGATTCATTCACAGTAGAACAAAGAAACACAATGGAATCAATAAAAGTACGCACAGAATGAGACAGACAAACAACCAATGTGTAAAAGATAATAAAATGCACAAATACAAAAGAGAGAAAAAAACAATAAATATCAAGAACATGAAATGAAGATTTTTTGAAAGTGAGTGCATAGCTATGATTGAATGGTGGAGCAGGCTTAATGGGCCAAATGGCTTAATTCTGCTCCTATATCTTATGGGCATATACGTATTTTGATAATAAACTTACTTCGACTTTGAAATCCACTCATTAGGGTTAATGAGTTGTTGGCTTGCTATAGTCATGGCGACACTTGCAGGCTGCCCCCAAAACGACACATTTCACTGCATGTTCCGATGTTTCGAAGTACATGTGACAAATGAAACTAATCTTTATTGCATTCTAAAAAGATGATTCATCAACCCTTTTCCTTTCCAGTTTAGTTCTGGCTTCACCTGCCGATACACTGAATCCAATCCACCAGATCTGCCAATCAAAACTGGCTGTCCTCCAACAGAGCATTTTTACTCTGCACTGCTCCGTGTTCTTCTCCACAGTTAATCTAAAGCTTATGACGACCATAGTCACTCTTCCCAAAATGTTCCCCAACTGACCTCTGCTCCAGTTTATCCTGCACACGTTCCCTGAGACACATCCTGATCTATCAACGTCTTCCTCCTCCCAGAGCTGGCTGCCTCTCCTGCCCTTTTTGGACCTTGACACTGCTACTGGCCCAGTATATCTTTATAATTTGTGCAAGGATGTGCAAATTTGTTCCTTTTCGGACTAGTTAGACACAGAAAACATGCAATGCACGTTCACCATGCACGTTCACCAGTAGGCCAAGTACCTAAGGCCAGAATTAGTTCTGAGCCCAGACTGCAATGACACCATATTGTGTTTTTAACCATAACCCTGTGTGCTTAATATTGATACAGGAGATTTTGCAGGTGCTGGATATCCAGAGGAAGACACACAAAATGCTGGATAGACGCAGCAGGTCAGGCAGCAACCATAGAAAGGAGATCTTGATGCAATTTCATCTGAATATTCCCCTCCATAAATGCTGCCTGACCTGCTGAGTTCCTCCAGCATTTTGCATTTAATATTGATCGATCTCTCTCTCTCTCTCTCTCTCTGTCTCTCTCTGTCTCTCTCTGTAATTCCTGAGTCAAGGACAGCACGATAAAATAGCGGTTAGAACTGTTCCTTACAGCTGCAGTGATCAATTCCTGCCACAACCTGTAAGGAGCCTGTATGTTCTCCCTGTCACTGCGTGGGTTTCCTCTGGGTGCTCCAGTTTCCTCCCACAGATGTACGGGTTAGTAGATTAGTAAGTGTGGGGCGTGCTATGTTGGTGCCAGAAGCACGGTGACACTTGTGGATTGCTGCCAGCACATTCTCAGACTGCGTTGGATGTTGATGCAAACGACACATTTCACTGTATGATTTGATGTACCTGTGACAAATAAAACTAATCTTTAAGACCAGAATTAGTTCTGAGTGCAGACTGTAATGGTTATAATTGCCCTGTGATGTGCTTGTAACTCTAAATATGCATTTGATATTGATCCCCTTTCTCTCCCACTCTTCCTCCCTCCCTCTCTCACCCTCCTTCTCTCTCTCCTTCCCTTTCTCTCTCCCTCCCTCTCTCTCCTCTCCCACCCTCTCTCTCTCCATCCCTCTCTCTCTACCCTCTCTCTCCCTCCCTCCTTCCCTCCTTCCCTCACTCTCTATCTTCCATCCCTCTCTTTCTCCCTCCCCCTCTCTCTCCCACCCTTCCCTCACCCTCCCACTCCACCTCTCCCTCTCAGCCCCTCCCTCCTTCTCTCCCACTCTCTTCTTCTCTGCCACTTTCTCTCTCTCTCAAAAGCCTGAATCCATGAAGTCAAGTCAAGTTTATTGTCATTTAACTATATACACATATACTGTACCATCAAGTGAAACATTTCTCTGAACTGGTGTGTAGAGCACAGCAGTACATATAACACACTGTAACTTGGGAAAGGAAGAATTAAATCTACAGATGAATTATGCATACATTTAAAAAAGTAAAGTTCATAAATTAAATATTGTAGAGTGCAGAACGAATAAACCAATGATACTCGAATGTGATGCGGCAGGGAGTTCAGAAGCCTAATAGCCTTGTGAAAAAAGCTGCTTCCCATCCTGACCGTTCTTCTCTTTATGCATCGGAGTCTCCTACTTGATGTCAGAAAGTCCAAGAGGATGCTGGATGGATGGGTGGGATCTTTGAAAATACTAAGGGCCCTGCATTTGCAGCGCTCCTGATAAATCCCCCGGATCTGGGCCGTACCCTCCAAATATCCGGACCTGCCTCTCGGTTTTTTTGCACTACCTTACTTTCCCTTTTCTATTTTCTATCTATGATTTATAATTTAAATTTTTAATATTTACTACCGATTTGTATTCCAGAGAGCGCGAAGCGCAGAATCAAATATCGCTGTGATGATTTTATGTTCTAGTATCAATTGTTTGGCGACAATAAAGTAAAGTAAAATGTTCCGATGGATGGGAGGGAGACCTCTATGAACCTCTCGGCCTTTGAGTATTTAGGACCCATTACTTCAGTTACTACAGGTGATAATAAAAACATTTAAAATTTTGGAAGCAGCAGATAAAATAGAGGCAGGAAAGTTGTTCCCCACTGGTGAGTGAGATTAGAACAGGGGACATTGCATCGAGATTTGGACAAATAGATTTAGAACAGAGGTTCAACATTTTAAGAACAGCTTCTTCCCCCTCTGCCACGGAGTCTCGACCTCACAATCTACCTTGTTATAATCTTGTGCTGCACTTTCTCTGTAGCTGTTACACTTTATTCTGCACCCTGTTGTTGTTTTACCTTGTTCTACTGTAATGCACCATGTAATGATCTGATCTGTATGAGCAGTACAGGATAAACTTTTCACTGTGTCTCAGCACATGGGACAATAATAAACCAGTTCCAATTCAAATATCAAAGGATAGCCTCTGTAAATACACAAGTGACTAAATTTAGAGGTAGGGAAATTATTAGAGAAAATTGTCACGGTCACAGTTAATTTATACCCTCATTCTTCCAAATTCCGGCGAGTACAGGCCCAGAGCCATCAAGTGCTCCTCATGTGTTAACCCTTTCATTTCCAGAAGCAATTTAGTCATGAAAGGTTTTCCCAGCAAAATGGAACAAAATAACTGACGGGTTTAGGTTGAAGTGAGAGGGGAAAGATTGCAAAGGGACTGACGGGAGGGGCTAGCCTCCAACTCAGCACAGAACTACCACTTACTGGATCTTTTTTTTTTTCGGTTTGTCACACCATTCTTTATAAACTCTAGAGACTGTTGTGTGTGAAAATCCCAGGATGTCAACAGTTTCTGAGATACTCAAACCACCTTTTCTGGCACCAACAATCATTCCAGGGTCAAATTCAATCAAATCACTTGGCCACTTGTGTAGAACAGAAGGAATGGAGGCAGGTGTTGTCTGATGGTTCTCTATACTTCACAAACTGTACAGGCCTTTTGAACTAACGTGTCCATGAAAGGTCTCTATCTAAACTCTTTAGAACTAGAGGAGGAATTTCTTTAGCCTGAGGAGGGGCCACGGTAGTGTAGTGGTCAGTGTGGCCATATTACAGCTCAGGGCATCAGAATTCAGAGTTCAATTCTGGCATCGTCTGAAAGAAAATTTGTAAATTCTTTCTGTGAGTGCATGAGTTTCCTCTGGTTGCTCTGGTTTCCTCCCACAGACCAAAGACATATTGGTTAGTAAGTTAATTTGTTAAACTACAGGGTCTGATAACATACCTGGTCAACTGCTGAGGGATTGTGCTGCCCAGTTAATCGAGGTTTGAACAGGCATCTGAAGCGTCCCATTAGGCTTCAAGGTGGCCACCGTCATTCCGGTGCCCAAGAGGTCGACACTAACATGCCTTAATGACTACCATCCAGTGGCACTAACCTCAACAATAATGAAGTGCTTTGAGTGGCTGGTTATGGATCACATTAAATCCCATCTTCCTGATGCACTGGGTCCTTTCCAGTTTGCATATCACTCAAATCATTCCACTGATGATGCCGTAGCCCCTGCTCTCCACTCTGTCCTGTCCCACCTGGAAAACAGCGCCTCATATGCCAGGATGCGGTTTATCGACTTCAGCTCAGTGTTCAATACATTCATACCTTAGCAGCTGGTGGGTAAACTGTCCTCATTGGGTCTCAACACCTCCCACTGTAATGAGACCTTGAACATCTTGACGAGAAGACCACAGTCGGTCCATGTTGGCAGTAATGTCTCTTGCTTCACCTTGCTCAGCACCAGAACCCCCACAGGGCTGTGTGCTCAGCCCACTGCTGATGCACGACTGACGCTACATCCAGTTTAAACTGAATTGCTAAGCTCACAGATGACACAACAGTGGCTGGCCTCATCAACAATGACAACAAAATGTCGTACAGAGAGGAGGCAGAGCGGCTGGTACAATGGTGCGAGCACCACAACTTTGAGTCTGAGCGTGGACAAGACCAAAGGGATGATTGTGGGAGGTGAAGTTGCAGGCTGACCACTCCTCCATGGAGAGAGTTAGGAGCATCAAGTTTCTGTGAATGTACCTAACGAACGATCCATGTGCCTATCCAAATTTAGCTTAAATGTTGAAATCAGTTTTGCTGGCAGCTCGTTCCACACTCTCACCACCCTCTGAGTAAAGAGGTTCTCCCTCAGGTACCCTGTAAACATTTCACCTTTCACCCTTAACCCATGTCCTCTAGTTCTAGTGTTAAACAACCTCAGGCCTGCTTGTATATCTCGATCAAATCTCTTCTCAATCTTCTACGTTCCAGCCTATTCAATCTTTCCTTATAACTCAGGTCATTCAGTCCTAGCAACATCCTTGTAAATTTTCTCTGTATTCTTTCAACCTTATTTACATCTTTCCTGTAGGTAGGTGTCTAAAACTGCACATGATGCTCCAAATTAGGCCTCACCAATGTCTTATACAACTGCAACATAACATCCCATCTCCTATACTCAATACATTGTTTTATGAAAGCCATTGTGCCAGAAGCTTTCTTTATGAACCTATCTACCTGACACCACTTTCAATGAATTCTGGACCTCTTTTCCCAGATCCCTTGTTCTAACGCATTCCTCAGTGCCCTACTGTTCGCTGTGTAAGACCTACTCTGGATGGTCCTAGTGAAGTGCAACACCTTGCACTGGTCTTCTTGAAATTCCATCTGTCATTTTCCCATCTGGTCCGGTTCCTGCTGGTAGCTTTCCTCACTGTCCACTACACCCCCCATTTTGGTGTCATCCACAAATTTGCTGATCCAGTTAACCACATCATTAGCCAGATCATTGATATAGATGACAATCAACAATGAACCCAGCACCAATCCCTGGGGCACTCCAATAGTCACAGACCTTCAGTCAGAGAGGCAACCATCTACCAGCACTCTCTGGCTTCTCCCACAAAGCCAAAGTCTAATCCAGTTTACTACCTCATCCTGAATGCTGAGCGACTGAATCTGCTTGACCCAGGCAGGACCTTGTCAACAGCCTTGCTAAAGTCCATGTAGACAACATCCACTGTCTTTTCCTGGTAACCTCCTCAGAAAGATTGGTTAGGCACGTCCCACCACACACACAACCATGCTGACTATCCCTAATCAGTCCATGTGTATCCAAATACTCATATATCCCTTAGAATACTTTCTAATAACTTTCCTACTACTGATGCCAGGCTCATGGGCCATTAATTTGTTGGTTTATTTTTAGAGCCTTTCCTAAACAGCAGAACAACATAAACTCCAGTACCTTACCTGTCACAAAGGATGTTTTAAATATCTCTGCTAGGGCCCCAGCAATTCCCGCACTTGCCTCGCACAGGGTCTGAGGGAACAACTTGTCAGGCCCTGGGGATTTATCCACTCTAGATTCATAGGACACTACAGCACAGAAACTGGCCCTTCAGCCCAATGAGTTCATGCCAAATTATTAATCTGCCCACTCCCATTGACCTGCACTTGCACCACAGCCTTCCATGCCCCTGCCATCCATGTACCTATCCAAATTTCTCTGAAACATTGAAATTGAACTGGCAAGCACCACTTCTGCTGGCAGCTCATTTCACACTTTCACCAACCTCTGAGTGAACAAGTTTCCCCTCATGTTCCCCTTAAACTTTTCACCTTTCACCCTCAACCCTTGACCTCTAGTTGTAGTCTCACCCAGCCTTAGTGGAAAAAGCCTGCTTGCATTTACCCGATCTATACCCCTCATAATTTTGTATATCTTTATCAAATCTCCCCTGATTCTCCTACGCTCCAGGGAATAAAGTCCCAGCCTGTTCAATCTTTCTCTATAATTCAGGTCCTCAAGCCCTGGCAACATCCTTGTAAGTTTTCTCTGTACTCTTTTAATCTTATTGACATCTTTCCTGTAGGTAAGTGACCAAAACCACACACAATACTCCAAATTAGGTCTCATCAATGTACTCAATACTTTGATCTATGAAAGCGAATGTGTCAAAATCTGCCTTTAAGACCCTATCTAACCATGATGCTACTTTCATGGAAATATGGATCTGTATACCCAGATCACTCTGTTCTACCACACCTCTCACTGTGCAAGTCCTACCTGCTATTTGCTGGGATTCCTGGCAGGAGTCAGAACCCTGACAGAGTGAGGTGAAAGTTTTACTTGTGGAATGTTGGGGGTTTTTGTCGTTCTATTCCTCAAAGGGCAGTGGCCTCAGAGTCTCTGATTATTCTAAGGCAGAGCACGATTGGCAGGAAGGTGATGGTTGATCAATAAGTGGAGTGACCATCAGACAATAAAACATAGGGGCAGAATTAGGCTATTTGGCCCATTGAGTCTGCTCCACCATTCCACCATGTCTGATTTATTAACCCTCTCAACCCCATTCTCCTGCCTTCCCTCCATAATCTTTGACACCCTGACTAATCAAGAACCTATCAACTTCCACTTTAGATCTACTCAATGACTTGACCTCCACAGCCGTCTGTGACAGTGAATTCCACAGATTCATGACCCTCTGAGTTAAGAAGTTCCTCCTCATCTCAGTTCTAAGTGAATGAGCCTCTGCTCTGAGGTTGTGTCCTCTGGTCCTCGACTTAACCCATTGTAGGAAACACCTTGTCCACATCTACACTATCCAGGCCTTTAGAGTGAAGGGTTAAAGGGTTAAGTTAACAATCAGAGCAGTCATGAGTTTATTGAGGGTAGGGAATTCTTGAGGGGCAGAGTGGCTTCCTGCTGGCCCTCATATGTTCAGATGAAACTCATGGTAACAACTATGTGACAATGAGCTCTTAAAGCCAGAAATATGTCAGTGACTGTTCACTCTCAGGTAGAGTAAACAGTTACCAGCTTGCTGTCCTAGTGATGAGACCTTGGTGGTGGCAGGGTATTCATTAGTCTCACAGCCTGAGGGAAGAAGCTGTCACTCAGTCTGACAGTCCTAGTCCTGATGCTCCTGTCCCTCCTTCCTGACAGTAGTGGGCCAAAGAGATTGGTGGTAGGGATCCCCAGCAATGATTTGGGCCCTTTGTCTGAAATGCTCCCAGTAAACGTCACAAATGGGGGAAGGGAGAACTGGGTGACACTGGTAAAATACTGAGAGTCTAGTTCACTGGTTTATTGTTGAGACTGACAGCACAGAAGCTGTGTGGCCTTGGTGGTAGCAAGGGCTAGGCCTCACACCTCGGGCTTGCCTGTTGCAGCAGTACAGGAGGGATTTGTGTGGCTGCGTGATTACTGCCAACTTATCTGCGCTAAAAGTGCTTTGTGCTGTGTATGACTGTCGGTACAGGGTTGTACTTCTTGTCCCAGAGTAACACTGTTTCATTTGGCTGTATTCATAGATATTCATGTATGGATGAATGACAATTAAATTTGAACTTCAGCTTGATTCTCTTGGAGGTTCTTACTAGAGTCTTGCAAGTTCCGTACCACACAACAATGAAGTAGGTTCATAAAGTCACGAAGGGCATAGATAGGGTGGACAGTGACAGTCTTTCCCCCAGGGTAGGGAACTCTAAAACTAGAAGACATAGGTTTAAGCTGAGGGACACGAGGGGCAACTTTTCCACACAGTGGGTGGTGGGGCGGCATGGTAGTGTAATGGTTAACACAATGCTTGACGGTACCAGCCAGCTGGGTTCAATTCCCACTGCTGCCTGTAAAGAGTTGTACATTCTCCTCATGACCATGTGGGTTTCCACCTACAGTCCAGAGATGTGCCAGTTGGTAGGTTAATTGGTCATTGTAGATTGTCCCATGACTAAGCCAGTGTTAAATCAGGAAATTGCAGGGTAGTGCAGCTCGAAGGGCTGGAGGAGCCCATTCTGGGCTATATCTCAATAAATAAATAAATCTGAATGAGTAGCTAGAGCAAGTGGTAAAGGCAGGTGCAATTACAACATGTAAAAGACAGGTGTGTGGATAGGAAAGGTTTAGAGGCATATGGTTCTGTAAGTGTGTCAGAGCCAGGGTGGAGGTGGGTGCTCTGGGGATAAGCTTCCATAACCTATTAAATGCTCCCAATGGCCTACATCACAAATAGCCTCTGACAACCGAGTCCAGCTCCTGGCCTTCATATGAGGCTTAGCTACTAAGCCTGGTGGAACCGTTTCTACTGACAGGAGAAAGGGCACAGGTGGGTTACTGTCACCATAAACAGGTCGTTTCAAGCAGATGGGGCTTATCAGCCACAGTTGGCAACTCATCTAGGAGAAGGAAAGCTCTGATTTCAAACCTCCACTGCCTGGCGGCTACACCCACTCATGGGGAAGGCTTTTGGAGTAAACCCCAAGGAAAATCTGGAGCTGTCCTACATTGTAAGGCAGTCCTACATTGAGCTCAGCATTGACTGGGAACTCTTGCAACACCGCTGGTGCCAAATTGTATCAGTCTCTGCCATTCCTTTGGATTCATCAGCTACACGGAGAGGGGTAGCCTGCTATATGGGCAGCATGTGCTCCATATTGTACAACCCTGGTTTGTGTATCTATGACACAATATGCATGGTCGACTCCAACCACCAGAGGGCCTCAGAGGGATGTTGGGCAAATGCAGGGATTTAGGACTAGCAGAGATTAGCACCTTGGTCACCCTACACAAGATGGACCAAAGGGCATGTTTCAATGCTGTGTGATTCTAGGCTATCACTCATCTTACACACTGTGTTCAGCACTCTGAGACACAGTACAGGAATCTGAACTCCCGGCCTTCCGTTCCAGAAGCAAGAAAGATTAACTGATTGATGGCATTAAATCTTTCTAACCACCCTTTACACTCTCTCCCATCCAGCACCAATACAGTATGATTCCTTTTCTCACAGTATTGACCCTATCACAGCAGCCCACCCCATTCCCCCATCCCCTACACACTACATTCTCTCTAGCAACAGGCACAAAATGCTGGAGGAACTCAGCATGTCAGGTAGCATCTAATGAGGGGAATTGAAGGTGCTGGAAAATGGCCAGTAACATCATGAGGGATCCCATCCACTCTGCGCTTGAACAGTTTGTCCTACTCCCATCAGGAAGGAGGCTACGTAGCATCCATGCCAGGACCACCAGACTCAAAAACAATTACCTTCTCCAAGCAGTAAGGCTGACCAACACCTCCACCCACTAACCCACCCCTCCACACCCCCAACCACCACAGCTTTATCATTTCCTGTAAGACACTTTATGTATATACAATCAATATATGAATATAAGCTATTTTATGTATTTATATTTATTATACTTTTTAATTATTGTGTTTTCAATCTTATTGTGTTTTTTGTGCTGCATCAGATCCGGAATAACAATGATTTTGTTCTCCTTTACACTTGTATACTGGAATTGACATTAAACAAACGTGAATCTCTCTCTCTTTCAGTGTGATCCATACGTGAAAGTTTCTTTGGGAAAGAAGTCCATTAGCGACCAGGATAATTACATCCCGTGCACTCTCAACCCGGAGTTTGGCAGGTGAGGCATGGCGATCCCTTGACAACAGAAGTAAACGAGGATGTAGGAACCAGGGACATGGGCTGAGCTCATTACAGACTACCAGAAATAAAGCATACAGGCCTAGGCACTGAACCTCAAGGGGGTGTTTAACCACAATGACATCAAAACCTTCTCCCACCTCACCCACCTTCCCATCGATCACCCAAAGCAAGATAGCAAAGGTTTCAGAACGGTGTAGTTAGCGTATCGCTTTACAGCACCAGCAACCCTAGTTCAACTGTCCGGAAGGATTTTGTACTTTCTCCCCATGACTGTGTCGTCCCTCAACCACCAGGCTCTTGAGCCAGAGGAGATAACTTCAGATACCCCAACACTGAACTGATTCCACAACTCTCTCTTTTAAGGACTCTACAACTCGTGTTCTTGATATTTATTGCTTATTTATTTATTTATCATTATTATTTCTTTTCTTTTTGTATTTGTGCTTTTTTTTTGTCTTTTGCACACTGGTTGCCTGTTCTTAATTTTGTGTAGATTTTTATTGATTCTGTGATGTTTCTTTCTAATTACTGTGGACGCCCGCAAGAAAACGAACCTCAGGGTGACATACATGTACTTTGGTAATAAATTTACTTTTGAACTTTGAACCCCTGGTTCCTCCGCCATTCCAGGAAATGTATGGATTAGTTGGTTAATTGTTCGCAGGGCTGTAATTGGGCAGCGTTGGACCATAATATGTTAACTGGGCTGCCCTGATAAGTAAGTGTGAAACAAACTGAATTCACATCCTCCTGGCCCAGTGGGAGCCTGACACGTAGACCTGCTTTGTAAGGGGGTTCATACCCAACCTTCCATTGCAGAGCAGGGAGAAGATCGACTAGGATCAGCTAGGTGTGGGTTCAACCCAAATTGTGAGTTCACCAGGCTCTCCGTTGGTTGGGGTTGACCATGGATGTTACATCCTAGCCGTCTATGTTGTGAAAGGAAGTCCGTATGCAAGCCGGCACAATACGATATGGACAGCAAGCTCCCCCTCTCCACACAGTTGATGAATCCAAAGGAACGGCAGAGACTGGCACCAGCAACATCGCAGGAGTTGTCAGTCAACATTGAACTCAACATAGGGCTGCCTTAGGGACTCCAGCACCAAATTTTTCCTTGGCGTTTGCTCCCAAAGACTTCCCCATGAGCTGCAAGGCAGCAGAGGTTTGAGATCAGAGCTTTCCTTCTCCTTACATGAGCTGCCAACCACAGCTGACGAGCCCCATCTGCCTGAGCGACTGGTTTTAAGGCAGCAGTAATCCATTTTTGCCCCTTCTCCTCTCAGTAGAAACAGTTCTATTAAACTTAGTAGCTAAGCCACACGTGAAGGCCAGGAGCTAGACTTGGTTATCAGAGGCTATTTGTGAAGCAGACCTTTTGGAGGATTAAATAGGTAGGTAGTGGGAGTTTATCCCCACTGCCCCCCACCCACACACCCTGGGTATGACAACCTTAAGGAATTGCTAGGCCAAGAATGGCCCACAGAAACCAAGAGTTGTGTGCTCCCAACTTCTGTCCCCTGGGCCCTGTATCTGGCAGTGGCCCTTATTTGAATTTTAAGAGTGTTTAAGATTCAGCGAGTGAGGTGCCTCCCACACGTGGGATGTACCCTTGGCGAGGTGTTCCCTATCCTTTGGCTGCTCTATGCTCTGTCCACCTCTTGCCAACTTAAACAATCACACACTCGCAAGCTGGCTCACAACACTGACCCGAGAGTCTGGGCTTTGAAAACCCTCGAACCAATGAGGCAGCAACAGGCTTATTTAATTATTAGCAAGGTTTCAAGGATATATTTATTTTATCTGCACGATTCATTTGTTAAACAAAAAGCTGAATTTTATTTTGAAATGTTATTCCCAACAAGGTGGGGCAATTATTACTGTATTGTTCCATTCATGGATGCCAGTGTCAAAACGTAATCTCTCAGGACAGGGACAGCGGGATCAGACACAGAGTGAAGCTCCCTTCACACTATGCCATCACACATTCACGGAGTCAGATACAGAGTGAAGTGCCCTCCATACCATCCCATCACATGCTTCCCAGGTCAGAGACAGAGTGAAGCTCCCTCCACACTGCCCCATCACACACTCACAGAGTCAGACACAGAGTGAAGCTTCCTCTATACTGTCCCATCACACACTTCCAGGGTCAGATACAGAGTGAAACTCCCTCCATACTGTCTGATCACACACTCCTGGGGCCAGACAGAGTGAAGCTCCCTCCACACTGTCCAATCACACACTCCCAGGGTCAGATACAGAGTGAAGCTCCCTCCACACTGTCCCATCACACATTCCTGGGGTCAGGTACAGAGTGAAGCTCCCTCTATACTGTCCGATCACACACTCCCGGGGTCAGGTACAGAGTGAAGCTCCCTTCATACTGTCTGATCACACACTCCCGGGGTCAGGTACAGAGTGAAGCTCCCTCCACACCTACCCATCACACACTCCTGGGGTCAGGTACAGAGTGAAACTTCCTCCATACTGTCTGATCACACACTTCCGGGGTCAGGTACAGAGTGAAGCTCCCTTCATACTGTCCGATCACACACTGCCGAAGTCAGATGCAGAGTGAAGCTCCCTCCATACTGTCTGATCACACACTGCCGGGGTCAGACACAGAGTGAAGCTCCCTCCACACACTCCCGGGACATGGATCACACACACAGTGAATCTCCTTCCACAATACCCCAGGGGTGAGCTGTTTTATGATTATCCTGTGCTCTGCCTCTCCTTGTGTCTAACATCCCTGTCATGTTTTGCAGAATGTATGAGCTAACAGGAATCCTGCCCATTGAGAAGGATCTGAAGGTCACCTTGTATGACTATGACCTCCTGTCAAAGGATGAGAAGATTGGAGAGACTATCATCGACTTGGAGAATCGCTTCCTGTCGCGATATGGTGCCTGCTGCGGCCTGCCCCAGACTTACTCCATGTGCGTTCCCTTTCGCTGTCCATGAATTCTCCCCAGTTCCCACAGTTTTCCCATCCTCTCCTAGAATCCGTTCCCCATTCCCACAGCTATCCCGTCTTCCCCAAGAACTCTTTCTTCCCACAGCTTTCACATCATCACCGAAAATCCTTTCTTCCAATAGATTTCCCATCCTCTGCTAGAATCCGTTCTCCTCTGTTCCCACAGCTATCCTATTTCCCCAAGAATCCTTTCTTCCCACAGCTTTCCCATCCTCTCCTAGAATCCGTTCTCCGTTCCCACAGCTATCCTGTCTTCCCTAAGAACCCTTTCTTCCCACAGCTTTCACATCATCACCAAAAATCCTTTCTTCCAATAGATTTCCCATCCTCTCCTAGAATCCTTTCTCTCCCATTGCTACAGCTTTCATCTTAGAGCAAAAGGGAATGAGAGATGACTTGATAGAGGTCTACAAGATGATAAGAGGCTTTTTCCCAGGATGGAAATTGTTAATAGGAGGGGACTTAATTTTAAGGTGATTGGATGTAAGCATGGGGGGATATCAGAGATAGTCTTTTTTAAACAGTGACTGGTGGGTGATTGGAATGCAATACTAGGGTTGGTGCTAAAGGTAGACAGATTAGGGACATTTAGGGGCTCTTGGGCATATGTATGATAGAAAAATGGTGGTCTGTACATGTGAGGGAAGGGTTAGATTGATCTTAGAGTAGGTTGAGATAGATACTTTAAAGATCCTGAAGTAAATTACAGTGTCACAGTAGCATTACAAGTGCAGAGATATACAGATATTAGAAGAGAACTAAAAAAAGAATGAAAAATAGGTTACCTCAACAGTCTAATAGGAACCAGCGTCATCACTTCCCTGACTACAGGTTGACTCATTATAGAGCCTAATGGCTGAGGGTAAGAGTGACCTCATATAGTGCTCTGTGGAGCAGCACAGTCGTCTTAGACTATTACGAAAAGTGCTTCTGTTGCCAAGGTGGCATGCAGAGGGTGAGAAACGTTGTCCAGAACTGCCAGGATTTTCCATAGGGTCCTTTGTTCTACCCCAATCTCCAGTGAGTCTAGTTTGACTCCTATAACAGAGCCAGCCTTTCTGATCAGTTTATTGAGCCTGTTGGCATCACTCGTGTTGATGTCATTGCCTCAGCACACCACCACGTAGAAGATTATACTGGCAAAAACAGTTTTGTAGAACATGTGAAGGAAAGGCCTGCATACTCCAAAGGACCTCAACCTCCTCAGGAAGTAGAGGCGATTCTGGCCCTTGTACCCAGCCTCTATGTTGATGCTCCACTCAAGTCTGTCATTCAGGTGCACCCCCAGGTACTTGTAGGTCCTCACCACATCCATGTCCTCACTGTCAGTATGGAGCAATGCAGGCTTAGTCCGCCTAAAGTCCATCACCATCTCCTTTGTCTTACTGATGTTGAGCTGTGGATGATTCAGCTTGCACCATTTGACAAAGTCCTCCACCAGGGCCCTGTATCATCCTCCCATCCTCCCTTTATACACCCAACTATTGCTGTCATCAGAGAATTTCTGCAGATGACATGACCCAGTGTTGTATCTAGCTATACAGGATAAACAGGAAGGGAGACAATATAATCCCCTGTGGGTTCCCTGTGCTCCTCGTAGCTAAGTCTGACACACAGCTCTGAAGCTGCACAAATGTATGTGGTCTGCCAGTCAGGTAGTTCATTATTCAGGATACAATGGAAGTGCCAACCTACAATGTGTGGAGCTTTTCCCCCAGCAATGAGGGCTGTATGGTATTCAAGGCACTTGAAAAATCATAAAACATCATCCTCACAGTGCTTCCCTGCTTATCCAAATGGGAGTAGGCTCTGTTCAGCAGGTAGATGATAGCATCGTCAACTCCAATGTGCTCCTGGTAGGCAAACTACAGGGGATTGAGGGCTGATCTGACCAGGGGTCGGAGATGAGCTAAGATTAGCCTCCCTAGGGTCTTATGATGTGTGAGGTCAGGTCCACTGGATGGTAGTCATTGAAGACATTTGGTTGGCCCTCCTTGGGTACTGAGACACACATGATGTTTTCCACACAGCATTGTGGGCTGAAGGGCCTGTGCTACACTGTGATATTCTGTGTCCACGTTCTAGCCATGTTCCTGTCCAATTTGAGGGCTGATCGGAGGGGGAACATTGGAGATTAGTTTTTTTAACGAGTGAGTGATGGGTCGATGGAAAGCCCTGCCAGGGGTGGTGGAGTAGGCAGATCCATGACGGACCATCATGAGTCCTGCGGGCCTCTGTGTCTTGTCATGAAGCATTGGGCTTCTCAGTTTCTCGAGCACTTGTAATTACTGTTGCTGTCTCAACTAGAGTTGTTAAACCCCTTGTGCTTTATGTTTAATCTTGTCAATTGTGACTGACCTGGGTTTTCTGCATCCTGTGATTATTTAATACAGACTCCCGCAATGCACTCATCAGGGGTTATCGTGTAGAGAATGGTTTGTCTCATGGTGTCGCTTGGTCTTGCCACCAATACTCTGTTGGAATTCCTATGTACTACGTGTCTTTGTTTCCATCCCTATGTGAGAGTCTGTCATTCCTCCAGACGTGGGTTCATTCATTACCAGCACTAGTCACAGCAAGGGACTCTTAGATAGGCACATGGATGATAGAGAACTGGAGGCTATGGGGGAGGGAAGTGCTAGATTCATCTTGAGTAGATTAAAAGGTCAGCACAACATCATGGGCTGAAGGACCTGTACACACTGTTCAGTGTTCCATGTTCTGGGGGGGTGGAGGCTGAAGAGAGACCTGTCATAGTTGTTTTTATTATTATGAGAGGCATAGGTAGGGTTGACAACCAGACTCTTTTCACCAGAGTTCTCAAACACCAGAGGGCATGATTTTAAGGTCAGGAAGAAGGGAGCTCAAAGGTGATTTGAGGGGCAAGTTTTTTACGCAGAGAGTGGTAGGTACCTGAAATGGCTTAGTAGGGCTGGTCATGGAATCAGCCAGTTTGGTGGAGTCTAAGAGGCTTTTAGACAGACAGATGATGGCACAGCATTGTGGGTCGAAGAGCCTGTGCTATACATAAAGAATGGAGGGATATGGATGATATTCAGGAAGGGGACATTGATCAGTCCAACAATGTGGGCCGAATGGCCTGTCCATGCTGTACTGTTCTGTGTTCTGCATTTAACCGGGCTTCATCCCAATCCATCTGCTTCTCCTTCAGATCTGGACCCAACCGATGGCGAGACCAGCTCACACCGACACAGTGCCTGCACATCTATGCACAGAGACACGGTGACAGACTCCCTGTGTACAGGGATGACAAGATCTTGTTCAGAGGGCAGGAGTTTCATCTCTCGGAGTTCGGTGCGTATAAGTACTCTGACTGTAGTTTCATCTCTGACTCTGGGCATTGTGAGATATAAGATCATAAGATACAGGAGCAGAATTAGGCAATTTGGCCCATCAAGTCTGCTCTGCCACTCAATCATGACTGATCCTTCTTATTCCCTTCTCACCCCCACTCCCTGGCCTTCTTCCCGTAACCGTTGATGCCTTGGCCATCCAAGAACCTATCAATCTCCGCCTTAAATACACCCAACGACCTGGCCTCCACAGCTGCCTGCGGTAACTAATTCCACAAATTTACCACCCTCTGGCTAAAGAAGTTTCTCCACATCTCTGTTTTAAATGGATGCCCCTCTATTCTGAGGCTGTGCCCTCTTGTCTGAGACTTTTCCACCACCTACACTGTCTAGGCTTTTCAATATTCAAAAAGTTTCAATGAATTCCACTTCATCCTTCTAAATTCTAGCGAGTACAGACCCAGAGCCATTAAAAGATTCCTCGTATGGTAGTCATTTCATTCCTGGAGTCATCCTTCTAAACTTCCTCTGGACCCTCTCCAATGCCAACACATCTTTTCTTAGATGAGGAGCCTAAAACTGAAATTAATGCTAACATTGCATTTGCCTTCGTCATCGCTAACTCCCCCCCGTACAAGGACTCCCAAGTCCTTTGCATCTCAGATTTTTGAATTTTCTCCCCATTTAGAAAATAATCTCCACATTTATTTCTATGACCAAAGTGCATGACCATGCATTTTCCAACATTGTATTTTATTTGCCACATTTTGCCCATTCTCCTAATCTGTCTAGGTCCTTCTGCAACCTACCTGTTTCCTCAACACTATCTGCTCCTCCACTAATCTTTGTATCATCTGCAAACTTGGCGAAAAAGCCATCTATTCCATTATCTAATCGTTGATATACAGCATAAAAAGAAGCATTCCCAACACTGACCCCAGCGGAACACCACTAGTCACTAGCAGCCATCCAGAAAAGGATCCATTTACTCCCACTCGCTACCTCCTACCAATCAGCCAATGCTCTAACCATGCTTGTAACTTTCCTGTAATACCATGGGCTCTTAACTTGGTAAGTAGCCTCATGTGTGGTACCTTGGCAAAGGCCTTCTGAAAATCCAAATATATAACATCCACTACATTCCCTTTATCTATCCTACTTGTAATTTCCTCAAAGGATTCAAACAGATTCATCAGGCAAGATTTTCCCTGAAGGAAACCATGCTGACTTTGTCCTATCTTGTCCAATGTCACCAACTACTCCATAACTTCATCCTTAACAATTGACTCCAACATCTTCCCAACCACTGAGGTCAGGCTAACTGGTTTAATATTTCCTCTCTGAAACCTTCCTCTTTTCTTAAAATGTAGAGTGACATTTGCAATTTTCCAGTCCTCTGGCACCATGCCAGAGCAAATTATTTTTGAAAGATCATTACTATTGCTTCCACAATCTCTACCGCTACCTCTTTCAGAAACCTAGGGCGCAGTTCATCTGGTCCAGGTGACTCATGTACCTTCAGATCTTTTAGCTTTTTGAGCACCTTCTCCTTTGTAATAGTAACTGCACTCACTTCTCTTCTCCCTCACCCTTCAACACCTGGCACACTGCTAGTGTCTTCCACAGTGAAGACGGATGCAAACCATTCATTTAGTTCATCTGCCATCTCCTTGTCCCCCATTGTTATTTCTCTGGCCTCAGTTTCTAGTGGTCCTATATCCACTCTCATCTCTGTGTTATATTTTACATGCTTGAAAAAGCTTTTACTATCCACTTTGATACTGTTTGCTAACTTGCTTTCATTTTCCATATTTTCCCTCCTAATGATCTTTTTGGTTGCTTCCTGTAGGTTTTTAAAAGCTTCCCAATCCTCTGTCTTACCAATAATTTTTGCTTTTTTGTATTCCCTCTCTTTTGCTTTTACATTAGCTTTGACTTTCCTTGTCAGCCACAGTTGTACAGTTTTGCCATTTGAGTATTTCTTTGTTTTTGGAATATATCTATACTGCACCTTCTTCATTTTTTTTTCTAGAAACTCATAGCACTGCTGCTCTGCTGTTGTCCCTATCAACACCCCCTTCTAATTTACTTTGGTCAACTCCTCTCTCAAAACACTGTAATTTCCCCTACTCCAGTGAAATACTGCTATGCCAGACTACTCTCTCCCTATCAAATTTCAAGTTGAACTCAATCATATTGTGATCACTAGCTCCTAAGGGTTCTTTTACCTCAAGCTCCCTAATGACCTCTGGTTCATTACATAACACCCAATCCAGTATAGCTGATCCCCTAGTAGGCTCAATGACAAACTGCTCTAAAAAGCCATCTCATCGGCATTTAACAAACTCATTCTCTTGAGATCCATTACCATACCAACCTGATTTTCCCAATCAACCTACATGTTAAAATCTCCCATGACTATCATAACATTACTCTTTTGACATGCCTTTTCTATTTCCCGTTGTAATTTGTGGTCCACATCCCATCTACTGTTGAGAGGCCTGTATATAAGTGCCATCAGGGTTCTTTTACCCTTGCAGTTTCTTAACTCAACCTACAGGGATTCAACATCTTCCGATCTTACATCACATCTTTCTACTGATTTACCAGCAGAGCCACGCCACCCCCTCCACATACCTTCCTATACGTGCAGTACAATGTCTAACCTTGGACATTCAGCTCCCAATTACAAGTCATGATTCAGTGACAGTCACAACAACATACCTGATATTCTGTAAAAGTGCAACAAGATCATCCACCTTATTTCTTATACTCCACGCATTGAGATATAACGCTTTGAGATCACACAATCTCAGAGGAAACTGCTCCCAAGGACTAGAGCTGAGAGGAATAAGAGCGAAGTCATTTTCAAGTTTATTGTCATCTAACTGTACATATATACAACCAAATGAAACAATGTTCCTCTGGAGCACAGTGAACCCACACAACATATATCACGCACAGCACATAAAACAAAATATTAACACAAACAAGCTAATGAAATATGATTCAAAATGTTGTAGTGCGCAGCACAGATAAGCAGTAAACATCTGGCTGTCCTAGTGATGAGACCTTGGTGGTGGCAGGGTATTCATTACTCTCACAGCCTGAGGGAAGAAGCTGTTACCCAGTCTGGTAGCCCTAGTCCTGATGCTCCTGTTCCTCCTTCCTGATGGTAGTGGGTCAAAGAGATTGTGGGATGGGTGGTAGGGATCCTCGACAATGCTTTGGACTCTTCATCTATAACACTCCCGGTAAATGTCACAACTAGAGGAAGGGAGATTCCAATGACCTTCTTGGCAGTTTTTACTATCTTCTGTCGGGTCCTGTGGTCTGATACCTTGCAGCTTCTGTACCATGCAATGATGAAGTAGGTTTATAAAATCACAATTGACATCGATAAGGTGGACGGTGACAGTTGTTTTGCCCAGGGTAGGGGTGCCTAAAACTGGAAGACATAGGTTTAAGCTGAGGGACACGAGGGGCAACTTTTCCAAGCAGTGAATTGTGTGTATATGGAACAGTAAACAATGAATAGCCCGCTCTGCTGGTGACGAGATCTTGGTGGTGGCAGGATATTCATTCATCTCACAGCCTGAGGGAAGATGTTAGCCTTATCATGCTGCCACATGTTTCCAGAGTCCCTGCTTCAACTTGACTTCTGGCACTGTCTGTGTGGAGTTTACAGAGTTTCTTCTCATGTCCCAGTTCTGCCTTCAGTTCTGGTGGCATCGTATAGGATGGACGTGAAAACTTTAGACAGGGTGCAGAGGAGATTTACCAGAACGCTGCCTGGATTAGAGAGCATGTGTTATGAGGATAGGTTGAGCGAGCTAAGGCTTTTCTCTTTGGAATGAAGGAAGTTGAGAGATGACTTGATTGAGGTGTACAAGATGATAAGAGAGATTGATAGAGTGGACAGCCAGGGTGGAAATGGCTAATACAAGACGGCATAATTTTAAGATGATTGGAGGAAAGTATAGGGGATGTCAGAGGTAAGTTTTTTACACACAGGGTAGCAGGTGCGTGGAACACACTGCCAGGGGTGGAGGTACAGGCAGATATAATAGGGTGTGGCGGCCCGCACACACGGGACTCGAAATGCCATCAGGAGCCGCCAGCAGACACGCAGTAGCGTGTTTAGAACTACCTGGGGACAGTCTGACGTCACGTCCGCCCCACAGGTCACAGGGGCCCATGGGAGGGGAGATTTAAGCGCACGATTTTGAATCAGTAAAGGCATTCTGAGTTCAGCCTGCTCTGCCTCCGTGTGTTTCTTTAGTAGGACGTTTGCGCGTGACTACATTGGTAACCCTGACGTGATTCGAACACACAGCCTTCTGACTTTTATGAAGCTCTTAGATAGGCACATGGATGAAAAAAGAGATCTAGTGCTTTCCCAGCATATATGATAAATAAACTCTTCTCAGGCTTCCTGCCGAGACAAGTATCAATTATAACTGATGTTTCGATGACAAGCTCTTGCCATCTTTTTCAGGGATGATGCCTGGTGATGTCTAGTCTGGTAGTATTCCTGTTTATTGGACACACGTATGACAGAAGTATGAAGGGCTATGTAGGAGAGAAGGGTTGGATTGATCCTGAAGTAGGTTAAGGGGTCAGCATGACATAGTGCTCCAGCCTCAGGGCCTGAACTCTGTATTGTTCTATGTTCTGATGTACTGATAGTCCCAGCAGCCTCCTCCCCAGCCCCTCCCTTTCTCAGAGAGCAACCAGTGAGGTGGCAGAGAGTCTCATGGACACTGTATTGATTGTTCTTTCCCCTTGCAGAGGACGGAGTGACTTTAAACGTCCACCTCGGACCGCCCACTGAGAGGCTGGCGCTATACGTGCTGCGCAAGCAAGGACTGGTTCCAGAGCACGTGGAAACAAGGTCCCTTTACAGCCCACTGCAGCCCGATATCGAGCAGGTAAGGCATAGATTCTGCAGATCAGGGGGGTTAAGGCATGGATTCTGCAGCTCAGGGGGTTTAGGCAGCTAAGTGTTTTAAGGTGGAGTCTCAGCCTCACATTCTACCTCATGACCTTGCACCTTATTGTCTGCCTGCACTGCACTCTCTCTTGTAGCTGTTACACTTTATAATGCTGAGCCTTTATAAGGCATTGGTCAGACCACACATGGAGTATTGTGAACAGTTTTGGTCCCCTTATCTAAGGAAAGATGTCTGGCAATGGGGAGGGTCCAGAGAAGTTCACAGGAATGATTCCCTAAGACCATAAGATATAGGAGCAGAATTAAGCCAATTGGTCCATCGAGACTGCTCCACCATTTCATTATGGTTGATCCAATTTCCCTCTCAGACCCAATCTCCTGCCTTCTCCCCGTGTCCTTTCATGCCCTACCCAGTCAAGAATCTCTCAACCTCTGCCTTAAATACACATAAAGACTTGGCCTCCACAGTTGCCTATGGCAAAGAATTCCACAGGATCACCACTCTGGCTGAATAAATTCCTCCTCATCTCCATTCTAAAAGGATGCCCCTCTATTCTGAGGTTGTGTCCTCTGGTCTGAGCCTCTCCTACCGTAGGAAACATCCTCTTTCACCATTCGATAGGTTCAATGTGGTCACCCCTCATTCTTCTGAATTCTAGTGAATACAGGCCCAGGGCCATCAAACGCTCTTCGTATGACAAGCCGTTCAATCCTGGAATCATTATCATGGACCTCCTTCGAACCCTCTCCAGTTTCAGCACATCGTTTCTAAGATAAGGGACTCAAAACCGCTCAAAATACTCAAAAGTGTGGCCTCACCCGTGCTCTATGAAGTCTCAACATTACATTCTGAGAATAAAAGGGTTAACATATGAGGAGTGGCATTTGATAGCTCTGAGTCTGTACACTGGAAATCAGAAGAATGAGCGCAGATCTCATTGAAACCTATTGAACATTGAGAGGTCTGGATAGAGTGGATTTGGGGAAGATGTTTCCTATGGTTGGTGAGTCTAGGATCGGAGAGAGATGAGGTGGTATTTCTTTAGCCAAAGGGTGGTGAATCTGTCTAATTCATTGACACAGATGGTTGTGGAGGCCAAGTCAATGGATATATTGAAAGCAGAGATTGATAGGTTCTTGATTAGTCAGGATATCAATGGTCATATGGAGAATGTAGGAGAATGGGAATGAGGGGGATAATAAATCAGCCATCATGGAATGGCAGAGTAGACTTGATGGGCCAAATGGCCTAATTCCATTCTTATGTCTCATGGTCCTTATTCTATATTCTATGAATTCCATCATGAAGCACCCTCAACATCCAGGGCATGCCCTCTTCAAGATTCAGGATTATTTAATGTCATTTCCAGTACACAAATGTAAAGGGGAATGAAGTAGTCGTTATTCGAGATCCAGTGCAACACAGGAGAAAAACACAAGATAAGGAACACAACAATAATAAAACGCACAATAAATATAAATACATATGATAGCTTATATACATAGATTAATTGTATGCCCGTAGTGATGCTAGGCACAGGAGTGTCTGTATGTAAAGTGGCTCTGACAGGAAATGATAAAGTTGTATTGTTTGGGGGTGTGGAGGGATCGGTTGGTGTGTGGAGATGTTGATCAGCCTTACTGCTTGGGAAAGTAACTGTTTTTGAATCTGGTGGTCCTGGCGTGGATACTACATAGCCTCCTCCCTGATGGGAGTGGGACAAACAGTCCATGAGCAGGATGGGTGGGATCCTTCATGATGTAACTGGCCCTTTTCCTGCACTTTTCTGTATTTATGTCCTTGATGGTGGGTAGGCTGGTGCCAGTGATGCACTGGACAATTTTGACTACCCGTTGTAGAGACTTCCTGTCCACTACAGTTCAGTTTCCGTACCATGCAGTGATGATCTCTCTTTGCACACCTGTAGAATGATGTGAGTATAGATGTGCAAAGTCCGGCTCTGTTCAGCCTCCTCAGAAAGTAGAGGTGTTGGTGAGTTTTCTGATTGTGTATGATGTGTTGTGGGACCATGAGAGGTTGTCCTAGATGTGTACTCATTGGAGTTTGAAACCGCTCGCAATTTTCACTGCTGTGCCACCCATGTAAAGAAGGGTGTGAGGGTGATGCAAGTTCTCCTGAAGTCAATAGCCATCTTCTTTGTCTTGTTGGCATTGGGGATGAGCTTATTTGCCTTGCACCAGGACTCGAGCTCTTCCACCTCCTCTCTGTAGACTCTTCTCATTACCACCTTCAGGGAGGAGGTACAGGAGCCTGAAGACCCACACTCAATATTAGAGGAACAGCTTCTTCCCCTCCACCATGAGATTATGGAACAGCCCATGAGCACAACTTCACTATTTTGCTTTTTTTTGCGCTCTATATATTCTTATTGTAATATAAGGTAATATTTTATGTATTGCACTGTACTACTGCCGCAAAACAACAAATTTCACGGTGTACGTCAGTGATAATAAACTGAATCTGACTCTAATTCTATTACTGTTTTACCTTGTTCTACCTCTGAATCCATTCGGCTCATCAAGTCTGCTCTGTCATTCCATCAGGGCTGATCTATTATCCCTCTCAACCTCATTCTCTTATCTTCTCCCCATAACCTTTGACACCCTTGCTAATCAAGAACCTGTCAAGCTCCACATTAAATATATCCAACAACTTGATCTTCATGGCCATCTATAGCAATGACTCACCACCCTCTTGCTGAAGAAACTCCTTGCTTCTGTTCCAAGGGGATGTCCTTGTATTCTGAGACTTTGCCCTCTGGTCCTAGACTTGCCCACTACTGGAAACATCCTCTTAACATCCACTCTATGCAGGCCTTTCAATATTAGGTAGGTCAAACATCAACATCAAAGTACATTTATTAATCAAGTACATATATGTTACCATATACTACCCTGAGATTCATTTCCTTACAGGCATTTACAGGAAAATAAAAAAATACAATAGAATTTATGAAAATATCTATACATGAACAAAGACTGACCAACAATCAATGTACAAGAGAAGACAAATCGTGCAAACAATAAATAAATAAATAATACTGAGAACATGAGTTATAGAGATCTTGACAGTGAGTGTATAGGATGCGAAATCAGTTCAGAGTTGTGATGAGTGAAGTTATCCATGCCCGTTCAGGAAACTGCTGACCTGGTGATTTTAATAAGATCCCCCCTCACTTGTCTAAGCTCCAGCAAGCACAGGCCCAGAGCCATCAGCCACTCCTCATATACTGACCTTTTCATTCCAGGGATCATTCTCATGAACCTCCTCTGGACCCTCTCCAACACGTAGATTAAGGCCTCAAACCTGTTGACAATACGGTGAATGAGACTGAGCCTCTTCCCCACTCCCCCAACCCCTTCCCTGTAACTCCTGCAGAACCTGAGAGCATCTGTACCTCCTTGTGCATGGAATTTGCCAGTAGCCGCCGGCCCAAGGTTGCCCCTTCTCTCTCCAGCCCCTGAGGCTCGTGTGGCCCAGATACACCACCTCATCTCCCAGGTGCTGTGCTGCACTCTGAATCTCCCTTGTTAATCCCTCCACCCCTCAGCTCCTCTGAGATGTTCCTTCAGGCCAGCTGGCATCATATCCTACTCTGTGGTCCAAAGTCAACTTGTTGCTTCTCTGATTACAATCTGGCACCTTTGAGTGCTCTGTTATATAAAAGGTTCCTTAACCTCGCCAGTTACTTTTGTGATTACCATGGCAATGGGCCAGAACTGGCTAAACTTTGCTTTAGGCAAAAAAGTAGCGCGTTCACTCAAGTTGAGTATGATGTTCACCAAAGAGGTTGTCTGTCAGTGAGCCCTCAGGTGACTGTAGGGACAATCCAGGATTCACATACCTGGGATATTAGGGTTGATTCCCTTAATGGAGGACGCCTGTGTGTGACTTTGTTTCATGTGGAGAAGCTGATGCGTGGGCAGCCACTACATGCTTCTTGACAGATCAGGGTCAGGGTCCAGTGGTGTAGAATGCAAGACGACTGGAGAAGCCTTACTTCTCCAGCCTTCCCCCACCTTCACTGCCATTGTCATGCCAGCTCTACCGCTGAGGTCTTGGTTGCATTGCTCTGTCTGGAATCTCCCCCTTGACCTTACTGCATTGGCTGACCCTACCAGGAGCTAAGCTCCAGACGACATCACTCTCGGGATCTCAAGAGCTCACAAGCCTCTCCAACGTGATACGGTGATGATACTCAGAGAATGTACAAAACAGCGATGTGCTCAAAAGACTAATGGAGTCTAGCCTTTATTTGTGAAGGGTTGGAATTCACGGTGATAGGGATCAGCTAGAGTGATACAAAGCCATGCTTAGATCCGCTGAGGTGAATCCTCAGACCTCCGTGTTCCAGTGTGGATCAACCCACCCTATTCAATTTCTCCTTGTAACTACAGTCCTCCAATCCAGGCAACATCCTGGTGAATATCTTTTGTGCTCCCTCCAATCCTGCCGTGTTCTTTCTGCAGAGTGGGTCCGATCATGGCTGTTCCTGGCAAATTTTTCTACAGAAGTGGTTTGCCATTACCTTCTTCTGGGTAGTGGCTTTACAAGACAGGTGGCCCCAGCCATTGTCAATACTCTTCAGAGATTGTCTGCCTGGCATCAGTGGTCACATAAACAGGACTTGTGATATACAACAGCTGCTCATACGACCATCCACCACCTCCTCCCATGACCCTGATTGTGAGGGGCTAAGCAGGTGCTACACCTTGCCGAAGAGTGACCTGTAGGCTCACGGAGGGAAGGATTGCCTTACGCCTCCTTTGGTAAAGACCTGACTCCACCCCGCCACTCAGGATTAGACATAGGTGCAGAATTATGCCATTCAACCCATTGTCTTCTCCCCCATCCCACTGTGGCTGATTTATTATCCCTCTCAATGCACACAAGTGCTGGAGGAACTCAGCAGACCAGGCAGCATCTATCAAAAAGAGTAAACAGCCGACTGAAGAAGGGTCTTGGCCCGAAATGACGACTGTTTATTTGTTTTGTGAGATGTTGCCTGGTCTGCTGAGTTCCTCCAGCACTTCATGTGTGGTGTGTGTTGCTTTGGATTTCTAGCATCTGCATATTTCCTCATGTTTGTGTATTATCCCTCTCAGCCCCATTCTCCTGCCTCTTCCCGTAACCTTTGACACCCTGACTAACCAAGAACTTATCAACCTTGGCTTTAAATACACGCAGTGACTTGGCCTCCACAACCTTCTGTGAAAATCATTACCATAGATTCACCACCCTCTGGCAAAGAAATTTTTCCTCATCTTCTGTTCTAAATGGACGTCCTTCTCTTCTGAGGCTGTGCGCTCTGGTCCTAGACTCTCTTTCAATAGGAAGCATCCTCTCCACATCCACTGTATCTAGCTCTTTCAATACTCAATAGGTGTCAGTAGGAACCCCCTCCCCACCCCATTCTTCTAAACTCCAACGAGTACAGGCCCAGAGCCATCAAATGTTCCTCATACCTTAAATATTTCATTCCTGAGATCATCCTTGTGAACCTCCTCTGCATCCTCTCTGATGACAGCACATTCTTTCTTACATAAGGGGCCCAAAACTTCTCACAATACTCCATTTGTGGTCTGACCAATGCCTTGGGCAGAGATGAGGAATTTTGTAGTGACAGAGCTATAGACTAGTGCAGCCTAGAAACAGTCCCTTAGGCCTAGCTTGTCCGTGCTGACTAAGATAACCATCAAACTGGGGTCATTTGCCCTCATTTGACCCATATCCCTCTAAACCTTTTCCAATTATGTACTTATTCAAATATCTTTAGAATATTGTTATTAATTACTTCTGGCAGTTCAATTCACATTCGTACCACTCTCTGCATGGGGGTTTCTCCCCACTAACTTCCTTGTTTACTGCCCATTATGCCACTGGCATTTAGGGCAGCAATGAAGCTCCTCCATCTCTTGTGGATTTCAGGTCTTCCTTTAATCATGTCAGTAACTTCCTCTTGGTTTTCACTGCTGACAATCATGCAAATCCCAGGTGGACACTCAGGAATATCGTCGTACTCAGTTGCAGAAGGATTCCTCATTGCTGTTTCTGTAACAATTTTGTTTGACCAGTCAGGGTTGTTAGCCCTGAGTTGAACTCCCAAACCTGGAGGACTGGTGGACCACTCTTAGTCTGGCCTCTACCCTTTGACCTGTTGGCATGGATGACCCTACCAAGAGCCAAAGCATAAAGCCCTGACTTCAATATATCTCTCCGGGAGCTCTCATTGAGGCACATGAGCCTCAAATTCATGATACAGTTGTAGTCCTCTTGGGGAAGGTTTCTCCTCGAGTTCCAGTTAAATCTTTCACCTTTCATCCCTCATACTGGAATGAGGTGGCAGGGCTCAGGCCTGAGAATGGAAAATGGACCGAAGATTAGCCGATTTAAGAGCCGACGCAGATTAAAAGATTAATGTGTCGAGGCCAAAGACAAAGGATGAAACAGTGTTCAGCTCAATATTACACAAAGGTTTACTTGCCTCAGTCGCTAGCTCTGTGGCTATGGCCTGCAGAAGTCGGGCTCCTGGACCGGCTTCGCTGGGCTCAGCACTGAACTGGCTCCGTGGCTGTGGACTCACTTTCAGGGACCCTGCAATTAATGTTTTGTGTATTATTTGTTTATTTTTTATTGTTTGCACAATTTGTTCTTTTTTCACTCATTGGATATTTGACAGTCTTTGACGTATATGGCTTTTTTGTGGATTTTATTGTGTTTCTTTGTGAATCTCAAGCTTGTCTATGGTTTATTTACTTTGATATTAAATGTACTTTAAATTTTGAAGAGATACTGCATATGCTGGATATCCAGAGCAATACATACAAAACGCAGGGGAAACTTAGCAGGTCAGGCAGCATCTATGGAGAGGAATAAACAGTTGATGTCTTGGGCTGAGACCTTTCATTAAGACTCATTGATGTTGCCTGACCTTCTAGATATTTCAACAATTCTCTGGGCGGGAAAGGCAAAGGACTGGATAAGAAGGAATCTGATAGGAGAAGAGAGTGGACCATAGGAGAAAGGGAAGGAGAGGACCCAGGGGGAGGTGATAGGCAGGGGAGAGGCAGTAAAAGGTCAGAGTGGGGAATGGAGGAAGGGTGAGGGGGGGAACTTGTTCACCGGGAGGAGAAATCGATATTCATGCCATTAGATCGGAGGCTACCCAAACGGAATATAAGGTGCTACTCCTCCACCCTGAGAGTGGCTTCATCTTGGCACTAGGGGAGACCATGGACCGACACATCAAAACTTTTTGATCTTTGCACTACTTACTTATTTTTTAAATATTTCTTCTTGTAACATACTGTCAAAGGGAGTTATGCAAAGGACAGCAGCTGCTGGGTATCAGAAATGGCTTCACCGATCACCTTCCGTTCCCTCTCTCCCCACCTTTTTATTCTTCCCCCTTCCTTCTAGTCCTGAAGAAGAATCTCAGCCTGAACCATGAAACTATTTATTTCCATAGATGTTGTCTGACCTGCTGAGTTCCTCCATCATTTTGTGTGTGTTGCTCAAGATTTCCAGCATCTACAGCTTTTCTCATGTTTATAAAATAGTGAAGTAGTGTTCACAGGTTCAGTGACCATTCAGAAATATGACGGTGGAGAGGAAGAAGCTGTTTCTAAAATATTGAGTGTGTGTCTTCAGACTCCTGTACTTCCTCCCTGATGGTAGCAATGAGAAGAGGACATGCCTTGGATGATGAAGGTCTTTAATGACGGATGCCGTGCTCTTGAGGTATCAGCTTTTGAAGATATCATTGATGGTGCGAAGGCTGCTGCTCATGATGGAGCTGGTTGAGTTCAGCCCTCTGCAGCTTTTTCTGGTCCTGTGCAGTGGTGTCCCCATACCAGACGGTGATGCAACCAGTCAGAATGCTCTCCATGGCACATCTGTAGAAATTTGCTAGAGTCTTTGGTGACATACCATTGGTATTATTCAGGCCTTTTGGCCCCTCTATCCATGCTGTTCATTGTATATATCAAAACTAATCATATTTAGCCTCAGTCCAGCCAACTCTCTGCCTTACATGGTGTGTTTGCTTCGTTTCTTGCTCTCTAGGGTAAGGTCCAGCTCTGGGTGGACATCTTCCCAAAATCACTCGGAACCCCGGGACCCCCGTCGAACATAAATCCTCGCAAAGCCAAGAGGTGAGACTCTTTCTCCTTTACCTTACCAGGGTGGTACAGTAGCGTAGCAGCTAGCATAATGCTTTACGGTGCCAGCGGTCATGATGGTGGTGCAATTCCTGTCGCCGTCTGTATTGAGTTTTTACTTTCTTCCTGTGACTATGTGCTCCCTCCAGGTGCTCTGGTTTCCGCCCATTTTCCAGAGACGTACAGGTTAGGGTTAGTAAGTTGTGGACAAGCAATGTGGACACTGGAAGCATGGTGACACTTGCAGGCTGTCCCCAGCACATCCTCGGACTGTATTAACTGTTGAAGCAAACGACCCACTTCACTGAATATTTCAATGTACGTGTGACAAATAAAGCTAATCTGATCTAATTTAATCAGCCAAAGGTGTTGATCAAACACAAGGCCTGTTCCTCAGAATCTTGCTCTAGTGTGGAGTTCGTCTCTTTAAGTTTCTGTTCCATTCCAGGTTCTACCTACGCTGCATTATATGGAACACCTATGACGTGATCTTGGATGACCTCAGCATCACAGGGGAGAAGATGAGCGATATCTACGTGAAAGGGTCAGTGTATTTTTATATGGAGGCTCTTATTGAATCTGTGTTCATGGAATGTTAGAGAGAAAAAGATTGACTCCACAATGTCAGTCCTGCACATGAAGGCACCTCCCATTCTCCACCCAGCTAACAGGTGTCACCTGCCACATGTTCCAAACTCATTACCTGCAGCCTATTTAAACCCTGCTGTCATCCACAGTCCTTGTTCACTCATCAAACCAGCTGGCCTCAACCAGTTGCTCCTAGCCTTCAGTTCCCTCATTCCCTGTTCTATGTGTTCTTTCTTGTTTGCAGTCTATTATTAAAGTTAACACTCACCACTGAATTGCCTGTGCGGGTCTGAAAGCCCTCTCACCCTTTCAACTTGCCTCTTTGTTCCTTTCTATATCCTGGGAGGACCCATTTTCCAAATCTACCCCTTCCCTTTCCAGTCATGAAGAAGGGTTTCGGCCTAAATCATGGACTGTTTATTCATTTCCAGAGACGCTGTCTGACCTGCTGAGTTCCTCCAGCACGTTGTGTGTGTTGTTCTGGATTTCCAGCATCTGCAGAATTTCTTGTGTTTACAAAATATTATCTCCCTTTGCACAAAGTCTAATAAAGATAAGCACCGAGATTTCTGCAGATGTTGAAAATCTAAAGCAACACACACAAAATGCTAGAGGAACTCAGCAGGTCAGGCAGCATCTATGGAGGAGAATAAAGAGTCGACGATTCAGGCCAAGGCCTTTCACTGGACCTGTATAATATGTGTTTAATACTAGAGGGTGTGTATTTAAAATGAGAGGGGGAAAAGTAGGCAGGAGATGTGCAAAGTGGATTTTTTATACAGAGGGTGGTGGGTGCCTGGACTTCTCTGTTGAGGTGGTGGTGGTGGAGGCAGACAGCAGAGGAGAGTCTCTTAGATGGGTATGTGAATATGCAGAGAAGGGAAGGAAGTGGTCAACGTGCAGGGAAAAGGGATTAGATTAGTTAGGTGCTATTGGTTAAATTTGTTCAGCATTACATCGTGTGCCACAGGACCTGTTTTGCGCTGTACTCTTCTGCGTTCCATGTTCCATAATCACATGGGGTTGGATGAGATGGATGCTGAGAAGGATTTCCAGGGCTAGCTTTCCACGATGCTCTGAGCTGTGTCCACCGCTCTCTGCAGTTTCTTGTGGTCACTTGCAGAGCAATTGCCGTCCCAAGCCGTGGCGTATCCAGATAGGATGCTTTCCATGCTGCGTTGATAAAAATCGGTGAGGGTCCATGGGGAGATCTGGAGATTTGAGGAGGAACCTTATCACCTGGGAGGGGGAGTTGAGGGGGAATGGAGTCAAAAGTGCACTGTACAAGGAGGCAGAGACTCTCACAGCATTGAAGATGTATCCAGCCGAACACTTGAGGGTTGAGACGGTAGCGTAATGGTTAACACCAACTATCGAAAGATTGAGCTTTGACCAGTGGCTAATCTGGACATTGGAAGGAGGAGACTTCAATCAGGTCCACTGCCCAAGGATAAAAGGTAGGAGCAGTTCACAGCAGCAAAATAGAATGTTGACCAGCGGCTAATGGGCATTTTAGCTCTTCGATACTTCATTGAAGAGCGGCTTTACTCAGAGAGAGCAAAGGAAAGAAAAGCACAAGACTTTTTCCCTTCTCTTCCTTGTATCTGCTCAGCTAGGTAGAGATGACAGGCAGGATAGTTGAATGCTCTTTTTGTGGGATGTGGGAAGGCAGGGAGACCTCCAGTATCCCTGACCACTACAACTGCAAAAACTACATCCAGTTGCAGCTTCTGACAAACCACATTAAGGAGTTGGAGCTGGAACTGGTAGTCAAGGGAGATTTTAACATGCACGTCGATTGCGAAGATCAGGTTGATAATGAATCTCAAGAAAGTGAGTTTGTTGAATGCCCAAGAGGTGGCTTTTTAGAGCAGTTCGTCATTGAGCTTACGAGGGGAATCAGCTATACTGGATTGGGTGTTATGTAATAAACCGGAGGCGATTAGGGAGCTTAGGAACCCTGAGAAACCAGTGGTCATAGTATGATTGAGTTCAACTTGAAATTTGATAGGAAGAAGGTAAAGTCTGATGTAGCAGTATTTCAGTGGAGTAAGGGAAGTTACAGTGGTATGAAAGCAGGGTTGGCCAAAGTAAATTGGATGGAGCTGCTGGCACAGATGTCAGCAGAGCAGCAATGGCGTGCGTTTTTAGGAAAAATGAGGAAGGTGCAGGACACATGTATTCCAAAAATAAAGAAATACGCAATTGGCAAAACAGTACAACCATGGCTGACGAGGGACGTCAAAGCTATTGTAAAAGCAAAAGAAAGGGCGTACAACAAACAAAAATTAGTGGGAAGACAGAGGATTAGGAAGTTTTTAAAATCCTACAGAGAACAACGGGAAAAAAAAATCATTAGAAGGGAAAAGATGAAATATCAAAGCAAGCTAGCAAATAATATTAAAGTGGATAGTAAAAGTTTTTTCAAGTATGTTAAAAATAAAAGAGAAATGAGAGTGGATATAGGACTGCTAGAAAATGAGGCAGGAGAAATACTAACGGGGACAAGGAGATGGCTGATGAACTAAATGAGTATTTTGCATCAGTCTTCACTGTGGAAGACATTAGCAGTATGCCTGATGTTGTAGTGTGTGAAGGAAGAGAAGTGGATGCAGTTACTATTACAAGAGAGAAGGTGCTCGAAAAGCTGAAAGACCTAAAAGTACATAAGCCACCCAGACCAGATGAGCTGCACCCTAGGGTACTGAAAGAGATAGTGTTAAAGATTGTGGTGGCATTAGAAATGATCTTTCAAAAATCGTTGGACTCTGGCATGGTCCCAGAGGACTGAAAAACTGCAGATTTCACTCCACTCTTTAAGAAAGGAGGAAGGCAGCAGAAAGGAAATTATAGACCAGTTAGCCTGACCTCAGTGGTTGCAAAGATGTTAGAGTCAATTGTTAAGGATAAGGTGATGGAGTACTTGGTGACACAGGACAAGAGAGGACAAAGTCAGCATGGTTTCTTTCCTTCAGGGAAAATCCTGTCTGACAAACCTGTTGGAATCCTTTGAGGAGATTACAAGTAGGATAGATAAAGGGGATGCAGTGGATGTTGTATATTTGGACTTTCAGAAGGTCTTTAACAAGGTGCCACACATGAGGCTGCTTACCAAGTTAAGAGCCCATGGTATTACAGGAAAGTTACTAGCATGGTTAAAGCATTGGCTGATAGGTAGGAGGCAGCGAGTGGGAATAAAAGGATCCTTTTCTGGTTGGCTGCCAGTGACTAGTGGTGTTCCGCAAGGATCGGTGTTGGGACTACTTCTTTTTGTGCTGTATATTAATGATTTAGATAATGGAATAGATAGCTTTGTTGCCAAATTTTCAGATGACACGAAGATTGGTGGAGGGGCAGGTAGTGTTGAGGAAACAGGTAGGATGCAGAAGGACTTAGACAGATTAGGAGAATGGGCAAGAAAGTGGCAAATGAAATAAAATTTTGGAAAATGCATGGTCAAGCACTTTGGTAGTAGAAGTAAACGTGTGGACTATTTTCTAAATGGGAAGAAAATCCAAAAATCTGAGATGCAAAGGGACTTGGGAGTCCTTGTTCAGAACACCCTAAAGGTTAAGTTGCAGGTCGAGTCAGTGGTGAGGAAGGCATATGCCATGTTCGCAGCATTCATTTCAAGAGGTCTAGAATACAAGAGCAAGGATGTGATGCTGAGGCTTTATAGGGCACTGGTGAGGCCTCACCTTGAGTGTTGTGAACTGTTTTGGGCCCCTCATCTTAGCAGAGATGTACTGGCATTGGAGAAGGTCCAGAGGAGGTTCACAGGATGATTCCAGGAATGAAAGGGTTATCATACGAGAAACGTTTGATGGCTTTGGGTCTGTATTCGCTGAAATTCAGAAGGATGAGGGGGGATCTCATTAAAACCTTTCAAATGTTGAAAGGTCTAGACAGAGTAGATGTGGAAAGGATGTTTCCCATGGTGAGAGACTCTAGGACAAGAGGGCACTGTCTCAGGATAGAGAGGTGCCCTTTCAAAACGGAGATGCGGAGACATTTCTTTAGCCAAAGGCTGGTGAATTTGTAGAATTTTTGTCACATGCAGCTGTGGAGGCCAGGTCATTTGGTGTATTTAAGGCAGAGGTTGATAGGTTCTTGATTGGATATGGCAACAGAAGTTACGGAGGAAGGCCGGAACTGGGGTTGAGGAGGAGAAAGAAAAGGATCAGCCATGATTGAATAGCAGAGCAGACTCGATGGGCCAGATAGCCTAATTCTGCATCTATGTCATATGGTCTTATGGTCTTATTTGGGCGGCTGAGGGGATGATAGACAGGACATAAAGAGAGGTACAGGTACATATCCAAGGTACAGGTCACAGGAAACTGGGTGACAGAAGGTTCTGTGGGTGAGAACGAGATTCCTGGATACTTGCCAGGGTCCGGGATATCTTGGATAGAGTCCTCAGCATTCTTAAATGCGAGGGTGAACAGCCAGAAGTCATAGTCCATGTAGGTAGCAATGGCATGGGTAGGATGAGTGATGAGGTTCTGCATAGGGAGTTCAGGGAGGTAGGTGCTAAATTAAAGGGCAGGATCTCCAGGGTTGCAATCTCAGGTTTGCTACCCGTGCCACGTGCTAGTTAGGCTAGAACTAGGAACAGTTTAATATGTGGCTAAGGAGTTGGTGTAGGAGGGAGGGCTTCAGATTTTTGGATCACTGGGCTCTCTTCCAGGGAAGGTGGGACCTGCACAGAAGGGACGTTTTGCACCTGAACTGCAGGGGAACTAATATCCAGATGGGAAGGTTTGTTAATGCTGCACGATGGGGTTTAAACTAGAGTTTCAGAGGGAAGGGAATCACAGTGCCAGAACAGTTAGTGGAGAGGTTGTGGAGGCAGATGTTGGTAAGACCTCAGACAAAGTTAGGAGTCAAAGGGTTGAGCATGGTGCAACAAAATCAAGAAGGGTGAATACAGGACTGAAGGGGTTGTATCTGAATGCGTGCAGTATACGGAATAAGATAGATGAACTTGCAGCACAGTTGCAGATTGGCAGGTATGATGTTGTAGGTGTCACTGAATCATGGCTGAAAGAAGACTATAGCTGGGAGCTTAACATCCAAGGATGCGTATTGTATCAAAAAGATAGACAGGAAGACAGAAGGGGTGGCATTGTTATGTTGGTTAAAAATGAAATCAAATCATTAGAATGAGGTGACATAGGGTCAGAAGATAGAGCCAAGAAACTGCAAGGGTAAAAAGACCCTAATGGGAGTTTTATACAGATCCTCAAACAATAGTAAGAATGTGGCCTACAAATTACAATGGGAGACAGAAAATGCATGCCAAAACCGTTGTGTTACAATAATCATAGGGAACTTTAATATGTAGGTAGATTGGGAATATCAAGTTGGTGCTGGATTACAGGAGGGGGAATTTCAAGAATGCTACAAGATGGCTTTTTAGAGCTGCCCATGGCTGAGCTCACTATGTGATCAGCTACTCTGGATTGAGAACATTCAAAGGTTTCAATGAGATCCCCCCTCATCCTACTAAATTCCAGTGAGTACAGACCCAGAGCCATCAAACTTTCCTCGTATGATAACCCTTTAATTCCTAGATTCATCCTTGTGAACCTCCTCTGGACCCTCTCCAATGCCAGCATATCCCTTCTAAGATGAGGAGCCCAAAACTGTACACAATACTGAAGGTGAAGTCTCACCAGTGCCTTATAAAGCCTCAGTATTACCTTCCTGCTCTTGTATTCTAGACCTCTTGAAATGAATGCTAACATTGCAAATTTGCAGGTCGAGTCTGTGGTGAGGAAGGCAAATGTAAGGTTAGCATTCATTTCAAGAGGACTAGAATATAAAGCAAGGATGTAATATCAAAACTTTATAAAGCACTGGTGAGGCTTCACTTGGAGTATTGTGAGCAGGTTTGGGCAACTTATCTTAGAAAGAATGTGCTGGCACTAAAGAGGGTTCAAAGGAGATTCACAAAAATGATTCCCGGATTGACTGGCTTGTCATATGAAGAGCGTTGGATAGCTCTGTGCCTGTATTCACTAGGAGTCAGAAGAATGAGTGGTGACCTGATTGAAACCTATCAAATGGTGAAAGGCTTTAATAAAGTGGATGTGGAGAGGATGTTTTCTATGATGGGAAAGTCTAAGACTGGAGGACACGGCCTCAGAATAGAGGGGCATCCTTTTAGAATGGAGATGAGGAGGAATTTCTTTAGCCAGAGAGTGGTAAATCTGTGGAATTCTTTGCCACAGGCAGCTGTGGAGGCCAAGCCTTTATGTATATTTAAGGCGGAGGTTTGATTGATCAGGACATGAAGGGATACGGAAGGGGGGGAGAAGGCAGAAGATTGGGGCTGACGAAAATTGGATCAGTTATAATGAAATGGCAGAGCAGACCTGATGGGAAAAATGGCCTAGTTCTGCTCCTATATCTTACGGGCTGATGGAATTCAATTCCCGCTGCTGTCGGTACTGGAGTTTGTGTGTTCTCCCCCTTACCACTTGGGTAATCTCCAGGTCTCCAGTTTCCTCTCACATTCCAAGGATGTACAGATTGAGGTTAGTGAGTTGTTGGCATGCAACGTTGGCACCAGAAATGAGGTGACACTTGCAGGCTTCCCCCAGCACGTCCTCAGACTGTGATGGTCATTGACACCAACCATATTTCACTGAATGTTTTGATGTACATATAACATAAAGCCTCGATCAGCTCTCCATCTATCTGCAGGTGGCTTCTGGGCTATGAGGGTAACAAACAGAAGACAGATGTTCACTACCGGTCGATGGGAGGAGAAGGGAACTTCAACTGGAGATTTGTCTTCCCATTCGATTACCTGCCCACTGAGCAAGTCTGTTCCATTGCCAAAAAGGTGAGTGAGGGCAGGCAGATGTGGATGGGGTGAGAGAAGTGTTTGAGCAGACCCACCATCACCAACAGAGCGAGAGACAGAGAGAGAGATAGATATGTATCTCAGCATCCTGTCCACTACACACACCTCATTCCATCTCAAATCAAACACTGGGGGTGTGTGATAGGACAGTGTAGAGGGAACTTCACTCTGTGTCTGACCCCGGGAGTGTGTGATGGGACGGTGTAGAGGGAGCTTCACTTTGTGTCTGACCCCGGGAGTGTGTGATGGGACAGTGTAGAGGGAGCTTCACTCTGTGTCTGACCCTGGGGGTGTGTGATGGGACAGTGTGGAGGAAGCTTCACTCTGTGTCTGACCCCGAGAGTGTGTGATGGGACAGTGTAGAGGGAACTTCACTCTGTGTCTGACCCCGGGAGTGTGTGATGGGACAGTGTAGAGGGAGCTTCACTCTGTGTCTGACCCCGGGAGTGTGTGTGGGACAGTGTAGAGGGAGCTTCACTCTGTGTCTGACCTCTTTTTAAACAAAATATCTTTATTACAAATCCAGTGGTACAATATACACAAACCAGTGACCAACACAATTACTACACAACTACTGGACAAATGACATTAAAACTAAAATTTTTCCATCTCTGTCGATGATGGTACTAATCACCTGCGGAACCCAATGGTCCAGGAACGCCTCTGGGGTCGCCATGGACAGCACATGTTCCCTCTCAATGGTTACCCAATGCCCATAAACATTGCCAGGCAGTCTCCGCCACTCACTTCTAGGACCCACGGATAGTTGTTTTCACCAGCTCCAGGAGCAAGTTGACAAGGACATCCTCATTCCTCCATGCCCCCCTCCTTACTGGATGACCGTATATAAATAGGGTGGGGCTAAAATGTAACCAGAAGGTGAGAAGCAGATATGCAAAAAGGGGCTGCAGCCTTGCACACTTCATGTTCGTGTGGTACACGGTCTCCTCCAGCCTGCAGAAGCAACATGCAGCTGGGAGATCCATGTGCAAACTAAGGAACTTATTACAGGGCACTTCTCTATGCAGCAGCCTCCACCCTAGATCCCCCAGGTGCATGGAAAGAACTCTCACATAAAGGAACTTCCATTGGGGAACCCCCTCACCTCCAGGTGGAAAGACAGCCTGTCATGGCGTGTTGGGATGGTGGACAAAGGCTAGGAAGTGGAGGGTGTGGAGCAGCAGCCCATTCAGGTACCTCCTATTTGCATCCCTGAATGGGTTTGTGGGTGTCGATGAGAGATGGGTCAAGTTGTGTTGGCTCGGCTCTCGGATAAGATAGCTGGGCCTGGGCCTGACAAGCAGCTGCTGCGGTGCAGAGGTGAGCCCAGCCGGAATTGTTCCACGCACCTGAGCCGCACCAACATCCATTGAGATAGGGCAAGAGTCAGCCAGAACTCTGCCCTCTGCCAGAGGAGGGGATTCCTGGCCTGAGGCAACCATGCTCCAGACTGTCGGTAGGTCCTGATAGAAGCTGGGCAGACTCTCTAAAGCAGCACGGCTGACGCCCGCCGGTGATAGCCACATCTCTTCGTGAAGACCGCAGCCCCTCCGGAGGAAGTACATCACAAACACATGCCATCTGGGAGGGTGCTTGGCATATGAGAATCTCTGCAGGGTCCTGAGGCGGAGAGCCACCAGTCACGTATGGACACACACCAGCGACTGTCTGCCCTCTCCCATTGGGAGATTCAAGACTGCTGCAGAGACCTAGTGTTTCCTGTTACCCCAGAAGAAGTCACTAACAGGTGGGACAAAAGTGACCATCCAGTACCACAACATGAAGGCCACCAGCTGGTTTATGACCACCAACCTACCTCAACAGAAAATAATCCTGAGAAGGCCTGATCAGTGCCCCAGCTGGGCCATGACTTTCGTCTCCAGGTCCTGCCAGTTTGCTAGCTAGGTCTCTTCAGAAGGACTCAGGTAGACTCCCAGATAGAGGAGATGCTCCACTCAAAAATTCTCATCTCCTCCAGCCGTGAGTCCACCTGCCACTGACCTACTAAGAGTCCGGAACATTTTGCCCAGTTGACCCTAGAGGAGGATGCCGCCGAGAAAACTTTCTGGCACTTGCACATCCTCTGCGGGTCACTGGGATCTGTCACAATCAGGAGCTCGTGGTCAGCGTAGGCCGAGAGAATGACCTCCATGTCCAGTTGGCACAGAACCAGACCCGTCAGCCTCCGAGGAAGAAGGCACAGGAATGGTTCGACACAGATCACATACAACTAGCCAAACATGGGGTGTCCGATGTACTCCCCTTCAAAAGGGAATGGGCACTGTCAAGGATCCATTAACCTTAACAAGGCACACTGTGGCAGAGTATAGAAGTCGAACCCAGGCTACAAGGTGTTGCCCGAGTCCAAATGCCTTCAGAGTGTCGGAGCCCAAGTGCCTGCAGAGTGACCCTGGGAATGTGATGGGACAGGGTCAAGGGACCTTCGCTCTGTGTCTGATCGCACAAGTGTATGATGGGATGGGGTCAAGGGAGCTTCGCTGTGTGTGACCTCAAGGGTGTGTGATGGGGCAATGTAGAGGGAGCTTCACTCAGTGCCTGACCCTGGAAGTGTATGATAGGTCAGGTTTGGAGGGAGCTTCACTTTGTGTCTAACCCCAGGAGCATGTGGTGGGATAGTCCAAGCTCCTTTAACTCAGTGATGACAGCACAGACCTAGTCTTAATTTCTTCCCTTATATTTCAATGTTGCCTGATCTTCATGCTTTCCTGCATCATAATAACATCCCAATTGCTTGTTGTTTGCTGACAGGAACATTTCTGGAGTCTCGATAAGACCGAGGTCAAAATCCCTCCACAGCTTATGATTCAGATCTGGGACAATGATAAATTCTCTTTTGATGATTATCTGGGTGAGTCTTTCCAATATCTCTCGAAAGTCCATAAAGCCTCAAGACATAGGAACCATTCAGCCCATTGAATCTGCTCCACAATTCAATCATGGCTGATATATTATCACTCTTAATCTCATTCTTCTGCCTTCTTCCCATAACCTTCCCTAATCTTTTGTGCCACTATCACAGAGTCATAGAACAGTGCAGCACAGAAACAGACCCTTTGGCCCTTCTAGTCCATGTTGAACCAATAGTCTACTTAGTCCCTTCGACCTATACCCGGACTATAGCCTTCAGTACCCCTCCCATCCATGTACTTATCCAAATTTCTCTTAGGAGTTGAAATTGACCCACATCCACCATTTTCACTGGCAGCCCATTCCATACTCTCACCACCTTCTAAGTGAAGAAGTTCTCCCTCAGGTTCCCCTTAAACATTTCAACTTCCACCTTTAACCCAGACCTCTAGTTCTACCACCTGTTTGCATTTACCCGATTTATACTCTCATAATTTTGTATACCTCTATCAAATCTCCACTCTTTCTCCTCGGCTCCAGGGAATAGTCCCAACCTGTTCAGCCTTTCCCTTTAACTGAGGTCCTCAAGTTCTGTCAACCTCCTTGTAAGTTTTCTCTGTACTCTTTCAATCTTATTTACATCCTTCCTGCATGTAGGTGACCAAAACTGCACACAATACTCCAAATTAGGCCTCACTAATGTCATACACGATTCCAATATAACATCCTAACTCCTGTACTCAAGACTTTGATTTATGAAGGCAAATGTGCCAAAAGCTTTCTTTGTGACCATATCTACCACCATAAAAATATAAAAACATAGAAAACCTACAGCACAATACAGGCCCTTTGGACAACAATGCTGTGCCGAACATGTCCTTACTTTAGGAATTACCTAGGGTTACCCACGGCCCTCTGTTTTTCTAAGCTCCATGTATCTATCCAGGAGCCTCTTAAAAGACCATATTGTGTCCACCTCCACCACCATCGCTGGCAGCCCATTCCATGCACTCACCAATCACTGCGTAAAAAAACTTTCCCGTGACATCTCCTCTGTACCTACTTCCAAGCACCTTGAAACTGTGTCCTCTCATGTTAGCCATTTCATCCCTGGGAAAAAGCCTCTGACTATCCACATGATCAATGCCTCTCATCACCTTATACACCTCTATTAGGTCACCTTTCATCCTCCTCATCTCCAAGGAGAAAAGGTTGAGTTCACTCAACCTATTTTCATAAGGCATGCTCCCCAATCCAGGCAACATCCTTGTAAATCTCCTCTGCACCCTTTCTATAGTTTCCACATCCTTCCTGTAGTAAGGTGACCAGAACTGAGCACAGTACTCTAAGCGGGGTCTGACCAAGTTCTTATATAGCTGCAACATTACCTCTCGGCTCTTGAACTCAATCCCACAGTTGATGAAGGCCAATACACCGTATGCCTTCTTAACCACAGAGTCAATCTGCTCAGCAGCTTTGAGTGTTCTATGGACTCGGACCCCAACATTCCTCTGATCCTGCACACTGATAAGAGGCTTACCATTAATACTATATTCTGCCATCATATTTGACCTACCAAAATGAACCACCTCACACTTATCCAGGTTGAACTCCATCTGCCATTTCTCAGCCCAGTTTTGCATCCTATCAATGTCCCGCTGTAACCTCTGAAAGCCCTCCACACCATCCACATCACCTCCAACCCTTTGTGTCATCAGCAAATTTACTAACCCATCCCTCCACTTCCTCATCCAGGTCATTTATAAAAATTACGAAGAGTAGGGGTCCCAGAACAGATCCCTGAGGTACACCACTGGTCATCAACCTCCATGCAGAATATGACCTGTCTGCAGTCACTCTTTGCCTTCTGTGGGCAAGCCATTTCTGGATCCACAGAGCAATGTCCCCTTGGATTCCATACCTCCTTACTTTCTCAATAAGCCTTGCATGGGGTACCTTGTCAGATGCCTTGCTGAAATCCATATACATTACACCTGCTGCTCCACCTTCATCAATGTGTTTAGTCACATCCTCAAAAAGTTTAATCAGGCTCGTAAGGCACAACTTACCTTTGACAAAGCCATGCTGACTATTCCTAATCATATTATGCCTCTCCAAATGTTCATAAATCCTGCCTCTCAGGATCTTCTCCATCAACTTACCAACCACTGAAGTAAGACTCACTGGTCTATAATTTCCTGGGCTATCTGTACCCCCTTTCTTGAACAAGGGAACAACACCTGCAACCCTCCAATCCTCCGGAACCTCTCCTGTCCCCACTGATGATGCAAAGATCATTGCCAGACACTCAGCAATCTCCTTCCTCACCTCTCACAATAGCCTGAGGTATATCTCGTCGAGTTGCAGTGACTTATCCAACTTGATGCTTTCAATAAGCTCCAGGACATCCTCTTCCTTAATGTCTACATGCTCAAGCTTTTCAGTCCACTGTAAGTCATCCCTACAATCACCAAGGTCCTTTTCCATAGTGAATACTGAAGCAAAGTACTCATTAAGTACCTCTGCTATCCTCTCTGGTTCCATACACATTTTTCCACTGTCATACTTGATTGGTCCTATTCTCTCATGTCTTATCCTCTTGCTTTTCACATACTTGTAGAATGCCTTGGGGGTTTCCTTAATCCTGCTTGCCAAGGCCTTCTCATGGCCCCTTCTGTCTCTCCTAATTTCATTCTTAAACACCTTCCTGCTAGCCCTATAATTTTCTATTGTCTCATTGGAACGTAACTGTGCAGAATGCCATGCAAATATCCCCTGAACATTTCCCACATTTCTGCCGTACATTTCCCTGAGAACATCTGTTCCCAATTTATGCTTCCAGGTTCCTACTGTTACGTAAATGGCAACAAATGAATATCAATCGAGACAGGTTATATAAAAACAACCAAACATTTATTAAACACGGATAAACGATAAGGAAAAAAAAACAAACGAAACTTTAACCGGAAGTTAACTGCTATGCAGCCGTTCAACAAGTCGACACTCAGCAACGGTTCTTAAAGTGTTAAATGCGGAAACAGTTCTTAAAGCGATAAAGTCCTATATAGTTCTTAAAATGGTAAATTCTAAAGTCCAACAGATTTATACGTTCAATTGGGGAGAGACTTCTCTGGAGAAGGATTTCTTCATAGATGCCACTTTCCTGCTGATTCTGTCCACAGGATTCACAATGCCAAAAATAAATAGTTTAAAACAACTGACCTTAAATTCTTTTGGAGAGAAAGCAAACCTTTGCATGAACTCTTTGCTCGTTTTGGCAAGAGTTATCCTCGATGCAGGTCGCTACTCCTCCAACAAAGACTCAATAAGGTCGATCTTTTATTAAACTGCCAAACGATGCCGACTCCTCTCGATCTTTCGATCCTGTACTTTGATAAATTCTTCACTCTCCCTTCTACTGTTGGAATTGAGTAAATCAGCACATCTGGCCAAAAATTTCCAGTCCAATAATATTGTATCTTACAATAGAACGCAATACTCCATTTTAAAAATGAAACTGCGTCACAGAAACAAACATGCAACAGAAACGGAGACACAGCACGTTCTACCTGGAAATCTATAAACTAAAAACCTAACTACATCATCTGGGTCGACCCTTAGATACCCATGGTGCACATGTCATCATATGACCTCATATCGGTGGGAAAATCACATCAGGTGACCTCCAAAAGACCATTACATCATTCTCACAAAAGAACACAGATCTCCTTGAGCATGTAACACCTCCCTCCAAAAAAAATTTGGTCTTTTAAAGAACAAAATTTTAACAATTTGTACAAAAGAAATACAAAGGTATAAAATTTACAAAATACACAATATATACAATCTTATCTTTCAGCCCTTTACAAACTAATGTACAGTAGGAGTGTTACAAATGTTAAAATATCACTCCAAAAAACAAATTTTCATTGTACATTTAACATCTAGACAATCAGCGATCACATTATCTTTACCCTTAATATGAGTGATCAAAATATTGTACTCCTGTAACATTAGACTGTATTATTAAACTGGAGTCTAATTTTCTTAACCCTTTTCCAAATCAAAATGGCAATTACCAGCACTTAAGCTCAAAATCGGAACATATCCCAATGAGCCCCCACAGATTATGTTCTGTAACTGGCAACAATGTATATCAATCGAGACAGGTTATATAAAAACAACCAAACATTTATTAAACATGGATAAACGATAAGGAAAAAAAAAACAAACGGAACTTTAACCGGAAGTTAACCGCTATGCAGCCGTTCAACAAATCGACACTCCCCCTCCCACTTTCAAATCTCTTACTCACTCTTCCTTCAGTTAGTCCTGACAAAGGGTCTCGGCCTGAAATGTCGACTGTACCTCTTCCTAGAGATGCTGCCTGGCCTGCTGTGTTCACCAGCAACTTTGATTTGTGTTACTATAACAACCTTATGTTTCTTGCAACAGTCAGTGGTCTCTCTACAAATTTGCTGCTCTAAATCCCACAGACTGTTGGGTGGTCTATAATATAATCCCATCTAAGTTGTTAAACCTTTCGTATTCCTCGGTTCTACCCATAGAGCCTCAGTAGACTAACTCTCCTGCCTGTCCTGATTGAGCACTGCTGTGACATTTTCCTTGCCACCCTTCCCGCTTTAATCCCTCCTGCTCTATCACATCTAAAACAGTGGAATGATTGGCACTGAGCTGTAATCAAATCTCACTGATGGCTACAACATCATAATTCCAGGTGTTGATCCATCCTATGAGCTCAGCTGCCTTTCCTATGATTCTCCTTGCTCTGAAGTATACACAGCCTAGAACATTAATCCCACTATGCCAAACCTTTTGATTCCTGACTTTGTGTGTCGGATTAACAGCATCTTTCTCCACAACCTCTTCACTATCTCTTTTGACGCACTGGTTCCCATCCCCCTGCAACTCGAGTTTAAACACTCTCCGTGCAGCACTAGCAAACCTTGCTGCTAGGATATTAGTCCCTTCCATTTTGGGTGCAAACCGTCCCTTCTGTACATGACTCACCTTCTCTGGAAGGGAGCCCAATAATCTAAAAATCTGAAGCCCTCCCTCCTGTACCAGCTCCTTAGTCACATGTTAAACTGCATGATCTTCCTGTTTCTGGCCTCATTAGCACGTGACATGGGTAGCAATCCTGAGGTCACAGATCTGGAGGTCCTGTCCTTTAATTTTGCACCTAAATCACAGACCTCACTTTTCAGGACCCTGTCACCACCGATGTTATTGGTGCCAACATGGACCCCCAGCTACTCCCCCTCCCACTTAAGAATGCTCTGGACTCAATCCAAGATGTCACTGACCTTGGCACCAGGGAAGCAACAGATAATCCTGGAATTTTGTTCTTCTCCACTGAGCCACCTTTCTGTTTCCCTAACCAATGAATCCCCTATCACTACATCTTGCCTCTTCTCCGCACTTCCCTTCTGAGCCAAAGAGCCAGGTTCAATACCAGAGGCCTTATCCCAGTGGCTTTCCTCTGCTAGGGCATCCCCCCAACAGTATCCAAAGCAGTAAACCTGATATTGAGGGGAATGGCCACGGGGATACGCTGCACTGGTTTTTCCCCTTTTCCCCTCCTGAATGTCACCCATTTACTCATAAAACCATAAGATAAAGGATCGGAATTAGACCATTGAGGCTGCTCCACCAATTCATAGTTGCTGATCTACGTATTTTCTCTCAGATTCAATCACTATATCCCTTTATGCCCTGACCGATCAAAAATCGATCAATCGCTGCCTAAAATATACATAAAGACTTGACCTCCACAGCCGACTGTGGAAACAAATTCTCTGGCTAAATAATTTCTTTTCATCTCCATTCTAAAAGGACACCCCTCTATTCTGAGGCCATGTCCTCTGGTCTTTGACACTCCCACCATAGAAAACATCCTCTCCACATCCACTCTATTAAGGCTTTTCCCCATTTGATAGATTTTAATTAGGTCACCCCTCATTTTTCTGAATTCTAGTGAATGCAGGCCCAGGGCTATCAAACTTTCTTCAATTGACAAGCCATTTATCCTGGAATCATTTTTCTGAACCTCCTTTGAACCCTCTCCACTTTCAGCACATCCTTTCTATTATAAAGAGCCCAAAACTGCTCACAATACTCCAAGTGAGGCATTACCAGTGCTTTATAAAGTCTCAACATTAAATCCTTGCTTTTATATTTTAGTCTTCTTGAAATCAATGTTAACATTGCCTTTGCTTTCCTCACCACAGAAACAATCTGCAAGTTAACCTTTAGGGAATCCTCCACAAGTTCCTGAGTGCCTCAGATTTTTGTATTTTCTCTCCACTTAGAAAATAATCAACCCTTTCATTTGTTCCACCAAAGCGCATGACCATACAATTTCTGACACTGTATTCCATCTGCCAATTCTTTGCCCATTCTCCTAATCTGTCAGTTCTTCTATAGCCTCCCTACTTCCTTAAAACTACCTGCCTCTCCACCTATCTTCATATTATCTTCAAACTTTGCAACAAAGCCATCAATTCCATCATCTAAAACATTGAAATATAAAGTAAAAAGAATCAGCCCCAACACAGACCCCTGTGAAACACAACTAGTCAACAGCAGCCAATCAGAAAACTCTCTTTTCATTTCCTCTGTTTGCCTCCTGCCAATCAGCCACTGTTTTATCCATGCTGGTATCTTTCCAGTTAATACTATGGGATTGTAGTTTGTTAAGCAGCCTCATGTGTGGCACCTTGTCAAAGGCCTTCTGAAAATCCAAGTGCACAACATCAACCGATTTTCCTATCTCTTTCCTGTTGGTTATTTCTTCAAAGTATTCTAACAGATTTGTCAGGCAAGATTTTCCCTTGATGAAACAATGCTCACTGCAGCCTATTTTATCATGTTCCTCCAAATACCGCGAAACCACATCCTTAACAATTGTCTCTTTTTTCTTTTTCAATATTTTTATTGATTTTTTACATAAAAGAATACATAGTACAGTAAGATATATAATATATATCGATTACAATATATTGGAATCACAAATATACTTTCCTTACCCCGTATCCGTATACATTAAATTTAAACATAATATTGAAAAGATATACAAAAACAACAGGAATTCTGCAGATGCTGGAAATTCAAGCAACACACATCAAAGTTGCTGGTGAACGCAGCAGGCCAGGCAGCATCTGTAGGAAGAGGTGCAGTCGACGTTTCAGGCCGAGATCCTTCGTCAGGACTAAATATACTCTGTTATACAAAAAAAAGTCTAAACCAACTACCAGAAAAAAAACAGCTGTTTGGTTAAAAAAAAGAAAAGGAAAAAAATCCTTATCATATAATGAGACATATTGTTAACCAACATCTGTGCTTAATAGCAAATCAAAGATTTTGAAAATATTACAAAAAGATCCCCACAGTATTAAAAAAATCTTGTTTAGGTTCAGAAATTGAACAGCGAATCTTCTCTAAATTTAAACATGACATAACATCATTTAACCATTGAGCATGAGTAGGCAGAGTGGCATCTTTCCACTTAAGCAACAATGCCCTCCTGGCTATAAGAGACATAAAGGCCAAAATATGCAAATCGTGTGACTCCAAAATAATATCATTTCCTCCAACAATACCAAGTAAGGCAGTCAAAGGATTAAGTTTAAAATTTACTTTAAAAAGCACTGAAAAGGTTTGGAACACTTTCTTCCAATATTTTTCAAGACTCAGACAAGTCCAAAACATATGAATTAGTGAAGCTTCTCCATTGTTACATCTATCACAATAGGGAGATATATCTGAATAAAATGAGACAGCTCATGTTTAGTCATGTGGGCCCTATGAACCACTTTAAATTGTAGAAGGGAGTGATGGGCACATAGCAATGAGGTATTAACCAATTTAAAAATTTCATTCGAAGTATCCTCAGAAATTGGAATCTGTAAATCTTGTTCCCAGAGACTTTTAATTTTGTTTAAAGGAATATTTCTCATTCCCAACAACATACCATAAATATTAGATATAGATCCATTATGGAAGGGTTTCAAATTCAAAATTGTATCAAGTAAATTCTTATCTGGACTTTTAGGAAATGTATGTACTTGAGAACACAAAAATTCTCTAATTTGTAAATATTGAAAGAAGTGGGTTTTGGGTAGGCTATACTGAGCTAACAATTGTTCAAATGAAGATAGACTATCTCCAACAAACAAATCCTGAAAACATTTAATACCCAATCTATTCCACTCTTTAAAAACTACATCAGTCATAGAAGATTTAAAAAATAGTTAGAAAAAATGGGATTTGAAAGTGAAAAACTCAATAAACCAAATTATTTTCTAAATTGTACCCAAATCCTCAAGTTGTGTTTAACTACAAAATTATCAGTTAAATTAGTTAAAGATAAAGGAATTGAGGATCTGAGGAGAGAAATGATAGAACATTTATTAACAGAATTAGTTTTTAAAGAAACCCAGACCAGACAGTCCTCTCGATTAATATAATATAACCAAAACGTAAGATTTCGTATATTGACTGTCCAGTAATAAAACCTAAAATTGGGTAAAGTTAAACCTCCATTCTTTTTAGCTTTTTGAAGATGAACTTTATTTAATTGAGAAATTTTATTTTTCCATATATACGAAGATGTAATAAAATCCAAAGAATCAAAAAAGGATTTAGGAATAAAAACAGGTACAGCCTGAAATAAATATAAAAATTTAGGCAAAATATTCATTTTAATAGAATTAACTTGGCCAATCAACGATAAAGAGAGGGTTGCCAATTTGATAGTGCCTTCTTAACATAATTCAGAAGTGTAAAAAAAAATTCTTTAAAAAGGAATTTATAATTCCTAGTAATTGTTACGCCCAAGTAAGTAATTTGATTTCTTACCATTTTAAAAGGAAGGTTAGAGTTAACTAATACCAAATTATTCAAATAAAAAAGTTCACTCTTTTGATAGTTAAGTTTTTATCCTGAAAACTGACTAAAGCAGGAAAGTAAAGAAAGTATGGAAGGTAAAGAAGACTCCACATTAGAAATGTAGAGTGAAAGGTCATCAGCATAAAGCGACACTTTATGAGTAATACCCCTCCTTAAAATACCAGTGATATCATTAGATTCCCGGAAAGCAATAGCTAAAGGTTCTATGACCAAATCAAAAAGCAAAGGACTCAAAGGACAACCTTGTCTGGTTCCACATTGAAGTTTAAATGGTTTAGAATTCTGAGAATTAGTAAGAACCTGAGCGGAGGAAGACAGAGTAATTTAATCCATTGAATAAAATCGGGCCCAAAGTTAAATTTTTCTAAAGTTTTAAATAAATTATTCCATTCAACCGGATCAAAGACTTTCTCAGCATCTAAGGATATCACACATTCCAATATCTATAGGAGGAGAACAAATAACATTCAGTAAATGACGAATGTTAAAGTGGGAGTATCGATTTTTGATAAATCCAGTCTGATCATCAGAAATAATAGATTGCAAAATATTTTCAATCCTACGAGCCGAAAGTTTAGATAAAATTTTAGTATCAACATTAAATAAGGAAATTGGTCTATAAGAAGAACATTCAGTTGGATCCTTATTCTTTTTAAGAATAAGCGAAATAGAGACTTCATAAAAAGATTGTGGCAACCTACCTAATTTAAAAGAGTTCGACAGGACTGAGTATAAGTGAGGTATAAGCAAAGAGGAAAAAGCCTTATAAAACTCTCCAGAAAATCCATCAGGACCCGGAGTCTTCCCCGAGTGCAAAGAGTGAACAACCTCGGCAATTTCCTCATAAGAAGTGGGTTGATTCAGCAATTTTCGATTATCATCAGAAAGTGTAGGAATGTTTAATCGATCTAAGAAACTATTCATTACAGCATTATTTTTAGGAGGATCAGAACTATAAAGTTTAGAATAGAACTCTCTAAAAGTATCATCTATTTCTAAATGATCAGATGTTTTATCATCATCAGCTTTACAAATTTCTTTAATTTGGCATTTAACTATAAAGGTCTTTAATTGGTTAGCCAATAGTTTACCTGTTTTATCTCCATGAACATAAAACTGACTTTTATCTTTTAAAAGTTTAGTTTCAATTGGATAAGTTAAAAGCAGATCGTATTTAGTTCTAATTTCAACACAGTTTTTTATATAAACCAGGATCTGGAGCCAAAGCATAGTTTTGGTCGAATTGTTTCAACTGATTGGCTAATTCAATTCTCTCCTTATTAGCTTTTTTCTTAACACTCGCAGTTAAAGAAATAATTTGTCCTCTAATATAAGCCTTAAAAACATCCCATAAAATAAGACTAGAAGTCTCTTCCAGCGTATTCTCTTCAAAAAAAAAAGAGTAATTTGTCTCTCCAAAAATTTTTAAAAATCCTTATCAGATAACAGAGTTCGATTAAAACGCCAGAATCTGTTAATTCGGGAGACACCCGGAAGATTTAAAGATAAAAACACAGAAGCATGATCTGAAACAGCAATTTCTTTGTATTCACAGGATCGAACTATAGAATCAATTGGCTATCAACAAAAAAAATAATCAATCCTGGAATACGTATGATGAACATGAGAAAAAAATGAGTACTCTCTATCTGTTGGGTACAAAAAGCACCAAACATCAATAATATCACATTTCATTAGAAAAGATTGGATAAAGAAGGCAGATCTACTACATGTCAATTGTTTAGAAGAAGGATGATCTAAAACAGGATCTAAACAGCAGTTGAAGTCTCATCCTAAACCAAAGAGTATAAACTTAAATCTGGTAAAAGCAAAAAGAAAGTTCAGAAACGCCTGGATGATCTATATTCAGGGCATACAAATTAGCAAAAACCATTAATTTATTATCTAATTTCCCTGAGACTGTAACAAAACGCCCATTGGTATCAGACACTACATTTTGTTGAACGAAAGAAACTGAATTGTCTATAACAATCAAAACTCCTCTTGCCTTAGTCTGAAAGGAGGAATGGAAAGATAAACCCTTCCAACGGCTGAAAAGACATAAATTATCACATTTATGAATTTGTGTTTCTTGTAAAAAAAATTGAGACATTCAATTTCTTAATCTAATTAAACATCTTATTACATTTCACAGGATGGTTTAATCCTTTCACATTAAAACTAAGTAAATGAAAAATATGGTCCATTTTAAATATTGCTTAAAGGAAATGTTTGACTAAAAACCACTGGAATTTATATTAAAGCCAAACATTGAGCTTTAAGAAAAAGTAACCAAGCAACAAATGAAGCTAAGGGAACCAAACAGCTGATAGAAAAAAAGAAAACCACTCCGTACCCCCACCCAAAGAGAGAAAATCGACCAAAGGGCAATCGACAGCTGAACCTGCCATCCCAAAGCAATCTACTGGTTGCTTTGAAAAAGCAAAATAAAATTTTTCAAAGCAAAGCTGCGTTCCAACAAGACACAATAGAAAAACAGAGCAAAATTAAATAGATTTTAAAAAATTCATAAAAAATTATAGTATAAAAATATTAGAAAGAAATATGAAAGTTCAAAATATATTAACTTAGAAAGTTTTAACTCAAAGAAAACTTACTAATAATAAATCCTTAATTTTCTGAACAAGGAAATAAAAGTACAAAAAAAATTAGATATGAAGGTATGCCAAAAGTAAAAAAAAAACATTGTTCATAAAAGAAAGTAATGAACAGTTAGACTGCTGATTCTAAAAAAAGGATCCATCAGGCAGACGCAACATAAATTTGTGTAAAGAGTTAATGAACAATTCAACTTCTGAAATTGATTCAGCACTCAAAAAATCCTGCACCTCTTCGGTCAAGCAAAACCATCTCTGAGAACCGTTTTTCAAAAGGATTCTAAGATGAGCAGGGTAACGAAGAGAGGGTTTAAAACCTTTATTATACAGCTCAGCCATGACTTTTTTAAACTTGAAGCATTCATTCAACACCTTGGGTGAAAAATCTTCCACAATTCTGAACTTTGGGTCTTCATAATCAATCATACCTTTCTGACGAGATTCACGAATTAAAAGTTCCTTTGTTTGAAAGTTGTGAAGTCAAATTATCACTGAGCGGGGTCATCCTCCCAGAGGAGGTCTTGGTGCAGGTGATCTGTGAGCTCGATCTATTTTAGGTGGAGATTTTAAAATATTCAGAAATAAATTAGCCAAAACGTTTGCAAAAAATTCGGAACGCTGATTGCCTTCCAATGACTCTTTAAAACCCAGAATATGTAGATTATTTCTTCTGTTTCTACTTTCTAAGTCAATAATCTTCTGTCTTAATGTTTCATTAACTTTTAACTATTTATCACAGATCGGTTCCAGGTCATCAATCTTTGCGTCGAACGTCGTCAAAATATCTTCATTCTCTTTTATCCATTTACCATGTTCACTTAAAGTTTTTTGAATAGAATCCAATTTTCCATCCATTCGTTTAAATTCAGCGCTGAGTTGCTCTAACTCCTCCGAAAGTTCATTTTTATGCTGCTGAAGTGTCAGCATAATAGATTCCAAAGTTACCAGAGGGTCCTCTTCTTTTTTAGTGGCTTTAGCACGACTCATCATAAAGGAATATTGCGTTTAAAACAACACATGGAGTGTGTTGCTTGAATTTCCAGCATCTGCAGAATTCCTGTTGCTTGCGTTTAAAAGTAAGTTTTCAAAACAAGTTGGAAGCAGTAAATTAAAAAGAGTAGGAGCACCTATAAAAGTGCTGCTACTCCATCAACAGCCAGTAGGATTTGTCAACAATTGTCTCCAACCACTGAGACTAACTTTCCTATAATTCCCTTTCTTCTGCCTCTCTCTCTTCTTGAAGAGTAGAGTGACATTTGCAATTTTCCAGTCTTGCAGAACCATTTCAGAATCTAGTGATTCTTGAAAGATCATGGCTAATGCCTCAACAATCTCCTCAGCCACCTCTTTCAGATCCCTGGGGTGTACACCATCTGGTCCAGATGACTTCTCTACCTTCAGACCTTTCAGTTTCCCAAGAACCTTCTCCCTAGTAATGGTAACCACACACTTTATGATCCCTGACACTTGGAACTTCCACCATACTGCTAGTGTCTTCCACAGTGAAATCTGATGCAAATTACTTATTCAGTTCGTCCGCCATTTCCTTGTCCCCCATTATTACCTCTCCAGCATCGTTTTCCTGCGGTCCGATATCCACTCTTACCTCTCTTTTGTACTTTATGTATCTGAAGAAACATTTGGTATCCTCTTTAATATTATTGCCCAGCTTGCTTTAGTATTCCATCTTTACCTTCTTAATGACTTTTTTAGTTGCCTTCTATTGGTTTTTAAAAGCTTTCAAATCTTCTAACTTCTCACTAATTTTTGTTCTATATTCCCTCTCTTTGGCTTTTATGTTGGCTTTGACTTCTTTTGCTAGCCACAGTTCTGTCATCTTTTCTTTAAAATACTTCTTCCTCTTTGGGATTGTCTATATCCTGTGCTTTCCGAATTGCTTCCAGAAATTCCAGCTGTTGCTGCTGTGCTGTCATCCCTGCCAGGGTTCTTTTCCAATCAATTCTGACTTTACTCAAATATAATACTGATACATCTGACTTTAGCTTCTCCTTCTCAAATCATATTAAGATCACTTACCCCTAAGGATTCTTTTACCTTCAGCGCTCTAATCAATTCCAGTTCCGTAGTGGGCTCAGCCACAAGCTGCTCTAAAAACCACCTCATAAGCACTCTAGAAATTTCCCCTTTTGGGATCCAGCATCAACCCGATTTTCCCAATCTCCCTGTATATTGAAGTCCCCCATGACTATCATAACATTGCCATTTAGGCATACATTTTCTATCTTCCATTGTAACTTATAGACCAAATTCAACTACTGCTTGGGGGTTTGTATATAACCCTACTTTAGGGTCTTTTTATCCTTACAGTGTCTTAGCTGTATCCACAGTAATGCAACACCTTCCAACCTTATGTCACCTCTTTTTAATGATTTTATTTTATTTTTTACCAACAGAGCAATTGCAGCTCCTCTGCTTTCCAGCCTGTCCTTTCAATACAATGAGTAACCTTGGACATTAAGCTGCGGGCTATAATCTTCTTTCAGCCATGATTCAGTGATGCCTGCAACATCATGCATGCCAATCATGGGGACTTCAATATGCAGGGAGATTGGGAAAATCAGGTTGATGCTGGATCCCAAAAGGGGGAATCATGCACTGCTCCAAGTACATCGATCTTATTATGTATACCGTGCAAATTCAAATATATATTCAAATTCAGATCTTCAGTACTGTGTTCATCCTTTGCAATATTGTCTACCGTTTACATTACAACTTATCCGTTGACCGCAATTTTGCAGTCATGTCCTACACCTTGGGTGTAACTATCTCCATGTATGAACAGGTGCAATGAAAATCTTACTTGTAAGTGCATCACAGGCACATGATGCCTCAGTCAGGGTTGATCATGGATGTTCCATCCTAGCTGTCTAGATATGCAAGCCAGGGCAGTACGATATGGAGAGCAAGCTGTTGCCCATGTAGCAAGATCCACCTCTCCATGCAACTGATGAATCCAAAGGAACAGCAGAGACCGACACAGTTTGACACCAACAGTGACACAAGATTTGCCAATCAGCATTGAACTCAACTTAGAACTGCCTAAGGGACTCCAGTTCTGGATTTTTCCCTTGTGATTTACTCCCGAAGCCTACGCCATGAGCGGGTATAGTCACAAGGCAGCGGAGGTTTGAGATCAGAGTTTTCCCTCACCCAAGTGAGCAGCTAACTATGGCTGTCGAGCCCCATCTGCCTGAAGTGACTGGTTTTAAGGCGCCAGTAACCCACCTTTGCCCCTTCTCCTGTCAGTAGAAACAGATCTGCCAAGCTTAGTGGCTAAGCCACGTGTGAAGGACAGGATCTGGATTTGGTAGTCAGAGGCTGTTTGAGACGCACGCCATCGAGCACATTTAATAGGTAGTGGGAGCTTATCTCCACTACTGTCCACCGGCTATAATAACCTTAAGGAACCATCACAGGCAAACAACATCAGATACTCCAAGATTCATAATTCACAACTCAAGTTCATATTTGACATGTACATTGAAACATAGAAATAGAAACTTAGAAAACCTACAGCACAATACAGGCCCTTCGGCCCACAAATTTGTGCTGAACATGTCCCTACCTTAGAAATTACTAGGCTTACCCATAGCCCTCTTATTTTCCTAAGCTCCATGAACCTATCCAAAAGTCTCTTAAAAGGCCCTATTGTATCCGCTTCCACAAGCGTTGCCGGCAGCCCATTCCACACATTCACCACTCTCTGAGTAAAAAACTCACCCCTGATGTCTCCTCTGTACCTACTCCCCAGCACCTTAAACCTGTGTCCTTTTGTGGCAACCATTTCAGCCCTGGGAAAAAGCCTCTGACTATCCACATGATCAATGCCTCTCATCATCTTATACACCTCTATCAGGTTACTTCTCATCCTCCATCACTCCAAGGAGAAAAGGCCAAGTTTACCCAACCTGTTTTCATAACGCATGCTCCCCAATCCGGGCAACATCCTTGTAAATCTCCTCTGCACCCTTTCTATGGCTTCCACATCCTCCCTGTAGTGAGGCGACCAGAACTGAGCACAGTACTCCAAGTGTGGTCTGACCAGGGTCCCACAACATTACCTGCAACATTACCTCTCTGCTCCTAAATTCAATTCCACGATTAATGAAGGCCAATACACCGTATGCCTTCTTAACCACAGAGTCAACCTGCGCAGCTGCTTTGAGCATCCTATGGACTCAGACCCCAAAATCCATCTGATCCTCCACACTGCCAAGAGTCTTACCGTTAATACTATATTCTGCCATCATATTTGACCTCCCAAAATGAACCACTTCACACTTATCTGGGTTGAATTCCACCTGCCACTTCTCAGTCCAGTTTTGCATCCTATCAATGTCCCAGCAAACTTACCATCCAATCCCTCCGCTTCCTCATCCAGGTCATTTATAAAAATCACAAGGAGTAAGAGTCCCAGAACAAATCCCTGAGGCATACCACTGGTAACCGACCTGTCTACATCCACTCTTTGCCTTCTGTGGGGAAGCCGGTTCTGGATCCACAAAGCAACGTCCCCTTGGATCCCATGCCTCCTTACTTTCTCAGTAAGCCTTCGATGAGGTACCTTATCAAATGCCTTGCTGAAATCCATATTCACTACATCTACCGCTCTTCCTTCATCAATGTGTTTAGACACATCCTCAAAAAATTCAGTCAAGCTCATAAGGCACGACCTGCCCTTGACAAAGCCATACTGGCTATTCTTAATCATGTTATACCTCTCCAAATGTTCATAAATCTTGCCTCTCAGGATCTTCTTCATCAACTTACTAACCACTGAAGTAAGACTCACTGGTCTATAATTTCCTGAGCTATCTCTACTCCCTTTCTTGAATAAAGGAACAACATCCGCAACCCTCCCATCCTCTAGAACCCCTCCCATCCCCATTGATGATTCAAAGATCATCGCCAGAGGCTCAGCAATCTCCTCCCTCACCTCCCACAGTAGCCTTGGGTACATCTCATCCGGTCCTGGCGACTTATCCAACTTGATGCTTTCCAAAAGCTCCAGCACATCCACTTTCTTAATATCTACATGCTCAAGCTTTACAGTCTGCTGCAAGTCGGCGCTACAATCACCAAGATCCTTTCCATGGTGAATATTGAAGTAAAGTATTCATTAAGTACCTCTGCTATTTCCTCTGGTTCCATACACACTTTCCCACTGTCACAGTTGATAGGTCCTATTCTTTCACGGCTTATCCTCTTGCTCTTCACGTACTTGTAGAATGCCTTGGGGTTTTCCTTAATCCTGCCCGCCAAGGCCTTCTTATGGTCCCTTCTGGCTCTCCTAATTTCCTTTTTAAGCTCCTTCCTGTTAGCCTTATAATCTTCTAGATCTCTAACATCACCTAGCTCTCTGAACCTTTTGTAAGCTTTACTTCTTGACTAGATTTTTTTTTCTTTTCAAATCTTTTTATTATTATTATCCAAAATTTACAAGAATATATCGAAGTAAACAACACTTACAATGTCTCAAGAAAAAAAAACATTATTATAAAGATTGAAAAAATTTTTGGTGATGAAAACCGAGAGAGAGAAAAAAACCCTACTGAGCAAGAAAAAGTGAGAAAAAAAAACCCATTAGGTGTTCAAGCCATGCATCATACAAAAGCTTCTAAAGATAAATATCAAACCGCCAGCAAAAAAAACAAATGTACCAAAAATTTACAATTCAATCGTGGAGGAAATCTATCAATTAACTCAAATGATGATAACGAGCAAATGAACCCCATCTTTTCTCAAAATCAAACATAGGTTCAAAGGTTCGACTTCTAATTTTCTCGAAACTAAGACATAGCATCACTTGAGAGACTAGATTTATCTCAGCCTTTGTACACCACGGGTTCCTGTACCCTACCGTAACTTCCCTGCCTCATTGGAGCGTACCTATGCAGAACTCCACACAGATATCCCCTGAATATTTGCCACATTTCTTCCGTACTTTTCTCTGAGAGCATCTGGTCCCAATTTAATCTTTCAATTTCCTGCCTGATAGCTTCATAATTCCCCTTACTCCAAATAAATGCTTTTCAAACTTGTCTGTTCCAATCTCTCTCCAATGCTATTGTAAAGGAGATAGAATTATGATCACTATCTCCAAAATGCTCTCCCACTGAGAAATCTGACACCTGACCAGGTTCATTTCCCAATACCAAATCAAGTACAGACTCTCCTCTTGTAGGCTTATCTACATATTGTCTCAAGAAACCTTCCTGAACACACCTAACAAACTCCACCCCATCTAAACCCCTTGCTCTAGGGAGATGCCAATCAATATTGTGGAAATTAAAATCTCCCATCACGACAACTCTTATTATTACACCTTTCCAGGATCTGTTTCCCTATCTGCTCCTCGATATCCCTTGACATTGGGCGGCCTATAAAAAACACCCAGTAAAGTTATTGACCCCTTCCTCTTCCTAACCTCCACCCACAGAAACTCCGTAGACAACCCCTCCATGAATTCCTCCTTCTCTGCTTTTCCTCCTCCGTTTATCTCTAATCAACAGTGCCACATCCCCACCTCTTTTGCCTCCCTCCCTGTCCTTTCTGAAATATGTAAAACCTGGCACTTGAAATAACCATTCCTGTCCCTGAGCCATCCAAGTCTCTGTAATGACCATCACCTCATAGCTCCAAGTGCTGATCCATGCTCTAATCTCATCCGCTTTGTTCACAATACTCCTTGCGTTAAAATAGACACATCTCAAACTGTCTGTCTGAGCGCATCCCTTCTCTATCACCTACCTATCCTCCCTCACACACTGTCTCCAAGCTTTCTCTATTTGTGAGCCAACCGCCTCTTCCCCAGTCTCTTCAGTTCAGTTCCCACCCCCCAACGATTCTAGTTTAAACTCTCCCCGGTAGCTTTAGCAAACCTCCCCGCCAGGATATTGGTCCCCCAGGATTCAAGTGCAACCTGTCCTTTCTGTACAGGTCACACCTGCCCCAAAAGTGGTCCCAATAATCCAGAAATCTGAATCCCTGCCCCCTGCTCCAATCCCTCAGCCACGCATTTATCCTCCACCTCATTCTATTCCTATACTCACTGTTGCGTGGCACAGGCAGTAATCCTAAGATTACTACCTTTGCGGTCCTCCTTCTCAATTTCCTTCCTAACTCCCTGTCATCTTTTTTCAGGACCTCTTCCCTTTTCCTACCTATGTCATTGGTACCAATATGTACCACGACCTCTGGCTGTTCTCCCTCCCACTGCAGGATATATTGGACGCGATCTGAAACATCCCGGACCCTGGCACCTGGGAGACAAACTACTATCCGAGTTTCTTTCCTGCGTACACAGAATCACCCCCTAACTATAGAGTCCCCTATCACTACTGCCTTCCTCTTCCTTTCCCTACCCTTCTGAGCCACAGGGCCAGACTCTGTGCCAGAGGCATGGCCACTGTTGCTTTCCCAGGTAGGCTGTGCCCCCCAACAGTACTCAAACAGGAGTACTTATTGTCAAGGGGTACAGCCGTAGGGGTACTCTCTGGTACCTGACTCTTCCCCTTCCCCCTCCTGACTGTTACCCACTTGTCTGTCTCCCGTGGCCCCGGTGTGACCACCTGCCTATAACCCCTTTCTATCACCTCCTCGCTCTCCCTGACCAGACGAAGGTCATCATTCTGCAACTCCGGTTCCCTAACTCGGTCCCTTAGAAGCTGCAGCTCGATGCACCAGGTGCAGATATGGCTGTCCAGAAGGCTGGGAGACTCCAGGACCTCCCACATCTGACACCGAGCACAGAACACCAGCAAAGGAAACACACAGTGAAGCGTGTCCTTTGCTTTTAACAACCAACACAACCCAAGGATGTGCTGGGAGCACCCCACAAGTGTTGCCATACATTCTGGTGCCAACATATCATGCCCATAATGCTCAGCAGAAGAACCCAGAATACAACAAGCAGCAAAACAAGTCCCGATCCTCCCTGCCATCTGCTCACACTACATACTGTGTACACTGTGCTTTCATCCTAGGAAAGGGCTCCAGCAGATTTGGATTTCAGCCTGCAGACATGGTGTTTTGTTCACTCCCATCAGTAACCTGCCCAACTGTAGCACAGAGTTCACTCGAAAATTGTGAAATACAGTGGGTAAAGAGCAAGAGCTGTTCAGACTTTCCTAACTGGAACACCACCCTCCCTTGGGAGTACAGCACAATTTTTCTTGGTGCATGGCAGATATTACAGTCGTCTCACAGGTTCACTGGGCTTCGTCTGGAGTTGTCTCTGTGGAACCTTCATGTTCTCCCTCTAACAAGAGCTTAAGACACAAGAGCAGAATTGAGATCTTCAGCCCATTAAGTATGCTCCGCCATTCCCACAGCCATCTGTGGCGGTGAATTACACAGATTCACCACCATCTGGTGAAAGAAATTTCTCCTCATCTCTGTTATAGCAGGACATCCTTCTATTCTAAGGCTGTGCCCTCTTTGGTCCTGGACTGCTCCTCTAATTGAAGCACTTCTCCCTCAGGCACTTCAGTTTCCTCTAACATCCCAAAGTGTGGGCTGCTAGATTAATTGGCGTAGTCAATTGTTCTGAAACAGCTCCGGACAGAACTCAGTGTACCTGTAAGATATATACCCGCTGTACGCCATGCTAAGTTGTGCTGTGGATGCTGGGTGGGATCTGGAGCAATTGAGGAGACCGGGGGAAGAAGCTGGCATTTAGGGCAGCCATGATGGTCCTCCATCTCGGGCAGTGCTCAGGGCTTCCTTTATCCTGTCAGTAGCTTCCCCTCGGTTTTCACTACCGTCAGCCATGCAAGTCCTGGGTGGAGACTCAGGAACACTATCGCACACAGACGTAAAGGGTTCTTCATTGCTATTTCTGTAGCAGTTTGTTTGACCAGTCAGGGTTGAGCTGAACCTCTGAATCAGGGGGACTGGCGAACCACTCTTAGTCTGGCCTCTACCCTTTGACCTGTTTGGTATGGGTGACCCCACCAAGAGCCAAAGCATAAAGCCCTGACTCCAGCTAATATCGCTCTCTAGGTCATTGAGGCATGCAAGCTCTGAACCACGTTTGCGGTCCTCTTGGAGGAATGGGATTCAAGGCATAAGTTATTAGACAATGAAGAAACAACAATGTATTTGCAAATCAGGATGGTGTGTGTCTGGGAGAGTTGGCCTGTCCCTGTCCTTGTGTGGGGTGACGTGGTATTGCAGCACCTAGCGTAACACTGTACGGAACCCCGGGTTCAGTTCCCACCACTGTCAGAAGATTGTACGTTCTCCCCATGAACATGTGTGCTTCTTCCACGTGCTCCGGTTTCCTCCCACGTCCCAAAGGCATACTATTAGGGTTAGTAATACTACTAGTAATACTATTAGGGTTAGTGATACTACTAGTAATACTATTAGAGTTAGTGATACTATTAGGGTTAGTGATACTATTAGTAATACTATTAGGGTTAGTAATTTGTGGACATGCCTCCCAACCACTACATAATGTACTGGTTGGGCACAGGAGTACATTCAGCCAGAGACTCATTCCACCGAGATGCAACACTGAGCGTCATAGGAAGTCATTCCTGCCTGTGGCCATCAAACTTTACAACTCCTCCCTTGGAGAGTCAGACACCCTGAGCCAATAGGCTGGTCCTGGACTTATTTCCTGGCATAATTTACATATTACTATTTAATTATTTATGGTTTTATTACTATTTAATTATTTATGGTGCAACTGTAATGAAAACCAATTTCCCCCGGGATCAATAAAGTATGACTATGACTATGACTATGACTATATGACATGCTATGTTGGAGCCAGAAGCATGATGGTACTTACAGACGTCCCCCAGCCCATCCTCAGACTGTTTGTTGTTAACACAAAACAATGGATTTCACTTTATATCTCAATGTACATGTGACAAATAAAGCTATCCTTAATCTAATCTAATTATCATCTAAATCTTTCATCTAAATTTAATTTAATCTTAAAAACTACATTTAAAATCTAAACTTTAAAGTAATAAATTTACCTTGAACTTTGAACTTTAACCTAACTGGCTGCCCTTGTCCTCGGTGGGAGAGGTGGTGGATTTGGGAGGTGCAGACAGATTCGGTCAGTGGGAAGCCGTGGAAATGTGTCAGATGGGCTTTGGTTGGTCACACATGACCTATCTCTTGTGTTTGCAGGATCGGTTGAGATGGATCTGAACCGGATGCCCAAACCGGCCAAGACCGCAGAGAAGTGCAGCCTGCGGACACTGGAGAGCGATGCACAAGTCTCACTCTTCGAGCAGAAGTCCGTCAAGGGCTGGTGGCCCTGTGTGGCCGAGGCAGAAGGCAAGAAGATCATCGCCGTGAGTATCAGTTCGCAGCCTTCCTGGGGTTACAACAACCCACCCCCTGCATCGCTGGGTTTTTCTGTTGTATTTCTTTATTCTGCTGTGAATTCCCACTAGAAAATAAATCCCAAGGTAGTATATAGTGACATGTATGTACTTTAATAATAAATTTACCTGGACATTGACAAACAAGGCATCCTCACATACTTCAGTGTTACATCAACCTGCCTACACATAGCAATGGTCACAACAACCTCCATTTGCAAAGTTGGGGTTACAACTACAACCTGCCTTCACATGTCCATACTTACAACAACTTACCTTCACATAGATCAGTGTTAGAACAACAACTGCCCTTGCCCAGCCACAGTAACAACAAAAACCTGCATTCACAGAGCCAGGGTTACAACAACAGCCTGCCTTCACATAACTCAGGGTTGCAACAACAACAACCTGCCTTTGCTGAGCTATGGTAACAACAACAGCCTGCCTTCGCGTAGCCAGAATTAGAATAACCTTGCTTCACATAGCTCAGTGTTAGAACGAACAGCAACCTGCCTTTAGCTGGCCATGGTAACAACAAAAACCTGCATTCACCGAGCCAGGGTTAAAAAAACAATAACCTGCCTTCACATAGTCAGTTACAACAACAACCTGCATTCGCATAGCCAGAGTTACAACAACAACCTGACTTTGCATATTTCAATGTTACAACAACAATCTGCCACCATATTTCCCAACCTGTCACTGCTGGGGTGGGCAGGGCCCCATGAGTGGGATCTTGGTGTGCACAGACGCGCATTGCAACAGTGATGACGTTCCCTCAATATTTTGGCTGTACGGGGTGTTGGAGAACTTGAAAGGTGCAGTCAATTTCCAAGCAGTTTCTCCTCTGTTGCAACTTTCAGTTCCCTGGTGTTAACTCAGCGCTTTGGTTTACTTGCTTGCCTTGTCCAGGGAAAAGTGGAAATGACGCTGGAGATCGTGACAGAGAAAGAGAGTGAGGAACGGCCTGCCGCTCAGGGTCGTGACGAGCCCAACATGAACCCCAAACTAGAGGAACCAAAGTAAGACTTTGTCTTCGGTCTGTTTCTGTTTAGTTTTTGACTGAGGAGTGCGGTAGAACTCAGCTAACTGGGAATACAGATCCATAATTCCTTGAAAGTGGCATCACAGGTAGATAGGATCAAAAAGGGTTTATGGCACATTATAAATCTGTGTATTGAGTACAGGAGGTAGGATGTTATGTTGAAGTTGCATGAGATGTTAGTGAGGCCTAATTTGAAGTTTTGTGTACAGATCAGGTCACCTACCTACAGGAAAGTTATCAATAAGTTTGAAAGAGTACAGAGAATTTACAAGGATGTTGCCAGACTTGAGGATCTGAGTTATAGAGAAAGATTGAACAGGCTGGGACTTTATTCCCTGGTATCTAGAAGATTGAGGGAAGATTTGCTAGAGGTATACAAAATTATGAGGGTTTAGATAAAGTAAATGCAAGCATGTTGGGTGTGACGAGAACCAGAGGTCATGGATTAAGGGTGAAAAGTGAATGTTTAAGCCCTCACTGAACCTCTGAACCAGGGGAACTGGCAAACCACTCTTAGTCTGGCTTCTACCCTTTGACCTACCAAGACCCTACCAAGAGCCAAAGCTTAAAGCCCTGACTACAGCCAATATCGCTCTCTAGGTCATTGAGGCACGCAAGCTCTGAACAACGTTTGCGGTCCTCTTGAACGAATGCCAGTGAGGGTAAGAATAGGATGCTCTGGAGGATGAACAAGTGGCTGAGGAACTGGTGTAGGGGGCAAGGTTTCAGATTTCAGGATCATTAGGACCTCTTCTGGGGCAGGTGGGACCTGTACAAGAGAGATGGGTTACACTTGAACTACAAGGGGACAAATATCCTTTCAGGGAGATTTGTTAGTGCTGTTGGGGAGGCTTTAAACTAGATTTGCAGGGGGATGGGAACCAGAGTGCCAGAGCTGATAGTGGGGCTGGGGTGAAAATAAATGATGTTAAAAGTTCAAGCAAAGCTGCAAATAGAAAGGTTGTGAATGGTGGTAAAAATCTTCTGAGGTGTATATATTTCAATGCTAGGAGTATTGTGGGGAAGGCAGACGAGTTGAGGGCGTGGATTGACACGTGGAATTATGACGTTATAGCAATTAGTGAAACTTGGCTACAGGAGGGGCTGAACTGGCAGCTTAATATTCCAGGGTTCCGATGTTTCAGATGTGATAGAGGCAGAGGAATGGAAGGTGGGGGGGGTGTAACATTGCTTGTCAGGGAAAATGTTACAGCAGTCCTCAGGCAGGACAGATTAGAGGGCTTGTCTACTGTGTCCTTATGGGTGGAGCTGAGAAACAGGAAAGGTATGGCCACATTAGTGGGGTTGTATTATAGACCACCCAATAGGCAGCAAGAATTGGAGGAGCAAATCTGCAGAGAGATAGCAGGCAACTGCAGGAAACATAAAGTTGTGGTGGTAGGGGATTTTAATTTTCCACATATCGATTGGGACTGCCATACTGTTAGGGGTCTAGATGGGTTAGACCATTAGAGTTTGTAAAATGTGTTCAGGAAAGTTTTCTAAATCAATATATAGAGGTACCAACTAGAGAGGATGCAATATTAGATCTCCTATTAGGAAACGAGTTAGGACAAGTGACGGAAGTGTGTGTAGGGGAGCACTTTGGTTCCAGTGATCATAACACCATTAGTTTCAACTTGATCATGGATAAGGATAGATCTGGTCCTAGGGTTGAGGTTCTAAACTGGAAGAAGGCCAAATTTGAAGAAATGAGAAAGGATCTAAAAAGCGTGGATTGGGACAGGTTGTTCTCTGGCAAGGATGTGATCGGTAAGTGGGAAGCCTTCAAAGGAGAAATTTTGAGAGCGCAGAGCTTGTATGTTCCTGTCAGGATTAAAGGCAAAGTGAATAGGAATAAGGAATCTTGGTTCTCAAGGGATATTGCAACTCTGATAAAGAATAAGAGAGAGTTGTATGACATGTATAGGAAACAGGGAGTAAATAAGGTGCTTAGGACTATAAAAAGTGCAAGAAAATACTTAAGAAGGAAATCAGGAGGGCTAAAAGAAGACATGAGGTTGCCTTGGCAGTCAAAGTGAGGGATAATCCAAAGAGCTTTTACAGGTATATTAAGAGTAAAAGGATTGTAAGGGATAAAATTTGTCCTCTTGAAGATCAGAGTGGTCGGCTATGTGCGGAACCAAAAAACATGGGGGAGATCTTAAATGGGTTATTTGTGTCTGTATTTACTAAGGAAACTGGCATGAAGTCTATGGAATTAAGGGAAACAAATAGTGAGATCGTGGAAACTGTACAGATTGAAAAGGAGGAGGTGCTTGCTATCTTGAGACAAGTTAAAGTAGATAAATCCCCAGGACTTGACAGGGTATTCCCTCGGACCTTGAAGGAGACAAGTGTTGAAATTGCAGGGGCCGTGGCAGATATATTTAAAATGTGGGTGTCTACGGGTGAGGAGCCGGAGGATTGGAGAATGGCTCATGTTGTTCCGTTGTTTAAAAAAGGATCAAAAAGTAATCCGGGAGATTATAGGCCGGTAAGTTTGACATTGGTAGTGGGTAAGTTATTGGAGGGAGTACTAAGAGACAGAATCTACAAGCATTTGGATAGAAGGGACTTATTACGGAGAGTCAACATGGCCTTGTGCGTGGTAGGTAATGTTTGACCAATCTATTGGAGTTTTTTGAGGAGGTTACCAGGAAAGTGGATGAAGGGAAGGCAGTGGATGTTGTCTACATGGACTTCAGTAAGGTCCTTGACAAGGTCCCGCATGGGAGGTTAGTTAGGAAAGTTCAGTCGCTAGGTATACATGGAGAGGTGATAAATTGGATTAGACATTGGCTCAATGGAAGAAGCCAAAGAGTGGTAGTAGAGGATTGCTTCTCAGAGTGGAGGCCTGTGACTAGTGGTGTGCCACAGGGATCAGTGCTGGGTCCATTGTTATTTGTCGTCTATATCAATGATCTGGATGATAATGTGGTAAATTGGATCAGCAAATTTGCTGACGATACAAAGATTGGAGGTGTAGTGGACAGTGAGGAAGGTTTTCAAAGCTTGCAGAGGGATTTGGACCAGCTGGAAAAATGGGCTAAAAAATGGCAGATGGAGTTTAATACAGACAAGTATGAGGTATTGCGCTTTGGAAGGACAAACCAAGGTAGAACATACAGGGTAAATGGTAAGGCACTGAGGAGTGCAGTAGAACAGAGGGATCTGGGAATACAGATACAAAATTCCCTAAAAGTGTCGTCACAGGTAGATAGGGTCGTAAGGAGAGCTTTTGGTACATTGGCCTTTATTAATCAAAGTATTGAGTATAGGAGCTGAAATATTATGATGAGGTTGTATAAGGCATTGGTGAGGCCGAATCTGGAGTATTGTGCTCAGTTTTGGTCACCAAATTACAGGAAGGATAGTAATAAGGTTGAAAGAGTGCAGAGAAGGTTTACAAGGATGTTGCCGGGATTGAGAAACTCAGTTACAGAGAAAAGTTGAATAGGTTAGGACTTTACTCCCTGGAGCATAGAAGAATGAGGGGAGATTTGATAAAGGTATATAAAATTATGATGGGTATAGATAAAGTGAATGCAAGCAGGCTTTTTCCACTGAGGCAAGGGGAGAAAAAAACCAGAGGACATGGGTTAAGGGTGAGGGGGGAAAAGTTTAAAGGGAACATTAAGCGGTGCTTCTTCACACAGAGAGTGGTGGGAGTGTGGAATGAGCTGCCAGACGAGGTGGTAAATGCGGGTTCTTTTTTAACATTTAAGAGTAAATTTGAAAAAAAAGTGGATGGGAGGTGTATGGAGGGATATGGTCTGTGTGCAGGTCAGTGGAACTAGGCAGAAAATGGTTCGGCACAGCCAAGAAGGGCCAAAAGGCCTGTTTCTGTGCTGTAGGTTTTCTATGGTTTCTATGGGAACATTGTGGGCTGAGTCAGTTTATCAGGTCTGCAAAGGAAGATGCCAGAATAAGAAGGTGGGGAGAGGGGAGGAAGGAAAAACTAGAAGCAAAGTGAGTGAAGGAGGGAGAATGAAGAAGCTGGGAGGTGATAGGTGGAAAAGGCATGGGGCTTGAGAACAAGGAATCCGATAGGTGCGGAAAGTGGACCATAGGAGAATGGGGGGGCGATGGATCCTGGATGTCGGAGAAATCAATGTTCATGCCATCAGGTTGGAGGCAAATTGGACAGAATATGAGGTGTTACTTCTCCAACCTGAGAGTGGCTTCATCATGGCAGAAGAAGAGGCCAGTTTTAGAGTCTGAGTCCTAAAATTATATTATGACTAATCCATTATTACAGAAGGGACAATCCATAATAACCATGCAGATATAATAGTACAGGATAAACAAGAAAGATCAACTTATTTAATGGATGTAGCTATTCCAAACAGACATAACTACAGAAATCAGTAAGTGAAAAACACCAGAAATACGCTGAATTAAGAGAGGCAATTGGCAATTGAAAGACTATGGAACATGAACAGGGTATACATTGTCCCGATAGTAACATCTACAACTGGTGTCATCCCAAAGTCACAACACAATAGCATTAAATAATTAGGCCTACACACCAATATCTATGTAAATCTCCAGAAAGCCACAATACTGAACACTGGTAGAATAGTCCGAAAGTTCTGAGCATTTGATAAATGAGCGTGTTTGGCCATGACTGTACCTCATGTTTTACCAGTTTGAGCAGAGAGAAAATAGAAATACAATAATAATAAAAATAAACACAATAAATATAAATACACAAGATAGTTTATATATATATATAATTTGATTGTATATCCATAAAGTGACATTAGGTACAGGAGTGTCTGTACATAAGGTGACTGACAGGAAACGATAAAGTAGTGGTGATTGAGGGTGTGGAGGGGTGGGTTAGTAGGTGGAGGTGTTGATCAGCCTCACTGCTTGGGGAAAGTAACTGCTTTTGAGTCTGGTGGTCCTGGTGTGGCTGCTGCATAGCCTCCTCCCTGATGGGAGTAGGACAAACAGTCCATGAGCTGGCTGGGTAGGATACTTCATAATATTGCCCCTCAAATCTCTCCCCTCTAATCCTAAACCTCTGCTCCCTAGTTCTTGATTCTCCAACTCTGGGGAAAAAGATTGTTTGCATTTTTGGATTGCGATTGTCTGAGGTGATGCGTTCTACATACCTTCCATCAGGAGAAGCCTTCTGAGCCCTCACCATCTTTCTGTCTCTCTGTTACAGGCGGCCAGACACGTCTTTCCTCTGGTTCACCTCGCCCTTCAAGACGGTGAGGTACATAGTGTGGAGGAGGTTCCGCTGCCTCATCATCGGGCTGCTCATTCTCTTTGTGTTTGTGCTTTTCATCATCATCTTCCTGTACTCCTTCCCGGTAAGTCACGAGGCAGCCCGTGGCAGCTCTGCCTGCTTCTCTCGGCAATCTGGACAAAGTAGAATGAGGGGTGGTTTTATCACACTTAACAACATCCGCATCCCACAAGTAACGTGGTTAGCACAGTGCTTTTCAGTATAGGTGACCCACCTCTGCCTGTAGTTAGTTTGTGCGTTTCCCCATGGCCGTGTGGGTTTCCTCTGGGCACTCTGGTTTCCTCCCACAATCCAAAGATGTACCGGTTAGTAGGTTAATTGGTCGTTGTAAATTTCTCGTGATTAGGCTCAGACTAAATCAGGGGTTGCTGGGCTGTGCAGCTCGACAGGCTGGAAAGACCTGGTCCACGCTGTATCTCAATAAATAAATAAATAAAATGAAGCTGCAGAGAAAGCCCTGTGCAGGTAAACAATAAACTACACGATCATAACCAGGTAGATTGTGAAGCCAAGAGTCCATCTTATCATCAAAGACCTGTCTCACGTTACCAGTGCTGGGCAGCGTGGCTCGAAGGGTCAGAAGGGCCTATTCCACGCAGTCTCAATAAATAAATAAATTAATTAATTAAAACAAATATATTGTCAATCTGAGCTTTCCGGTAGCGCAGTGGTTTGACCACCATGTTCAGTTCTTGTACCCTTGCTACAAGAAAGATTTGACACTTTAGAGAGGAATCAGTTCAGAATAACAAGTATGTCACCAAGACAGGAACACTGCAGATATCAGATGTAAGCTAAGGTTGTGTTCTTTGGAACAGAATAGGCTGAGGGGAGAAAACACAGATGTGTAAAGCAAAGTGGAGCTTAGATTAATGGGAAGTATCAAAGATTAAGTTTTGCCACAAGTACATCGGAACATACAGTGAATGTCAACAACCAACACAGTCCGAGGATGTGCTGGGAGTAGCGTGTAAGTATCGTCATGGTTCTGGCACTACCTCACTAACCCTACCTCATAGTCTAACACGGAGGAAATTCACAAAGTCATGGAGAGAACGTACCAGCTCCTTATAGGCAGTGGCTGGAACTGAACCCTGACCAGTGATTGCTGGCCTGGTTGAGCTGGTGGTGAGGAAGGCAAATGTCCTGTTAGCATTCATTTCAAGAGGTCTAGAATATAAAAGCAACGATGTGATGCTGAAACTTTATAAGGCATTGGTGAGGCTTCACCTTGAGTATTGTGAACAGTTTTGGGCTCCTCATCTTAGAAGATATGTGCTGGCATTGGAGAAGATCCAGAGAAGGTTCATAATAATGATTCCAGGAATGAAAGGGTTATCATACGAGGAACATTTGATGGCTCTGGATCTGAACTCGCTGGAATTCAGAAGGATGAGGGGGGATCTCGTTGAAACCTTTCAAATGTTGAAAGGCTTAGACAGTGTAGATGTGGAAAGGTTGTTTGGTAAAGTGACATGCTAACTACTATGCCACAGTGTCGCCCAAAACCTGACTTATTCAGTGGACACGACATGGTAGATGTCAAAATGTTGGGAGAACACAGAACATAGTACAAGCCCTTCAGCCCATGATCTTTGCTACTCCAATATCAATCTAACCCTTCCTTCCACATAGCCCTCCAGTCCTGGCAATGTGTTCCACACACCCACTGTGTAAAAAGACCCTATCTTTAACATCACCCCGATATTTTCCGTCAATCACCTTAAAATTATTTTATTTAGTGATACAGCGCAGAGAAGGCCCTTCCAGCCCTTTGACCCACACTGCCCCAGCAACCTACCAATGAACCCAATTAACCCTAAACTAACAAACAAAAGTTGATGCTGGAAAACCGAGCAACACACACAAAATGCTGGAGCAACTCAGCAGCCAGGCAGCATCTATGGAAAAAAGTACAGTCGAAATTTCGGGCCGAAAACCTTTGGCAAGAAAACCCTGAACTAAGCACAGGACAATTTACAATGACCAGTTATCCTTCCCGGTACATCTTTGGACTGTGGGAGGAAACCAGAGGACCCAGAGAAAACCCACGCATTCTAAGGGGAAGACATCAGAGAGTCCTTACAGAATATCATAGGAATTGAAGTCTTAACTCTGGAACACCCCAAGCTGTAATAGTGCACCCCAATTATGGCCCCTCTTAATGGCCATTCTGCCCTGAGAAAAAGTGGCTGGCTGTTCACTATGTCAATGACACTTATGGTCTTCTACACCCCTAGCAAGTCACCGCTTTTTCCCCTCCTCTCCAACTCACTCAGCCATTCCTCATTAGGCCTACTCTCCAATCCAGGCATCATCCAAATGTTGAGATATCAATGTCAAGATTCTTTAATGTCATTTCCAGTGCACGAGTGTAAAGGAGAACAAAATAATTGTTACTCCAGATCTGATGCAGCACAAAAAAAACCACAATATGATAAGAAACACAATAATAATAGTAATAAATATACAATAAATATAAATACATAAGGTATCTTAGATACATTGATTGTATGTCCATAAAGTGACGCGTGTCTGTACGTAAGGTGACTCTGACAGGAAATGATAAAGTAGGCTGTTCACTATGGGGACGTCGGTTGGGGACGTGGAGAGGTGAGTTAGTGGTGAGGTGTTGATCCGCTTTACTGTTTGAGGAAAGTAACTCTTTTTGAGTCTGGCGGTCCTGGCGTGGATGCTGTGTAGCCTCCTCCCATCAGGAGTGGAACAGTCTATGAGGAGGGTGGGTGGGATCCTTTATGATGTTACTGGCACATTCCAGCACTGTTCTGTATATATGTCCTTGATAGCAGGTAGGCTGATGCAAGTGATGCATTGGGCAGTTTTGACGACCTATTATAGAGCCGTCCTGTCCACCACTTTGCAGTTTCCATACCAGGCAGTGATGCAGCATGTCACGATGCTCTCTACTGCGCATCTGTAGAATGACATGAGTACAGATGTGCAAAGTCCAGCTGTCTTCAGTCTCCTTGGAAAGTCGAGGCATTGGTGAACTTTCCTGATTGTGTTGAATGTGATCTGGGACTATGAGCGGTTGTGCGAGATGTGCACTCCCAGGAACTTGAAGCTGCTCACAGTTTCCACTGCTGTGCTGCCGATGTAAAGAGGGGTGTGAATGATGTGAGTTTTCCTAAAGTTGATAACCATCTCCTTTGTCTTGTTGACGTTGAGGAAGAGGTCACTTGATACATGCTGGTGTTTTACCAGGATGTGCCTTCTTGTACCTCCTCCCTGATGATAGTGAGAAGGTATCATGTGCTGGGCAGTGAGGCCCCTTCATGGTAGATGCCACTTTCTTGAGGCATCGCTTTTTCAAGATATGCTCAGTAATACGGAGGTTAGTGCCCAAAAGTCAAGAACACTCTTCAGCTTTTTCTGATCCTGTACAGTGCTTCCAGGCTAGACAATGATTCAACCAGTCAGAACACTCTTCATGGTACATCTGAGAAACTGGCCAGAATCATTGGTAAATCTCCTCAAACTCCCAATAAAGTATAGCTGCTGTCATGCCTTCTATCTATTGGGCCCGGGATAGATCCTCAGAGATGTTGACACCCAGGAACTTGAAACTACTCACCATTTTCACCCGTTTCACTGCTGATCCCTCAATGAGGACTGGTGTGTGTTCCTTCAGCTTCCCCTTCCCGAAGTCCACTCTCAATTCTTTGGTCCTCCTGATGTTGGGTGTAAAGTTGTTGTTGTGACACCACTCAACCAGCTGATCTATCTCACTTTGATTGTTGGACAGATTCCAATTTTTGCAGATTCAATTGAAGTGTCCAAGGGGGAGCAGAGTGAGCATCTGAAAAGAAAGAGAGTTTGCAGTTGGGTTGATCCCATTGTTCAGCATAGATTCAGTGAGCTAAATTGACAACTTCACTACTGTAATGGTTCTGTGGTCAATTTTATGAAGCTATATATATATATAGAGCTATGGTGCCTAAGACTTTCGTACGTACTATAATAATTTTATGTATTGCACTGTACTGCTGCTGCCATAAAAAAAAGCAAATTCCATGACATATGTGAGTGATGATAAACCTGATTCTGATATGGGTCCCTATTGTGGACTGAGAGTGGGAAGGGGCAGGGAGAGGGGAATCATGGTTGGGAAGAGGGGAAGGGAGAGGGGAGAGAACAGGAAGCACCAGTGAAACATTTTGTACTGATCAGTAACCAATTGTTTGGAATCAAATGACCTTGCCTAGTGTCCCAGGTCTGGGTGTGTTTGGAGTCACGCCACCTCCAATCCCTGGGCACTTCTTCTCTGCCACCTGTCCCACAGCCTTCCCGTGGCACTCCACCCTCACTATTCCCAACATCCTCTGCTCCTGCTGGATTTACAAACTCATTTTCCACTCCACATTCATAAATACAGTGGAAAGATTTGCCAAGAATAATCATGGTCATGGAAAGACTATTATTAGATTAGATTATGAGGACACTCAGTCCTCGTTTATTGTCATTTAGAAATGCATGCATGCATTAAGAAATGATACAATGTTCCTCCAGAGGGATATCACAAAAAAAAACAGGACAAACCAAAGACTAACACTGACAAGACCACATAATGATAACATATAGTTACAGCAGTGTAAAGCAATACCATAATTTGATAAAGAACAGACCATAGGAACGGGAAGAAAAAAGTCTCAAAGTTCCGATGGACTCCCGATAGTCCCCGATAGCAGGCAGCAGAAGGGAGAAACTCTCTCTGCCATAAACCTCCAGGCACCAACAACTGTTGATGCATTGGAAGCACCTGAACCCTGCCGACTCTGAGTCCGTCTGAAAACTTCGAGCCTCCAACCAGCCCTTCGACACCGAGCACCATCTCTGGCGAGCGCTTCGACCCCATCCCGGCCGCCGAGCAACAAGCAAAACCGAGGATTCGGGGCCTTCCCCTCTGGAGATTCAGGATCACACAGCAACAGCGGCAGCGAAAAAGGCATTTCAGAAGTTTCTCCAGATGTTCCTCCGTTCTCTCATGTCTGTCTCCATCAAATCAGAATTCTGCACGGCACCCTACTTGACAGATTACAGATATCATTCACCGGAGTGGCCGCGTGAGCTGCGTCGCGCCGCCATCTTCTCCTCCTTTATCACCTTTGTCTTAGCAACATGGCACATAACAAATGAATGATATAATATTATGAGGGGTGTAGAGATAGGGTAAATGCAAGCAGGCTTTTTCCACTGAAGTTGGGTGAGATTAGAACTAGAGGTCATGGGTTAAGGGTGAAAGGTGAAATGTTTAAGGGGAATGTGAGGGGGTACGTCTTCACTCTGAGGGTGGTGAGAATGTGGAACAGGCTGGCAGCACAAGTGGTGGATGTAGATTTGATGTCAACATTTAAGAGAGATTTGGATAGGTACCTGGTTGGCAAGGTTGCACAAGGTGCAGAAAGGAACAACAACATGGATAGGCGGGGTTTGGAGGGCTTCGGTCAGATTGCAGTTTGGTGGGACTAAGCACATCAATGGCTCAGCACAGACCCTCACATTTCCAGGGAGACTCTGTGCTGTCTGTGTGGAGTTTGCATGTTCCCCCGTGACCACATGGGTATCCCCCCAAAAAACCAAAGACATGTGGGTTGGTGGGTCAAGTGGCCACTAAATTATCCTCAGTCAGAATAAAATTCAGATTTATTATCTCAGACTTATATCATTGCTTCATGGCAGCAGTACAGTGCTAAAACAAAATTACTGTCTTGTGCGTCCGTGCTTCCATGTGTGTTTGTCACTGTATCTCCATGTCTGTCGGTATTCCCATATCTCTGTGTCTCCGTGTTTCTGTGTTTCTGTTTCTTCGTGTCTCTGTATCACCGAGTCTCCATGTCTCTGTCTCTTTGTTTCTCTGTCTCCCTGTCTCCCTGTCTTCCTGTCTCTCTGTCTCCCTGTCTCTCTGTCTCTCTGTCTCCCTGTCTGTCTCCCTGTCCCTCTGTCCCCCTGTCTCCATCTTTCTGTCTCTCCATGGACTATAGACAACTGCCGAAGGGCCTGTACTGTGCTGTAGTATTCTGTCGTTCTATGATGTCTAACTCTGCACTCTCTCACCCACAGGAATATGCTGCTATGAAGCTGGTGAAGCCATTTCAGTGAGGCCCTCATGGTGAGGAACTGCTCCAGGTGAGGGTGCTCACATCCTCACTGGAAACCTGGCCCAACAGGACACAGAATTGCCTTTGAATATTACGCTGCGGCATTACATGTAGAGCTTGCGGCTGGATTCCATAAGTGCCAAGCCCCTTGGTGCCCGCTGCTTTTGCCCACTGCCTGCCCAGCGTCACACCAGAGATCCGTGACTGCTCAGACTTTCTCTGCACCTAAATCTGCTTTCCCAAACACCCCACCACCACCCACACACCCCCTCTCTCACCCTGCTGACGCTTCGCTGCTCAGCAAGAGAAGAACAGGATGCACTGAGCTGGAGCAGGATGAGACAAGCAAGGTGGGCCCCCCCCATCCAATCTTCATCCTCGAGGACCCTGCAATTCAGTGTGGTGCTACAGCACCGCTCCACTCCCCCTGAGAACAACCTAACCTCAGTTGGACTAAAATACTGCCCCTCCCCTGCTTCACTGAGCAGGGTGCCAGAGGTGAGTTAATGTCCTTCAGGAGACGGGCATGTCTGAAATGTGGGAACGCAGGAGTCGAGCAGCGTCAGAATCAGGTTTAACATCACTGGCGTATGTTGTGAAATTCATTGTTTTGTGGCAGCAGTACATTGCCTTACATAATATTAATAACAATAAGAAATATATTTTAAAAAGTAAATTAGATAAGTAGTGCAAAAGGAGGCTGAGCGGAGATCTGATAGAGATTTATAAGATTGAGAAACATGGATAGAGGAGACAGAGAGTATCTGTTTCGTAGAGTTGTAATGTCTTAATACAAGAGGACATGCATTGAAGGTGAGAGGGGGTAATTTCAAAGGAGATGTGGGGGACAATTTTTTTTACAGAGAGAGCGGTAATTGCCTGGAATGTGCTGTCCTAAGGTGAGGTAGAGCCAGACACATTAGAGATGATTAAGTAGGCACAGGAATGAGAGGAAAATGGAAGAAGCGCCTGTTCCTTTGCTGTACTGTTCTATGTTCTAATAAGCCTCATTGCCTTAAATCCTTCTCTTGCCCCTCACCCGTGAGTATCCCCAACACAAGCAATGGTGGCTTGGATATTGTCGGATGCCCTGTGTGACATCCCTCACAACTCATGTCCCCACCAGCCGAGCTCAGGGAAACTGCCAGGTGGACCTCATTGGATTCAATTTCCCAAAAGTCTGGTGGACCCAGTCCCACTTTCAGATTGGCTGGCTGTTTCCTCTCTGTCTGTGGAATGGCCACCAAAGGGTTCATGTGTTGTCAATCGCATTGTCTCTCACTGACGATATGTCAGTGAATTGAATTCCACTCCTTGGGGACACTCTGTGGAAAGCACTGATCAGACCTCTCCTCTTCCCTGGACGAGGTGATTAAAGCTCAGGTAATTCCCAAGAATGTTCAAACCACTAATTTTTTCTACCTTCAGGTAGGTCTGGAGGTCTCTGCGTATACTGAGATTGGTGGACTCTTTCACTCTGGGTGTACGGCTCCCCCTCTGTGTGGGGGTCTTGGAAACCACCCTCTGTGCTGGGGCTTGGGAGATCTCCCTTCCCGCTGGGGCCTGGTAAACCTTCCTCCATGGTGGGGCCTAAAAGATCTCCCTCGCTGCTGGGGCAAGGGAGAATCCTCTCTGTGCAGGGCTTTGGAGACCCTCCCTCCACATTAGTGCACTTCCTCTGCACTGGGACCTTGGGGACCATCCCTTGGTGCTGGGGCCTGAGAGACCCTCTCTCCATGCTGGTTCCATGGAGACCCTCCCTCTGTATTGGGAGAACTCCTTTAGGCTCTAGTCTTGGAGACCTCTCTATGCTAGGGCCTTGGAGACTCCCTTGACTTTGGCCTGGGGGACCCTTCTTTCCTTCTGGGGCCTGGGAGAAACTCACTCCACTCCAAGGTCTAAGGGATCCTCCCTCCACCCAGCCACCCAGCAGCCTGGGGGACCCTTCCTCTGCAGAGGGGCCTAGGAGAACCATCCCCCTCCGTGCTGGGGCCTGGAGGAATTACCCTTCACACTGGAGCCTAAAGGACCCTTCCTTAGCCCTGGGGCCAGGTAGAGCCTTTTTCCGCATTGGGCTTCTTTATTTCCCTCTGCACTCCTTCCAAGGTAATCTCCATCCAAGTAAAAGCAGAGAATGCTGGAAACACTCAGCACATTGGTCAGCTTCCACAGAAAGAGAAACTGTTCAGAGACTCTTCTTTAGAGTTTTGAAGTCATCCATCACAGAAACAGGCCCCTCGACTGCACTGGTCCCTGCCAATCATGATTCCCATCTAATCTAAGCCCACTGGCTCCTTTTCCCTCTAAACCACAGGTTTCCAACCTGGGGTCTATGGGCCCCTTGGTAATCTTAAGGGTCCATGGCATAAAGAAGGTTGGGAACCCCTGGTCTAAACTTTTCCTGTCCATGTACCATCCAAGAGGCTTATAAATTCTATTTATTTATTAATTTATTTAGTGTTACAGGCCTGTGTGGCCCAGCGAGCTGCACCACCCAGCAACCCACATATTTAACCCAGTCTAATCACAGGACCATTTGCAATGACTAATTAGCCTACTAACCAGTACGTCTTTGGACTGTGGGAGGAAACCAGAGCACCCGGAGGAAACCCACGCATTCCTGAGGAGGACGTACAAACTCCTTACAGGCAGCGTCAGTACTGAACTCTGAACCCCAACTGTAATAGCATCACATTAACTGCTACGTTACCGTGGCACCCCAAATTATGGTCATGTGCCTGTCTCAACCACTCCCTCTGGCGGCTCAGTCCATTTACTGACCACTCTTTCGGTATCTATATAAAAAAATATTGCCCCTCAAGTTCTTATTGAATCTCCCCTCTCACCTTTAATTTATGCCTTCACATTCCTGATTCCTCAACCCTGGGGAAAAGACTGAGTGCATTCTCCCTATCTATAGAGTTCTCCTTCCTTCTCGACGTTACTGTAATATTTAAAGGACACTTGGACGCATTTATGGATATGAAGGGTTTAGAGCAGTAAGGGTGAAATACATACAAATTGGGTTGGCTTAGATAGCCAACCACTCTTGGTCAGCATGGATTAGATGGGCCGAAGGACCTCCTTCTGTGTTGTGTGACTATGAATCTACAAGAGTATAAATAGTCAGATAGGAGAGGCTAAACAATCTTAAGCAACATACTCAAAGTGCTGGAGGAACTCAGCAGGTCAGGCAGCGTCCATGGATATGAACAAACTGTTGAGGTTTTGGGCCGAGACCCTTCTTCAGGACTGGGTCGATGTTTCAGGCAGAGGCCCACCTTCAGGACTGGGTTGACGTTTCATGCCAAGACCCTTCTTCTAGGCTGATTAATCTTGTCTTTTCCCTGCAGCCCACCAAATCTTCCCTTGTTTCTGGCTTCTCAAACATTACTGAGCTCATCTGTCCAACCATCTTCCTCTGTGTTGGCCTTATCTCCAGAAGTCTCTCCCTAAACCTCCTGCCCTCCTCCCATCACATACAGAAGCCTGCACCCTCGATGTAATCTTTAGTGCCCCAACATCTGATCAAGGCACTGTGCCAGATGTCGTGTTTGCAAGCACTCCCCGAGAGCACATTAAGACATCTCACTATGTTAAACCTGCTTTCTAATACATTTTGTCGAGTATTTTTGGATCCCATGTTTTTCAGTTCGAGTTTATTATGGTTTTCAAAGTCAATTATATCAGCAGTAAATGAAATGCCAGCCCTCCTCAAACTTTGCTTGAACACTATTTAGATTTTCAAGGGAGGGGTGTCTACACTGGGTGGTAAGATCAGCAAAGGATGCTGGTTGATATGAAGGAATTACTGTTCTTGTTGTCTTGGCTTTGCCAAAATATGATTCTTGGTATGTTTGAATTAAAATAAAATAAATATATATTTTAAACACATTAAAATCTCCATGTCTTGGTTTCTTCAGTAACACCTCGCAGTCGTGATTCTGTTCTCTGAGTGAATTATTCCCTGGATCCTTTCTAAATGCACCTCAGGTACCTAATAATGCAGAATCCACTCTTAGCACTCAGTATTACACCCAGAGTCATGATGGTGATTAGATGGGGATCTGAATCAGGTTTAATATCACCAGCATACAGTATATCATGAAATTATTTAACTTAGCTGCAACAGTGCAATGCAATACATAATAATAGAGAAAAAAGCTGAAAAACAGTAAGTGTACTGGGTTAAATTGTTAAATAAGTAGTGCAAAAAAAAATAAAAAAGTAGCAAGTTAGTGTTCATGGGTTCAATGTTCATTTAAAAATCGGCTGGCAGAGGGGAAAAAGTTGCACCTGAATCACTGCGTGTGTGTCTTTAGGGTTCTGTACCTCCTTCGCAATGGTAACAATGAGACGAGGCTATAGAGATCCTTAATGAGGGATGCTGCCTTTCTGAGGTATCACTCCTTGAAGATGTCCTGGATACCACAGAGGCTATTACCTGTGATGGAGCTGACTGAGTTTACAAGTCGCTGCACCTTACTTCGATCCTGTACAGTAGTCCACCCCTCCCCAGATGCAGCAAGTTAAAATGCTCTCCATGATACATCTGTAAAAATGTGAAAGTGCTTTTAGCAAACCAGGAGACTGCTGTGTGCTATGTCTCAATGAAACATGGCTTACAACTGCAAACTGAAGTGTTCCAGTTACAGAGAAAGTGCAGTGCAGACATACAATAAGGTGCAAGATCATCAATGTGGAATAGAGAGCAAGTTTATAAATCTGGCAGGAGAAAAAGATGTTGGGAATGGTGAGGGTGGAGTGCTGTGGGAGGGGTGTGGGAGAGGTGGCAGAGATGGAGTGTTAGGGGCAAGGGGTGGCATAGGTACAGATATGCTGAGGCCTGAGACATCAGGCAGGAGGCAAGGTCATTTCATTCCAAACATTTGGATTATAGACAATTACAAAATGGTGCTTCCTGTCCCCACCCCTCTCCCTACCCCCTTCCGACTCTCAGTCCACAATCGAGGCCCATAGCAGAATCAGGTCTATCATCACTCACGTGTATAAGGGGCTTCTTCTTTTATGTTACTGCTAAGGCAAATAAAATGGATTCTTTGTTATGTTAAAATAAAATGACTTCTCTGTGCTGTTAACTGCTGAAACAGTGGTTCTCTATGGCAGCTTGTTTTGGGTTATAATTACTGATAATGAGAATTGTATTCATTTGCTAACCAATTGGGATAGATGTTATTCTTTCTTGTGTGTCTGTAAGCTATTGTTTTCATGGGCTTTTGGGCAGAAGGTGGATGGGGACAGAGAGAGGAGACGCGATGCTGTAAGCTGGGCGATGGAACAGACCCCGAGCAGGAGTCCGAAGCCCAGGGTCTTCGGCGAGGAGAGGAGAAGAGGACAGACTCATGTGAAGCGTCTGGTCGACCACTGTAGTTGGTCCCAGGCGGAGGGTCAAGAAGGTTGGGGGGATCGAATGGTAGAAAGAAGAGTGGTAGTTAATTGAGCTCCAATGGTTGTGCACGAAGTGGTTGAACTTTGATAAGTCTGGCACCTTTTACTTTCCTTTTATATTGTATCTCTATTAATTACATAGTTCCCATGAGATCTATAAAGTGTAATCATTTAATCGCATATGGTGTATTGTCTGTTATTTGGCGTGGTGGGGTACATCACACAGCATCCACACAAACTTGATCACCCAGTTTGGCGGGGCCGAAGGCTGCTCCCCCTATATGGAAGGGAGCCGAGCGAGCTTGAGGCTTACCGGGGGCTACATTGTGGGGTTACTCATCCAGCATGTGGATTTTTGTAGGGTGTTGTGTGATCGGCCTGTTTAAATCAGTGCTGCTGTGTCTCTGTAGGATTGCGGTTAGGGTATGTCTGCTTCCGTGGGCTTGCTGTGAGTGGGGTGGACGGTCGTACCTCGGAGGAGTTTATAATTCGATTTTTAAGTCTGGTTAAAATCGTCGAGCGAAAAGTTGAAGAAATGGCGGGCTCAGACCTTCCCTCAGCGCGGGCTAGGGATGACGTCACGGAGGAGGGACTGCCAGTGTCTATTGGTGCCCCGGGGGAGGCGGGGCCAGGGGTTGTCCATCATGTCAGGAGGGCGGGGCGGAGGCGCACGAGACGTGGGCGGAGCGGATCTCTCGGTTGTTAGATGAGTGGCAGAGCTGGGTTGAGGGAATGCGACAGGGATTGGTTGAACGTTTGAGTAGGCGGGCTATGACGTCAGAACTGTCAGGTTCCATTACCCCGCAGTGACGGCTGACATTTGACTGAAAGCGGGGGAAAATGCGTTTGGTTTGACTGAAAGTGAAATGCAGCACCTGGGGGGGGGTTTCCATACCTGTGTCAGGAGATTGGGGAAAAGCTTTCAGAGTTTCTTCGCTGGCCAGGAGCAGTGGTCCCCAACCGCCGGGCCGCGAGGAAAAGATATGATTTGGCGGTATGAAACGAGTCAGCTGCACCTTTCCTCATTCCCTGTCACGGCCACTGTGGAACTTGGACGCACGCGTCATCCATGTCAGCGCGGGAAGATCAACTCCTCCAGCTTGCGAATGACGGCCGGCTGAAAAATACGTTTGACATAACACCTCTGCCGGCATTCTGGATCAAGGTCAAGGATAAATATCCTGAGATAGCCACGAAAGCACTGAAAACCTTGCTTCCATTTCCAACATCATTATCTCTGCGAAGCGCGCTTTTCTGCAATGAATGCAACGAAAACTAAATTGCGGAATAGATTGGACATAAGGAACCACTTTCGAGTATCGCTGTCTCCCATCACCCCTCGATGTTGTTGCATCGTCTTGTTGCAGGAAAACAAGCCGAGGGTTCCCACTGATTCAGCAATATTGGTGTGTTGCAATGATTTTATATGTTCATATAAGGAAAATATGCGTTGTGTGTTTAATATCCAAACGTTACTTAAAATGATATGATGCTATTGACTAATAATTGACTTATCACTATATTCATGCGAGGAAAATATGAGCTGTGTGTTTAATATTAAATTGGTTAGATAAACCCTTTTAGATACGAAATTGAGTGTATTAGCCACTTAGAAATGACTTACAGTTGACTTATCACCTGTATTCCGGTCGTGATTAACACCCCCCCCCCCCCCAGGGTTGCCAACTGTCCCGTATTAGCCGAGACATCCCATATATTGGGCTAAATTGGTTTGTCCCATACGGGACTGCCCTTCTCCCGTATTTGCCCCGCTAAGTTAGAGCTTTCCTATGAAACCTTTCGCGCCGAAATGGCGTGAAGCGAAGAAGCAATTACCATTAATTTAAATGGGAAAAATTTTTGAGCGTTTCCAGACCCAAAAAATAACCTACCAAATCATACCAAATAACACATAAAACCTAAAGTAACACTAATATGTAGTAAAAGCAGGAATGATATAATAAATACACAGCCTATATAAAGTAGAAATAATGTATGTACAGTGTAGTTTCACTTGTCACGTGATCGGCAACAATGAATGTATCGAGTCAACAAACAAACATTTATTAAACCCTGATTAACAATGAGAAAAAAAATAAACGAAAACCCTAACCGGAAGTAAACGACTATGCGGCCATTCAGTAAACCTCACTCAGTACTAGCTCTTAAAGCGATAAATGCGTAACCAGTTCTTAAAGCGATAAATTCAAACACAGTTCTTCAAATGGTAAATTTTAAAGTCCAAGAGATTTATATAGTCAATTAGGAGAGACTTTCAGGAAGTAAGGAATTCCTCGAAGACACGACGTCGCTGCCACTCCCAGCCAGATCCTGCCTTGTCTGCAGGATTCACGATGACAGAAATAAAACGGTTTTAAAGGCACTGACCTCTTCCTCCATAGAATAGATCCTACACAGCCTTTTCTGCCACTTTTAGCAGAGGCTATCTCATGCAGATCACTCTTTCTGGAACGAATTCAATAATGGTCGATCCTTTCCAAACCCATCGAACGTCTCCTTCAGGGTCCCGTCTTCACTCTCCAATGTTACTGAAAAGATACATTAACAAGCTGGCAGCGATTGGTCAAGCTGCCAGCCCAATACCTCTATACCTTACAATAGAACATAAAACTCCATTTAAAATCAAAACTGCGTCATAATGCAAATACGCAGCAGAGCGGAGTATCTCATTGACGTTCTAACTGGAAAACTAACTGCGTCACCAGGGATCTTCCCTTTTATACCCGTGGTGAACATATCATCACGTGACCTCACATCGGCAGGAAAATTACATCACGTGACCTCCAAAAGACCATTACATCATTCTCACAAGAAAGTCACAAGATCTCCATGAGGTATGTAACACAGTGACGAGAATCGCCCAAAACGATTTGTAGAAAAAAATCAGCACATGCACACATGCAAACACAGGTGCCCGCGAAAGTCTTCATGGTCATGGTAGTCTTTCCTGGGGTAAACACAAGTGTCCTGTATTTGACTGCTATTCTTGTCCATTATTTGGGAGTGAGAAAATTGGCAACCCTCCCCTCCCCGCCCCCCCCCCCCAGTCGGCTGGTCCGCAAGAATATTGTCAATATTAAACCGGTCCACGGCGCTAAAAAGCTTGGGGTCCCCTGATTTAGGGGATCAGCCCCTCCCTCAGTTGTTCAGCTGATCAGAGAGGTGTCGGGAAACTCAGTGGAGGCCTAGTGGAGGAACGGCTAGGGGTCTCCGGGGGAGCACGTTCCCAGAAATGTACCAAGGAACTCCCGAAAGGAAAAGACCCTATTCCTGAAGGCTTAGAGGGACCACACCCTCGGGTGTCATTACGGATAGATGGAAGCTATGCTAAAGCCATCCCCGACACCGGGGCGCAGGTCAAGTTGTTGTACAGTTCGTTTTACAAACGGTTTCTGAAACATTTACCCTTGACAACATTAAGGGCACTGGAGTTCTTGGAGGCCAATGTGTGGGTGTCAGAGGGTCGTGAATCGTTAAAGCCGATGTATCCGGACCCTGGTGCAACGGGCAGTGTTTTGATTCTGGAGGGGACCAACACCCTGTTGATGAGGAGGCACATGGGGGCCTGCCAGGAGGAGATGGGTGAGAGCTGTTTGGGGGTATTGTCTGTGCACCCAGTGTTTCGAGCTGCTTGTGAGGACGTGTGTAGCGGCATGGGGCCGGTACTGAATTTAAATGAGAGACGATGGTGGTACAGCCTGGGGGAAGTATCAGAGGTTGAGACCCTCTTCGTGGACGCTTCAAAATACCACGAGGGAGGGGAGTTGACCGCTGAAGACACCTTGGTGAGTGAGAGGTCGCGGCAACTGGCCCCTGCAGCCGTGGAAGACGTAGGCAGCATGTGTGTAGATTATAGGACTCTGAACAGGCGCCCTGTCATTGACCAGTATACGGTCCTGAGGGCCAAGGACGCGATGGTCTGTCTGAGTGGTGCGACGTTTAATGTGCTGGATCTGAGGAGTGGATATTGCCAGATCCCGATGAGTGAGGCTGACCAGGAGAAGACGGCTGTTATAAGCCCCCTGAGATTCTTCCGGTCTGAAAAGATGCCACAGGGCATATCCGAAGCCCTTGCAACCTTCCTGCGGGGCATGGTGAAGACCATGGGGGATGTAGAGGTGTTTGGTGTTTTGGTGTATTTGGATGATCTCCTAGCATTGGGATTCGCCTTGGAAGTCTATGAAGCGAGGCAAGTGAGGGATCCCGGGCAACTAGGGATTAACGAAGTAAAACTTTCTTTGGATGAGTGCCAGGTCTGGAGAAGGGTGCAGATTCTGAGTGAGGAGATTTGCAGTGCTGAACTGAACACTCAAAAATGCAGGCTGGAGACTGAGTGCTACAATTTTGGGACAACCATTGAAGAATTGGAGTCCACGCTCATCAAAGTGGAGATGAGGAAACGGAATTCCGAGCTGAAACAGCGGTCATTTACTGATGAATTAATCCAGAGAGGTGAAACAATGACCAACCTTCGAAAGGATCAGCAGAAACTCAAGGAATCAATCCAGAACAGATTGGAAGAAGCTGGTGGTGTAATTGTGTCCTAGATGGAGATGAACACAAAGCGTGAGTCCGAGCTGCTGCGACTGCAGGAGGAGGCAGAGGAGTCAAAAAAGAAGCTGACTATTGCAGGATTGCAGGAGGCTGAAGAGGCTCCCAGGCAGCGGGTTGAGGAGGTCGGAGGGGATCGAATGGTGGAAAGAAGACTCTGTTAATTGAGCTCCAATGGTTGTGCATGAAGTGGTTGAACTTTGATAAGTCTGGCACCTTTTACTTTCCTTTTATATTGTACCTCTATTAATTACATAGTTTCAGTAAGATCTATAAAGTGTAATCATTTAATCGCATATGGTGTATTGTCTGTTATTTGGCGTGGTGAGGTACATCACACAGCATCCACACAAACTTGAACACCCATTTTGGCGGGGCCAAAGGCTGCTCCACCTAGACGGAAGCGAGCTGAGCGACCCTGAGGCTTACCAGGGGGCTACACGTATATCATGAAATTTGTTTCTTTTTTGCAGCAACACCAGCAGTACAGTGCAATACATAAAATTACTACAGTGCTGTGCAAAAGTCTTGGACACCCTAGCTATATATAACACAAAATAATCTGCAGATGCTGAGGTCAAAGCAACACTCACAAAAAGCTGGAGGAACCCAGCAGGTCGGGCAGCATCCGTGGAAACGATCAGTTGACGTTTTGGGCCGGAACCCTTCGTCAGGACTGTAAAGGTAAGGGGAAGAGACACTATAAAGAAGGTGGGGGAAGGAGAAGGCTGGTAGGTTCCAGGTGAAAAACCAGTAAGGGGAAAGATAAAGGGGTGGGGGAGGTGATGCAGGGAGGTGATAGGCAGGAAAGGTGAAGGAGGAATAGGGGAAAACACAATGGGTAGTAGAAGGAGGCGGAACCATGAGGGAGGTGATAGGCAGCTGGGGGAGGGGGCAGAGTGACATAGGGATAGAGGAAAGGAGGGGGAGGGAATTACTGGAAGTTGGGAGAATTCTATGTTCATACCAAGGGGCTGGAGACTACCTAGATGGTATATGAGGTGTTGCTCCTCCAACCTGAGTTTAGGTAGTCTCCAGCCCCTTGGTATGAACATAGAATTCTCCAACTTCCGGTAATTCCCTCCCCCTCCCTTCTCTATCCCTATGTTACTCTGCCCCCTCCCCCAGCTGCCTACCACCTCCCTCATGGTTCCGCCTCCTTCTACTACCCATTGTGTTTTCCCCTATTCCTTCTTCACCTTTCCTGCTTATCACCTCTCTGCTTCCCCTCCCCCACCCCCCCTTTGTCTTTCCCCTTACTGGTTTTTCACCTGGAACCTACCAGCCTTCTCCTTCCCTCCTTCCCCCCACCTTCTTAATAGGTCCTCTACCCCTTCCCTCTACAATCCTGACGAAGGGTTCCGACCTGAAATGTCGATTGATCGTTTCCACGAATGCTGCCCGACCTGTTGAGTTCCTCCAGCTTGTTGAGAGTCTAGCTATATATACGTGCCTAAGGCAGTACTGTAGATTGTGAGATCAAGAGTCCATCTTATCATACAAGAGGTTCACTCATGAGTTTGATAATGGTGGCATAGAAACTGTCCTTGAGCCCCGTGGGATGTGCTTTCAAATTTTTTGTATCTTTTGTCCAATAGGAGGTGGAGTCTTTGATTATGCTCGGAAGCGGGTAGAAGCCAGAATAAGAAGGCTGGGCGAGGAAAAAGGGAATATTAAAAGGTGATAGGTAAAGCCAGGTGGGTGGGAGAGAAAGGAGAATTTCAAGATGGGGGCAATCACTTTATGGATCAATAAACGTTGAGATGGTTGATGAACAGGTTTAGTTGTGAGTTAGTCTATAGCAGGGTTTCTCAACTGCGATTCCACGAGAGATTGCAAGGGGCTCTGTGAGAGATTGTGATTTAAAAAAATAATGAACATCACTTTTTGAACTTCCCGTGATGCACAATGCTAGTGCTTGCAGTAGTGGGCAGTGACCAAACACCCCTGTTAGCAATCTTGGTAGAGGTCTCTCAGCCCACTATGGCAGTGTGCAGTAGGACCGTGTTTATTTAGTTGAGTCCACTCTCAGTTTTTGATGCGAGATAGGGGAGACCATTGATAATTGGTGAGCACTGTGCTGCACGGAATCAGAGGAAAGTCAGCAGATGACAATCGTGAAGTGCATTTTCCAAGTGTTGCTTTCTTCACGGAGAGGTGCTGATGTCAAAAACTCTTGGAGATGAAAAGAAAAAAGTTCTGGATGATGCTACAAAAATGGTTAACTTTAATAAACAAAGACCAGTTCACTCGAGAATGTTTAAAAATCTGTGGTCAAGGAGCACAGCAATGTCCTGCTACATACAGAAATGGCTTAGCATAGGAAGACCTCTCAATCAGGTGTTTGAGTTGAAAAAGTGAATTGCAGGAGTACTTTCAAGAAAATAGTAGGCCAGCTTTTGCTAAGTGCTTTGAAGATGAAGAGTGGCTGCAGAAACTAGCCTACTTAACAGACATTTTTCATCACATGAACCAGTTGAACAAGTCTCTGCAAGGCCCTGGAGACAATGTTTTGACTTAAAGTGAGAAGATTATTGGTTTTGAAAGGAAATTAAATCTTTGGAAAAATCATGTTGCAAAAGGAAATCTTGAAATGTATCCATTGCTGCTTGGGCTTGAGAATGAGGAAGGATATCAGAAAGTCTCGAGTCTTATTGAAAACCACCTGGAAGAACTGGAGAACAAAATTGAACAGTCTTTTTCTTCCCTTTCAGCACAAATATATGACTGGGTGAGGGACCCTTTCTCTGTATCTTCTGCTCAGTCTGAGGACTTTGAATCAAGAGGAAGAACTTTGTGATCATGCACTCAAGATGAGATTTATTGACATGTCCCTGGACAAGTTCTAGAGTTCTGTGAAATTATCCCATAGGAAAATTTTGCTACAGTTTTCAACTTCTTACATTTGTGAGCAATCTTTTTCTTGTTTAAGAAAAATCAAGACAGAGGATAGAAATTGTCTCATTTCAGTTAAAGGTGAAATCCATGTGTGCTTATCTCAAGTTCAACCCCGAATTGAGTACTTGTGCAGCAAAAAACAAGCACAGGTTTTGCATACTCAGCCAAATCACTGGGTGTATTTAAGACAGAGATAGATAGGTTCTTGATTAGCCAGGGCATCAGAGGGTATGGGGTGAAAGCAGGGGAGTGAGATGACAGGAAGAATTGGATCAGCCCATGATTGATGGCAGAGCAGACTCGATGGGCCGAATGGCCTACTTCTGCTCCTATATCTTATGGTCTTATGGTCTTATATTTGAGCTGTCACTCAGTAAAAAAATATTCTTTCAAAGTCTTGGATAAAATTGTGTCTTAGACTATATTTTTATTCATGTTGTTTTAGCTATGGTTTTTAGCAACTTTACTATTCAACATTGTCAACAAATTTTCATGTTATAAATAGCATTAATTAAAATAAATTTAAAATCTTTATTTAAATTAAATCTACCAAGCTACCTCCAGAAAAATTAAATCCCATTTTGACTTAAGCCAGTTATTTAACAAAAAATTATTATGTTTGCCTTATGAGTGTTAAAATTTATGAAAGGGAAAGGAAGATTAATTTCAAGAAAGGTAAGCTAAGGTTAACTACCTGTTTTTACAAGAAAGTTTGACAAAAAATTTATTCTCTGCTCAAAAGAGTATTGACAATTATTTTTGGACAATTATACAACAACTTTCTGATCATGCTAATGTACCGAGAGCTGCAGATTTAATAATTTTTATGCAGGCATTCCCAGAGCCCTGAAAATTATTTCAAGGGTTTCACTAGGGCAAAAAGTTTGAGAAAGGCTGGTCTACAAGGACTGGAACTGGAATTGGTTTATTATTATGATCACCAGATGGACTGTACGGCATCATCGGGCTAACCATGTCGGGCATGTTCACCAGAACAATACAAGCAACAACTGTAATGTAAAAAGCATTTTACACACACACACACACACACACACACAAACAAACTCTTTCACTTGCGTATTGACCTTTGCTGTTGACCACAGGACGCTGTGATCATGGGACTGACGCATCCGGGAATTTACCTTCTGATTCGACCCCAGGAATCGGTGATCACAGGACTGAGGATTTCAGAGTTTGACCTGTGGTTTCTTCCTCAGGACTTGGTGACCATGGGACTGAGGATTTCAGGGATTGACCTTCTGTGTAGAAACCAAGACTTAGTGATCATTGAAGTGAGGCTTTTGGAGATTGACCTTCAGATTCAACCCCAGGACTCGGAGATCATGGGACTGAGGCTTTGGGGTATTGACCTTCGGATTCGACACAAGTACTCGGTGATCATCGGACTGATGATTTCGGGAATTGACCTTCGGTATCAAACCCAGGACTTGGTGATTGTTGGATTGAGGCATTCGTGGATTAACCTTCAGATTTGACCCCAGGAATCGGTGATCACGGGAATGTGGCTTTCGGGGATTGACGTTCGGATTTGACCCCTGGACTGCATTTTTATGGGACTGAGGCTTTCAGGAACTTACCTTTGGGTTCGACCCAACGACGCGGTGATCATGGGACTGAGGCTTTTGGTGATTGACCTTATCATTCGACCCCAGGACTCCGTTATAATGGGACTGCGGCTTTTGGGAATTTATCTTTGGGTTCAACCCGAGGACTCAGTGATAATGAGACTGAGGCTTTCGGGGATTGATCTTCAGATTCAACCCCAAGACACGGTGATCATTTGACCATGGCTTTCGAGAATTGTCCATCGCATTTGACCCCAGGACACTGAGGCTTTTGGGGATTGACCTTCGCTATCAACCCCAGGACTTGGTGATCCCGGGACAGAGGCTTTCTGGGATTGACTTTCAGATTCGACCCCAGGATTCAGTGGTCATGGGACTAAGGTTTTCGGGGATTGACCTTCGGATTTGACACAAGTACTCGGTGATTATCGGACTGTGGCTTTCAGGGATTGACCTTCGGATTCGACCCCAGGACTTGGTCATGATGGGACCGAGACTTTCAGAAATTGACCTTCGGATTCGACCCAAGGACTCAAAGATCATGAGACTGAGGCTTTCGGTGATTGACCTTTGGATTTGACCCAATGACACCCTGATCATTTGACCAAGGCTTTCGAGAATTGAGCTTCGGATTCGACCCAAGGACACGGTGATCAGGACACTGAGACTTTTGGAGATTGACCTTCGCTGTAGACCCCAGGACTTGGTGATCATGGGACTGAGGCTTTCAGGGATTAACCTTCGGTATCAAACCCAGGACTTGGTGATCGTTGGATTGAGGCTTTCGGTGATTGACCTTCTGAATTTGACCCCAGTACACGGTGATCATTGGACTGAGGCTTTTGGTGAGTGACCTTTTCATTCGACCCCAGGACTACGTTATGATGGGACTGCGGCTTTCGGGAATTTACCTTCGGTTTCAACCTCAGGACTCAGTGATAATGGGACTGAGGCTTTCGGGGATTGATCTTTGGACTCGACCCCAGGATGCGGTGATCATGGTACTGAGGCTTTACCATCGGTTTCAACCCCAGGACTCAGTGATAATGGGATTGAGGCTTTCAGGGATTAAATTTCAGATTCGACACCAGTACTCGTTGATCATCGGACTGAGGCGGTCGGGGATTGACCTTTGGAGTCGACTCCAGGACTCGGTGATTATACGATTGTGGCTTATAGGGATTCACTTTCAAATTCGACACAAGGAAACGGTGATCATAGGACTGAGGGTTTAGGGAATTGACCTTCGGTGTCAAACCCAGGACTTTGTGATCATTAGATTGAGGCTTTCGGTGATTGACCTTCGGAATTTGACCCCAGGGCTCGGTGATCATGGGTCTGATGCTTTTGGAGAGTGACCTTTCGATTCGACCCCAGGACTCAGTGAGTGTGGGACTGAGGCTTTCTGGGATTGACCTTTGGATTTGACCCCAGGACACCGTTACCATGGGATTGAGGCTTTTGGGAATTTACCTTCGAATTTGACCGCAGGACTCGATGATCATGCGACAGCGGCTTTTGGGGATTGACCATCGGATTCGACACCAGTACTCGATGATCATCGGTCTGAGGCTTTCAGGGATTGACCTTCAGATTCGACCCCAGGACTCAGTGATCATGTGACTGAGGCTTTCAGGGATTAACCTTCGGATTCGACACCAGTACTCGGTGATCACCAGACTGACACTTTTGGTGAGTGACCTTTTCATTCAACACCAGTACTCGGTGATCACCGGACTGACGCTTTTGGTGAGTGACCTTTTCATTCAACCCCAGGGCTACGTTATGATGGGACTGCGGCTTTCGGGAATTTACCTTCGGGTTCAACCTCAGGACTCAGTGATAATGGGACTGAGGCTTTCGGGGATTGACCTTCGGAGTCAACCCCAGGACTTGGTGATTATAGGATTGTGGCTTATAGGGATTCACTTTCAGATTCGACCCCAGGAAACGGTAATCATAGGACTGAAGGTTTTGGGAAATAACATTCGGTGTCAAACCCAGGACTTGGTGATCATTGGATTGAGGCATTCGGGGATTAACCTTCAGATTTGACCCCAGGATTCGGTGATCATGGGACTGAGGCTTTCGGTGATTGACCTTTTCATTCGACCCCAGGACTCCGTTATTCCTGCCTGTGGCCATCAAACCTTACAACTCTTCCCTTGGACGGTCAGACACCCTGAGTCTATAGGGTGATCCTGGACTTATTTCCTAGCATAATTTACATATTACTATTTAATTATTTATGGTTTTATTACTATTAAATTATTTATGGTGCAACTGTAACGAAAACCAATTTCCCCCAGGATCAATAAAGTATGACTATGACTATGACTGCTATAATCGGACTGCGGCTTTCGGGAATTTACCTTTGGGTTCAACCCCAGGACTCAAGGATAATGGGACTGAGGCTTTTGGGGATTGATCTTCGGATTCAACCCCAGGACACGGTGACCATTTGACCGAGGCTTTTGAGAATTGACCATCGCATTTGACCCCAGGACACTGAGGCTTTTGGGGATTGACCTTCAGATTCGACCCCAGGACTCGGTGGTCATGGGACTAAGGCTTTTGGGGGTTGACCTTCGGATTCGACCCGATGACACCGTGATCATTTGACCAAGGCTTTCGAGAATTGACCTTCGGAATCAACCCAAGGACACAGTGATCGGGACACTGAGGCTTTCGGAGATTGACTTTCGCTGTCGACCCCAGGACTTGGTGATCATGGGACTGAGGCTTTCCGGAATTGACCTTCAGTGTCAAACCCAGGGCTTGGTGATCATTGGATTGAGGCTTTCGATGATTGACCTTCGGATTCGACCCCAGGAGTCGGAGGTCATGGGACTGAGGCTTTTGGATATTGACCTTTGGATTCCAACCCAGGACTTGGTTATTTTGGGACAGAAGTTTTCGAGAAGTGACGATCGGATTCGACACCATTACTCGGTGATCATCAAACTGAGGCTTTCGGGTATTGACATTCGCAGTCCACCTAAGAAATCGGTGATCATGGGAAAGAGGCTTTCTGGGATTGACCTTCTGGTTTGACCTCGGGACGCGGTAATCATGTGACTGAAGGTTTCATGGATTAATGTTCAGATTCGACACCAGTACAGGTGTCCCCTGCTTTTCGAACGTTCGCTTTACGACACCTCACTGTTACAAAAGACCTACATTAGTACCACGTTTTCGCTTTCAGAAGGTATTTTCACTGTTTTGAGGAAAGGCAGCACGCGATAAAAAATCAGCGCGCGAAAAAATCAGCGCACGGTAAAAGGCAGCGCACGCCCCGAGCAGCTGCTCTGCCCCGGATTCGGAACGGCATTGCTTAAACACGTTGCATTGAGCAGCCATTAGCAAAATGAGTTCTAAGGTGTTGGAAAAGCCTGAAAGAGTAAGGGTGTTACACTAAGCGTAAAACTAGACATAATTAAGCGTTTCAATCGTGGTGAACGAAGCAAGGACAAAGTGAGTTTGGCTTGTGGAAGTTGACGAAGATGATGTTGAAGAGGTTTTGGCATCCTATGACCAAGAACTGATAGATGAAGAGCTAATGCAATTGGAAGAGGAAAGGATAGCAATCGAAACCGAATGCAACCGAATGCAGAAACTGAAGCAACTGCGTGAGATTTTCGCTGCAATGATAAAGTACGACTCTAATTTTGATAGGGTATGTAGGTTTAAGGGATATTTGCAGGATGGTTTGAGTGCTTACAAATAACTGTATGATAGAAAAATGCGCGAGGCTCAGCAGTCAAGCAAGCCTTCCACATCAGCCACAGCAGACGACGAACCTCAACCTTCGACATCGAGGCGGGCAGCCATAGGAGAAGATGAGCTGCCTGACCTAATGGACGATGAGATGACAACCCCGTGTCCCACCACCCCAACACCTGGGTCCTGGACAGATACTGTACGGATTCGCGAAGAACGCAGCGGTAGCCGGGAGGCACACAGCACATCGTTAAGAAAAAAGCCGAAATAAACATGATAACTAATTAGGTGCCGCCTAGCAAGTAATTGTCGGCCCAGATCAGAGGCGAAGCAGTTGGCAATCGCCTCTGATCTGTGCCGACATTTACGTGCCGGGCAGCACCTAATTAATTACCATGTTTATTTCGGCTTTTTTCTTAAGGATGTGCTGTGTGCCTCCCGGCTACCACTGCGTTCTTCGCGGCAATGTATCGGGTCGGCGGCCCGGAGGGTGGGGGCCACTGTACCACCCAGCCTGCGACGACTCAGTCTAACACACTATCATCAGTGTGCTCGGCGCTGTTTTCCCAATTCCAGTAAGTGATACTACACTGTACATACATTATTTCTACTTTATATAGGCTGTGTATTTTTAAGTGTTATTTAGTAGATTTGGCAGCTTCATAGTTTAAAGGTTACTGGAGAGCGCGTTTATGCCAACAGCGCTTGCGTGAGATTTTCGCTACGGAGATCTGTGCAGGCAATCGTAGAGAAGTATTTCTACTTTATATAGGCTGTGTATTTATCATATCATTCCTACTTTTACTATATGTTACTGTTATTTTAGGTTTTGTGTGTAATTTGGCATGATTTGGTAGGTTATTTTTGGGTCTGCGTATGCTCATAAAATGTTCCCATATAAATAAATGGTAATTGCTTCTTTGCTTTACAACATTTCGGCTTACGAACCGTTTCATAGGAACGCTCTACCTTCGGATGGCGGGGGAAACCTGCACTCGGTGATCATCGGACTGAGACTTTCGGTGAGTGACTTTTTCATTTGACCCCAGGACACCGTCATAATGGGACTGCGGCTTTCAGAAATTTACCTACGGGTTCAACCCGAGGACTCAGTGATAATGGGACAGAGCCTTTCGGGGATCGAATTATTTATGGTTTTATTACTATTTGATTATTTATGGTGCAACTGTAACGAAAACCAATTTCCCCTGGGATCAATGAAGTATGACTATGACTATGACTATTTGACCCCAGGACTCAATGATCACAGGAATGTGGCCTTCAGAGATAGACGTTTGGATTTGACCCCTTGGACTCCACTTTTATGGGATTGAGGCTTTCAGGAATTTACCTTTGGGTTCGACCCCAGGACGTGGTGATCATGGGACTGAGGCTTTCAGTGATTGACCTTTTGATTCGACCCCAGGATTCTGTTATGATGGGACTGCGGCTTTCGGGAACTTACCTTCAGGTTCGACCCCAGAACTTGGTGATCATACGACAGCGGCTTTCGGGGATTGGCCATTGGATTTGGCACCAGTACTCGGTGATCATCCGTCTGAGGCTTTCAGGGATTGACCTTCAGATTCTATCCCAAGAATCGGTGATCATGTGACTGAGGCTTTCGGGGATTAATCTTCGGATTCGTAACCAGTACACGGTGATCATCGGAATGAGGCTTTTGGTCAGTGACCTTTTCATTCGACCCCAGGACTCTGTCATAATGCGACTGCGGCTTTCGGAAATTTACCCACGGGTTCAACCGGAAGACTCAATGATAATCGGACGGAGCCTTTCTGGGATTGATCTTCAGATCCGACCCCTGGACGTGGTGATCATGTGACTGAGGCTTTCGGGGATAGACCTTCGGTGTCAACCGCAGGACTCAGTGATCATAGGACTGAAGCTTTCCGGAGTTGACTTTCAAAGTCAAACCCAGGACTTGATGATCATTGGATTGAGGCTTTCGGTGATTGACCTTCGGGTTTGACCTCAGGACTCGGTGACCATGGGTCTCCTGCTTTTGGAGAGTGACCTTTGGATTCGACCCTAAGACTCGGTGATCATGGGACAGAGGCTTTCTGGGATTGACCTTCAGATTTGATCCCAGGACTCGTTGATCATGGGACCATGGCTTTCGTGGATTGACATTGGGATTTGACCCCTGGACTCGGTGATCATGTGACCGAGGCTTTCGGGGATTGAACTTCAGATTCGACAGCAGTGCTCGGTGATCATCAGTCTGAGGCTTTTGGTGAGTGACCTTTTCATTCGACCCCAGGACTCCGTTATAATGGGACTGCGGCTTTCGGGAATTTACCTTCAGGTTCGACCCCAGGACTCGGTGATCATGGGTCTGAGGATTTCGGGGATTAACCTTCGGATTTGATACCAGTACTGGGTGATCATCTGGCTGAGGTTTTCGGGGATTGACCTTCGGTGTCAACCCCGGGATACAGTGATCATAGGACTGTGGCTTTGGGAACTGACCTTCAGAGTCAAACCCAGGACTTGGTGAACATTGGATTGAGGCTTACGGGGATTGACCTTCGGATTTGACCCCTGGTCTCCAATTTTATGGAATTGAGGCTTTCAGGAATTTACCTTTTGAGCTCAACCCCAGGACTCGGTGATCATGGGACCGCGGCTTTCGGAAATTTACCTTCTGGTTCAACCCCAGGACTCGGTGGTCATGGGACTGAGGCTTTCGGGGATTAACCTTCAGTTTCGACACAAGTACTCGGTGATTATCGGACTGAGGCTTTCAGGGATTGAACTTCGGTGTCGACCCCAGGACTCTGGTCATGGGACTAAGGCTTTCTGGGATTGACCTTCGGATTCGACCCCAGGACTCTGTGAACATGTGGCTGAGGCTTTCGGGTATTGACCTTTGGATTAGTCCACTGGACTCTGTTGCAATGGGACTGAGGCTTTCGGAAATTTACCTTCGGGTTCGACACCAGTATTCGGTGATCATGGGAGTGAGGCTTTGGGGATTAACCTTCGGATTGGACACCAGTACTCGGTGATCATGGGACTGAGGCTTTCGGGGATTAACCTTCGGATTCGACATCAGTACTCGGTGATCATCGAACTGAGGCTTTCGTGGATTGACCTTCGGTGTCAACCCCAGGACTCGGTGATCATAGGACTAAGGCTTTCTGGAATTGACCTTCGGATTAGACCCCAGGACTTGGTGAACATGGGTCTGAGGCTTTCGGGTATTGACCTTTGGATTCGAACCCAGGACTTGGTTATTTTGGTACAGAAGCTTTCGAGAATTGACAACCGGATTCGACACCAGTACTCGGTGATCATCGGAGTGAGGCTTTTGGGGATTGACATTCACAGTCCACCCAAGGAATCGGTGATCATGGGAAAGAGGCTTTCTGGCATTGACCTTCAGATTCGACCTCGGGACTCGGTGATCACGTGACTGAAGCTTTCGGGGATTAATGTTCAGATTCAACACCAGTACTCGGTGATCGTCGGACCGAGGCTTTTGGTGACTGACCTTTTCATACGGCCCCAGGACACCGTCATAATGGGACTGCGGCTTTCGGAAATTTACCTTCGGGTTCGACCCAAGGACTCAGTGATAATGGGACAGAGCCTTTCAGGGATTGATCTTCGGATTCGACCCCCGGACATGGTGATCATGTGACTGAAGCTTTCTGGAATTGACTATCAGAGTCAAACCCAGGACTTGGTGATCATTGGATTGAGGCTTTGGGTGATTGACCTTCGGATTTGAACTCAGGACTCGGTGACCATGGGTCTAATGCTTTCGGAGAGCAACAGTTGGATTCGACCCCAGGACTCGGTGATCATGGGATAGAGGCTTTCTGGGATTGACCTTCATATTCGACCCCAGTATGCGGTGGTCATCGGACTAAGGCTTTTGGGGACTGACTTTCGGATTCGACCCCAGGACTCGGTGATCATGTGACTGAGGCTTTCGGGGTTTAAACTTCGGATTTGACACCAGTACTCGGTGATCATGGGACTGAGGCTTTCGGGGATTGACCTTCGCAGTCAACCCCACGACTCAGTGATCATAGGATTGTGGCTTTTAGGGATTCACTTTCGGATTCGACCCCAGGAAACGGTGATAATAGGACTGAGGCTTTCAGGGATTGACCTTTGGATTTGACCGCTGGACCTCGTTTTTATGGGACTGTGGGTTTCGGGAACTTACCTTCGGGTTGGACTCCAGGACTCGGTGATCATGTGACGGCAGCTTTCGGGGATTGACAATCAGATTCGAGACCAGTACTCGGTGATCATTGGAGTGAGGCTTTCGGGGATTGACATTTGCAGTCCACCCAAGGAATCGGTGATCATGGGAAAGAGGCTTTCTAGGATTGACCTTCTGGTTTGACCTCGGGACTCGGTAATTATGTGACTGAAGCTTTTGTGGATTAATTTTCGGATTCAACACCAGTACAGGTGTCCCCCGCCTTTCGAACGGTCGCTTTACGAAACCTCACTGTTACAAAAGACCTACATTAGTACCATGTTTTCGCTTTTAGAAGGTGTTTTCACTGTTACGAGGAAAGGCAGCGTGTGATAAAAAATCAGCGCGCGAAAAAATCAGCGCACAATAAAAGGCTGCGCGCGCCCCGAGCAGCTGCTCTGCCCCGGATTCGGAACGGCATTGCTTAAACAGGTTGCATTAGGCAGCCGTTAGCAAGATGAGTTCTAAGGTGTCGGAAAAGCCTGAAAGAGTAAGGCTGTTACACTAAGTGTAAAACTAGACATAATTAAGCGTTTCAATCGTGGTGAACGAAGCAAGGAGAAAGTGAGTTTGGCTTATGGAAGTTGACGAAGATGATGTTGAAGAGGTTTTGGTATCCCATGACCAAGAACTGATAGATAAAGAGCTGATGCAATTGGAAGAGGAAAGGATAACAATCGAAACCGAATGCAACCGAATGCAGAAACTGAAGCAACTGCGTGAGATTTTCGCTGCAATGATAAAGTACGACTCTAATTTTGAAAGGGTACGTAGCTTTAGGGGATATTTGCAGGATGGTTTGAGTGCTTACAAATAACTGTATGATAGAAAAATGCGCAAGGCTCAGCAGTCAAGCAAGCCTTCCACATCAGCCACAGGAGATGACGAACCTCGACCTTCGACATCGAGGCGGGCAGCCATAGGAGAAGATGAGCTGCCTGACCTAATGGACGATGAGGTAACACCCCTGTGTTCCACCACCCCAACACCTGGGTCCCGGACAGATACTGTACGGATTCGCGAAGAACGCAGCGGTAGCCGGGAGGCACACAGCACATCGTTAAGAAAAAAGCCGAAATAAACATGCTAATTAATTAGGTGCTGCCTAGCATGTAATTGTCAACCCAGATCAGAGACGATACAGACGGCAATTGCCTCTGATCTGCGCCGACATTTATGAGCCGGGCAGCAGCTAATTAATTACCATGTTTATTTCGGCATTTTTCTTAACGATGAGTTGTGTGCATCCCGGCTACCGCTGCGTTCTTCGCGGCAATGTATCTGGTCGGCGGCCCGGAGGGTGGAGCCACTGCACCACCCAGCCTGCGACGACTCAGTCTAACACACTATCATCAGTGTGCTCGGTGCTGTTTTCCCAATTCCGGTAAGTGATACTACACTGTACATACATTATTTCTACTTTATATAGGCTGTGTATTTTTATATGTTATTTAGTAGATTTGGCAGTTTCATAGTTTAAAGGTTACTGGAGAGCGTGTTTATGCCAACAGCGCTTGCGTGAGATTTTCGCTACGGAGATCTGTGCAGGCAATCGTAGAGAAGTATTTCTACTTTATATAGGCTGTGTATTTCTCACATCATTCCTGCTTTTACTATATGTTACTGTTATTTTAGGTTTTGTGTGTAATTTGGCATGATTTGGTAGGTTATTTTTGGGTCTGCGAATGCTCATAAAATTTTCCCATATGAATAAATGGTAATTGCTTCTTTGCTTTACAACATTTCGGCTTATGAACCGTTTCATAGGAACGCTCTACCTTCGGATGGCGGGGGAAATCTGTACTCGGTGATCATCGGACTGAGGCTTTCGGTGAGTGACCTTTTCATTCGACCCCAGGACACTGTTATAATGGGACTGCGTTTTTTGGAAATTTACCTACGGGTTCAACCGGAGGACTCAGTGATAATCGGATGGAGCCTTTCTGGGATTGATCTTCGGATTCGACCCCCAGACATGGTGATCATCTGACTAAGGCTTTCGGTGATTCACCTTCGATGTCAACCCCAGGACTCGGTGATCATAGGACTGAAGCTTTCCGGAATTGACTTTCAGAGTCAAACCCAGGACTTGGTGATCATTGGATTGAGGCTTTCGGTGATTGACCTTCAGATTTGACCTCAGGACTCGGTGACCATGGGTCTCCTGCTTTTGGAGAGTAACCTTTGGATTCGAACCTAGGACTCGGTGATCATGGGGCAGAGGCTTTCTTGGATTGACCTTCAGATTTGACCCCAGGACTCGTTGATCATGGGACCATGGCTTTCGTGGATTGACATTGGGATTCGACCCCAGGACTCGGTGATCATGTGACCGAGGCTTTCGGGGATTAAACTTCGGATTCGACACCAGTGCTCGGTGGTCATCAGTCTGAGGCTTTCGGTGAGTGACCTTTTCATTCGACCCCAGGACTCCGTTATAATGGGACTACGGCTTTCGGGAATTTACCTTCAGGTTTGACCCCAGGACTCGGTGATCATGTGTCTGAGGATTTCGGGGATTAACATTCGGATCCAACCCCAGGGCACAGTGATTATTGGACTGAGGCTTTCGGGGACTAACCTTCGGATTCGATACCAGTACTGGGTGATCATCTGACTGAGGTTTTCGAGGATTGACCTTCGGTGTCAACCCCGGGATACGGTGATCATAGGACTGTGGCTTTTGGGAATTGACCATCTGTGTCAAACCCAGGACTTGGTATCATTGAATTGAGGGTTACGGGGATTGACCTTCAGATTTGACCCCTGGTCTCCAATTTTATTGGATTGAGGCTTTCAGGAATTTACCTTTTGAGTTCGACCCCAGGACTCGGTGATCATGGGACTGTGGCTTTCAGAAATTTACCTTCTGGTTCAACCCCAGGACTCGGTGATCACGGGACTGAGGCTTTCGGGGATTAACCTTCAGTTTCGACACAAGTACTCGGTGATTATCGGACTGAGGCTTTCAGGGATTCAACTTCGGTGTCGACCCCAGGCTTTCTGGGATTGACCTTCGGATTCGACCCCAGGACATGGTGATCATTTGTCCGAGTCGTTTGAGAATTGACCATCGCATTCAACCCCAGGACACTGAGGCTTTCGGGGACTGACCTTCGCTATCGACCCTAGGGTTTGGTGATCCTGGGTCAGAGGCTTTCTGGGATTGACCTTCAGATTCGACCCCAGGACTCGGTGATCATGGGACTAAGGCTTTCAGGGATTGACCTTTGGATTCGACCCCAGAACTCTGTGAACATGTGACTGAAGCCTTCGGATTAGTCCACTGGACTCCGTTTCAATGGGACTGAGGCTTTCGGAAATGTACCTTCGGGTTCGACATCAATATTCGGTTATCATGGGAGTGAGGCTTTGGGGATTAACCTTCGGATCCGACACCAGTACTCGGTGATCATGGGACTGAGGCTTTCGGGGATTAACCTTCGGATTCGACATCAGTACTCGGTGATCATTGAACTGAGGCTTTTGGGGATTGACCTTTGGTGTCAACCCCGGGACTCAGTGATCATAGGACTGAGGCTTTCAGGAATTTACTTTCGGATTAGTCCCCAGGACTCGGTGATCATGGGTCTGACTCTTTCGGGAATTTACTTTCGGATTTGACCCCAGGACTCGGTGATCATGGGACTGTGGCTTTCGGAAATTTACCTACGGGTTCAACCCGAGGACTCAGTGATAATGGGATGGAGCCTTTCGGAGATTGATCTTCGGATTCGACCCCCGGACGTAGTGATCATGTGACTGAGGCTTTTGGGGATTGACGTTCGATGTCAACCTCAGGACTCGGTGGTCATAGGAATGAAGCTTTCCGGAATTGAATCTCAGAGTCAAACCCAGGACTTGGTGATCATTGGATTGACGCTTTCGGTGATTGACCTTTGGATTTGACCTCAAGACTTGGTGACCATGGGTCAGAGGCTTTCTGGGATTGACCTTCATATTCGACCATGGGTCTAATGCTTTTGGAGAGCGACAGTTGGATTCGACCCCAGGACTCGGTGATCATGGGACAGAGGGTTTCTGGGATCAACCTTCATATTCGACCCCAGTATGCGGTGGTCATCGGACTAAGGCTTTTGGGGATTGTCTTTCGGATTCGACCCCAAGACTCGGTGATCATGTGCCTGAGGCTTTCGGGGTTTAAACTTGAAACCAGTAATCGGTGATCATCGGACTGAGGCTTTCGGCGATTGACCTTTGGAGTCAACCCCAGGACTCGGTGATCATAGGATTTTAGCTATTACGGATTCACTTTCGGATTCAGCCCCAGGAAACAGTGATCATAGGACTGAGGGTTTCGGGAATTGACCTTCAGTGTCAAGCCCAGGACTTGGTGATCATTGGATAGAGGCATTCGGGGATTAACCTTCAGATTTGACCCCAGGACTCGGTGATCACGGAATGTGGCTACACACATCAAGCTAGTCCTGACGAAGGGTCTCGGCCTGAAACGTCGACTGTACCTCTTCCTAGAGATGCTGCCTGGCCTGCTGCGTTCACCAGCAACTTTGATGTATGTTGCTTGAATTTCCAACATCTGCAGAATTCCTGTTGTTTACAGAAATGTGGCTTTTGGGGATTGACGTTCAGATTTGTCCTTTGGGCTCCGTTTTTATGGGACTGAGGCTTTCAGGAATTTACCTTTGCGTTCAACCCCAGGACGCAGTGATCATGGGACTGAGGCTTTCGGTGATTGACCTTTTCTTTCGACCCCAGGACCCCTTTATAATGGGACTGCAGCTTTCAGGAATTTACCTTTGGGTCCAACCCCAGGACTCAGTGATAATGGGATTGAGGATTTCGGGGATTGATCTTCGGAATTGACCCCAGGACACGGTGATTATTTGACCAAAGATTTCGAGAATTGACCAACGCATTTGACTCCAGGCCACTGAGGCTTTGTGGGATTGACCTTCGCTATCGACCCCAGGGCTTGGTGATCCCGAGACAGAGGCTTTCTGGGATTGACCTTCAGAATCGACCCCAGGACTCGGTGGTCATGGGACTAAGGATTTCGGGGATTGTCCTTGGGATTCGAAACCACTACGCGGTGATCATCAGACTGAGGCTTTCAGAGATTGACCTTCGGATTCGACCCCAGGACTTGGTCATGAGGGGACCGAGGCTTTCAGAGATTGACCTTCGGATTCGACCCAAGGACTCAGATATCATGCGACTGAGGCTTTCAGGGATTGACCTTTGGATTTTACCCGATGACACCGTGATCATTTGACCAAGGCTTTCGAGAATTGACCTTCGGATTTGACCCCAGGACTACGTTATAATGGGACTGCGGCTTTCGGGAACTTACCATCGGGTTCAACCTCGGGACTCAGTGATAATGGGACTGAGGCTTTAGGGGATTAAACTTCAGATTTGACACAAGCACTCGGTGATCATCGGACTGAGGCTTTCAGGGATTGACCTTCACAGTCAACCCCACGGCTCAGTGATCATAGGATTGTGGCTTTTAGGGACTCACTTTCGGATTCGACCCCAGGAAACGGTGATCATAGGACTGAGGGATTCAGGAATTGACCTTCGGTGTCGATCCCAGGACTTTGTGATCATTGGATTGTGGCATTCGGGGATTAACCTTCGGATTTGAACCCAGGACTCGGTGATCACGGGACTGAGGCTTTCGGGGATTGACCTTCGGATTCGACCCCAGAACTCTGTGAACATGTGACTGAAGCCTTCGGATCAGTCCACTGACTCTGTTTCAATGGGACTGAGGCTTTCGGAAATGTACCTTCGGGTTCGACACCAATATTCGGTGATCATGGGAGTGAGGCTTTGGGGATTAACCTTCGGATCCGACACCAGTACTCGGTGATCATGGGACTGAGGCTTTCGGGGATTAACCTTCGGATTCGACATCAGTACTCGGTGATCATCGAACTGAGGCTTTTGGAGATTGACCTTTGGTGTCAACCCTGGGACTCAGTGATCATAGGACTGAGGCTTTCAGGAATTTACTTTCGGATTAGTCCCCAGGACTCGGTGATCATGGGACTGAGGCTTTCGGGGATTAACCTTCAGTTTCGACACGAGTACTCGGTGATTATCGGACTGAGGCTTTCAGGGATTGACCTTCACAGTCAACCCCACGACTCAGTGATCATAGGATTGTGGCTTTTAGGGACTCACTTTCGGATTCGACCCCAGGAAACGGTGATCATAGGACTGAGGGATTCAGGAATTGACCTTCGGTGTCGATCCCAGGACTTTGTGATCATTGGATTGTGGCATTTGGGGATTAACCTTCGGATTTGAACCCACGACTCGGTGATCACGGGACTGAGGCTTTCGGGGATTGACCTTCGGATTCGACCCCAGAACTCTGTGAACATGTGACTGAAGCCTTCGGATTAGTCCACTGGACTCTGTTTCGATGGGACTGAGGCTTTCGGAAATGTACCTTCGGGTTCGACACCAATATTCGGTGATCATGGGAGTGAGGCTTTGGGGATTAACCTTCGGATCCGACACCAGTACTCGGTGATCATGGGAATGAGGCTTTCGGGGATTAACCTTCGGATTCGACATCAGTACTCGGTGATCAACGAACTGAGGCTTTTGGGGATTGACCTTTGGTGTCAACCCCGGGACTCAGTGATCATAGGACTGAGGCTTTCAGGAATTTACTTTCGGATTAGTCCCCAGGACTCGGTGATCATGGGACTGAGGCTTTCGGGGATTAACCTTCAGTTTCGACACGAGTACTCGGTGATTATCGGACTGAGGCTTTCAGGGATTCAACTTCAGTGTCAACCCCAGGACTCGGTGATCATAGGACTAAGGCTTTCGGTGATTGACCTTTTCTTTCGACCCCAGGACCCCGTTATAATGGGACTGCGGCTTTCAGGAATTTACCTTTGGGTCCAACCCCAGGACTCAGTGATAATGGGACTGAGGATTTCGGGGATTGATCTTCGGATTTGACCCCAGGACACGGTGATCGTTTGACCAAAGATTTCGAGAATTGACCATCGCATTTGACCCCAGGCCACTGAGGCTTTGGGGGATTGACCTTCGCTATCGACCCCAGGGCTTGGTGATCCCGGGACAGAGGCTTTCTGGGATTGACCTTCAGATTCGACCCCAGGACTCGGTGGTCATGGGACTAAGGATTTCGGGGATTGTCCTTGGGATTCGAAACCACTACGCGGCGATCATGAGACTGAGGCTTTCAGGGATTGACCTTCGGATTCAACCCCAGGACTTGGTCATGATGGGACCGAGGCTTTCAGAGATTGACCTTCGGATTCGACCCAAGGACTCAGAGATCATGCGACTGAGGCTTTCAGGGATTGACCTTTGGATTTTACCCGATGACACCATGATCATTTGACCAAGGCTTTTGAGAATTGACCTTCGGATTCAACCCAGGGACACAGTGATCAGGACACTGAGGCTTTCGGAGATTGACCTTCGGTGTCGACCGCAGGACTCAGTGATGATGGGAAAGAGGCTTTCTGGGATTGACTTTCGGATTCGATCCCAGGACTCGGTGATCATGTGACTGAGGCTCTCGGGGATTAACCTTCGGTGTCAACCCCAGGACTCGGTGATCATAGGACTGAGGCCTTCTGGAATTGACCTTTGGTGTCAAAGCCAGGACTTGATAATCATTGGATTGAGGCTTTCGGTGATTGACCTTCGGATTTGACCCCAGGACTACGTTATAATGGGACTGCAGCTTTCGGGAACTTACCATCGGGTTCAATCCCGGGACTCAGTGATAATGGGACTGAGGCTTTAGGGGATTAAACTTCAGATTCGACACAAGCACTCGGTGATCATCGGACTGAGGCTTTCAGGGATTGACCTTCACAGTCAACCCCACGACTCAGTGATCATAGGATTGTGGCTTTTAGGGATTCACTTTCGGATTCGACCCCAGGAAACAGTGATCATAGGACTGAGGGATTCAGGAATTGACCTTCGGTGTCGAACCCAGGACTTTGTGATCATTGGATTGTGGCATTCGGGGATTAACCTTCGGATTTGAACCCAGGACTCGGTGATCACGGGACTGAGGCTTTCAGGGATTGACCTTCGGATTTGACCCCTGGACCTCGTTTTTATGGGACTGCGGGTTTCGGGAATTTACCTTTGGGTTTGACCCCAGGACCCGGTGATCATGCGACGGCGGCTTTCGAGAATTGTCGATCGGATTCAACACCACTACTCGGTGACCATCGGAGTGAGGCTTTCGGGGATTGACATTCGCAGTCCGCCCAAGGAATCGGTGATAATGGGAAAGAGGTTTTCTGGGACTGACCTTCAGGTTCGACCTCAGGACTCGGTAATCATGTGAGTGAAGCTTTCGTGGATTAATGTTCGGATTCGACACCAGTACAGGTGTCCCCGCTTTTCGAACGTTCGCTTTACGAAACCTCACTGTTACGAAAGACCTACATTAGGACAGAGGGTCCAGTGAGATGGAGGAACTGAGCGAAATACATGTTAGTAGGGAAGTGGTGTTAGGTAAATTGAAGGGATTGAAGGCAGATAAATCCCCAGGGCTAGATGGTCTGCATCCCAGGGTGCTTAAGGAAGTAGCCCAAGAAATAGTGGATGCATTAGTGATAATTTTTCAAAACTCGTTAGATTCTGGGCTAGTTCCTGAGGATTGGAGAGTGGCTAATGTAACTCCACTTTTTAAAAAAGGTGGGAGAGAGAAACCGGGGAATTATAGACCGGTTAGCCTAACGTCGGTGGTGGGGAAACTGCTGGAGTCAGTTATCAAGGATGTGATAACAGCACATTTGGAAAGCGGTGAAATGATCGGACAAAGTCAGCATGGATTTGTGAAAGGAAAATCATGTCTGACGAATCTCATAGAATTTTTTGAGGATGTAACTAGTAGAGTGGATAAGGGAGAACCAGTGGATGTGGTATATTTGGATTTTCAGAAGGCTTTTGACAAGGTCCCACACAGGAGATTAGTGTGCAAACTTAAAGCACATGGTATTGGGGGTTAGGTATTGGTGTGGGTGGAGAGTTGGTTAGCAGACAGGAAGCAAAGAGTGGGAATAAACGGGACCTTTTCAGAATGGCAGGCGGTGACTAGTGGGGTACCGCAAGGCTCAGTGCTGGGACCCCAGTTGTTTACAATATGTATTAATGACTTGGATGAGGGAATTAAATGCAGCATCTCCAAGTTTGCGGATGACACGAAGCTGGGTGGCAGTGTTAGCTGTGAGGAGGATGTTAAGAGGATGCAGGGTGATTTGGATAGGTTGGGTGAGTGGGCAAATTCATGGCAGATGCAATTTAATGTGGATAAATGTGAAGTTATCCACTTTGGTGGCAAAAATAGGAAAACAGATTATTATCTGAATGGTGGCCGATTAGGAAAAGGGGAGGTGCAACGAGACCTGGGTGTCATTATACACCAGTCATTGAAAGTGGGCATGCAGGTACAGCAGGCGGTGAAAAAGGCGAATGGTATGCTGGCATTTATAGCGAGAGGATTCGAGTGCAGGAGCAGGGAGGTACTACTGCAGTTGTACAAGGCCTTGGTGAGACCACACCTGGAGTATTGTGTGCAGTTTTGGTCCCCTAATCTGAGGAAAGACATCCTTGCCATAGAGGGAGTACAAAGAAGGTTCACCAGATTGATTCCTGGGATGGCAGGACTTTCATATGAAGAAAGACTGGATGAACTGGGCTTGTACTTGTTGGAATTTAGAAGATTGAGGGGGGATCTGATTGAAACGTATAAGATCCTAAAGGGATTGGACAGGCTAGATGCAGGAAGATTGTTCCTGATGTTGGGGAAGTCCAGAACGAGGGGTCACAGTTTGAGGATAGAGGGGAAGCCTTTTAGGACCGAGATTAGGAAAAACTTCTTCACACAGAGAGTGGTGAATCTGTGGAATTCTCTGCCACAGGAAACAGTTGAGGCCAGTTCATTGGCTATATTTAAGAGGGAGTTAGATATGGCCCTTGTGGCTACGGGGGTCAGGGGGTATGGAGGGAAGGCTGGGGCGGTGTTCTGAGTTGGATGATCAGCCATGATCATAATAAATGGCGGTGCAGGCTCGAAGGGCCGAATGGCCAACTCCTGCACCTATTTTCTATGTTTCTATGTACCATGTTTTCGCTTTTAGAAGGTGTTTTCACTGTTACGAGGAAAGGCAGCGTGTGATAAAAAATCAGCGCGCGAAAAAATCAGCACACAATAAAAGGCAGCGCACGCGCCGAGCAGCTGCTCTGCCCCAGATTAGGAACGGCATTGCTTAAACATGTTGCATTGAGCAGCCGTTGGCAAGATGAGTCCTAAGGTGCCGGAAAAGCCTGAAAGAGTAAGGGTGTTACACTAAGCGTAAAACTAGACATAATTAAGCGTTTCAATCGTGGTGAACGAAGCAAGGACAAAGTGAGTTTGGCTTGTGGAAGTTGACGAAGACGACGTTGAAGAGGTTTTGGCATCCCATGACCAAGAACTGATAGATGAAGAGCTGATGCAATTGGAAGAGGAAAGGATAGCAATCGAAACCGAATGCAACCGAATGCAGAAACTGAAGCAACTGCGTGAGATTTTCGTTGCAATGATAAAGTACGACTCTAATTTTGAAAGGGTACGTAGGTTTAGGGGATATTTGCAGGATGGTTTGAGTGCTTACAAATAACTGTATGATAGAAAAATGCGCAAGGCTTAGCAGTCAAGCAAGCCTTCCACATCAGCTACAGCAGACGACGAACCTCGACCTTCGACATCGAGGCGGGCAATCATAGGAGAAGGTGAGCTGCCTGCCCTGATCGACGATGAGATGACACCCCGTATCCCACCACCCCAACACCTGGGTCCCGGATGCAGTCGGGAATCGCCTCTGATCTGCGCCGACATTTATGAGCCGGGCAGCAGCTAATTAATTACCATGTTTATTTCGGCTTTTTTCTTCACGATGTGCTGTGTGCCTCCCGGCTACCGCTACGTTCTTCGCGGCAATGTATCAGGTCGGCGGCCCGGAGTGTGGGGGCCACTGCACCACCCAGCCTGCGTCGACTCAGTCTAACACACTATCATCAGTGTGCTCGGCGCTGTTTTCCCAATTCCGGTAAGTGATACTACACTGTACATACATTATTTCTACTTTATATAGGCTGTGTATTTTTACGTGTTATTTGGTAGATTTGGCAGCTTCATAGTTTAAAGGTTACTGGAGAGCGCGTTTATGCCAACAGCGCTTGCGTGAGATTTTCTGCCGAGAGCACTTGTGTGAGATTTTCGCTACGGAGATCTGTGCAGGCAATCGTAGAGAAGTATTTCTACTTTATATAGGCTGTGTATTTATCATATCGTTCCTGCTTTTACTATATGTTACTGTTATTTTAGGTTTTGTGTATAATTTGGCATGATTTGGTAGGTTATTTTTGGGTCTGCGAACACTCATAAAATTTTCCCATATGAATAAATGGTAATTGCTTCTTTGCTTTACAACATTTCGGCTTACGAAACGTTTCATAGGAATGCTCTACCTTCGGATGGCGGGGGAAATCTGTACTCGGTGATCATCGGACTGAGGTTTTCGGTGAGTGACCATTTCATTCGATCCCAGGACACCGTCATAATGGGACTGCGGCTTTCAGAAATTTATCTACGGGTTCAACCCGAGGACTCAGTGATAATGGGACGGAGCCTTTCGGTTATTGAATTATTTATGGTTTTATTACTATTTGATTATTTATGGTGCAACTGTATCGAAAACCAATTTCCCCTGGGATCAATGAAGTATGACTATGATTATGACTATTTGAACCCAGGACTCAGTGATCACGGGAATGTGGCTTTCAGAGATAGACGTTCGGATTTGACCCCTGGACTCCATTTTTATGGGATTGAGGCTTTCAGGAATTTACCTTTGGGTTCGACCCCAGGACGTGGTGATCATGGGACTGAGGCTTTCAGTGATTGACCTTTTGATTCTTCCCCAGGACTCAGTTATAATGGGATTGCGGCTTTCGGGAACTTACCTTCAGGTTCAACCCCAGAACTCGGTGATCATACGACAGCGGCTTTCGCGAATTGACCATTGGATTCGGCACCAGTACTCGGTAAGCATAGGTCTGAGGCTTTCAGGGATTGACCTTCGGATTCTATCCCAGGACTTGGTGATCATGTGACCGAGGCTTTCGGGGATTAAACTTCAGATTCGACACCAGTGCTCGGTGATCATCAGTCTGAGGCTTTCGGTGAGTGACCTTTTTATTCGACCCCAGGACTCCGTTATAATGGGACTGCGGCTTTCAGGAATTTGCCTTCAGGTTCGACCCCAGGACTCAGTGATCATGGGTCCGAGGATTTCGGGGATTAACCTTCGGATCCAACCCCAGGGCACGGTGATCATTGGACTGATGCTTTCGGGGACTAACCTTTGGATTCGATACCAGTACTGGGTGATCATCTGACTGAGGTTTTCGGGGATTGACCTTTGGTGTCAACCCCGGGATACGGTGATCATAGGACTGAGGCTTTTGGGAATTGTCTTCTGTATCAAACCCAGGACTTGGTGATCATTGGATTGAGGCTTACGGGGATTGACCTTTGGATTTGACTCCTGGTCTCCAATTTTATGGGATTGAGGCTTTCAGGAATTTACCTTTTAAGTTCGACCCCAGGACTCGGTGATCATGGGACTGAGGCTTTCAGGGTTTAACCTTCAGTTTCGACACGAGTACACGGTGATTATCAGACTGAGGCTTTCAGGGATTCAACTTCGGTGTCGACCCCAGGACTCTGGTCATGGGAGTAAGGCTTTCTGGGATTGACCTTTGGATTCGACCCCAGGACACGATGATCATTTGTCCGAGTCGTTTGAGAATTGACCATCGCATTCGACCCCAGGACACTGAGGCTTTCGGGGACTGACCTTCACTATCGACCCTAGGGTTTGGTGATCCTGGGTCAGAGGCTTTCTGGGATTGACCTTCAGATTCGACCCCAGCACTCGGTGATCATGGGACTAAGGCTTTTGGGGATTGACCTTTGGATTCGACCCCAGGACTCCGTGAACATGTGACTGAAGCCTTTGGATTAGTCCACTGGACTCCGTTTCAATGGGACTGAGGCTTTCGGAAATTTACCTTCGGGTTCGACACCAGTATTCCGTGATCATGGGAGTGAGGCTTTGGGGATTAACCTTCGGATTCGACATCAGTACTCGGTGATCATCGAACTGAGGCTTTCCGGGTTTGACCTTTCGTGTCAACCCCGGGAATCAGTGATCATAGGACTGAGACTTGCGGGAATTTACTTTCGGATTAGACCCCAGGACTCGGTGATCATGGGTCTGACTCTTTCGGGAATTTACTTTTGGATTCGACCCCAGTATTCGGTGATCATGGGACTGAGGCTTTTGGGGATTGACCTTCGGATTCGACCCCAGGACTCGGAGATCATGGGATGGAGGCTTTTCGATATTGACCTCTGGATTCGAACCCAGGACTTGGTTATTTTGGGACAGAAGCTTTCGAGAATTGACGATCGGATTCGACACCAGCACTCGGTGATCATCGGAGTGAGGTTTTCGGGAATTGACATTCGCAGTCCACCCAAGGAATCGGTGATCATGGGAAAGAGGCTTTCTGGTATTGACCTTCAGATTCGACCTCGGGACTCGGTGATCACGTGACTGAAGCTTTCGGGGATTAATGTTCGGATTAAACACCAGTATTCGGTGATCGTCCGGGTGAGGCTTTCGGTGATTGACCTTTGGATTTGACCTCCGGATTCAGTGACCATGGGTCTAATGCTTTTGGAGAGCAACAGTTGGATTCGACCCCAGTACTCGGTGATCATGTGACTGAGGCTTTGACACCAGTACTCGGTGATCATCGGACTGAGGCTTTCGGCGATTGACCTTTGGAGTCAACCCCAGGACTCGGTGATCATAGGATTTTGGCTATTACGGATTCACTTTCGGATTCGGCCCCAGGAAACGGTGATCATAGGACTGAGGGTTTCGGGAATTGACCTTCGGTGTCAAACCCAGGACTTGGTGATCATTGGATAGAGGCATTCGGGGATTAACCTTCAGATTTGATTCCAGGACTCGGTGATCACGGAAATGTGGCTTTTGGGGATTGACGTTCGGATTTGACCCCTGGACTCTGTTTTTATGGGACTGAGGCTTTAGGGGACTAAACTTCAGATTCGACACAAGCACTCGGTGATCATCGGACTGAGGCTTTCGGGGATTGACATTCGCTATCGACCCCAGGACGCGGTGATCATGCGACGGTGGCTTTCGAGAATTGACGATCGGATTCGACACCAGTACTCGGTGATCATCGGAGTGAGGCTTTTGGGAATTGACATTCGCAGTCCACCCAAGGAATCAGTGATCATGGGAAAGAGGCTTTCTGGGATTGACCTTCAGGTTCGACCTCAGGACGCATTAATCAGGTGACTGAAGCTTTCATGGATTAATGTTCGGATTTGACACCAGTACAGGTTTCCCCCGCTTTTCGAACATTCGCTTTACGAAACCTCACTGTTACGAAAGACCTACATTAGTACCATGTTTTCGCTTTTAGAAGGTGTTTTCACTGTTACGAGGAAAGGCAGCGTGCGATAAAAAATCAGCGTGCGCAAAAATCAGCGCACAATAAAAGGCAGGGGGAACCCCGAGCAGTTGCTCTGCCCCGGATTCAGAACAGCATTGCTTAAACATGTTGCATTGAGCAGCCGTTGGCAAGATGAGTTCTAATGTGTCGGAAAAGCCTGAAAGAGTAAGGATGTTACACTAAGCGTAAAACTAGACATAATTAAGCGTTTCAATCGTGGTGAACGAAGCAAGGACAAAGTGAGTTTGGCTTGTGGAAGTTGACGAAGATGATGTTGAAGAGGTTTTGGCATCCCATGACCAAGAACTGATAGATGAAGAGCTGATGCAATTGGAAGAGGAAAGGTTAACAATCGAAACCGAATGCAACCGAATGCAGAAACTGAAGCAACTGCGTGAAATTTTCGCTGCAATGATAAAGTACGACTCTAATTTTGAAAGATTACGTAGGTTTAGGGGATATTTGCAGGATGGTTTGAGTGCTTACAAATTATGATAGTCATAGTCATGTATGACTATGTATGATAGTCATACATACTGTATGATAGAAAAATGCGTGAGGCTCAGCAGTCAAGCAAGCCTTCCACATCAGCCACAGCAGACAACGAACCTCGACCTTCGATATAGAGGTGGGCAGTCATAGGAGAAGATGAGCTACCTGCCCTAATCGACGATGAGATGACACCCCGTATCCCACCACCCCAACACCTGGGTCCCTGACAGTTACTGTACCGATTCGCGAAGAATGCAGCGGTAGCCGGAAGGCACACAGCACATTGTTAAGAAAAAAGCCGAAATAAACATGCTAATTAATTAGGTGCCGCCTAGCACGTAATTGTCGACCCAGATCAGAGGCGATGCAGTCGGCAATCGCCTCTGATCTGCGCCGACATTTACGAGCCGGGCAGCAGCTAATTAATCACCATGTTTATTTCGGCATTTTTCTTAACGATGTGCTGTGAGCCTCCCAGCTACCGCTGCGTTCTTCGCGGCAATGTATCGGGTCAACGGCCCGGAGGGTGGGGGCCACTGCACCACCCAGCCTGCGACGACTCAGTCTAACTCACCATCATCAGTGTGCTCAGCGCTGTTTTCCCAATTCCGGTAAGTGATACTACACTGTACATACATTATTTCTGCCTTATATAGGCTGTGTATTTTTACGTGTTATTTGGTAGATTTGGCAGCTTCATAGTTTAAAGGTTACTGGAGAGCGCGTTTATGCCAACAGCGCTTGCGTGAGATTTTCTGCCGAGAGCGCTTGTGTGAGATTTTCGCTACGGAGATCTGTGCTGGCAATCGTAGAGAAGTATTTCTACTTTATATAGGCTGTGTATTTATCATATCATTCCTGCTTTTACTATATGTTACTGTTATTTTAGGTTTTGTGTGTAATTTGGCATGATTTCTTAGGTTATTTTTGGGTCTGCGAACGCTCATAAAATTTTCCCATATGAATAGATGGTAATTGCTTCTTTGCTTTACAACATTTCGGCTTACGAACCGTTTCATAGGAACGCTCTACCTTCGGATGGCGGGGGAAATCTGTACTCGGTGATCATCGGACTGAGGCTTTCGGTGAGTGACCTTTTCATTTGACCCCAGGACACCGTCATAATGGGACTGTGGCTTTCAGAAATTTACCTACGGGTTCAACCCGAGGACTCAGTGATAATGGGACAGAGCCTTTCGGGGATTGAATTACTTAGGGTTTTATTACTATTTGATTATTTATGGTGCAACTGTAACGAAAACCAATTTCCCCTGGGATCAATGAAGTATGACTATGACTATGACTATTTGACCCCAGGACTCAGTGATCATGGGAATGTGGCTTTCAGAGATAGACGTTCGGATTTGTCCCCTGGACTCCATTTTTATGGAATTGAGGCTTTCAGTGATTGACCTTTTGATTCGACCCCAGGACTCAGTTATAATGGGACTGCGGGTTCTGGAATTTACCTTCAGGATCGACCCCAGAACTCGGTGATCATACGACAGTGGCTTTGGGGAATTGACCATCGGATTCGGCACCAGTACGCGATGATCATAGGCCTGAGGCTTTCAGGGATCAACCTTCGGATTCTATCCCAGGACTCGGTGATCATGTGACTGAGGCTTTTGGGGATTAATCTTCGGATTCGTAACCAGTACACGGTGATCATCGGACTGAGGCTTTTGGTTAGTGACCTTTTCATTCGACCCCAGGACTCCGTTATAATGGGACTGCAGCTTTCGGAAATTTAAGTACGGGTTCAACCGGAGGTCTCAGTGATAATCGGACAGAGCCTTTCTGGGATTGATCTTCGGATTCGACCCTCGGACGTGGTGATCATGTGACTGAGGCTTTTGGGGATTCACCTTTAGCGTCAACCCCAGGACTCAGTGATCATAGGACTGAAGCTTTCCGGAATTGACTTTCAGAGTCAAACCGAGGACTTTGTGATCATTGGATTGAGGCTTTCGGTGATTGACCTTTGGATTTGACCTCAGGACTCGGTGACCATGGGTCTCCTGCTTTTGGAGAGTGACCTTTGGATTCGATCCTAGGACTCAGTGATCATGGGACAGAGGCTTTCTGGATTGTCCTTCAGATTTGACCCGAGGACTCATTGATCATGGGACCATGGCTTTCATGGATTGACATTGGAATTCGACCCCAGGACTCGGTAATCATGTGACCGAGTCTTTCGGGGATTAAACTTCAGATTCGACACCAGTGCTCGGTGATCGTCAGTCTGAGGCTTTCGGGGAGTGACCTTTTCATTCGACCCCAGGACTCCGTTATAATGGGACTGCGGCTTTCAGGAATTTGCCTTCAGGTTCGACCTCAGGACTCGGTGATCATGGGTCTGAGGATTTCAGGGTTTAACCTTCGGATCCAACCCCAGGGCACGGTGATCATTGGACTGAGGCTTTCGGGGATTAACCTTCAGATTCGATACCAGTACTGGGTGATCATCTGACTGAGGTTTTCGGGTATTGACCTTCGGTGTCAACCCCGGGATACGGTGATCATAGGGCCGTGGCTTTTGGGAATTGACCTTCAGTGTCAAACCCAGGACTTGGTGATCATAGGATTGAGGCTTATGGGGATTGACCTTTAGATTTGACCCCATGACTCGGTGATCATGGGACTGAGGCTTTCTGGGATTGACCTTTGGATTAGACAGCAGGACTCCATTACCATGGGACTGAGGCTATCAGGAATTTATCTTCAGGTTCGACACCAGTACTCGGTGATTATGGGACTGAGGCTTTCTGGGATTGACCTTCAGATTTGACTCAAGGACTCGGAAATCATGAGACTGAGGCCTTCAGGGATTGACGTTCGGATTCAACCCGATGACACAATGATCATATGAACGAGGCTTTCGAAAATTGACCTTTGGATTCGACCCCAGGACACAGTGATCATGGGACAGAGGCTTTTGGGGATTGACCTTCGCTGTTGACCCCAGGTGACGGTGATCATGGGACAGAGGCTTTCTGGGATTGAACTTCAGATTCGAACCCATGACTCGGTAATCATGGGACTGAGGCTTTCAGGGATTGACCTTTTGATTCCACCCCAGGACTCGGATGCTTTTGGGGATTGACCTTCGCTATCGACCCCAGGGCTTGTTGATCCTGGAACAGAGACTTTCAGGGATTGACCTTTGGATTTGACACCAGTACTCGGTGATCATTGGACTGAGGTTTACAGGGATTGACCTTCGGTTTCGAGCTCAGGACTTGGTCATGGTGTACTGAGGCATTCAGGGATTGATCTTCGGATTCGACCCAAGGACCCGGAGATCATGGGACTGAGGCTTTCAGGGATTGACCTTCATTTTCAACCCCAGGACTCGGTGATCATCGGACTGAGGCTTTCAGGGATTGACCTTCGGATTCAACCCAAGGACTCGGAGATCATGGAACTGAGGCTTTCAGGGAGTGACGTTCGGATTCGACCCGATGACACGGTGATCATTTGACCGAGGCTTTCGAAAATTGACCATTGGATTCAACTCCAGGACACAATGATCAGGACACTGAGGCTTTCGGGGATTGACCATCACTGTTGAGCCCAGGACACAATGATCATGGGACAGAGGCTTTCAGGGATTGACCTTCGGATTCAACACCAGTACTCGGTAATCATGGTACTAAGGCTCTCGGGGATTGACTTTCGGATTTGACCCCAGGACTCGGTGATTCATGTGTCTGAGGCTTTCAGGGATTGGCCTTTGGAGTCAACCCCAGGACTCGGTGATCATAGGATTGAGGCTTTTAGGGATTAATTTTCAGTGTCAACTCCAGGAAATGGTGATCATAGGACTGAGGATTTCGGGTAATGACCTTCGGTGTCAAACCCAGCACTTGGTGATCGTTGGATTGAGTCTTTCAGTGATTGACCTTCGGATTTCACCCCAGGACTCGGTGATCACAGGACTCAGGCTTTCGGGGATTGACCTTCGGATTTGACACCTGGACTCCGTTTTTATGGGACTGAGGCTTTCAGGAATTTACCTTTGGGTTGGACCTCAGGACTCGGTGATCATGGGACTGAGGCTTTCGGTGAATGACCTTTTCATTCGACCCCAGGACTCCGTTATAATGGGACTGTGGCTTTTGGGAATTTACCTTCGGGTTCAACCCCAGGACTCGGTGATCATGGGACTGAGGCTTTTGGGGATTGACCTTCGGATTCGACGGCAGGACACGGCGATAATTTGACAGAGGCTTTTGAAAATTGCCCTTCGGATTCGTCCTAAGGACACAGTGATCAGGACACTGAGTCTTTCGGGGATTGACCTTCGATGTCAACCCCAGGACTCGGTGGTCAAAGGACAGAAGCTTTCCGGAATTGACCTTCGTTGGCAAACCCAGGACTTGATGATCATTGAACTGAGGCTTTTGGTGATTGACCTTCGCATTTGAACCAAGGACTCGGTGACCATGGGTATGATGCTTGTGGAGAGTGACCTTTAGATTCCACCCCCCGACTCGATCAACATGCGACTGAGGCTTTCTGGGTTTGACCTTCGGATTACATCCCAGGACTCAGTGATCATCGGAATGAGGCTTTCAGGGATTGACCTTTGAATTTGACACCAGTACTCGGTGATCATCGGACTGAGGCTTTTCGGGATTGAACTTTGGAGTCAACCCCATTAATCGGTCATCATAAGATTGAGGCTTTTAGGGATTCATTTTCGATGTCGACCCCTGGAAATGGTGATCATAGGACTGAGGGTTTCGGGAATTGACCTTCGGTGTCAAACCCAGGACTTGGTGATAATTGGATTGAGTCTTCCAATGATTGACTATCGGATTTGACCCCAGGACTCGGTCATCACGGGACTCAGGCTTTTGGGGTTTGATGTTCGGATTTGACCACTGGACTCCGTTTTTAAGGGACTGAGGCTTTCAGGAATTTACGTTTGGGTTCGACCCCAGGACTCGGTGATCATGGGATTGAGGCTTTCGGTGAGTGACCTTTTCATTCGACCCTAGGACTCCGTTATAATGGGACTGTGGCTTTTGGGAATTTACCTTCGGGTTCAACCCAAGAACTCGGTGATCATGGGACTGAGGCTTTCAGGAATTTATCTTCGGATTCGACCGCAGGACACAGCGATCATTTGACCAAGGGTTTTGAAAATTGCCCTTCGGATTCGTCCTAAGGACACGATGATCAGGACACTGAGGCTTTCAGGGATTGACCTTCGGTGTCAACCCCTGGACTCGGTGGTCAAAGGACTGAGGCTTTTGGTGATTGACCTTTGCTATCGACCCCAGGGCTTGGTGATCCTGGTGCAGAGGCTTTCTGGGATTGACCTTCAGATTCGATCTCAGGACTCGGTGGTCATGGGACTGAGGCTTTCGGGGTTTCGCCATCGGACTCGACACCAGTACTCTGTGATCATCGGACTGAGGCTTTCTTGGATTGACCTTCGGATTCAACCCCAGGACACGGTGATCAGGACATTGAGGCTTTCTGGGATTGACCTTCGGCGTCAAATCCAGGACTCGGTGGTCAAAGGACTGAGACTTCCGGAATTGACCTTCGGTGTAAAACCCAAGACTTGGTGATCATTGGATTGAGGCTTTCGGTGATTGACCTTCGGATTTGACCCAAGGACTTGGTGATCATGGGTCTGATGCTTTTGGAGAGTGACCTTTGGATTCGACCCCTGGACTCGGTGATCATGGGACTGAGGCTTTTGGTGATTGACCTTTTCACTGACCCCAGGACTCTGTTACAATGGGACTGCCGCTTTTGGGAACTTACCTTCCGCTTCACTCCTGGACTCGGTGATCTTGGGACAGAGGGTTTCGGGGATTGACCTTTGGATTCGACCGCAGGACATGTCGATCATTTGACCGAGGCTTCTGAGAACTGACTTTCGGATTCAACCCTAAGACACGATGATCAGAACACTGAGGCTTTCGGGGATTGACCTTCATTTTCAACCCCAGGCCTCCGTTACCATGGGACTGAAGCTTTTGGGAATTTACCTTTGAGTTTGAACCCAGGACTCGGTGATCATGCGACAGCGGCTTTCGGGTATTGACTTTCGGATTCGACACCAGTACTCAGTGATCATCGGACTGAGGCTTTTAATGATTGGCCTTCGGAGTCAACCCCAGGACTCGGTGATCATAGGATTGGGCTTTTAGGGATTCATTTTCGGTGTCGACCGCTGGAAACAGTGATCATAGGACTGAGGGTTTCAGGAATTGACCTTCAGTGTCAAACCCAGGACTTGGTGATAATTGGATTGGGTCTTCCAATGATTGACTATCGGATTTGACCCCAGGACTCGGTCATCACGGGACTCAGGCTTTTGGGGTTTAACGTTCAGATTTGACCACTGGACTCCGTTTTTCTGGGACTGAGGTTTTCAGGAATTTACCTTTGGGTTCGACACCAGGACTCGGTGATCATGGGACTGAAGCTTTCGGTGAGTGACCTTTTCATTCGACCCCAGGACTCCGTTATAATGGGACTGTGGCTTTTGGGAATTTACCTTCGGGTTCAACCCCAGAACTCGGTGATCATGGGACTGAGGCTTTCAGGGATTGATCTTCGGATTCGACCGCAGGACATGGCGATCATTTGACCGAGGGTTTTGAAAATTGCCCTTCGGATTCGTCCTAAAGACACGGTGATCAGGGCACTGAGGCTTTCAGGGATTGACCTTCGGTGTCAACCCCTGGACTCGGTGGTCAAAGGATAGAATCTTTCCAGAATTGACCTTCGTTGGCAAACCCAGGACTTGGTGATCATTGGATTGAGGCTTTTGGTGATTGACCTTCGCATTTGAACCAAGGACTCGGTGACCATGGGTCTGATACTTGTGGAGATGACCTTTAGATTCCACCCCCGACTCGATCAACATGGGACTGGGATTGACTTTCGTATTAGATCCCAGGACTCAGTGATCATCGGAATGAGGCTTTCAGGGATTGACCTTTGGATTCGACACCAGTACTCGGTGATCATCGGACTGAGGCTTTTCGGGATTGAACTTTGGAGTCAACCCCATTAATCGGTCATCATAAAATGGAGGCTTTTAGGGATTCTTTATCGGTGGTGACCCCAGGAAATGGTGATCATAGGACTGAGGATTTCACGAATTGACCTTCGGTGTCAAACCCAGGACTTGGTGATCATTGGATTAAGGCTTTCAGGGATTGACCTTCGGATTTGACCCCAGGATTCGGTCATCACGGGACCCAGGCTTTTGAGCTTTAACGTTCGGATTTGACCACTGGACTCTGTTTTTCTGGGACTGAGGCTTTCAGGAATTGATCTTCGGATTCGACCGCAGGACACGGCGATCATTTGACCGAGGGTTTTGAAAATTGCCCTTCGGATTCGTCCTAAAGACACTGTGATCAGGACACTGAGGCTTTCAGGGATTGACCTTCGGTGTCAACCCCTGGACTCGGTGGTCAAAGGATAGAATCTTTCCGGAATTGACCTTCATTGGCAAACCCAGGACTTGATGATCATTGGATTGAGGCTTTTGGTGATTGACCCTCGCATTTGAACCAAGGACTCGGTGACCATGGGTCTGATGCTTGTGGAGAGTGACCTTTAGATTCCACCCCCGGACTCGATCAACATGGGACTGAGGCTTTCTGGGATTGACCTTCGGATTAGATTCCAGGACTCAGTGATCATCGGAATGAGGCTTTCAGGGATTGACCTTTGGATTCGACACCAGTACTCGGTGATCATCGGACTGAGGCTTTTCGGGATTGAACTTTGGAGTCAACCCCATTAATTGGTCATCATAAGATTGAGGCTTTTAGGGATTCTTTTTTGGTGTCGACCCCAGGAAATGGTGATCATAGGACTGAGGATTTAACGAATTGACCTTCGGTGTCAAACCCAGGACTTGGTGATCATTGGATTGAGGCTTTCAGGGATTGCCCTTCGGATTTGACCCAGGACTCGATGATCACAGGACACAGGCATTCGGGGATTGACCTTCAGATTTGATCCTTGGACTCCGTTTTTATGGGACTGAGGGGACTGAGGCTTTCAGGAATTTAACTTTGGGTTCCACCCCAGGACTCGCTGATCTTGGGACTGAGGCTTTCGGTGATCGACATTTTCATTCAACCCCAGGACTCCGTTATAATGGGACTGCGGCTTTCGGGAATTTACCTTCATGTTCGACCCCAGGACAATGAGGCTTTTGGGGATTGACCTTCACTATCTATCCCAGGGCTTGGTGATCCTGGTGCAGAGGCTTTCTGGGATTGACCTTCAGATTCGACCTCAGGACTCGGCGGTCATGGGACTGAGGCTTTCGGGGTTTGACCTTCGGACTCGACACGATGATATAGTGATCATTTGACCGAGGCTTTCGAGAACTGACCTTTGGATTCGACCCCAGGACACGGTGATCAGGACACTGAGGCTTTCAGGGATTGACCTTCGGTGTCAACCCCAGGACTCGGTGGTCAAAGGACTGAGGCTTTCCAGAATTGACCTTCGGTGTAAAACCCAGGACTTGGTGATCATTGGATTGAGGCTTTCGGTGATTGACCTTCGGATTTGACCCAAGGACTCGGTGATCATCGACTGAGGCTTTCGGGGATTGACCTTCAGTGCCGACGCCAGCACTCAGTGATCATAAGACCGAGCCTTTCGGGAATTGACTTTCGGATTAGTCCCTAGGACTTGGTGATCATGGGTCTGACGGTTTTGGGAATTTACCTTTACTGATTCGACCCCAGGAGTTGGAGATCAGGGGACTGAGGCTGTTTGATATTCACATTCGGATTCAAACCCAGGACTTGGTTATTTTGGGACAGAAGCCTTCAAAAATTGACCTCCGCATTCGACCCAAGGACACGGTGATCAGGACACTGAGGCTTTTGGGGAATGACCTTCGATGTTGACCCCAGGATTCGGTGATCATGGGAAAGAGGCTTTCGGGGATTGTTGTTCGGATTCGACACCAGTATTCGGTGATCATCAAACTGGAGCTTTCAGGGATTGACCTTTGGATTCCAACCCAGTACTTGGTGATCACGGGACTAAGGCTTTCGGGGATTGAATTTCGGATTCAACCCTTGGACTCGGTGATCATGTGACTGAAGCTTTCAGGGTTTAACCTTCGGATTCGACCCCAGGACGCAGTGATCATGGGACTGAGGCTTTCGGGGATTGACCTTCGGTGTCAACCCCAGGACTCGGTGATCATAGGACTGAGGCTTTCCAGAATTGACTTTCAGTGTCAAACCCAAAACTTGATGATCATTGGATTGAGGCTTTCGGTGATTGACCTTCGGATTTGACCCAAGGACTCGGTGATCGTGGGTCTGATGCTTTTGAAGAGTGACCTTCGGATTCAAACCCAGGACTCGGTGATCATGAGACTGAGGCATTCGGGGATTGACCTTCATTTTCCACCCTAGGACTTGGTGATCATGGGACTGAGATGTCCGAGGATTAACCTTCGGATTCGACACCAGTACTCGGTGATGATCGGACTGAGGCTTTCGGGGATTACCTTTGGAGTCCACCCCGGGACTCGGTGATCATAGGATTGAGGGTTTTGGAGATTGACCTTCAGATTTGACCCCAGGACTCGGTGATCACGGGACTGAGGATTTTGGGGATTGACCTTTGGATTTGACATCTGGACTCCGTTTTTATGGGACTGAGGCTTTCAGGAATTTACCTCTGGGTTCGACCCCAGGATTCGGTGATCGTGGAACTTTGGCTTTCGGTGATTGACCTTTTCATTGGACCCCAGGACTCGGTGATCATGTGACTGAGTCTTTAGGGGATTGACCTTTGGATTATATGCCAGAACTTCCTTTAAGTGGGACTGTGGCTATCGGGAATTGACCTTTGAATTCGACACCAGTACTCGGTGTTTGTCAACTTAGGCTATCGGGGATTGACCTTCGGTGTCGACCCCAGGACTCGGTGATCATAAGACTGTGGCTTTCAGGAATTGACTTTCTGATTAGTCCCCAGGACTTGGTGATCATGGGTCTGACGCTTTCCGGAATTTACCTTCGGATTCGACCCCAGGAGTCGGTGATCATGGGACTGAGTCTTTCGGGGATTGACCTTCTGATTCGACCCCAGGAGTTAGAGATCAGGGGACTGAGGCTTATTGATATTGACATTCGGATTCGAACCCAGGACCTGGTTATTTTGGGACAGAAGCTCTCGAGAACTGACCTCCGGATTCGACCCAAGGACATGGTGATCAGGATACTGAGGCTTTCGAGGAATGACCTTCGCTGTCGACTCCAGAACTCGGTGATCATGGGAAAGAGGCTTTCGGGGATTGTCGTTCGGATTCGACACCAGTACTCGGTGATCATCGAACTGGAGCTTTCAGAGATTGACCTTCGGATTCCAACTCAGGACTCAGTGATCATGCGACAGAGGATTTCGGGGATTGACCATCGGATTTGACAGCAGTACTCGGTGATCAACGGACTGAGGCTTTCAGGGATTGACCTTTGAATTCCACCCCAGGACACTGAGGCTTTCGGGGATTGACCTTCGCTATCGACCCCAGGGCTTGTTGATCCTGGGACAGAGACTTTCTGGGATTGACCTTTGAATTTGACACCAGTACTCGGTGATCATTGGACTGAGGTTTTCAGGGATTGACCCTCGGTTTCGATCTCAGGGCTTGGTCATGGTGTACTGGGGTGTTCAGGGATTGATCTTCGGATTCGACCCAAGGACTCGGAGATCATGGGACTGAGGCTTTCGGGGATAGGCCTTTGCTATCGACCCCAGGACACAGTGATCATTTGACCGAGGCTTTCGAGAATTGACCATCGGATTCGACCCCAGGACACTGAGGCTTTCGGGGACTGACCGTCACTGTCGAACCCAGGACCCAATGATCATGGGACAGAGGCTTTCAGGGATTGACCTTCGGATTCAACACCAGTACTCGGTAATCATGGTACTAAGGCTCTCGGGGATTGACTTTCGGATTCGACCCCAGGACTCGGTGATTCATGTGACTGAGACTTTTGAGGATTGGCCTTTGGAGTCAACCCCAGGACTCGGTGATCATAGGATTAAGGCTTTTAGGGATTAATTTTCGGTGTCGACCCCAGGAAATGGTGATCATAGGACTGAGGATTTCGGGTAATGACCTTTGGTGTCAAACCCAGCACTTGGTGATCTTTGGATTGAGTCTATCAGTGATTGACCTTCGGATTTCACCCCAGGACTCGGTGATCACGGGGCTCAGGCTTTCGGGGATTGACGTTCGGATTTGACACCTGGACTCCGTTTTTATGGGACTGAGACTTTCAGGAATTTACCTTTGGGTTGGACCTCAGGACTCGGTGATCATGGGACTGAGGCTTTCGGTGAGTGACCTTTTAATTCGACCCCAGGACTCCGTTATAATGGGACTGAGGCTTTCAGGAATTTACCTTTGGGTTCGACCCAAGGACCCGGTGATCATGGGACTGAAGCTTTCGGTGAGTGACCTTTTCATTCGACCCCAGGACTCCTTTCTAATGAGCTGTGGCTTTCGGGAACTTACCTTCGGGTTCAACCCCAGGACTCCGTTTCAATGGGACTGAGGCTTTCGGGATTGATCTTTGGATTCGATCGCAGGACTCTTTTTCAATGGGACTGAGGCTTTCGGGAACTGACCGTCGGATTCGACACCAGCACTCGGTGATCATCGGACTGAGGCTTTGGGGGATTGTCCTTCGGTGTCAAACCTAGGACTCTGTGATCATGGGACGACAGCTTTCAGGGATTGACTTTCGGATTTGACCTCAGGACTCGGTGATCATGTGACTGAGGTTTTCGGGGATTAACCTTCGGATTCGTCACCAATACCTGGTGATCATCGGACTGAGGCTCTCAGGGATTGACCTTCGTATTCGACCCCAGGACTCAATCAGTATGGGACTGAGGCTTTCGAGGCTTGACCTTCAGATTCGACCCAAGGACTCAGTGATCATTGGACTGAGGCTTTCGGTGAGTGACCTTTTCATTCGATCCCAGAACTCCTTTATAATGGGGCTGCGGCTTTCGAGAATTTACCTTCGGGTTCGACCCCAGGACACAGTGATCATGGGACTGAGGCTTTTGGAGATTGACCTTCGGATTCGACCCCAGTACTCGGTGATCATGGTTCTGATGCTTTTGGGGATTGACATTTGGATTCGAACCCAGGACTTGATGATTTTTGGACAGAACCTTTTGATAACTGACCATGGGATTCGACACCAGTACTCTGTGAGCATGTGAGTGAGCCTTTCGGGGATTGACCTTCAGATTCGACCCCAGGACTCGGTGATCATATGACTGAGGCTCTGGGGGATTAATCTTCAGATTCAACACCAGTACTCGGTGATGATCGGACTGAAGCTTTCAGGGATTACCTTCGGAGTCCGCCCCGGAACTCGGTGATCATAGGATTGAGGCTGTTGGGGATTGACCTTCAGATTTGACCCCAGGACTCAGTGATCACGGGGCTGAGGATTTTGGGGATTGACCTTCGGATTTGACACCTGGACTCCATTTTTATGGGACTGAGGCTTTCAGGAATTTACTTCTGGGTTCGACCCCAGGATTCGGTGATCATGGAACTTTGGCTTTCGGTGATTCATCTTTTCATTCGACCACAGGACTCGATGATCATGTGACTCAGTCTTTCGGGGATTGACCTTTGGATTAGACCCCAGGACTTCGTTTCAATGGGACTGAGGCTTTCGGGAATTAACCATCGAATTCGACACCAGTACTCGGTGTTCATCGACTGAGGCTTTCGGGGATTGACCTTCGGTGTCGACCCCAGGACTCAGTGATCATAAGACTGAGGCTTTTGGGAATTGATTTTAGGATTAGTCCCCAGGGCTTGGTGGTCATGGGTCTGACGCTTTCGGGAATTTACCTTTGGATTCGACCCCAGGACTCGCTGATCATGGGACTGAGGCTTTCTGGGATCGACCTTCGGATTACACCCCAGGACTCAGTGATCATCGGATTGAGGCTTTCAGGGATTGACCTTTGGATTCATCACCAGGACTTGGTGATCATTGAATTGAGGCTTTCAGTGATTGATCTTCGGATTTGACCCAAGGACTCGGTGATCATGCGTCTGATGCTTTTGGAGAGTGACCTCTGGATTCGAACCCCGGACTCGGTCATCATGGGAATGATGCATTTAGGGATTGACCTTCATCTTCAACCCCAGGACTCGTTGATCATGTGGGTGAGGCTTTCTGGGATCGACCTTCAGATTAGACGCCTGGATTCGGTGATTATGGGACTGAGGCTTTTGGGGATTGACCTTCAGAGTCAACCCCAGGACTCTGTGATCATTGGATTGAGGGTTTCGGGAATTGACCTTCGGTGTCAAATCCAGGACTTGATGTTCATTGGATTGAGGCTTTCAGGGATTGACCTTCGGATTTGACCCTAGGGCTCGGTGATCACGGGACTCATGCTTTCGCGGAATGACCTTTGGATTTGACACTGGACTCCTTTTTTATGGGACTGAGGCTTTCAGGAATTTAATTTTGGGTTCGACCCCAGGATTCGGTGATCATGGGACTGAGGCTTTCGGTGATTGACCTTTTCACTCGATCCCAGGACTCTGTTACAATGCGATTGCCGCTTTTGGGAATTTACCTTCCGGTTCACTCCTGGACTCAGTGATCTTGGGACAGAGGGTTTCAGAGATTGACCTTTGGATTCAACCGCAGGACTCAGCAATTATTTGACCGAGGCTTTTGAGAACTGACTTTCGGATTCAACCCTAAGACACGGTGATCAAAACACTGAGGCTTTCAGGGATTGACCTTCATTTTCAACCCCAGGCCTCCGCTACCATGGGATTGAAGCTTTCGGGAATTTACCTTCGGGTTCAACCCCAGAACTTGGTGATCATGGGACTGAGGCTTTCAGGGATTGATCTTCGGATTCGTCCTAAAGACACGGTGATCAAGACACGGAGGCTTTCAGGGATTGACCTTTGGTGTCAACCCCTGGACTCGGTGGTCAAAAGATAGAATCTTTCCGGAATTGACTTTCATTGGCAAACCCAGGACTTGGTGATCATTGGATTGAGGCTTTTGGTGATTGACCTTCGCATTTGAACCAAGGACTCGGTGACCATGGGTCTGATGCTTGTGGAGAGTGACCTTTGGATTCGACCCCCGGACTCGATCAACATGTGACTGAGGCTTTCTGGGTTTGACCTTCGGATTAGATCCCAGGACTCAGTGATCATCGGAATGAGGCTTTCAGGGATTGACCTTTGGATTCGACACCAGTCCTCGGTGATCATCGGACTGAGGCTTTTCGGGATTGAACTTCGGAATCAACCCCATTAATCGGTCATCATAAGATTGAGGCTTTTAGGGATTCTTTTTCGGTGTCAACCCCAGGAAATGGTGATCATAGGACTGAGGATTTCATGAATTGACCTTCGGATTTGACCCCAGGACTCGATGATCACGGGACTCAGGCATTCGGGGATTGACCTTCAGATTTGATCCTTGGACTCCTTTTTTATGGGACTGAGGCTTTCAGGAATTTACCTTTGGGTTCCACCCCAGTACTCGGTGATCTTGGGACTGAGGCTTTCGGTGATTGACATTTTCATTCAATCCCAGGACTCCGTTATAATGGGACTGCGGCTTTCGGGAATTTACCTTCGTGTTCGACCCCAGGACAATGAGGCTTTTGGGGATTGACCTCCGCTATCGACCCCAGGGCTTGGTGATCCTGGTGCAGAGGCTTTTTGGGATTGCCCTTCAGATTCGACCTCAGGACTCGGTGATCATGGGACTGAGGCTTTCGGGGTTTCGCCATCGGACTCGACACCAGTACTCTGTGATCATCGGACTGAGACTTTCGTGGATTGACCTTCAGATATGACATGATAACATGGTAATCATTTGACCGAGGCTTTCGAGAGCTGACCTTCGGATTCGACCCCATGACACAGTGATCAGGACACTGAGGCTTTTGGAAATTGACCTTCGGTGTCAACCCCAGGACTCAGGTGGTCAAAGGACTGAGGCTTTCCAGAATTGACCTTCGGTGTCAAACCCAGGACTTGGTGATCATTGGGTTGAGGCTTTCGGTGATTGATCTTCGGATTTGACCCAAGGACTCGGTGATCATGGATCTGATGCTTTTGGAGAGTGACCTCTGGATTCGAACCCCGGACTCGGTGATCATGGGACTGATTCATTTAGGGATTGACCTTCATCTTCAACCCCAGGACTCGTTGATCATGGGAGTGAGGCTTTCTGGGATCGACCTTCTATTAGACCCCTGGACTCGGTGATCATGGGACTGAGGCTTTTGGGGATTGACCTTCGGAGTCAACCCCAGGACGTGATGTTCATTGGATTGAGGCTTTCAGGGATTGACCTTCGGATTTGACCCTAGGGCTCGGTGATCACGGGACTCAGGTTTTTGCTGAATGACCTTCGGATTTGACACTGGACTCCTTTTTTATGGGACTGAGGCTTTCAGAAATTTACTTTTGAGTTCGACCCCAGGATTCGGTGATCATGGGACTGAGGCTTTCGGTGATTGACCTTTTCACTCGATCCCAGGACCCTGTTACAATGCGATTGCCACTTTTGGGAATTTACCTTCCGGTTCACTCCTGGACTCGGTGATCCTGGGACAGAGGGTTTCGGGGATTGACCTTCGGATTCGACCGCAGGACACAGCGATCATTTGACCGAGGCTTTTGAGAACTGACTTTCGGATTCAACCCTAAGAAAAGGTGATCGGAACACTGAGGCTTTCAGGGATTGACCTTCATTTTCAACCCCAGGCCTCCGTTACCATGGGACTGAAGCTTTCGGGAATTTACCTTCGGGTTCGACCCCAGGACTCGGTGATCATGCGACAGTGGCTTTGGGGATTGAGCATCAGATGCGACACCAGGACACGGTGATCATGGGACTAAGGCTTTCTGGGATTGACTTTCGGATTCGACCCCAGGACACGGTGATCATGGGACTAAGGCTTTCAGGGATTGACTTTCGGATTCGACACCAGTACTTGGTAATCGTTGAATTGAGGCTTTTGGGGATTGGCATTCGGTGTCAACCCCAGGACTCGGTGATCATAGGATTGAGGCTTTTAGGGATCATTTTCGGTGTCGACCCCTAGAAACGGTGATCAAAGGACTGAGGGTTTCGGGAATTGACCTTCATTGTCAAACCCAGGACTTGGTGATAATTGGATTGAGTCTTCCAGTGATTGACTATCGGATTTGACCCCAGGACTCGGTCATCACGGGACTCAGGCTTTCGGGGTTTGACGTTCGGATTTGATCCCTGGACTCCATTTTTATGGGACTGAGGCTTTCAGGAATTTACCTTTGGGTTCGACCCAAGGACTCGGTGAACATGGGACTGAGGCTTTCGGTGAGTGACCTTCGGATTCAACCCCAGGACTCCGTTTCAATGGGACTGAGCCTTTTGGGAATTGACCTTCGGATTCGACAGGAGTACTCGGTATTCATTGTACTGAGGCTTTCAGGAATTAACCTTTGGATTCAACACCAGTAGTCAGTGATCATTGATGAGGCTTTCGGGGATTGACCTTCGGTGTCAACCCCAGGACTCGGTGATCATAGGATTGAGAGTTTTGGGGATTGACTTTCAGTGTCGACCCCAGGACTCACTAATCATAAAGCTGAGGCTTTCGGAAATTGACTTTCGTATTAGTCCCCAGGACTTGGTGATCATGGGTCTGACGCTTTCGGGAATTTACCTTTGCATTCGACCCCAGGACTTGGAGATCATGGGACTGAGGATTTTGGATATTGACCTTTGGATTCGAACCCAGGACTTGGTTATTTTGGGACAGAAGCTTTCAAGAATTGATGATCGGATTCAACACCAGTACTCGGTGATCATCGGACTGAGGCTTTCAGGGATTGTCCTTTGGATTTGACCCCAGGATTCGGTCATTATGGGACTGAGGCTTTCGGAGATTGACCTTCGCAGTCCGACTAAGGACTCGGTGATCATGGGAATGAGGCTTTCTGGGATTTACCTTCAGATTCGACCTCAGGACTCGGTGATCATGGGACTAAGGCTTTGAGGGATTGACTTTCAGATTCGACCACAGGACTCAATGATCATGTGAATGAGGCTTTCGAGGATTAACCTTCGGATTCGTCACCAGTACTCGGTGATCATGGGACTGAGGCTTTCGGTGAGTGACCTTTTGATTCGACCCAAGGACTCCATTATAATGGGACTGCGGCTTTCGGGAATTTACCTTCGGGTTCAACCCGAGGACTTGGTGATAATGGGACTGAGGCTTCCGGGGATTGATCTTCGGATTCGACACCAGGACGTGGTGATCATTGGATTGAGGCTTTTGGAGATTTGACCCCAGTACTCAGTGATCATGGGTCTGAAGCTTTTGGGGAGTGGCCTTTGGATTCGACCCCAGGATTCGGTGATAATGGGACTGAGGTTTTCGGGGATTGACCTTCAGATTAGACCCCAGTACTCCATTACAATGGGACTGAAGCTTTCGGGAATTTACCTTCGGGTTCGACCCCAGGACTCAGTGATCATGCGACAGCGGCTTTCGGGGATTGACCATCAGATTCAACACCAGCACTCGGTGATCATCGGACTGAGGCTTTTGGGGATTAACCTTCAGAGTCAACCCAAGGACTCGGTGATCATACGATTGAGGCTTTTGGGGATTCCGTTTCGGTGTCGACCCCAGGACTCGGTGATCATAGGATTGAATATTTAAGGGAATTGACCTTCGGTGTCAAACCCAGGACATGGTAATCATGGGACTGAGGCTTTCGGAGATTGTCCTTCGGATTTGACACCAGTACTCGGAGGTTATCGGACTGAAGGTTTCGGGGATTGACCTTCGCTATTGACCCCAGGGCTCGGTGATCCTGGGACAGAGGCTTTCTGGGATTGACTTTCAGATTCAAACCCAGGACTCGGTGATCATGCGACTATGGCTTTCAGGGATTGACTTTTCGATTCGACCCCAGGGCATGGTGATCACTTGACTAGGCTTTCGAGAATTGTCCATCAGATTCGACATCAGGACTCCGTTATAATGGGACTGAGGTTTTCGGGAATTTAACTTTGGGTTCGACCCCAGGACTCAGTGATCACGGGACTGAGGCTATCGGGGATTAACCTTCGGATTCAATCCCAGGACTTGGGGATCATGGGACTGAGGTTTTCAGGGATTGACCTTCAGATTAGACCACAGGACATGGTGATCAGAACACTGAGGTTTTCAGGGATTGTCCTTCACTGTCGACCCCAGGACATGGTGATCATGGGACTAAGGCTATCAGGGATTAACCTTCGGATTCAACACCAGTACTCGATGATCATTGGATTGAGGTTTTCGGGGATTGGCCTTCAGATTTGACCTCAGGACTCCGTTATAATGGGACTGCGGCTTTCAGGAATTTACCTTTGGTTTCAACCCCAGGACTCCATGATCATGTGACTGAGGTTTTCGGGGATTGACCTTCGGATTTGACCCCTGGACTCGGTGATCATAGGACTGAGGATTTCTGGGAATTGACCTTCGGTGTCCACCCCAGGACTGCGTGATCATGGGACTATGGCTTTCGGTTATTGACCTTCAGATTCGACCCTAGGACATGGTGATTACATGACTGAGGCTTTCGAGGATTGACCTTCAATTTGACCCCTGGACTCCGTTATAATGGGACTGAGGCTTTTGTGAATTTACTTTCAGATTCGACCCCAGGATTCGGTGATCATGGGACTGAGGATTTCGGGGATTGACCTTCGTTTTCGACCAGAGGACTCGGTGATCATGAGACTGAGGTGTTTGGGGATTGACCTTCGGATTAAACCCTAGGACTCCGATCCCGTGGGACTGAGGCTTTCGGGAATTTACCTTCTGGTTCGACCCCAGGACTTGGTGATCGTGGGACAGAGGCTTTCGGGGATTGACCATTAGATTTGACTCCAGTACTCGGTGATCATGGGACTGAGGCTTTCGGGGATTCACTTTCAGAGTCGACCCCAGGACCCGGTGATCATAGGACTGAGAATTTCTGGGAATTGACCTTCGGTGTCAAACTCAGGACGTGGTGATCATGGGACTGAGGCTTTCGGAGATTATCCTTCGGATTCGACACCAGTACTCAGTGATTATCGGACAGAGGCTTTTGGGGATTGACCTTTGGTGTCAACCCCAGGACTCAGTGATCATGGAACCTAGGCTATCGGGAATTAACCTTTGGATTCAATCCCAGGACTTGGGGATCGTGGGACTGAGGTTTTCGGGGATTGACCTTCGGATTAGACCACAGGACATGGTGATCAGAACACTGAAGTTTTCGGGGATTGTCCTTCACTGTCAACCCCAGGGCTCGATGATCCTGGGACAGAGGCTTTCTGAGACTGACCTTCAGATTCGCCCCCAGTACTCGGTGGTCATGGGACTAAGGCTTTCGGAGATTAACCTTCGGATTCAACCCAGGACCTGGTGATTATGGGACTGAGGCTTTCGGGGATTGACCTTCAGCTTCGACCCCAGGACACGGTGATCATTTGACCGAGGCTTTCGAGAATTGACCATCGATTTTGACCCCAGGACACTGAGGCTTTCGAGAATTGACCATCGGATTTGACCCCAGAACACGGTGATCAGGACACTGAGGCCTTTGGGGATTGACCTTCGGATTCGACCGTAGGACTCGGTGATAATGGGACTGATGCTTTCGGGGATTGACCTTCAGATTTGACCCCTGGACTCCATTTTTATGGGACAGCGGTTTACAGAAATTTACCTTTGGGTTCAGCCCCAGGACTCGGTGATCTTCGGACTAAGGCTTTCGGGGATTGACTTTTGGATTCGACCCCAGTACTCGGTGATTATCAGACTGAGGCTTTCGGGGATTCACCTTCGTAGACAACCCCAGGACTCGGAGATCATAGGATTGAGGCTTTTAGGGATCATTTTCGGTGTCGACCCCAAGAAACGGTGATCATAGGATGGAGGATTTCAGGAATTGACCTTTGGTGTCAAACCCAGGACTTGGTGATCCTTGGATTGAGTCTTCCGGGGATTGACCATCGGATTTGACCCCAGGACTCGGTCATCACGGGACTCAGACTTTCGGGGATTGACCTTCGATTTGACCCCAGGACTCGGTGATCATGCGACAGCGGCTTTCGGGGATTGACCTTTGCTGTCGACCCCAGGAAACGGTGATCATGGGACAGAGTCTTTCTGGGATTGACCTTCAGATTCGACCGCAGTACTCGGAGATCATCAGACTAAGGCTTTCGGGGATTGACTTTCGGATTCGACCCCAGGACTCGGTGATCATGGGACTGAGGCTTTCGGGGATTAACCTTCGGATCCGACATCAGTACTCGGTGATCATCGAACTGAGGTTTTCGGGGATTGACCTTCGGTGTCAACCCCAGGACTCAGTGATCATAGGTCTGACTCTTTCGGGAATTTACTTTCGGATTCGACCCCAGGACTCGGAGATCATGGGACCGAGGCTTTTTGATATTGACCTTTGGATTCGAACCCAGGACTTGGTTATTTTGGGACAGAAGCTTTCGAGAATTGACGATTGGATTCGACACCAGTACTCGGTGATCCTCGGTCTGAGGCTTTCAGGGATTGACGTTCGGATTCGACCCCAAGACTCGGTCATTATGTAACTGAAGCTTTCGGGGATTGACCTTCGCAGTCTACCCAAGGACTCGGTGATCATGGGAAAGAGGCTTTCTGGGATTGACCTTCAGATTCGACCCCAGGACTCGGTGATCATGGCACTGCAGATTTCAGGGATTGACCATCGGATTCGACACCAGTACTCGGTGATCATGGGACTGAGGCTTTCGGGGATTGACCTTCGGATTCGACCCAAGGAGTCAGAGATCATGGGACTGAGGCTTTTAAGGATCATTTTCGGTGTCGACCCCAGAAAACGGTGATCATAGGACTGAGGATTTCGGGAATTGACTTTCGGTGTCAAACCCAGGACTCGGTGATCATGGGACCGAGGCTTTCAGTGATTGACCTTTTCACTTGACCCCAGGACTCTGTTATAATGGGACTGCAGCTTTTGGAAATTTACCTTCGAGTTCAACCCCAGGACTCGGTGATCTTGGGACAGAGGCTTTCTGGGATTGACCTTCCGATTAGACCCCAGGACTCCGTTACCATGGGACTGAGGCTTTCGGGAATTTACCTTCGGGTTCAACCTCAGGACTCGATGATCATGGGACAGAGGATTTCGGGGATTAACCATTGGATTCGACACCAGTACTTGGTGATCATGGCACTGAGGCTTTCAGGGATTGACCTTCGGATTCGACCCAAGGACTCGGAGATCATGGGACTGAGGCTTTCAGGGATTAACCTTCGGATTTGACACCAGTGCACTGTGATCATTGGACTGAGGCTTTCGGTGAGTGACCTTTTCATTCGACCCCACGACTCCGTTATAATGGGACTGCAGCTTTCGGGAATTTAACATTCAGGTTTGACCCCACGACTGGGTAATCATGGGACTGAGGATTTCGGGGATTAACCTTCGGATTCGACCCCAGGACGCAGTGATCCTATGACTGAGGCTTTTGGGGATTAACCTTCGGATTCGATACCAGTACCGAGTGATCATCTGATTGAGGCTTTCGGGGATTGACCTTCATTTTCAACCCAAGGATTCCGTGATCATGGGTCTGAGGCTTTCTGGGATTGACCTTCGGATTAGACCGCAGAACACCGTTACCATGGGACTGAGGCTTTCGGGAATTTACCTTCGGGTTCGACCCCAGGACTCGGAGATCATGGGACTGAGATTTTCAGGGATTGACGTTCGCATTCGACCCGATGACACGGTGATCATTTGACCGAGGCTTTCGGGGGTGACCTTCGCTGTCGACCCCAGGACACAGTGATCATGGGACAGAGGCTTTGTGGGATTGACCTTGAGTTTTGAACCCAGGACACGGTGATCATACGACAGCGGCTTTCGGGGATTGACCTTCAGATTCGACACCAGTACTCGGTGATCATCGGACTGAGGCTTTTGGAGATGGGCCTTCGGAGTCAACCTCATGAGTCGGTGATCATAGAATTGAGGCTTTTAGTGATTCATTTTCGGCGTCAACCCCAGGAAACAGTGATCGTAGGACTGAGGATTTCGGGAATTGACTTTCGGTGTCTAACCCAGGACTTGGTGATCATTGGATTGAGGCTTTCGGGAATTGACCTTCAGATTTTACCCCACACCTCGGTGATCATGGGTCTGAAGCTTTTTGGGATTGACCTTCAGATTTGACCCAGGGCTCGGTGATCATAGGACTGAGGCTTTCAAGGTTTGACCTTCATTTTCAACCCCAGGACTCGGTAATCATGGGACTGAGTCTTTCTGGTATTGACCTTCGGATTAGACCGCAGGAGTCCATTACAATGGGACTCAGGCTTTCGGGAATTTACCTTCGGGATCGACCCCAGGACTTGGTGATCATGTGTGAGGCTTTCGGGGATTGACCATCGGAGTCGACACCAGTACTCGGTGATCATTGGACTAAGGCTTTCAGGGATTGCTTTTCGGATTTGACCCAAGGACTCAGAGATCATGGGACTGAGGCTTTCAGCGATTGACGTTCAGATTCGACTCAATGACATGGTGATTATTTGACCAAGGCTTTCGAGAATTGACCTTCGGATTCGACCCAGGCTTTCAGGAATTTACCTTTGGGTTCGACCCCACGACTCGGTTATCATGGGTCTGAGGCTTTTGGTGATTGACCCTCTCACTCGACCCCAGGACTCCGTTATAATGGGACTGCGGCTTTTGGGAATTTACCTTCGGGTTTAACCCCAGAACTCGGTGATCATGGAACAGATGCTTTTGGTGATTGACCTTCGGATTCGACCACAGGACACGGCGATCATTTGACCGAGGCTTTTGAGAATTGACCTTCGGATTCGACCCCAGGACACGGTGATCAGGACACTGAGGCTTTCGGGGATTGACCTTGGGTGTCAAACCCAGTACTCGGTGATCATCGAACTGAGGCTTTTGGTGAGTGACCTTTTCATTCGACTCCAGGACACCGTCATAATGGGATTGTGGGTTTCGGAAATTTACTTATGGGTTCATAGGACTGAAGGTTTTGGGAAATAACATTCGGTGTCAAACCCAGGACTTGGTGATCATTGGATTGAGGCATTCGGGGATTAACCTTCAGATTCGACCCCAGGACACGGTGATCATAGTACTGAGGCTTTCAGGGATTAACCTTCGGAGTCGACACCAGTACTCGGTGATTATCGGACTGAGGCTTTCAGGGATTGACCTTCGGTGTCGATCTCAGGACTCTGATCATGTGATAATGGCTTTTGGGGATTGACCTTCGGATTCGACCCGAGGACACGGTGATCATTTGACCGAGGCTTTCGAGAATTGACCATCGCATTCGACCCCAGGACACTCTGGCTTTCAGGGATTGAACTTCGCTTTCGACCCCAGGCTTTGGTGATCCTGGGACAGAGGCTTTCTGGGATTGACCTTCAGATTCGTCCCAGGACTCAGTGGTCAATGGACTAAGGCTTTCGGGGACTGACCGTCGGATTCGACAGCAGTACTCGGTGATCATGGGACTGAGCCTTTCGGGGATTGACCTTCATTTTCAACCCCAGGACTCGGTAATCATGGGACTGAGGTTGTCAGGAATTGACCTTCGGATTAGACCCCAGGACTCGGACACCATGGGACTGAGGCTTTCGGGAATTTACCTTCTGGTTCGACCCCAGGACTCGGTGATCATGGGACTAAGGCTTTCGGAAATTGTCCATCGGAGTCGAAACCAGTACTCGGTGATCACGGGACTAAGGCTTTCAGGGATTAGCTTTCGGATTTGACCCAAGGACTCAGAGATCATGGGACTGAGGCTTTCAGGGATTGACGTTCGGATTCGACCCGATGACACGGTGATCATTGAACCGAGGCTTTCGAGAATTGATCTTCGGATTCCACCCCAGGACACGGTGATCAGGACACTGAAGCTTTCGGGGAATGACCTTCACTGTTGACTCCAGGACGCAGTGATCATGGGACATAGGCTGTCTGGGACTGACCTTCAGATTCGAACCCAGTACTTGGTGATCATGGGACTAAGGCTTTAGGGGATTGATTTTCGGGTTCGACCCCAGGACTCTGTGATCAAGTGACTGAGGCTTTCAGGGATTAACCTTCAGATTGGACACCAGTACTCGGTAGTAATCGGACAAGGCTTTTAGGGATTCTTTTTCGGTGTCGACCTCGGGAAACGGTGATCATAGGACTGAGGATTTCAGGAATTAACCTTTGGTGTCAAACCCAGGACTTGGTGATCATTGGATTAAGGCTTTCAGGAATTTACCTTTGGGTTCGACCCCAGGACTCGGTGATCATGGGACTGAGGCTTTCGGGGATTGACCTTCGTATTACACCCCAGGACTCCGTTACAATGGGACTGAAGCTTTCAGGAATTTACCTTCGGTTTCGATCCCAGGACTTGGTGATCATGCGACAGCAGCCTTCAAGGATCGGATTTGACACCAGGACTCGGTGATCATGGGATGAAGCTTTCGGGGATTAACGTTCGGATTCGACACCGGTACTCGGTAATCATCAGACTGAGGCTTTCGGGGATTGACCTTAGGAGTCAACCCCAGGACTCGGTGATCATAGCATTGAGGCTTTTAGGGATTCATTTTCGTTGTCGACCCCAGGAAACAGTGATCGTAGGACTGAGGATTTTTGAAATTGACCTTCGGTGTCAAACCCAGGACTTGGTGATCATTGGATTAAGGCTTTCAGGAATTTACCTTCAGGTAACCCCTGGACTCCGTTTTTATGGGACCGCGGCTTTCGGGAATTTACGTTTGGATTTGACCCCAGGACTCGGTGATCATGGGGCTGAGGCTTTCAGTATTCGACCTTTTCATTCTACCACAGGACTCCATTATAATGGAACTGCTGGTTTAGGGAATTGACCTTTGGATTCGACATGATGACATGGTGATCTTTTGACCAAGGCTTTTGAGAATTGACCTTCAGATTCGACCCCAGGACACGGTGATCAGGACACTGAGGCTCTCGGGTATTGACCTTCGCTGTCGACCCCAGGACACGGTGATCATGGGACCGAGGCTTTCGTGGATTGACATTGGGATTCGACCCCAGGACTCGGTGATCACGTGACTGAGGCTTTCGGGGATTGAAGATTACACCCCAGGACTACGTTACCATGGGACTGAAGCTTTCGGGAATTTACCTTTGGGTTCGAACCCAGGACTTGGTGAACTTGCGACAGCGGCCTTCGAGGATTGACCTTCGGATTCGACACCAGTACTCGGTAATCATCGGACTGAGGGTTTCGGGGATGGACCTTAGGAGTCAACCCCAGGACTCGGTGATCATAGGACTGAGGATTTCGGGAATTGACCTTCGGTGTCAAACCCAGGACTTGGTGATCATTGGATAGAGGCATTCGGGGATTGACCTTCAGATTTAACCCCTGGACTCCATTTTTATGGGACTGTGCCTTTCAGGAATTTACCATTGTGTTCGTCCCCAGGACTCGGTGATCATGGGACTGAGGCTTTCGGTGATTTACCCTTTCATTCTACCCCAGGACTCCATTTTACTGGAACCGCAGCTTTCGGGAATTGACCTTCGGGTTCGACACGATGACAGGGTGATCATTTGACCGAGGCTTTCGAGAATTGACCTTTGGATTCGACCCCAGGACACGGTGATCAGGACACTGAGGCTTTCGGGGATTGACCTTCGCTGTCGACCGCAGGACACGGTTATATGGGACCAAGGCTTTCTTGGATTGACCTTCAGGTTTGACCCAGGACTCCTTGATCATGGGACTGAGGCTTTTGGGTGTTGAGCTTCGTATTCGACACCAGTACTCTGTTATCATCGGACTGAGGCTTTCGGGGATTGACCTTCAAGTTCGACATGATGACATGCTGATCATTTGACCGAGGCTTTCGAGAATTGACTTTCGGATTCATCCCCAGGACACGGTGATCAGGATACTGAGGCTTTCTGGAATTGACCTTCGGTGTCAAACCCAGGACTTGGTGATCATTGGATTGAGGCTTTCGGTGATTGACCTTCAGATTTGACCCAAGGACTCAGTGATCATGGCTCTGATGCTTTTGGAGACTGACCTTTGGATTCGACCCCCAGATCGGTGATCATGGGACTGAGGCATTCGGGGAATGACCTTCATTTTCAACCCCAGGACTCGGTGATCATGGGACTGAGGCTTTCTGGGATTGACCTTCGGATTATACCCGATGACACGGTGATCATTTGACCGAGGCTTTCGAGAATTGACCATCGGAATCGACCCCAGGACACGGTGATCAGGATACTGAGGCCTTCGGGGATTGTCCTTCGCTGTCGACGCCAGGACACAGTGATATTGGATTGAGGCTTTCTAGGATTGACCTTCAGATTCGAACCCAGTACTCGGTAGTCATGGGACTAAGGCTTTCAGGGATTAACCTTCGGATTTACCACCAGTACTTGGTGATCATCGGACTGAGGCTTTTGGGGATTGACCTCCGTAGTCAACCCCAGGACTCGATGATCATAGGATTGAGGCTTTTAGGGATTCTTTTTTGGTGTCTACCCCAGGAAACGGTGATCATAGGACTTTCGGGAATTGACCTTGGGTGTCAAACCCAGGACTTGGTGATCGTTGGATTGAGTCTTTCAGGGATTGACCTTGGATTTCACCCCAGGACTCGGTGATCACGGGACTCAGGCTTTCGGGGATTGACCTTTGGATTTGACCCCTGGACTCCGTTTTTTATGGGACTGAGGCTTTCAGGAATTTACCTTTGGGTTCGACCCCAGGACTCGGTGATCATGGGACTGAGGCTTTTGGTCACTGACCCTTTTACTCGACCCCAGGACTCCGTTATAATGGGACTGTGGCTTTTGGGAAGTTACCTTCGGGTTCAAACCCAGGACTCGGTGATCATGGAACAGATGCTTTCGGTGATTGACCTTCGGATTTGACCGCAGGGCACAGCGATCATTTGACCGAGGCTTTTGAGAATTGACCTTCGGATTCGACCCAAGGACACGGTGATCAGGACACTGAGGCTTTCAGGGATTGACCTTCGGTGTCAAATCCAGGACTCAGTGGTCAAGGTACTGAGGCTTTCCGGAACTGACCTTCCGTGTCAAACCCAGGTCTCGGTGATTATTGGATGGAGGCTTTCGGTGGTTGACCTTCGGATTTGACCCAAGGACTCGGTGATCATGGGACTGAGGCTTTCTTGGATTGACCTTCAGATTTGATCCCAGGACTCGGTGATCATGGCACTGAGGCTTTCTGGGATTGACCTTCGGATTATACCCGATGACACGGTGATCATTTGACCGAGGCTTTCGAGAATTGACCATCGGAATCAACCCCAGGACACGGTGATCAGGATACTGAGGCCTTCGGGGATTGTCCTTCGCTGTCGACGCCAGGACACAGTGATCATTGGATTGAGGCTTTCTAGGATTGACCTTCAGATTCGAACCCAATACTCGGTAATAATGGGACTAAGGCTTTCAGGGATTAACCTTCGGATTCATCACCAGTACTCAGTGACCATCGGACTGAGGCTTTTGGGGATGCAATTTCCTTTGGGATCAATAAAGTATCTTGTATGTGCTATGTGTGCTTTGTACTCTGTATGACTGTTGGTACTGCATTTTGTACCTTGACCCCAAAGTATTGCTATTTTGTTTGTATTCATGGTATTTAAGTATGGTTGATTGACAATTAAACTTGAATTGAATTGAATTGAATTGAGTGGACTAAGATAAAATGAAAAATTTGCCTTGCACACTGTTCATACAAATCAAATCATTATGGAGTGTACTTACTAGATATTTCAATGTGCATGCAAAAATACTAATTTGAATCTGAATCTGAAAGGATAAGAAACACTGGGTAATGTACAATTTTGTGTAATGAGTAAACAACTCTGTGATCTTTGCCCTCTGTGAAGAGCCAAATAGGTTTACTGGAGGATGTATGTCCTCCTTGCTTTCTGCTCCCCTTGCTTTCCTGGCTGTTCTTGGGTGAGCTCCCACTCTGCCTTGGGCTGACTGTTTCTTGGGCTCCTCTTCCTGCCACTGCCAATCTTTCCAAAACAAAGCATGAAATGGAAAAATAAACTTGCAAAGGATTGAATGCATACACGACCGAGGCAGTATGCGGAATCTCAATCTCCGACCAACACAGCGGAACTTAAAATTCAAAACAGATTTCAAATTAAATCCATAGCCAGCTGTTAACCCTGTCACACCGGCAGAACAGGGGAGAGTGCTGCCGTCGATGAGCTGTGGAGGACTCAGCTGGAACAGGCCATGTGAATAGGGAAGAGGATGGGGTGGGGGTGGGAATTATTTTGAGGGGGAGGGGTGGAGGTGGGGCAGAGGAGGACGAAGCCTCCAGGCCAGGGGATGGAAAGGGAGTTGGACAAATGAACATGGGGTCAAAGAAGAAAGTGAAGGGGCAAAGCTGGTTCCTCTCACGGTTCTGACCTGAGGCCCTCTATTGGTCGGGATTGAGCATTGATGTTGTGCTGAGCTGTCAAGTCAAGCCAAGTCAAGTCAAGTCACTTTTTATTGCCATTTCGACCATAGCTGCTAGTACAGTACACAGTAAAAATGAGACAACGTTTTTCAGGACCATAGTGCTACATGAAACAATACAAAACCTACACTGAACTACGTAAAACAACACAAAAAACTACACTAGACTACAGTCCTATCCAGGAGTGCACAAAGTGCACAGAACAGTGCAGGCATTACAATAAATAATAAACAAGACAATAGGCACAGTAGAGGGCAGTAGGTTGGTTTCAGTCCAAGATCTCGGTATTGAGGAGTGTGATGGCTTGGGGGGAAGAAACTGTTACATAGTCAGGTCGTGAGAGCCTGAATGCTTTGGTGCCTTTTGCCAGATGGCAGGAGGGAGAAGAGTTTGTATGAGGGGTGCGTGGGGTCCTTCATAATGCTGCTTGCTTTGCGGATGCAGCGTGTGGTGTAAATATCTGTAATGGCGGGGAGAGAGACCCCGATGATCTTCTCAGCTGACCTCACTATCCGCTGCAGGGTCTTGCGATCCGAGATGGTGCAATTTCGAAGCAGGCAGTGATGCAGCTGCTCAGGATGCTCTCAATACAACCTCTGTAGAATATGGGGGGGTGGGAGATAGAATTTTCTCAGCCTTCCAGAAAGCAGAGACGCTGCTGGGCTTTCTTTGCTATGGAGCTGGTGTTGAGGGACCAGGTGAGATTCTCTGCCAGGTGAACACCAAGAAATTTGGTTCTCTTAACAATCTCTACGGAGGAGTCGTTGATGTTCAGTGGAGAGTTGTCGTTCCATGTCCTCCTGAAGTCAACAACCGTCTCTTTTGTTTTGTTCACATTCAGAGACAGCTTGTTGGCTCTGCACCAGTCCATTAGCCGCTGCACCTCCTCTCTGTATGCTGACTCATCTTTCTTGCTGATGAGACCCACCACGGTCGTGTCATCGGCGAACTTGATGATGTGGTTCGAGCTGTGTGTTGCAGCACAGTTGTGGGTCAGCAGAGTGAACAGCAGTGGACTGAGCACACAGCCCTGGGGGGCCCCCATGCTCAGCGTGATGGTGTTGGAGCTGCTGCTTCCGATCCGGACCGACTGAGGTCTCCCAGTCAGGAAGTCTAGGATCCAGTTGCAGAGGGAGGTGTTCAGGCCTAGTAGGCTCAGCTTTCCAATCAGTTTCTGATGAATGATTGTGTTGAATGCTGAATTTAAGTCTATGAACAGCATTCAAACGTACGTGTCTTTTTTGTCCAGGTGGGTTAGGGCCAGGTGGAGGGTGATGGCAATGGCGTCGTCTGTTGAACAAGCCAGCGAGATATGATATGGAGAGAAAGCTGTTACCTCTATAGCAAGCTCCCACTATCCATGCAGCTGATGAACCCAAAGAAACAGCAGAGACTGATATACTTTGGCACCAGTGGTGTCACAGGAGTTGCCAGTCAGCATTGAACTCAATATGGGGCTGCTTTAGGGATTCCAGCTCCCGATTTTTCCTTAGTCTTTATTGTCAAAGAATTAACCATGAGTGGGTATAACCACATAGTTGCAGATGGTTTTTTTACATTTCATGTCAGTGATTTGGATGATGGAATTTATGGCTTTGTTGCAAAGTTTTCAAACAATATGAAGATAGGTGGAGGGGCAGGTAGTTTTGATGAAGTAGAGAGGCTACAGAAGAATTTAGCCAGATTAAGAGAATGGGCTAAAAAATGGCAGATGGAATACAGTATCAGGAAGTGTATGGTCATGTACTTTGGTTGAAGAAATGAAAGGGTTGACTATTTTCTAAATGGAGAAAAAATACAAAAAACTGAGGTGCAAAGGGACCTGGGAGTCCTTGTGCAGGATTCCCTAAAGGTTAATTTGCAGGTTGAGTCTGTGTTGGGGAAGGCAAATGTGATATTAGCATTTGTTTCAAGAGGACTAGAATATAAAAGCAAGGATGTAATATTGAGGTTTTATAAAGCACTGGTGAGGCCTTGCTTGGAGTATTGTGAGCAGTTTTGGGCTCTGTATCTTAGAAAGGATGGACTAAAACTGGAGAGAGTTCAAAGGAGGTTCACAAAAATGATTCTAGGATTGAATGGCTTGTCATATGAAGAACACTTGATGGCTCTGGGCCTGTATTCGCTGGAATTCAGAAGAATGAGGGGTAACCTCATTGAAAGCTATCAAATGGTGAAAGGCCTTGATATAGTGGATGTGAAGAGGATGTTTCCTATGGTGGGAGAGTCTAGGACCAGAGGACATAGCCTCAGAATAGAGGAGTATCCTCTTAGAATGGAGATGAGGAGGAATTTCTTTAGCAAAGAATGGTGAATCTGTGGAATTCTTTGCCGCAGGCAGCTATGGAGGCTAAGCCTTTATGTATATTTAAAGCAGAGTTTGATAGATTCCTCAGGGCATGAAGGGAAACAGAGAGAAGGCAGGAGATTGGGGCTGAGAGGAAAATCAGATCAGCCATGATGAAATTGTGGAGCAGACTCAATAGGCCAACTGGCCTAAATCTGTTCCTTTATCTTATTGTCTTCTGGTTTTCCTTCTCTGAAATGAGCTGCCAACCATGGCTGACGAGCCCCCATCTGCCCAAAGCGGCTGATTTTAAGGTGCCAATAACACACTTGTGCCCCTTCCCGGTCAGTAGAAATGGTTTCACTGGTGTTAGTAGCTAAGCCACACATGAAGACCACTAGTTCTAGATGCTGGAACAGCCACATGTCCCATACTATGTAACAGACACAGAATGCTGGAGGAACTCAGCAGGCCAGGCAGCATCTGTGGAAAAAAATACAGTCGACATTTTAGGTCGCGACCCTTCGGCAGGATTGGAGAAAAAAAGCTGAGGAGTTGATTTAAGAGGTGGGGGGAGGGGAGTGAGAACCACCAGGTGATAGGTGAAACTAAGAGGGCGAGGGTTGAAGTAAAGAGCTGGGACATTGATTGGTGAAAAAGACAGATGGCCATGGAAGAAAGAAAAAGGGGAGAGGAGCACCTGAGGGAGGCAATGGGTGGACAAAGAGATAAGGTGAGAAATGGAAAAGGGGATGGGGAATGGTGAAGGAGAGGGTGGGGGCATTACTAGAAGTTTGGGAAATCGATGTTCATGCCAGCAGGTTGGAGGCTACACTGATGTTTTTCCTCCAGTCTGAGTGTGGCCTCATCACAACAGTGGTGGAGGCCATGGATAGACATTTCGGAATCAGAATGGGATGTGGAATTAAAATGGGTGGCTGCTGGTAGATCCTGCCTTTTCTGGCGGACGGATCGTAGGTGCTTGGCAAAGCAGTCTCCTGATCTACATTGAGTCTTACCGATGTACAGGAGGCCACACTGGGAACACCGGACGCAGTATATGACCCCCCAACAGACTCACAGGTGAACTGTCGCCTCACCTGGAAGGACTGTTCGGGGTTACGCTCTGACCTGCCTTTGGCTTATAATCTGTGATACCCTGACTAATCAAGAACCTATCAACATCCACCTTAATTATACCAAATGACTTGGCCACCCCAGTCATCTGTGGTAATAAATTCCACAGATTCGCCACCCTCTGGATAAAGAAATTCCTCCTCATCTCAGCTTTAAATGAACGTACTTCTATTCTGATGTTGTGCCCTCTGAACCTAGACTTCCCCCACTCTAGGAAACATCTTCTCCACATCTGCTCTGTGTAGGCCTTCCAATATTCAACGCCTCTCCATCCATCTTTTCTAGACCTTAAGACTGTCTCTATGTTGTGACTCTAAAATGCTGACCCTAAATTTAGGCTGTGACCTAATTCAAGGCTCTCTACCTTTCCTCTGCTGTCTACAGTAATTCTGGGCGCACAATATCTAAGATTAGGCTTGATATTCTCCCCAGCTGCCACAGTGAGCCACTCTCAGGTTGGAGGAGCAGCACCTCATATTCTGTATACGTAGTCTCCAGAAAATGCTGACAAATCGTGGCAGGTCAGGCAACATCTGCAGTGAGAGAAACAGTTATGTTTCAGGTCTGGGACATTTCATCAGATGGAGGACCTCCAACCAGAAAGGTTGATGGTTTCACTCTCCCCAGCATCTGCTTGAACTGCTGAGATGAGCCAGTACTTTTCCGTTTGCCAATCTGCAGCTCACGTGATTGGGCTGATTAGTCATCCTGTAATACTTCATAACCTATTATACTTTCTACAGCACCACCTTCGGGAAGATGGGGCTCGTCAGCTGTGGTTTGCAGCTTATCTAGGAGAAGGATAATTCTCCTCAAGCCTCCGCTGCCTTGTGGCTTTACCCAATCATGGGGAGTAAACTCCGAAGGAGTCTCAAAAGCAATCCTATGTTGAGTTCAATGTTGACTGTCAGCTCCTGCGATGGTGTTGATGCCAAACTGTATCAGTCTCTGCCATTGCTTTGGGTTCATCAGATGCGTGGAGAGGGAGAGCTTGCTGCATGGGCAATAGCTTGCTCTCTGTATTGTACGGCCCTGGCTTGTATGTCTTGAAAACTAGGACACAACATCCAGTCCTTACATAGGGTCTCAGCCTGAAACATCGATTGTTCTTTTTTCCATAGGCGCTGCCTGGCCTGCTGAGTTCCTCCAGCATTTTGTGTATGTCGCTCAGATTTCCAGCATCTGCAGATTTTCTCTTGTTTGTGACACAATATCCATGGTTGACTGACCAACAGAGGCCTTACAACACAACCTATTTCGGTATCATCCCAAAAGTTACTAACTGTGCCTTGTACATTCACTTTCATATCTCTCTCATAACACAGCAAATTGAAATTTCAATTCCAGCTTGGTATTTTTAACATCTTTAACATTTTTAAGGTCCTTTAACATCTGTCGGATGATGCTGAGGATGTTCTACGAGTCTGTAGTGGCCAGTGCTATCATATTTGCTGTTGTGTGCTGGGGCAGCAGGCTGAGGGTAGCAGACACCAACAGAATCAACAAACTCATTCGTAAGGTTGTGGGGATGGAACTGGACCCTCTCACGGTGGTGTCTGAAAAGAGGACGCTGTCCAAGTTGCATGCCATCTTGGACAATGTCTCCCATCCACTACATAATGTACTGGGTGGGCACAGGAGTACATTCAGCCAAAGACTCATTCCACCGAGATGCAACACAGAGCGTCACAGGAAGTCATTCCTGCCTGTGGCCATCAAGTTTTACAACTCCTCCCTGTCCTCGAGCCTGGTGGTACGGGCTTTCAGGAATTTGTATCTTCTGCCTGATGGGAGAGGGGAAAAGAGAGAATGTCTGGGGTGGGTGTTGATGACAGTCCATGGAGGAAAGGCTGGTATTCATGAACTGTTTTCACAATTCTCTGCCATTTCTTGCAGTCAGATGACTTATGCTCACAGTCTTTTCTTTATTAGACTTTGTGTGGGGGGGGGTGGTGGTTATTATTTTTCTCAGATTTTCTGAAACGTTTTGTAGATTTGGAAGATGGGTCTGCCCAGGTGATAGAATAGGACAAAGGCAGGCTGAGAGAGCTGCTCAGTCTGTTCAGAACATTCTCTCCAACGTTCCATGAACACAGATTCAGTAATGGACTCCCTATGAACATGCAAAGACCCTTTCACATACCCGATTGAGGAACAGGAGGTGGGGGTGATGCAAACCTTCACCAATGGGAGAATGTAGGAAAAGACAATCTCGAAATCAGACCTAAGCTATATGGAACATGAAGGCAGTTCATAAATAGTAGCACACTGATTGACTATCCTGCAGCCTGGACAACTGATACGGACAGCAGCGGTTCAAATCCTTTGTTTAGTAACTGGAAAACAAGGAATTAAGTAAATCTGGCATTGAAAATATTCAGCAACTGTATTGGTGACTGTGGACAGAAATACTGGATTGTTGTTTAAGAAACAAAACGTGGCACATTGCTATCCTTTGGAGAAATCTGCTGCCGTTTTTCGGTTTGTCCTGCATCTTACCCAGTAGAGCAGCAAGTTCAGAAACATAATCTGATTGGCTTGATAAATCTTTAAAATCAAGCCCAGAACCATGGGCTTTAGGGCGAGAAAAATTGAATGAGTTCAAGTAGAGCGTTAGGGCACAGAGTGTGGTTGGATTGTGGGACCCCCTCTGAGCAGATACAGAGAATATTGATGTGTTTGATTGAGTTCTATATTAAGTCTATTTGTCTTTGCTACAAAGTATTGAACATTGGCACATTGGCCTTCATCAATCAAAGCACTGAGTGCAGGAGATGGGATGTTATGTTGTAATTGTATGTCTATGGTGAGAACTAATTTGGAGTATAGTGTGCAGCTTTGATCACCTACATAAAAGGAAAGATGTAAATATAATTGAAGAAGTACAGAGAAAATTTACAAGGATGTCACCAGGTCTGGAGGACTTGAGTTATAAGAAAAGAATCAATAGGTTAGGACTGTATTCCTTTGGAACATAGAAGATTGAGAGGAGATTTGATAAAAGTATACAGAATTATGAAGGACTTAGATAGGGTCAGTGCAATCTGGCTTTTTCCACTGAGGCTGGGTGGGACTACAACCAGAGGTCATGGGTTAAGGGTGAAAGGTGAAGTGCTTAAAGAGAACATGAGGGGGAACTTCTTCACTCAGAAAGTCATGAGAGTGTGGAACAAGCAGCCAGCACAAGTGTACGCGAGCTCAATTTCAACATTTAAGTGAAGTTTGGATAGGTACATTAAGGGTAGGGATATGGAATGCTATGGTCCTGGAGCAGAGCAAAGGCAGTTTAAATGGTTCAGCATCAACCAGATGGGCCGAAGGATCTGTTTCTGCGCTGTACTTTTCTATGACTCTATGACTCCACCTACAATGTGATCTTGGATGAGCTGAGCATCATGGAGAAGAAGATGAGCAACATCTACATTCAATACCCTGTAACTAATAAAGTGGCCACTGAGTGTATGTTCATGGTCTTCTACTGCATAGCCCATCCACTTCAAGGTTCAACCTGAAGTGATGTTTTTCTGCACACCGCTGTTGTAACATGTGGTTATTTGAGATACTGTCACAGTCCTATCATAGTCATAGGGAAGTACAGAACAGAAACAAGCCCTTTGGCCCATCTAGTTCATGCCAAAACCATTTAACCTGCCTACTCTCATTGACCTGCACTGGAGGCATAGCTCTCCATGCCCTTTCTATCCATGTACCTGTCCTAACTTCTCATGAACATTGAAATCAGGCTCCTATGCACCACTTGTGCTGGCATTCCACACTCTTAATGACCCTCCGAGTGAAGACATTTCCCTCACGTTTCCCTTAAACTTTTCACCTTTCACCCATAACCCATGACCTCTGTTTATAGACCCACCCAACCTCTGTGGAAAAAGCCTGCTTGCATCTACCGTATCTATACCGTTCATAATTTTGTATATCTCTAGTAAATCTCCTCGCAGCTTAAACCAGTCTGGTCATTCTCTAACCTTTCCCAGTAACAAGGTGTTTTGGCCCATAGAACTGCCACTCACTGTATGTTTTCTCGCACCATTTTCTATAAACTCTAGAGACAGAAAATCCCAGGAGATCAACAGTTTCTGAGATACTCAAGCCACCCCGTCTGGCACCAACAATCGTTCCACAGTCAAAGTCACTTTGATCAGACTTCATACCCATTCTGATGGTTGCTCTGAACAACAACTGAACCTCTTGACCACATCTGCACGCTTTTATGTATTGAGTTGCTGCCTCATGATTGGCTGATTAGATATTTGTATTAACGAGCTGGTGTACCTTATAAAGTGGCCACTAAGTGTACTTCTGCTGGAATCTCGGCAGAAACCATTTACCCAGTCACTTCTCGTCTGAGGTAGGAAGGTGTGTGCAAATGGACCCCTCTGGAGTACACAGGGACTTGAGAAGCAAGTTGATTACCCATAAATACAGCCAAACAAAACAGTGTTACTCCAGCGCCAAGATGCAAAACACAGTACTGACAGTCATACACAGCAAAAGGCACATAAAACATATATAAGATAGCAAACACATATAAGATACCAGTAAAGTATTACTATACGAAAAATATAGTCCAAGTTCCTAAGTCCATGAATGTTGCAGAAATCTGCAGTCGACCACAGCACAGCTTGTCTTCTGCTCAGCGAACACTGGAGGGCAGCACCAGCACCATCAAGGATGCCGCACCATGCAGCCTCCAGAACCGACTCCAATGCCGCCCTCCTAGAAGGTTGAAAACAGGCAACTCTGTGGCTTGAGGCCTAATCTTTGCTACGACTGAAGGAGTTAGTGCTGGCAGGTGTCTGACAGAATCTGCCTAACCTGCTGAGTTTCACTAGCTCCTCTCTCCTGCTCTCTGTAAGCCTGGTCTCATCCCTCCACAGTCTGCCTCAACACCTCAACCCTCCTGTCCCGTGCTCCATCTCCCCCTTTCAGATTCAGATTCATTTATCACATGTACACCAAAGCATTCAGTGAAATATGCCGTTTGTATTAACAATCAAAGGGCCCACAAGGGTTGTCGCATATCCTAGCACCAACTTAGTAAGCCTACCATGTTGTGCAATCACTCGAGTCGAGTATGATGTTCTCTCAAGGGGCTGTTCCCTTAATGGAGAATGCCTGTGCGTGACTTTTTTTTAATGTGGGAAGACACCACACAGTCCTTGACAGATCAGTGTCAGGGTGCTGTGGCATGGAGTGCAAGATGACTGTGGACCCTGCACTGCTGTAGCCCTTCCTCCATCTTCACTGCCATTGTGATGTTTCATCATCTTTTTCCAGCTCCACTGATGAGGTCTTGGTTAGATTGCTCATTGTCTGGAACATCCCCCTTGACCCTACCGCCATAGGTGACCGCTGTGTATTTAATATTTCAGTAATATTTGAGTAATCAGAATCAGGTTTAATAACACCAGCATATGTCATGAAATTTGTTAACAGTGGCAGCAGTACAATGCAATACCTGATAATATGGAAAAAAGATAAGTAAATCCATCACAGTCATAATATATATGTATATTAAATTGTTAAATTAAAAATAGTCCAAAGACAGAAATAATAAAAGTGAGGTAGTGTTCATGAGTTCAATGTCAATTTAGGAATTGGATGGCAGAGGGGAATAAGCTGTTCCTGAATCATTGAGTGTGTGCCTTCAGACTTCTGCACCTCCTTCCTGATGGTAACAAAGAGAAGTGGGCATGCCCTGGGTGATGGGGGTCCTTAATGATGGATGCCGCCTTTCTGAGGCACCGCCCTTTGAAGATGGCTTTGATACTGTGGAGGCTGGTACCCAAGAAGGAGCTGACTGCTTTTATAATTTTCTGTAGCTTCTTTTGATCCTGTGCAGTAGCACCACGCCCCCTGCCCCCATACCAGATGGTGATGCAGCCTGTCAGAATGCTGTCCATGGTATATCTGTAGAAGTTTTCGAGTGTTTCAGGTGACAAACTAAATCTCCGTAAACCCCTAATGAAATATAGCTGCTGTCTTCCCTTCTTTATAACTGCATCGATATATTGGGACCAGATTAGATCCTCAGAGATCTTGATACCCAGGAACTTGAAAATGCTCACTCTCTCCACTTCTGACCCCTCTATGAGGAGTGGTTCCTGATCCCTCATCTTACGCTTTCTGAAGTCCACAATCAGCTCTTTGGTCTTAATGACACCATTCAACTAACTGGTATATCTTGCTCCAGTACACACTTCCGTCACCATCTGAAATTTTGCCAACAATGGTTGTATCATCAGCAAATTTATAGATGGTATTTGAGCTATGCCTAGCCACACAGTCAGGGGTATAGAGAGAGTAGAGCGGTGGGCTAAGCACACACCCCTGAGGTTCACCAGTGTTGATTGTCAGCAAGGAGGAGATATTATTTCCAATCCAAACAGATAGTGGTCTTCTGATTAGGAAGTTGAGGACCCAATTACAGGGAGAGGTACAGAGGCCCAGGTTCTGCAGTTTATCAATCAGGACTGTAGGAATGATGGTGTTAAATGCTGATGGTGTCAACATACAGCATCCTGACATATTGTAGGTGTTTATATTGTCCAGATATGTGAAGAGCCATTGAGATTGTATCTACCATAGACCTACTATGGTGATAGACAAATTGCTGTGGGTCCAGGTCCTTGCCGAGGCAGGTGTTGATTCTGGCCATGACCACCTACTCAAAGCATTTCAGTACTGTATATATATTGCTGGATTAACCATTCTTGTTTTTTAAAATAATTGGTTATATGTATAAATATGTGAATTGTATACTTCATCACACTACTGCGTGTAACATGCAGACCTGGCTTAAAGTAAACATGAAGTTAGACTTACATTTTGGACTCTTGTGTTTTCCTTTGAATTAGTTTAATGTTTTGCAATTACAGTAGCAATGAGGTATTTTTAAAACAAACCCAAGGCAGTTAACGACCTGTTAAAGTGCAATAAGACGTTCAATTTTTTTAAAAAGCGCAGTGAGGAATGGTGAGTGAAAATACACAGCTCAGCACGTGCAGAAACTATCAAATTAAAAAAGGAAGTAAATGGAAGAATTCACAGATTCATAAAGAGTGAATTCACAGTGATAATAATTTTTAAAAAAGCATAAATGGCTGGCTACATTGGAAAGATTGATGCATTCGATTGCTCAATGGGTAACTGGTTCATGTATACTAAACTAATTCAACAGTATTTTGAAGCAAATGAAATAACCAATCAGAAACAAGTACCAATTTTTGCTGAGTGCTTTGGGTTTAAAGAAGTACAGTTTGCTTCAAAGCTTAACTGTTGCAACCAACCAGCAGAAATGAGCTTTGCTGATATTATGAAAGTAATGTAGGAACATTTAGAACCAAAGCCATTGTTGATTGCAGAGCATGTTAGGTTTCATAAGTGGAATCAAAAGGAAGGAGAGTCCATTTCAGCATTCGTGGCTGAATAGAAGGGATTGTCCGAGTATTGTCAGTCTGATAATGGGCTTAGTGATGCACTGAGAGATCGTTTAGTTTATGGAATCTTACAGGAAAGCATTCAAAAGTGGCTCCTAACTAAAGCACAACTTACTTTTAAAAGAGCAGTTGAAATCACTGTATCAATAGAAACAGTAGACAGAGGCATAATTGAGTTGTAGTCAAAAATGAAAGTGAGTGTGAACAAAATTGTAACATCTAAACAGAAACTTGGTTGGTTGAATAAATTGTATTATCATTGTGGCATGGGCTCACATACACCACACCAATGCAGGTTTGAAGGCAAAACTTGCATAAAATGCAACAAAGCAGGACACATACAAAGAGCGCGTCAGACAGACAAAAATAAGTGGACTTCACAGAGAAGAGAGAAAGTTCAAAGCTCAAATTGCAGTTTCAAAAAGAGCACTAATCTGCATGCTGCTGATGAAAAATCTGATAACAATGAGAGTGACACAGGACTGGCTACCCTTGAGATTTACAATGAGAAAACTAACAACAGACAAGTAATATGGCTTCTATCAGAAGTGGATGACAAATTAATTAAAATAGAATTGAACACTGTTTCAGTCTTTCTGGAAAATGAATTTGAATGGCATTTCAAAGATCCTGATATCCAGCTAAGATCCTACAGGTATACTGGAGAAAAGAAAATTTCTACAGGAATGAAATTTGTATCACTGAAGGACAGCAATCAATCAGTTACATTAGGACTGTATGTGGTAAAAACCGGAGGACAAGCATTGTGGGGATGTGATTGGTTGAGACATATACACCTAAATGGAGATCCATGCACAATTTGCATGCCACGTCCCCTACAATGAAGCCATCTGAAAGGTATGCCACAGCAGTGTTCAAAAACTCAAACATAGCGGGGTTAAATAGTGTTAATTGAAAACACTGCTTCCAAGTTATGCGAAGCTCATTCAGTTCTTTCTACCAATCATGATAAAGTAGCCAGTGAGCTAGAGCACATGGAAGCTGAAGGAATTCTTTCCAAGGTTGAGTGGAGCCCATGGGCAATGACAATGGTTCCAATAGCCAAGAGGAATGGGTCTATCGGGATCTGTTGTGATTTTAGGGTCAACCCATTACTGCAGGTAGATCAATACTTTCTGCCTGGGATAGAGGATGTCTTTGCAAACTTTTTGGGACGGAAGCACTCAGCAAAGTGGACTTAGCTGAGACCTACCTTCAGATGGAGATGGAAAAAGAGTCTAAAATGTTTCTCAAAGGGCTTTATTGCAATGAAGTTAGACTCACATTTCAGACCCTCATGTCTTCCTTTGAATTAATTTAATATTTTGAAGCTACAAAACATAACAGTGATCCTACCAGGACCTAAAGCTCCAGGAGGCGTCACTCTCAGGATCTCAGAAACTGAATCAGAATCTGGTTTAATATCATTGACATATGTTGTTTGTTGTTCTGCTGCAGCAGTACATTGCAATGTATAACAATAAACACTAAAAATTACAATATAAATATTGACAGTGATGATTATGTGATAGAACTCAGCCTGCAGTTAGAGAGTGAGAAGATAAAGTCAGATGTATCAATATCGCAGTGAAGTAAAGGGAATTACAGAGGTGTGAGAGAGGACCTGGCCACAGTTTGATGAGGCCAGTTTAGAGTATTGTGTGCAGTTTTGGTCACCAACTTACAGGAAAGAAGTAAATACGGTTGAAAAAGTACAGAGAAAATTTACAAGGATGTTGCCTTGTCTAGAGGACTTGAGTTATAAGGAAAGTTTTGTATAGGTTAGGAATTTATTCCTTAGAATGTAGAAGATTGAGGGGAGATTTGATAGAGGTATACAAAGATATGAGGGGTATAGATAGGGTAAGTGCAAGCAGGCTTTTTCCATTGAGGTCATGGGTTAGGAGCGAAAGGTGAAAAGCTTAAGGGGAACATGAAGGGAAACTTCTTCACTCAGAGGGTGATGTGAGTGTGGATCAAGCTGCCAGTGGGAGTGGTGCATGCAAACTCAATTTCAATGCTTAAGAGAAACTGAGCAGTTTTGGGCCCCTTACCCAAGAAATAATGTTCTGTCATTAGAGACAGTCTAGAGAAGATTCTTCTCTATGACTCTTGATTGGACAATCCTTTCAGCCTGGGAATTAACTATTATGTGTCTTCTGAGCAGCCTCTAGTGCCAGTATATCCTTTAGTAAAGGGAGTAAAACTGCACAGTCCTCCAGGTTATTGGATTAGATTAGATTAAATTAAATTAAATTAGATTAGATTAGCTTTGATTCAGTTCAATTTTAAATTTGATTAGGTTTATAGATAGGATAAATGCAAGCAGGCTTTTTCCATTGAGGCTGAATGAGACTAGAACTAGAGGTCATGGGTTAAGGGTGAAAGGTGAAATGTTTAAGGGGAACATGAGGAGGAACTTCATCGCTCAGAAGATGGTGAGAGTGTGGAACGAGCTTCCGGCATAAGTGGATGATGCGGGCTTGATTTCAACATTAAAAAGAAATTTGGATGGGTACATGAGTGGAAGGCATTTGGAGGGCTGTGGTCCACGTGCAGCTCAATGGGATTAGGCAGATTAATGGTTCAGCATGTATTAGATTTGCTGAAGGGCCTGTTTCTGCAGTGTAGTCTTCTATGACTCTGTACTCTAAGGTAGACGGTACCAGTCTTTCCCCAGGGTAGAAGCATCCAAAAGGTGTGAACTAAGGCAAAGGGCAGAAAATTTAATAGGATTCTTCAGGGGCAACTGTACCATGCAGGGTGTGATGGAATGAGCAGCCAAAAGAAGAGCACAGAGGGTCAGAAAGAAGCTTTTCAAACTGAATTACCTGCAGTCCATTTCCCTGACTGATTTCCCTGAGTTGCTCCAGTGCTTTGTGTGTGGGTTCACATTTTGTGCCGAGACTGTTTACTCCTTCCCATAGATGCTGCCTGGTTTTTTGAGATACTCCAACATATTGCGTGTGTTCCCTGAGTGTCCTGTCATGTCCTATAGAGAATGATTCCAGGAATGAAAGGCTTAATATTTGAGGAGCATTTGATTTCTCTGGATCTGTAGTTGCTGGAGTTCAGAAGAATGAGGGGGAATCTCATTGAAATCTCTCAAATATCGAAAGCCTAGATAGAATGGACATGGAGTGGATGTTTCCAATAATGGAAGCATCTAGGACCAGAAGGCACAGCCTCAAAATACAAGGACGTCCCTTTAGAACAGAGATAAGGTGGAATTTTGTTAGCCAGAGGGTAGTAAATTTTGGAATTAATTGGCACAGACGGCTGTGGAGGCCAAGCCATTGGGTATACTTAAACCAGAAGATAATAGGTTCTTGATTAGTCAGGGCATCAAAGGTTACAGGAAGAAGGCAGAGTGGGATTGAGAGGGAAAATAAATCAGCTATGATGGAATGGCTAGACTTGATAGGCCGAATGGCTTAATCCTGCTCCTATGTCTTATGGTCTTTTCAAGATGGATCTACACATCCCAAGTGGGAAGAAGACTAATTCCCTATTAATTGGTGAACAAAATATTCACAGGCAGAAGGAAAACCAAAGAAAATCTCAGAATTGCTCCATAAAGTTATGACACCCTATTTTAGGAAGGATGTCAAGGCTTTGGATAGGATGCAGAGGAGGTTTACCAGGATGTTGTCTGGATTAGAGGTCAACAAGAGGTTGTACAAACTTGGGTTGTTTTCTCTGGAGTGTTGGAGGCTGAGGGGAGATCTGATTTAGTTTTATAAGGTTATGAGAGACATAGATAGAGTAGCCAGACCGTATCTTTTTCCCAGAGTTGAAATGTCTAATACCAGAGGGCATGCATTTAAATTGAGGGGGGTGAATTCAAAGGAGATATGAGGGCAAAGTTTTCTATTCAGAGCGGTGGGTGTCTGGAATGCACTGCCTAGGGCAGTGTGGGAAGAAGAACTTAGTTTAGTTAGCTGTTTAATTAAGAATTCAATTGGTTTGGCATAGTATTATGGGCTGGCGGGCTTGTTCTTGTGCAGTGCTGTTCTATGTTCTAAATTACTGGGGCTTCGGATGCGAAGGGGAAGGAAGACTGGAAGCGATGCCTTCGACAGCCACATAAATCTCGGTTCGGTTAGGGAAGGTGTTCCATTAAAATCGAGCAGCATTTGAGGAAAACTTTAACCATCTGTCTGGAGGCACATTAAACACAAGGGAGGAGCAGCAGACGCAAGCTGTTCGCCCTTGTTGGACCTGGTGGGCGTGAATCTGACACCCATGTTGATCAAACCTGGTTTGGTTCCCCTAACGCAACGGGACCTCTGGCTTCTGACCAGAGACTGAGAAGTTAATAACTTGCACTGGTACTGTGCTAGTTAACCTGACTGCCCTCTGGTGAGTATTCAGCCAAGACGCCAGCTGCCTCTTCAGGCTGACTTTCATTATAACCATCGATGCTGTTAATCACATCTCTTTATGCGGCTAAACAGGAGGCGGCCTCGGGAATTTGGGAGTTGAGGAGGTCTTTTAAGTCTGTTTGAACATTCTGCTGTGGGTGAGCTCATTGTTGGTCTGCCCTCTGATTCCCCATTTCCCCATGGTTACCAGCAGTCTTAGCAACAGTTTCAAAGAGAGTTTCAAACCCTGCCGCCCACCCTTTGTGTGAACAGGTGTTTCTGAAATTCAGTCCTGATAATCTGACTTCAACTGCAAACCCTGCAACTCTGTTCCATTTGGATCTTTAATAATCATGCTTTTCTGTTAGTATGTCATATTCTTTACGCACAGAGTGGTGAGTGTGTCGATATCTTACCAGGGTGGTGGAAGAGGCAGTTACATTAGGGGCATTTAAGAGACTCTCAGATGGGCGCGTGGATGATAGAAAACTGGAGAGTTATGTAGGAGGGAAGGGTTATATTGATCATAGGGAGGATTAAAATGTCGGCACAACATTGTGGGCCGAAGGGACTGTACTGTGCAGTATTGTTCTATGTTCTATGTTCCCACCAGTAATATTTTCCAACCACTCCACTGTAATATATGGATCTATTTCTTTTAGAGCATTGACCTCCCCTCTCCTTCCCCTTAGCTCTATATATTGATCTGTTGTCTGTGCATGCGCTGTTGTCTACGCATGCGAATTGTCCTTTCTCCCTCTCGCTACAATGTGAATACACCAGTTAGTCATCTCCTGCATGTGTGTTTTTAAATAATATGTAGTTGTGCACAGACACCAACAAATTGGCAATGAGTATGAACCTGAATGTCAGAAAATACCACAAACTGCACCGACAGTTATGGGACAAAACAGTGAGAGTTAAACAGCAAGGGAAAGCCACCACAGACAGTAACAAAGGAATGTGTGAGCAACAGTGAAAGACCTGCTGAATTTAAAGTGAAAGTAATGTGGTGATGGCTTCAGTCAGGAAAGTTGATGAATTTGATAGCGCTAATGAAGGCTGGGAGTTATGTATCAAGAAGTTTGAATATATTGTAACACAGTCAATGTGGAGGAACAAAAGAATGCCTCTAAACTTCTGAGCTTAATGGGCCCAAAAATGTACAGTCTCTTACACAACTTAGTAACCCCTGCAAAGCCAACAAGCAAGACATTTGATGAAATTGTTAGTTTTACAAAATCACTGATAATAGCTGAGAGATTTAGGTTTTACAAAAGTAGCTAGTCAAAAGATGAAAGCCTTTCTGAATACATTACAGAACTGTGCAAGATTTCCCAGTACTGTAACTTTAGAGGTGGACTTTCCGATGTATTAAGGGACAGGCTTGTCTGTGCCATACATAGCCAAAGCACTCAAATGAAGCTACTGGCAGAAAGAGACCTAACCTTAAAATGGGCATTGGCTATTGCAATATTGTTAGAGACTGCAGCAAAGGATGCAGGAGAACTACAGAAAAGGTTGGAATGTGAAATCAATAAAATGTCCACGAATGGTGCAAAAAGCCAAAAATGTTAACGATGTGGCAAATCCTCCCATGATACAAATGACTGTTGGTTCAAAGAAAAAGTCTGCAGAAAGTGTCACAGTTAAGGTTACATGGAGAGAGTGTGCAAAGCAGACAGAAAGCATAACCAAAGTGAAAAGACTCAAACACAAAACTAAGCAAGTGCATAAAGCTACTGAATGTGAAACAGGATCAGACAACATAGAGTCTGAAAAAGGTAAACTGTCATGCCCAGAATTGCATAGTATAAATGAAAAAGATTCAAAAATCTTTGGATCACAATAGATGTGTCTGGTGTAAAACTGAAAATGGAGCTGGACACAGGGTCAGCTTTCTCCATAATTCCAGAGGCTGACTACAACAGACCATTTTCTAAGATACTATTAGAGAAGACCTCAGTGATGCTAAAGAATTACACAGGAGAAAAAGTGTCTCCCAAAGGCAAACCGAAAGTAAGTGTGACATATCTAGGCCAAACACAACAGATAGGGCTTTTTGCATTTAAAAGTGGAAAACCCAGCACTTTTTGGACATGAGTGGTTGAGGAAAATCCAACTAGACTGCTACTCAATCAAAGCTCTCAATGTGACATCAACAGGCAACGGTAGCCCAAATGGTAGCGCTAACCAAAGACTGTCACAGCTGCTTAATGCTAATGAAAGGTGTTTGAAAAGAGGATTGATAAACTCAAAGGCATGAAGGCCAGAATTAAACTGGATGAAACAGCAACACCAAGATTCTATGAATCACGTCCAGTGCCGTACACACAATGTCCTCAAATGGATGCTGAACTGCAGAGCTTGGAGGCATCTGGCATTCTCTCCAAAGTTGAGGGGAGCAATTAAGCCACGCCCATTGCCCCAGTGATCAAGAAAGGGAAGGCCAGAGACTTTCGTATATGTGTGGTTTTTAAGGTGTGCATCAACTCAGTGCTGCATACTGCCCTGCCACAAATAGAAGACATTTTTGCATCTTTGGCAGGTGGGGCATAGTTGTCACAAGCTAATCTGCACATGGAGATTGAGGAGTCAAGCAGGAAGTTCCTCACAATCAACACTCACAAGGGACTGTTCCAGTATAATCATCTCGCCTTTGTTGTCTTGGACCAGGTGCTCAAAGATATACCAGGAACACAATGTTACCTTGACGATATCATCGTGACTGGAAAAAATGATGAAGAGCACCTCCAGAACCTTGGTAAAGTGCTTACCAGGCTGAGTGAGTATGGTCTGTGTGCAAAGAGAGAGAAATGTGAGTTTTTCAAGAATGGAATCTCATACTGCGGACATGTCATTGACAAACAGGGCTTACATAAATCACAGGAGAAGACTGAATCAGTGCTATAGGCACCTAAACCGGAAAATGTGTCACAACTCAGATCATACTTAGGCCTTGTAAACTATTACCACCAGTTTCTCCCAACATTGCTACAGTGCTGCATCCATTGAACGCTCTGTTACAGACAGGAGCAAAGTGGGAATGGTCAGAAAGATGTGAAAGACCATTCAAGGATACAATAGAGATTAGTAACATCCAATGTACTGCTCACCCAATATGACCCATTCCTGCCCATCAGACTGGCACGCGATGCTTCCCCTTATGGTATTGGTGCCATTTTGTCACACATTATGAAAGATGGATCTGAACCTCCAATTGCATTTGCTTCAAGATCACTGATGAGCGCAGAAAGCGACTACGCACAGATCAACTGAGGGGCCCTTAGTCTAGTATAGGGAATAAAGAAGTTCAACCACTACCTCTACAAGTTAAAAATTTACACTATTGACAGATCACCAGGCCCTTGGGTCTATTTTCAATCCCAGGAAGGGAATTCCAGTGATGACTGCTACCCGATCACAACATTGGGATGGGAGATGAGGCTGAGTACAGGGCTACGGTAGGAAACTTTGTCACATGGTGTGAGCAGAATTATCTGCAGCTTAATGTGAAAAAGACTAAGGAGCTGGTGGTGGACCTGAGGAGAGCTAAGGTACCGGTGACCCCTGTTTCCATCCAGGGGGTCAGTGTGGACATGGTGGAGGATTACAAATACCTGGGGATACGAATTGACAATAATCTGGACTGGTCAAAGAACGCTGAGGCTGTCTACAAGAAGGGTCAGAGCTGTTTCTATTTCCTGAGGAGACTGAGGTCCTTTAACATCTGCCGGACGATGCTGAGGATGTTCTTTGAGTCTGTGGTGGCCAGTGCTACCATGTTTGCTGTTGTGTGCTGGGGCAGCAGGCTGAGGGTAGCAGACACCAGCAGAATCAACAAACTCATTCGTAAGGCCAGTGATGTTGTGAGGATGGACCTGGACTCTCTCACGGTGGTGTCTGAAAAGAGGATGCTGTCTAAGTTGCATGCCATCTTGGACAATGTCTCCCATCCACTACATAATGTACTGGGTGGGCACAGGAGTACATTCAACCAGAGACTCATTCTACCGAGATGCAGCACAGAGCGTCATAGGAAGTCATTCCTGCCTGTGGCCATCAAACTTTACGACTCCTCCCTTGGAGGGTCAGACACCCTGAGCCAATAGGCTAGTCCTGGACTTATTTCATAATTTACATATTACTATTTAACTATTTATGGTTCTATTACTATTTATTATTTATGGTGCAACTGTAACAAAAATCAATTTCCCCTGGGATCAATAAAGTATGACTATGACTATGACTATTCATAGGAGTGCACTTTTATGACAGAGAGTTCAAGGGTACCAAACAACCCAGCAACACTGATGGTTTGTCATGTCTTCCACTATTGGCAACTGAAGAAGAAAAGTCTTCATACTATGACCCAGTAGAAGTGCTCCACACCTCGTTGCTGGATCAGTGCCGGTAACAAATCCCGAAATACAAAGGGAAACAAGGAATGACGGAACATTGTCAAAAGTCTATAATACCACCATGCAAGGATGGCCAGCTCATGGTAACCCTATGTTTCCAGAGTTCTCAGTGAGACGATTGCTGGTAAAAATCTGCACAGAGGATACTTGGGTACAGTCAAGATGAAGGGGCTCACCGGGAGATACGTGGTGGCCAGGAACAGATAAACAGATTGAAGACTTGGCCAAAAGCTGTTCAGGAAGCCAAAAAGTTCAAAATGCACCCCCAAAGGCACCATTACACCCTTGGGAGTGGCCATCTTCACAATGGCAAAGAGTACATATTGACTTTGCTGGGCTGTTCATGGACTCCATGTTTCTGATTGCTGTGGATTCAGACTGTCCATGAAGAAGAATGGCATCAGACATTTCAAGTCACCACCCAGCAATGAATGGGTAAGCTGAAAGGTTTATCCAGGCTTTCAAGGGATCCATTAAAGCTATAGACAATGAGGATATTTCTCTTCAGCACAAGATGGACAACTTCCTTTTAGTGTATCGGAACTCTGTTCATGCAATGACAAATCAAACACCTGAAATGCTGTTCATAAGCAGGAATCTGAGATCTCGCGTAGACCTCCTGAAACCAAATCTACGGAGGGAAGTGCAGAATAAACAGTTCAGCCAGTTGCCAAGTGAAGCAGCAAGGAGCTTCGAGATTGGACAGGAAATCTTAGCGCATGATTACTGAAAAATCAAGAGGACAGCCGGTAGGATAGCTACAAGAACTGGACCACTGATGTACACAATGGATGTTTGAGATCGGACATGGAGACGTCATGTGGACCAGATGCTGGATGCTCAACCGAAGAACATACCCGAGTCATTTGCATCCAACAAGACGGACACATTGCAGTCACCGGACTTACTTCTCAGGGATGATGTCACTGTCACCGGAAACCAAAGGTGTTGTCCTAGATAAGACACCTGCCAAACTTGCTGCCACTCCACAGGTCCAGAGGCACTATCCTGAAAAAAACAGAGCTCCACCCAAAAGACTGAACCTCTAGAACTGTGAAGTTAGTTACGAGCTGGTAGTGTGAAAGCATGTTTATTTGGAATATGGGTCTAGGAAAGGGAAATTGAATATTTTGTATATATATTGTTTATGTTGCATTAATCTGAAGTGGGAGCAAGTGTAATGTATGGATCTACTTCTTTGAGAGCAATTACCCCCACCCCTAGCAGTACATATTGATCTGTTTTCTGCACATGCACATTGTTTTCTCTCTCTCTCGATGCAATATGAACACATCACCTTTGTGTTTGCGTTTATTTAATCAATCTGTAGTTGTGCACAGACACAACATGCATCATGTTTGATATCGAGAAAACCTTGATCCAAGCACTAAGTTACATTCAAATCTATGTTTGTGTGCCCTTGGATTTGAGATCTGCCTGTGGACAATGAACCGTCGGGAACATAAGAAACGAGAGCAAAGACTCAGCCATACAGACCCGAGTAGCTAGTCACAGAGTTAGACAGCATGAAAACAAAGCCTTCAGCCAAGTGTCTCTGTGCTGAACAAGTTGCCTAAGTAAGAACATAGAACAGTACAGCACAGTCCAAGCCATTTGGCCCACCATGATCTGCTCTCAGATTAACTTAACCTTCCCCTCCCACATAACGCTCCATCTTTCTTTCATCCATTCAAGATTCAAGATTGCTTAATGTCATTTCCAATACACAAGTGTAAAGGAGAATGAAATAATTGTTACTACAGATCTGATGCAGCACAAAAAAAAACACAAGATAAAAAGCACAATAATAAAAAAAACAATAAATATAAATAACTAAAATAGCTTATATACACAGATTGAATGTATGTCCATAAAGTGACGGTAGATACAGGAGAGTCTGTACATAAAGTGACTGACAGGAAATGATAAAGTAGTGGTGGTTGGGGGTGTGGAGGGGGGGGGTTAGTGGATGGAGGTATTGATCAGCCTCACTGCTTGGGGAAAGTAACTGTTTTTGAATCTGGTGGTCCTGGTGCAGATGCTGTGTAGCCTCCTCTCTGACTACCTATTGTGGAGCCCACCACAGTGCAGTTTCCATCCCACGCAGTGATCCAGCTTGTTAGGATGCTCTGTTAACCTGTCTCTGACAGTCTCCCTTATACTTTACTCCAATCGATTCTGCCACAGCCTCTCGATCTTTCTCCAATCTCTCTCTCTCTCTCTCTCTCTTTCTCTCTAAACCTTTCACCTCCCTTCTTGCTCCCATTTTCTTCATTCTATATGGACATTCCTTAGGGCACATTTAGAATACTAAGTACAGTTTTGATCACTGCAGTACAGGGAGAATGTAGAGAGGAGGAACACAGAGCATAGAACATAGAACGGTACTACACAGTGCAGGCCCTTCTGTCCACAGTATTGTGCTGACTCTTTAATCTACTCCAATATCAATCTAACCCTTTTTTCCCACATCACCTTCCAATTTTCTATCATCCATGTGCCTATCTAAGAGGTTCTTAAATGACCCTAATGTACCTGCCTCTATCATAGTATTCCACACATCCATCACTCTCAGTGTGAACAAAACTTACCTCTGACATCCCCGTATGCACTTCTCCAATTACATTAAAGTTATGCCCTCTTGTATTACCCACTTCCACCGGAGGGAAAAGTCTCTGGCTGTCTACTCGATCTATGCTTCTTATCATCTTGTACACCTCTATCAAGTCACCTCTCATCCTGCTGTGCTCCAGAGAGCAAAGTTTGAACTCACTCAACCTATCCTCTTAATCCATGCTCCCTAATCCAGGCAACACCTTGGAAAATCTCCTCTGTACCCTCTCTGAATCTTCCACATCCTTCCTGCAATGAGTTGACCCGAACTGAACACAAAGTGTTCAGGTGAGAGGGGGAAGTTTTAAGAGTAACTTGAGGGGAACTTTTTTTACAGAAAGCCTGGTATCTAGGTGGAATGAATTGCCAGAGAAAGTGGCAGTGGCAGGTACATAGAACACAGAAACATAGAAACATAGAAAATAGATCCAGGTGTAGGCCATTCGGCCCTTCGAGCCTGCAACACCATTCAGTATGATCATGGCTGATCATCCAACTCAGAACCCTGTACAAGCCTTCCCTCCATACCCCCTGATCCCTTTAGCCACAAAGGCCATATCTAACTCCCTCTTAAATATAGCCAATGAACTGGCCTCAACTGTTTCCTGTGGCAGAGAATTCCACAGATTCACCACTCTCTGTGTGAAGAAGTTTTTCCTAATCTCGGTCCTAAAAGGCTTCCCCTTTATCCTCAAACTGTGACCCTTCGTTCTGGACTTCCCCAACATCGGGAACAATCTTCCTGCATCTAGCCTGTCCAATCCCTTAAGGATTTTATACGTTTCAATCAGATCCCCCCTCAATCTTCTAAATTCCAACGAGTATAAGCCTAGTTCATCCAGTCTTTCATCATATGAAAGTCCTGCCATCCCAGGAATCATTCTGGTGAACCTTCTTTGTACTCCCTCTATGGCAAGGATGTCTTTCCTCAGATTAGGGGACCAAAACTGTACACAATACTCCAGGTATGGTCTCACCAAGGCCTTGTACAACTGCAGTAGTACCTCCCTGTTCCTGTACTCAAATCCTCTTGCTATAAATGCCAGCATACCATTCGCCTTTTTCACCGCCTGCTGTACCTGCATGCCCACTTTCAATGACTGGTGTATAATGACACCCAGGTCTCGTTGCACCTCCCCTTTTCCTAATCGGCCACCATTCAGATAATAATCTGTTTTCCTGTTTTTGCCACCAAAGTGGATAACTTCACATTTATCCACATTAAATTGCATCTGCCATGAATTTGCCCACTCACCCAACCTATCCAAGTCACCCTGCATCCTCTTAGCATCCTCCTCACAACTAACACTGCCGCCCAGCTTCGTGTCATCCGCAAACTTGGAGATGCTGCATTTAATTCCCTCATCCAAGTCATTAATATATATCGTAAACAACTGGGGTCCCAGCACTGAGCCTTGCGGTACCCCACTAGTCACCGCCTGCCATTCTGAAAAGGTCCCGTTTATTCCCACTCTTTGCTTCCTGTCTGCTAACCAATTCTCTATCCACATCAATACGTTACCCCCAATACTGTGTGCTTTAAGTTTGCACACTAATCTCCTGTGTGGGACCTTGTCAAAAGCCTTTTGAAAATCCAAATATACCACATCCACTGGTCCTCCCCTATCCACTCTACTAGTTACATCCTCAAAAAATTCTATGAGATTCGTCAGACATGATTTTCCTTTCCCAAATCCATGCTGACTTTGTCCGATGATTTCATTGCTTTCCAAATGTGCTGTTATCACATCTTTGATAACTGACTCTAACAGTTTCCCCACCACCGATGTTAGGCTAACCGGTCTATAATTCCCTGGTTTCTCTCTCTCTCCTTTTTTAAAAAGTGGGGTTACATTAGCCACCCTCCAATCTTCAGAAACTAGCCCAGAATCTAAAGAGTTTTGAAAAATTATCACTAATGCATCCACTATTTCTTGGGCTACTTCCTTAAGCACTCTGGGATACATTACAGCAGAGTTCTGAAGAGTTTCACCAGGACGCTCCCTGGATCAAGTGGTTTGTGCTATAAAGAGACGTTGAACAAACATGTTTTTTTCCCTCTGGAGTGATAGACAATAGACATTAGGTGCAGGAGTAGGCCATTTGGCCCTTTGAGCCAGCACCGCCATTCACTGTGATCATGGCTGATCATCCACGATCAGTATCCAGCTCCTGCCTTATCCCCATAACCTTTGATTGCGCTATCTTTAAGAGCTCTATCCATCCCTTTCTTGAATGCATCCAGAGACTTGGCCTCCACTGCCTTCTGGGGTTTAGCATTCCATATATCCACCACTCTCTGGGTGAAAAAGTTTTCCCTCAGCTCCGTTCTAAATGGCCTACCCCTTATTCTTAAACTGTGGCCTCTGGTTCTGGACTCACCCATCAGCGGGAACATGCTTCCCGCCTCCAGTATGTCCAATCCCTTAATAATCTTATATGTTTCAATCAGATCCCCTCTCATCCTTCTAAATTCCAGTGTATACAAGCCCAGTCGCTCCAATCTTTCAACATATGACAGTCCCGCCATCCCGGGAATTAACCTTGTGAACCTACACTGCACTCCCTCAATAGCAAGAATGTCCTTCCTCAAATTTGGAGACCAAAACTGCACACAATACTACAGGTGTAGTCTCACCAGGGCCCTGTACAGCTGCAGAAGGACTTCTTTGCTCCTATACTCAATTCGCCTTGTTATGAAGGCCAGAATACCATTAGATTCATTCACTGCCTGCTGTACCTGCATGCTTGCTTTCAGTGACTGATGTACAATAACACTTAGATCTCATTGTACTTTCCCTTTTCCTAACTTGACTCCATTTAGATAATAATCTGCCTTCCTGTTCTTACCGCCAAAGTGGATAACCTCACATTTATCCACATTAAACTGCATCTGCCATGCACCGCCCACTCACCCAGCCTGTCCAAGTCACCCTGCATTCTCATAACAGCCTCCTCATATTTCACACTGCCACCCAGCTTTGTGTCATCTGCAAATTTGCTGATGTTACTTTTAATCCCTTCATCTAAATCATTAATGTATATTGTAAACAGCTGCAGTCCCAGCACTGAACCCTGCAGTACCCCACTGGTCGCCGCCTGCCATTCCGAAAAGGACCCGTTAATCGCTACTCTTTGTTTTCTGTCAGCCAGCCAATTTTCAATCCATGTCAGTACTCTGCCCCCAATACCATGTGCCCTAATTTTGCCCACTAATCTCCTATGTAGGACTTTATCTATGATGGAGGCTAAGGGGAAACCTTAGAGAGGTTTATCAAATTCTGGGAGGCAGAGATAGGATGGCCGGTCAGAGACTTTTTCTCAGGGTGAACCTTGTGAACCTACCACTCCCTCAATTGCAAGAATGTCCTTCCTCAAATTTGGAGACCAAAACTGCACACAATACTCCAGGTGTATTCATTTGCTTTTATTGTTTGCATGATTTGTTTTTTTTTCTCTGTACATTGAGTGTTTGATGGGTTTTTTTTGGTTCTTTTGGGTTTCTTTGTTTTGTGGCTGTCCGTAAGGAGACAAATCTCAGGGTTGCATGTAGTATACATACTTTGATAATAAATGTATTCTTAACTTTGAATTTTGAACTTCAGATTCTGTCTCCCTCTCTCCCTCTCTCCTTCCCTCCCTCCATAGCTAGAATGCTCTACCAGAGGGACATTAGGGAACTTGTGTTTTTTTTGTTTCACAGAGTCTTAGTTAACTCAACAATTCAGGAACATCTTTTTCCTCTCTGCCATCTGATTTCTGAATGGACATTGAACCCATGAACACTACGTCACTATTGTTTGAATTTCTATTTTTTTACACAACTTATTTAATTTACCTATTAAATATATATATATTACTGTAATTCACAGGTTTTTCTTTATTATTATGTATTGCATCGTACCACTGCTGCAAAGTTACCAAATATCACACCATATGCCAAGAGATACTAAACCTGATTCTGATTCCTTACCCCTCTCTCTTTTTCTCTGTATCTCTTCCCCGCCTTCTCCAAGCCCCCATCTCTCCTCAGTCACTCTCTATCAATCATTTCCCTTCCCTCCACTACTTGCCCCCCCCTGCTCCCCCCCCGCCACACACTTCCCCTGTAGTCCCGCCTGGATCAAGGGCACTAGTGTACGAGCTCATGGTACAGATGTCTCTCGAGTGTGAACAGGTATTAGCAGCTCCAAAGAGGGCTATCGGCAGGGTCAAAGGTTAATGGTCTTCCTGTCGAGTACACGTGCTGTTGTTGTCTGGACCGACCCTTACTGAGCTGCTGGGAATCAAAGCCTTTCACTTCCCCTTATTTCTGTTGCAGGTTTCCTGATGTCAAACACTCCGAGGGAGAAGGTGTCTACATTCTGGGGGCTCGCCCCTTGAGTTGTTTCCACAGCTGTTTTATGCATCGAGATTCCATCCCTCCTAGACCCACTGAGATCCACAAATAAAATAACCAGTCCAGATCCTGCCACTGAAATCCGGCAGTGGTATCCTGGACATCCATCCCAGGATAGTGGAGGCAAGCATTTACTTCCCAATACCATGCTTCCACTTGAGAAGGTGGGAGTGAGGTATCTTTTTGCAGACCTTCTAGTGAAGGTTAAATGCAAGAGATAGCTGTACTGTTCTACGTTCGATGTTCTATGTATGTTCTATCTTACAGATCAACCTACTCTTCCCTCTCTGAAACCGTTTTCTATCATCCAATTGTTGTCGGGGGAGCACTTTGGGATCAATAACTACAATTGAATCAACTTCAAGATAGGACTGGTCCCCAAGTTCATGACCTAAACTGGGACAAGGCTAATTTGGATGGAATTGGTTTAATGTCACATGTACCGAAGTGTCGGGTTGGAGATACGTCTCTACCAAAGGAGGTGTAAGGTTCTCCTTTCCTCCGCTAGCCTGCAGGGTCACCCTTCGGCAAGGTATGGCACCTGCTTCGCTTCCCCCACACCCCCAATCAGAGTCACGACTGACTACTTTTTCCTCTGTGTGTGCACTAATTATTTAATTTAATGTTTTAAATAATATATACTTGCTATAATTTAGGTTTTTGTTATTATGTATTGCAATACACTGCTGCTGCAAAACAACAAATTTCACCGCATTTGCTAGTGATACTAAACCTGATTCTGATTCTCATTCAACATTATGAACAAAAGGGTAATCAGGGAGAGAGAAGAATCAAAAAGGTTGTCCAAGAAACCACGGGAGAGGGTGTTAAATGAATACCGTAAGATTTAGGAGCAGAATTAGGCCTTTTGGTTCATCCAGCCTGCTCCGCCATTTCACCATGGCTGATCCATTATTCCTCTCAGCCCCAATCTCCTGCATTCTCCCAGTATCCTTTCATGCCCTGACTATTCAAGAATCTATCAACCTCTGCCTTTAATACACATAATGACTTAGCTTCCACAGCTGCCTGTGGCAACGAATTCCACCAGGTTCACCACTTCTCATCTGCATTTATCAAGGGAAAGGTCACAGGTCATGGGTCAAGTGAGCTCAGGGAAGAGAATGGAGATGTTCAGAAACATTATTAAAGAACGGAGAACATTGCAGCACAGTATGGGTCCCTCAGCCTATGACATTGTGCTGATGTTTTAACCTACTCCAAGATCAACTCTTCCCTCCCGCATAGCCCTCCAGTTTTCTATCACCCATCTGCCTATCTAAGAGTCTCTTAAATGTCCCTAATGTATCCACCTCTTCCAGCACCCCTGGCAGCACGTTCCACAGCCCATCACTCTGTAAAAATCCTGCCTTTGATACACCCCTATACTTTCCTCCAATCACCTTAAAATTATGCCCTCTCTTATTAGCCAGTTCCACCCTGGCTGAAAGGCTCTGGCTGCCTATTCTATCTATCTATGCTTTAACATTTGTACACCTCCATCAAGTCACCTCTCATCCTCTTTCATTCCCAGCTCAATCTTTTCTCATAAGTCAAGCTCTCTAATCCAGGTAGCATCCTATTAAATCTCCACTGCATCTTCTAAAATTTCCACATGCTTCCAATAATGAGGCAACTAGAACAGAACTAGGTTGAAGGGATAGAGGACAACTGCTGGTCAGCAGGACTAACTCAGGAAAACGCCTCGGTGAGGTGGAGAGGTCAGCATGAAAGACCAGTTTGCATGGTGTACAGTATAACTCCATGACTCTATATTGCAAGTGGAAGAGCAGGAGCAGAGAACGCATGAATTGCGTGTCCACAGGTCGTTAAATGGAGAAGGTGCTGTGCGTTGGGAGGACAAGCCAGGGTAGGACTTACAGCAGAGCACTAAGGAGAGTGGTGGAGAAGAAGGATATGAGAATGCATAGAAACATAGAAAACCTACAGCACAATACAGGCCCTTCCACGATGCTGTGCCGAACATGTACTTACTTTAGAAATTACCTAGGGTTACCCATAGCCCTCTATTTTTCTAAGCTCCATGTATCCATCCAGGAGTCTCTTAAAAGACCCTTAAAAGACGCAGCCCATTCCACGCTCTCACCGCTCTCTGTGTTATAAACGTACACCTGGCATCTCCTCTGTACCTACTTCCAAGCACCTTATAACTGTGCCCTCTAGTGCTAGCCAATGCAGATCCATAATTCGCATACCGGAGCAACAGGTCAACGGCAGATGCCATCTCTCTGGCCCTACATTCCTCCTTAGAACACCTGGAGAATAAAAACGCATACGTAAGGCTCCTTTTCATTGACTACAGCTCTGCCTTTAATACCATCATTCCAAATAAACTGATCCCTAACCTCCGGAACCTGGGTCTTAGCACTCAGACCTGCAGCTGGATCTTCAACTTCCTCACAGACAGGACCCAGGCTGTAAAAATAGGGGACAAGCTCTCCTCTACAATCACTCTGAGCACCGGTGCCCCACAAGGCTGTGTACTCAGCCCCCTGCTGTACTCACTGTACACCCATGATTGTGTAGCCAAGTTTCCATCAAACTTAATATATAAGTTTGGTGATGACACAACAATTGTAGGCCGTATCTCGGGAAATGATGAGTTTGAGTACAGAGAGGAAATTAAGAACCTGGTGGCATGGTGCGAAGACAATAACCTATCTCTCAACGTCAGCAAGACGAAAGAATTGGTTGTTGACTTCAGAAGGAGTAGCGGACTGCACGACCCAATTTACATCGGTGGTGCGCAAGTGGAACAGGTCAAAAGCCTTAAGTTCCTGGGGGTCAATATCACAAATGACCTGACTTGGTCCGACCAAGCAGAGTCCACTGCCAAGAAGGCCCACCGACGCCTTTACTTCCTGAGAAAACTAAAGAAATTTGGCCTGTCCCCTAAAACCCTCACTAATTTTTATAGATGCACCGTAGAAAGCATTCTTCTAAGGTGCATCACAACCTGGTATGGAAGTTGTCCTGTCCAAGACCGGAAGAAGCTGCAGAAAGTAGTGAACACAGCGCAGTACATCACACAAACCAATCTTCCGTTCTTGGACTCACTTTACACAGCACGCTGTCGGAGCAGTGCTGCCAGGATAATCAAGGACACGACCCACCCAGCCAACACACTTTTCATCCCTCTTCCCTCCGGGAGAAGGCTCAGGAGCTTGAAGACTCGTACTGCCAGATTTGGGAACAGCTTCTTTCCAACTGTGATAAGACTGCTGAATGGATTCTGACCCGGATCTGGGCCGTACCCTCCAAATATCCGGACCTGCCTCTCGGTTTTTTTGCACGACCTTACTTTCCATTTTTCTATTTTCTATTTATGATGTATAATTTAAATTTTTAATATTTACTAATTTTTACTGTTTTTAATATTTAATACTTGTAATCCAGGGAGCAGGAAGCGCAGAATCAAATATTTCTGTGATGATTGTATGATCTAGTATCAATTGTTTGGCGACAATAAAGTATAAAGTAATTCCTTAAAAATGGTATCACATGTAGATAGGGTTGTAAAGAAAGCTTTTGGTACATTTACCCTCATAAATCAGAATATTAAGTACAGGAGTAGGGATGTTATGGTGAAGTGGTATAAGATGCTTGTGAGGCCAAATTTGGTCACTTACCTGCAGGAAAAATATCATTAAAATCGAAAGAGTACAAAGAAAATTTACAAGGATGTTACCAGGATTTGAGGACCTGAGTTATAGGGAAAGGCTAAGACTTTATTCCCTGGAGTACAGGAAAATGGGGAGAGATTTGACAGAGGTATACAAAATTATGAGGGATATAGACAGGGTAAGTGCAAGCAGGCTTTTTCACTGAGGTTGGACGGACTAGAATGAGAGTTAATGGGTTAAGGGTGAAAGGTGAAATATATTATGGTCCAGGTGCAGGTCGATGGGACTAGGTAGTCCATCTGTTGGCATGGGAGGGCCTTCTATTTCTGGGCTGGAGTGCTCTATGACTCCCTGGATGGGCCAAAAGAGACAGTGTCAGAATCAAGTTTAATATCACCGGCATATGTCATGAAACGTTGCAACTTTACGGCAGTACAATGAAATACATGATAAATAAATATAGAGAAAAAAACGGAGTTACATTAAGTATATATACGCCTATTAAATAGTTAAATTAAGTCACGCAATGAAACAGAAATAAAAAAGTAGTGAGGCAGTGTTCACTGTCCATTTAGGAACCAAATGTCAGAGGGGAAGAAACTGTTCCTGAATTGTTGAGCGTGTGTCTTCAGGCTTCTGTACCTCCTTCCCAATGGTAACAGTGTGAAGAGAACATGTCCTGGGTGGTGGGTATCTTTAATGATGGACACCACCTTTTTGAGGCACTGCTTCTTGAAGATGTCCTGGATTCTATGGAGACGAGTACCCATGACGGAGTTGACTAAGTTTACAAGTTTCTGCAACTTACTTCAATCCTGTGCAGTAGTCCCCCCATACAAGACGGTGATGCAGCCAGCCAGAATGCTCTCCATGGTACATTTGTGGAAGTTTTTGAGTGTTTTGGTTGACAAACCAAATCTCCCCATCTCCTAATGAAAGATAGCCACTGTTTTGTCTTCTTTATAGCTGCATTAATATGTTGTATCCAGGTTAGGTCCTCAGATATATTGATACCTAGGAACTTGAAATTGCTCACTCACTCCATTTCTGATCCCTCTATAATGATTGGTTTGTGTTCCTTTGCCTTACCCTTCCTGAAGTCCACAATCAGCTCTTTGGCCTTGCTGATGTTGAGTGTAAGGTTGTTGTGGCAACTCCACTCAACTAACTGGTATATCTCACTCCTGTACCCCCTTTCGTCACCTTCTGATATTCTGCCAACAATGGTTGTATCATCAGGAAATTTATAGATGCTGTTTGAGCTATGCCTAGCCTCACAGTCATGAGTATAGAGAGAGTAAAGCAGTGGGCTAAGCACACATTCCTGTGGAGTGCCAGTGTTAATCGACAGCGAGGTGGAGATGTTATTTCCAATCCACCCAGATTGTGGACTTCTGGTTAGGAAGTTGAGGATCCAGTTGCAGAGGGAAGACTGTGGGAATGATGATGTTAAATGCTGAGCTATAGCCAATAAATAGCATCCTGATATAGGTATTTGTAATGTCCAGGTGATCCAAGGACGCGTGGAGAGCCATTGAGATCACATCTACTGTAGACCTATTGTGGCAAAAGGCAAACTGCAGTGGGTCCAGGTCCTTCCTAAGACAAGTGTTGATTCTAGCCATGACCAACCTCTCAAAGCATTTCATTGTGTTAGATGTGAGCGCTATTATTGTCATTGAGGTGGTCATTGAGGCAGCTCATACTAGCACAGGTATAATTATTACCCTTTTGAAGCAAGTGGGAACTTCTGACTGTAGCAATGAGAGATTGAAAATATCTTTGAATACTTCTGCCAGTTGGTTGGCACCAGTTTTCAGAGCCTTACCAGGTACTCCACCAGGCCCTGATGCCTCGTGAAGGTTCACCATCTTTAAAGATAGCGTGACGTTGGCCTCCGAGACAGAGATCACAGGGTCATCGGATGCTGCAGAGATCCTCATAGCTCTGGTTTTATGCTACCATTAAAGCGAGCATAAAAAGCGTTCAGCTCATCTGGTAGAGAAGCATCGCTGACATTCATGATGTTGGGGTTTGATTTATAGGAAGTATAGGGGTTAATGTCCCCTCCAACCTTGCTCGGAGCTGTTGAAATAGCCCTCCTCAAGTCATACCTAGTTTTCTTATGCAGACCTGGGTCACCAGATATAAATGCCACAGATTTAGCCCTCAGCAGACTATGAACCTCCTGGTTCATCTATGGTTTTTGGTTTGAGAATGTATGATAAATTTCTGTAGGCACACGCTCATCCACACAGGTTTTAATGAAGTCGGTGACAACTGTGGCGTACTCATCCAGGCTCGAAGATGACTCCCTGAACACAGTCCAGTCCACCGATTCAAAGCAGTTCTAATAGCGCTCCGTGGCTCCCTGGCTCCCTGGCCCACACCTTCTTGGTCCTCACTGCTGGCGCTGCAGTCTTCAGTCTCTGCCCAGCTCAGGGAGTAGAAGTACAGCCAGGTGATCAGACCTTCCGAAGTGAGGGCGTGGAACAGCACGGCAGACATGCTTGATCTCAGTATACTATTTCCCCTGGTACTACAGATGATTTGTTGATAATAATTATTTGGTGACTTTATCAAGCTGGCCTGGTTAAAATCCCCCCAGATGATGGGGAAGGCGTCAGGGTGTGCTGTCTCATGCCTGTTGATTACATCGCTCAGCTTGTCTAGAGCCTGTTTGACAGTAGCCTGAAGTGGAATGTACACCGCCACCAAAAAGATCACTGGAATCTCTCGCGGCAGGTAAAATGGACGGCCAGGTAATTTGGGTCTGGTGAGCAATATTGGGATGTCACCGACACATTAGTACACTACGAGGCGTTGATCATGAGGCATACACCATCACCTCTGCTATTGAGGGACTAGACCGACCTACCCTGACTCTATTGTGAACCTGTCTTTTCAAATTATTGCATCCAGCATGACAGAGAGAATAAAGAGTGTGAGGCAAAGGGGGAAAGCGTTTCCACAGATGACAGTGTAGATTGGACAGCAACCAACTACATTCTTACTGCTCAGTCAGATGTCTAACTGGCCATATTTGCTGACGTAACAACAGGTGCAGATTATCTCTGTGGTACAAAGAACTAACTGTTCAACTCCTGACACCCACTGCTCTGGGCAAGTCACCGGTCTGGGAGATTAGAACTGCTGTATTTCACAAGTTGAAATAATTCATTGGGACCTTACACCTAAAACAAATAACTGCTCTCTATTAATTCACAACATAGAGGTCAATGCTCATCTGTGCTCTAAAGCCTAGTGTCTGTAGACATGGGGTCCACGGACCCCTCGCTTAATGGTATTGGTCATGGCATAAAAAAGGTTAGGAACCTCTACTATAAACCATAACATATAGGAGCAGATTTAGGACATTTGGTCCATCAAGTCTGCTTTGTCATTCCATCATGGCTGATTATCTCTCTCAGCGCCATTCTCCTGCCTATTCCTCATAATCTTTGATGCTCTTATGAATATTAACTTTTCCGTGGATTGTCACCTTGTCGTGGTGGAGAAGCTTGTGTGGTCCTGTGATCCCGAGAGCAATGCTGTCTGGAGCTATGCTCCTGGTAGGGTCACCCATGGCGGTAAGGTCGAGGGTGAGGTCCCTGACAAAGAACAATCCAACCAAGACCTTAACAGTGGAACAGGCGGACTAAGTTACTTTGAACTCAACGGCTGTGAAGGCGGATGAAGGCTGCAACAAATCCATCAGATCCAATCATCGTGGTTTCCATGCCATTGGAATCAGTTGGTTGATTTGTGAAGTATTGTGTGCTTCTTGGAGTGCAACATCAAGTACACGTTAAACAAATACACGCACAGGCGTCTTCACTCTGTGGGTCACTTCTTCAGAATGAAGACCATCATCCACGACCTCAAGGGATAGCCACGATGACGATGAATATTAACAACTTAGATGTAATGTAGGAGGACTAATTAATAAGTTTGTGGATGTCATGGAAATTAGTGGTGCTGAGGATAGTGAAGATGATTGAATTTAGCGCACAAATTGATAAGGTGGTTAAGAAGGTGTATGGTGTGTTAGCCTTTGTCAGTCAGGGAGCTGACTTCAAAAGTCACGAGGTAATATTACATCTCTGTAAAACACTGATAAGACCACACTTGGAGTTATTGGTCATTTTAGATCAGGTCATTTCATTATAGGAAGGATGTGGACGCTTTAGAAAGGGTGCAGAAGAGGTTTACCAAGATACTATTCTAGTTCTATTCCCATTCTGATATGTCTATCCACGGGCTCCTCTACTGTAAAGATGAAGCCACACTCAGGTTGGAGGAACAACACCTTATATTCCGTCTGGGTAGCCTCCAACCTGATGGCATGAACATTGACTTCTCAAACTTCCGCTAATGCCCCACCTCCCCCTCGTACTCCATCCGTTATTTATTTATTTATATACACACGTTCTTTTTCTGGCTCTCCTTTTTCTCCCTCTGTCCCTCACATTATACCCCTTGCCCTCTGGGCTTTCCTCCCCCCCCCCCATTTCTTTCTCCCTCGGCCTCCTGTCCCATGATCCTCTCATATCCCTTTTGCCAATCACCTGTCCAGCTCTTGGCTCCATCCCTCCCCCTCCTGTCTTCTCCTATCATTTTGGATCTCCCCCTCCCCCTCCCACTTTCAAATCTCTTAGTAGCTCTTCTTTCAGTTAGTCCTGACGAAGGGTCTCGGCCTGAAACGTCGACTGTACCTCTTCCTAGAGATGCTGCCTGGCCTGCTGTGTTCACCAGCAACTTTTATGTGTGTTGCTTGAATTTCCAGCATCTGCAGATCTCCTCGTGTTTGCGTTACCAAAATACTGCCTGGATTAGAGAGCAGGAAGTTCAGAATAAGAATCAGGTTTAATATCACTGGCACCTTCCTCCAGCGGGCATGAGTGAGAGGGAGGGAGAGAGGCCGGCTACATGCAGGCACCTTCCTCCGGCAGGTGTGAGCGAGAGGGAGAGAGAGGCTGGTCAAATGCAGACAGATATCGCTGAATACCTGCCCTCATTTGAGGCATTGATCGTGTGGATAGTCAGAGGCTTTTTCCCAGGGCTGAAATGATTGCCACAAGAGGACACAGTTTAAGGTGCTGGGGAGTAGGTACAGAGGAGATGTCAGGGGTAAGTTTTTTACACAGAGAGTGGTGAGTGCATTGAATGTGCTGCCAGCAATGGTGGTGGAGGCGGATATGATAGGGTCTTTTAAGAGACTTTTGGATGGGTACATGGAGCTTAGAAAAATAGAGGTCTATGGGTAACCCTAGTAACTTCTAAGGTACGGACATTTTCAGCACAACTTTGTGGGCCGAAGGGCCTGTATTGTGCTGTATGTTTTCTATGTTTCTATCCCTGTTGATTTCAATCTTGCTTGATGCTTTAATCAGTGAGAAATGGACCCCATCTCCAGGCTTCTTGGTCTCTGGGCTGCACACTTTGCTTGAAACCTCACTGCACTCCCTCAGAGTCAGCGAAGCTCCAGATCACTCAATCAGCTGAAAAGTACACCATCAAACTGTAAATCCCGGGCTGTAATAGCAGCAGAAGCATATTGAAAGAAGAAGAAGTAAAATAAGCGAACCGTCTGGAGGACGTCGCCTTTGGTCGCATTGTTCGCTGCCGCCATCTTCTTCAAATTACAACAGGAAATATATATTTAAAAATTAATTAAGTACTGCAAAACGAGAGCAAAAATAATGAGGTTTGTGTTCGAGGGGTCATGGACCGTTTAGAAATCCTATGGTGAAGGGGAAGAATGTGTTCCTGAATGGTGAGTTCCTAAACATTCAGGCTCCCGTTCCTCTTCCCTAATGGTAGCTCTGAGAAGAGGCCATGCCCTGGGTGATGATGGTTCTTAATGATGAATGCCACCTTCTTAAGGCACTGCCTCTTGTAGATATCCTCAATGGTCACCACCCTGTCTACCTGTGAGAAGAAGAATGGTTTAGACAGCGTGCCACTGGCCTGCGACTCTCTGCTCATGGGGTAGAGGACAGGACAGAACAGTACTATCAGGGAAGTGTGTTAGATTGATATTTAGAGCCATAGGGTCATAGAACACTACTACACAGAAACAGGCCCTTTGGCCCATCTAGTTGATGCTGAACTGCTATTCTGTCTCATCATCCACACCTGGATCTGGACCCTCCATTATCATCCTGCCTATGTACGCATCCAAACTTGTCTTAAAGGCTGCAGTTGAACTCACACTACCCTCTGATTGAAGAAGTTCCCAGGCTCCCCGTAATAATCTTTCAGGGTTGTAGGAATGCAGAGGGAGAATAGATGTCTACATAGTCATAGTCATAATCATACTTTATTGATCCCGGGGGAAATTGGTTAATCGGTTAATTTTAACTGGTACAGCGAGCAAGTATGGACAATGGGCTGAATGGCCTCACTCCTACACCATGCATCTCCTTTGTTGAATGGCAGTCTGCTTATCTTGACATGACATCGTACCAGAACGGGAAAAATATGAATTTAAAATATCCAGGATAAAGACGGATAATTATTCATTCCACTCCTGACCAATCTGACCTTGGACTCCTCCACTGCCAGGGTGAGTTAGACCTTTAATTGTCTATCACCCACACACCCCTCCACTGTGGTTTACCTCTCCAAATGCCCATCAGACACTCTCCTCAGCTGCCAGGGTGGGTTACCTCTCCATTTGCCCATCACCCACACTCCCTCCACTGCCAGAGTCCCCTTCCACCTCTCCTTCTTTATTCCATGATTCATCTTTTCTCTCCTACCAGGCCCATCATAAGCAGCTCTTTACTGTCACCACCTATCATCTCCTAGCTTCCAACTCTCCCCTCGTCCATCCTCCTTTCACCACTCTCCCCCTCACCTGGATCCACTCATCACCCCCAGCCTCTGTCGCTCTCTCCCTTATCCCCTCGTCCATCTGCCTATTACCACTCCCCTCACCTGGACCCACCCATCACCTGCCACGTCTTGCTGTGACTATTCCCCTCACTTTTCAGTACAGGTTATCTACTCCTGTCATTCAGTCCAGGTGAAGGGCCTTCACCTGCAGCATCGAGTCTCATTTTTCCTTCACAGATGTTGCCCGATCAACTGGGTTCCTCCAGCAGTCCAGTCACAAACAAGAGAAAATCTGCAGATGCTGGAAATCCAAGCAGCACAAACAAAATTCTGAAGGAACTCAGCAGGCCAGGCAGCATGAATAGGAAAGAGTACAGTTGACATTTTGGGCTGAAACCCTTCATCAGGACCTCCAGTTCCTCCAGTAGCTTGTTTTTCACTCCAGATTCCAACGTCTGCATCTCTTGTGTCACTGCTTTACTCTATGTATGACCTGTGCTTACCCTACTCCTGGAGTGCATGATGCAACAGTGTAGAGGGAGCTTCACTCTGTGTCTGATCCTGGGAGTGTGTGATGGGACAGTGTGGAGGGAGCTTCACTTTGTATCTGACTCCGGGAGTGTGTGATGGGACAGTGTAGAGGGAGTTTCACTCCGTGTCTGACCCTGGGAGTGTGTGATGGGACAGTGTAGAGGGAGTTTCACTCTGTGTCTGACCCTGGGAGTGTGTGATGGGACAGTGTAGAGGGAGTTTCACTCTGTATCTGATCCTGGGAGTGTGTAATGGGACAGTGTGGAGGGAACTTCAGTCTGTGTCTGACCCTGGGAGTGTGTGATGGGGTAGCTTAGAGGGAGCTTCACTTTGTATCCGACTTCGGGGGTGTGTGATGGGACAGTGTAGAGGGAGTTTCACTCCATGTCTGACCCCGGGAGTGTGTGATGGAACAGCGCGGAGGGAGCTTCGCTCTGTATCTGATCCTGGGAGTGTGTGATGGGACAGTGTAAAGGGAACTTCAGTCTGTGTCTGACCCTGGGAGTGTGTGAAGGGACAGCATAAAGGGAGCTTCAATCTGTGTCTGATCTCGGGAGTGTGTGATGGGACGGTAGATGAAGCACAGATGAATCAGGTGGAGTTTGTCTGTCAGATGAAGAAAGATTTTTCTCCTGCTGTGTTTTTGGTGATTTTGAAAGCCACAGAACTAGTTCCAGATTTTACATCTCTCAGGAGAAGTGGCCTTTCAAACCACTGGTGTCTTCAAACGTTCCTGAATTGTTAGGTCATTCGTGTAATAAATCCTGCCTGGCTCCCTGCAGGATCTGTGGACATGTAGCAATTAAGATGTCCTGTTTAATATTGATCTCCCAGCCAACATTACTGAAACAGACTGTTTCACCTTGTTTTTTGTTGAGGGAGAGAGACTGCTGTGTGTAAAGTGGCTCCTATATGCAAGAGAATTCAGCTCAGAGATTCTGCCTTGGTGAAAGTCACTGGACACCTGAAAAGTGCTTTGAAATTGCATAACTTTTTCCTGATGTAAATTCAGCAGGAGAAAAGTGGACTACACAGTGAGCCAGGCAGCAGCTAATGAGGGAGCAGCGGTGGGAGAAACCTTTCACCTTAATTACCACCCATCAGAACAATTCCTTCTAACCTGTATAATGGACAACTCTCAGAGACAGTGATCACACACACACATTCACACACACAGGCACACACACAGACACACACACTCACACACACACACACACACACACACACACACACACACACACACACACACACACACACACACACACACACACAGACATACACACTTACACACATATTTGGCACCACTTGCAGCTGTCCCAGTTTGGATGGTTTGGTTGTTCACACAGTAACACATTTCACTGTATGCTTTGATGTACCTGCGATAAAAATCACAAACCTGAGCATACAGAAGCTCCCAAGCGCACACCCATGCATGCCCCCACACACACAAATGTGCATACACTTGCGTACTCATGTGCATTTTCTTTCTCACACATAAACACACTTCTCTTCATCTCTCTCATACACACATGTGCACATTTTCACACACAGATACATATCCACATACAGACATATAGAACATAGAACATAAAGAACATAGAAATCTACAGCCCACAACGTTGTGCAGACCATTCAGCCTATTCTAGAAAGTGCCTAGAATTACCCTACCACATAGGCCTCTATTTTTCTCAGCTAACAAAATTTATGCAAACAAAATTAGTCCTTTGGAAGACTGGTGTGGTCACTCATGCATGGAGTTGAATCAGATGGGAGAACACGTCTGAGGATCCAACTAGTGAAACAGAAGACACAGATTTAAAAGGGTAATGTGTAGCTATTTATTTAACAATAAGCAGTGAAACACTAAACTGGGTGACTAGCTAAACAAGCTCCCCAAAACCACTACACTGTACATTTAATTATCCTTTAATTGAACGGATACTCTGCTAAATCTCCCTAAGTTATAAAACCAATGAAGTAAGCATGCTATAAAGGGGTACTTAACTAAATAAGCTGCGGGATGGGGGCCCCTCTATGCCTACAATGCTCTTTCGCAGTGGTCCTTTAGTACCGGTCACGACTTCAGCCTGAAGTGGGCCCCATGGATGACAGGAAAGAAAGAAGACAAACCTCTTGTCGTGCTACTTTTATACCCTCAAAGGTGTCCGGAACTGGAAATGGGCACCAATGCCAATGGGTAGAAATGGGAAATGCGCAAGCCAACCAATGGGAAAAGAACACTGCAAGCTTTAAATGAACCAATCACTGACCGGCATGATGGAAGCGGCTTTCGACTGGCAAATAACCTATCCCCCCCCCCCCTCCACACAGGACAAACTCTGGGATTCATCCTCCCACAGGCAGCCATGAAAGAAAGAAACACCATGGAACCCATCTAACAAAAACATCAGACATCCAACGCCTGAGAAAAAAGAACAAATCGCGCAAACAGCAAAAAAGCCAGCAAAAACCACGCAGAATATAAAACATAAAACTGCAGAGTCCCAAGAAGAGACCAGGAGTGACAACCACCGAGTCAGTTCAGTTTAGCGCTGTGTCGATGACTGCAGGCCTCAGCCGCAGAGCCAGTTGCTTGCAAAGCACTTGATCAAATTGCACCAATAGTAAAAAAAGAGTAAGCAGAAACACATGGAACAAGAACTGCAGAGTCATCAAAAAATAAGTTTACAGCCACGGAAAGCATTCAGTACTGAGGACATTAAACATGAAACCGCAAAATCCCCTGAGAAAGAGTCCCACAGCCACGAGCCACCCCACTGAGGCGATTGAACTTGCAGCCTCATCCAGCAACAGTGAGAGAAAGAGCAGTCAAAAGCAGGCAGACAGTGCTGCTCCACGACCTTTACTCAGCTCTGCACTGAACTGAGGCTGTGGCCTGCTGCAGCGATGCCTGGCTTCACGCCTGTGATCCCATGATGTTTGCTTGGCTCTGTGATGAACTAAGGCTTCAGCTGCCGTGTATTTCGTAAAACTTCAGTTCTGAATGCTAACACGAGGAAATCTGCAGATGCTAGAATTTCAAGCAACACACATAAAAGTTGCTGGTGAACGCAGCAGGCCAGGCAGCATCTATTGGAAGAGGTACAGTCGACATTTCGGGCCGAGACGTTGACTGTACCTCTTTCAATAGATGCTGCCTGGCCTGCTGCGTTCACCAGCAACTTTTATGAGTTCTGAACGCTATTTGCTTACTTTTATTGCTTGCACGATTATTATTTGTTTAGTCTGTGCATTTGTACTTGACAGTCTTCGTACTTTGGGTTCTTTGGGGTTTCTTTGTTTTGTGGCTGCCTTTAAGGAGACGAATCTCAAGGTTGTATAATGTACACACACTCTGATAATAAATGTACTTTGAAAACCTGCCTGCTTGCCTTCTGCTTTCATCCTCACCGATTTCAATCTTGCTCAATGCTTTAATCGATGAGGAGTAATGAGCCGCCTTTAAAAAAAGATGGTCACATGCTCAACTCCCAACCTGGCTGAATTCCCCAGGAAAAAGTCAAAAGCACCAGTTTGCTCAGTCGGCCCAAAAATATATCATCAAAATGGAGCTTACAGGTGGCAATCGATCATACTTCAGGAGAAGAAGGATATTTAAAAGAAGAAGAAGTTTTCTGAGCTGTCTGCAGGATGTCACTCTTGGTCACGTAGGTTGTTAGCACCATATTGATATATAATTAGGGTGGTTAAATCCCCAGGGAATGACAAGGTGTTCCCTCAGACCCTGTAGGAAGCTAGTGTAGAAATTGCAGAGGCCCTAGTAGAGATATTTAAAACTTCCTTAGCCACAAGTGAAGTACCGGAGGATTGGGGGATAGCTAATATTGTTCCATTGTTAAGAAAGGCTCTAAGATTAAACCAGGAAATTATAGGCCTGTGAGCCTAACATCAGTAGCGGATAACTTATTGGAAGGTATTCTAAAGTTCAAAGTCCAAAGTAAATTTATTATCGAAGTACATATATGTCACCATATACAAGCTTGAGATTCATTTTCTTGGAGACATGCACAGTAAATCCAAGAAACACAATAAAGTCTATGAAAGGTTGCACTCAACAGGAAGGACAAACAACTAACATGATAACGACAACCCGTCATGAGCCCTGGGGCTTGCTATAGAGTGTTGGGCTTTTAGATTTCTCAAACACCTGCATTCACTAATTGTTGTCTGAACTAGAACCATTCAGCCCTTGTGCTTTCAGTTTAATGTGGTCAAGTTCATTGGGACTGGCACAGATTTGCTCATTTCGATGATTACTTAATGTGGACGTCACAGAGTTCTTGTGTTGAGAATGATTTGTCTCGTGGTGTCGCTCAGTCATGCCACTGATGCTCTGTTTCCATTCCTATGTCTAACCTTCGTTTCTGTTCCTACACGGGAGTCTGCCAGTCCTCCACACCTGGGTTCAGTCATTGCCAGTGCACACCGTGAGAGACGGACTCCGCGATCAGTGGACCCAGCGGAGGTACAACAGTGGCTTGGACATCAGTTGGCTGGAGGTGAGGATGCCTTCTTTACACAGTTCATATTCCGTGTGTCCCGAGTCTACGTTCCGAGTGTCCCGAGTCTGCGTTCCGTGTGTCCTGAGTCTATGTTCCGAGTGTCCCGAGTCTGCATTCCATGTGTCCCGAGTCTACGTTCCGAGTGCCCTGAGTCTGCATTCCGTGTGTCCTGAGTCTACGTTCCGAGTTTCCAGAGTCTACGTTCTGTGTGTCCCAAATCTACATTCCAAGTGTCCTGAGTCTACGTTCTGAGTGTCCCAAGTCTACGTTCCGAGTGTCCCGAGTCTACATTCCGAGTGTCTCAAGTCTACGTTGCATGTGTCCCCAGTCTACATTCCGAGTGTCCCCAGTCTATGTTCCGAGTGTCCCAAGTCTACGTTCTGTGTGTGTCAGGTCTACATTCCGAGCTCCTCCAGTCTACATACAGGATTTTTTCCAAGGTTCTCTGGATTGACAAGGTCTGTTAGGTCTCTCTTGGTATTCAATGTTTCCGAGTTATATGTGCAATGTTCCCTGTATCAAATTTTCCAACCCTGTCTTGAGACCATCAAGTCTGCCTCAGGTTTTACCAGCCCTATCCTGAGATCCCCAGATGTGTGGAGAGGAGGCACATGCTGCATCGGCAACCACTTGTTTTCCATATCATACTGCCCTGGCTTGTCCACTGGCCAACTAGGACGCAACATTCTTGGTAGATGCTGGAGGACCTCACTACTCAGTGGACAATGCATTCAGTTTTGGTCACCCTGCCATGGGAATGATGTCACTAAGGTAGAAAGAGTGAAGTGGATGCTCAAGGTTCAAAGTAAACTTATTATCAAAGTGAGGTCATTTTCTTGTGGGAATACTCAATAACTCTATAGAATAATGACCATTACAGAATCAATGAACAACCACCCAACCTGAGTGTTCAGCTAGGGTGCAGAAGACAACAGACTGTGCAAATACAGTGCAAAAAGAAAGAAATAATAAGAACAAATAAGTAAGCAATAAATATTGAAAACATGAGATGAAGAATCCTTGAAAGTGAGTCCATTACTTGTGGGAATGTTTCAATGATGGAGTGAGTTGGGGCTTTTTTTCATTGGAGATAGGAGAATGAGAGGTGATCTTACAGAGGCGTGCAAAGTCTTGAGGGGTGTAGATCGGGTGAACTCACACAATCTTTTCCCCAGGGTTACAGAATCAATAACTGGAGGTCACAGGTTAAGGTTTGAGGGGAGAGATTTAATAGGAACCTGAGGGACAACTTTTCACACCGATTGTTTAGATATCCAGTAAGTACTGAGCTCCCAGAGAAGGTAATAGTTACTTACTGTCTGTTACACCACTCTATTTTCTCTATCTCTGGTGGTGCTCAGGTCTTCTGTCATTGTGCCAATAGCTTCTCCCTGGATGGAGACTTCGGGATACTGTCACACTGCAATGTAGAAACATTCTTCATTGCTGTTTCTATAACAGTTTTGTTTTACCAGTCGGGGTTGTTAGCCCTGAGCTGAACCCCCGAACCTGGAGGACTAGTGGACCACTCTTAGTCTGGCCTCTACTGTTTGACCTGTTTATCGTGGGTGACCCTACCAAGAGCCAAAGTATAAAGCCCTGACTCCAGCCAACATCGCTCTTCGGGTCATTGAGGCACGCAAGCCTCCAAACCATGAAAATATGGTGGTCCTCTTGGAGTTTTTGCAGGATGCTACTTAAAAGACATTTGGGCAAGTACACGGATAGGTAAGGTTTAGAGGGATATGGAGAATACACAAGCAAACGGAGGCACACAAAAGATGGCGGACGCTGGAAATAAGGAGAAATGCAAATTGCTAGAGGAACTCCACAGGTCAAAAGTACAAAGTACATTTTATTATCAAAGTATGTATACCATAGGCCACTATATACAACCCTGAGATTCATTTGTTTGTTGGAATACTCAGCAAATTTACAGAACAGCAACTATAACAGGATCAATGAAAAGTCAACCAGAGAGCAGAAGACAACAAAATATGCAAATGCAAATAAACAGCATATGAAATGAGATAGGGTCCTTAAAGTGAGATAATTGGTTGTGGGAACATCGTGATGGATAGGCAATGAGTGTAGTTACCCCCTTTGGGCAAGAGCCTGATGGCTGAGGGGTAGTAACTGATCTTGAACCAAAGCTCTTGTACCTTTTTCCTGATGGCAGCAGTGAGAAACAAGCCTGGCTAGGGTGGTGAGGATCTCGGATGATGGATGCTGTTTTCCTACGACAGTGTTTCTTATAGATGTGCTCAGTGATTGGGAGGGCATCACCTGTGACGTACTGGGCCGAATCCATTTCCTTTGGTAGGATTTCCCGTTTAAAGGTATTGGTGTTTCCATACCAGGCCAGAACCAGTACACTCTCCACTGCACATCTACAGGCAGTGTCTGTAGAGGAAAATGGACAGTCAATGTTTTGGGTTGAGACCCTTCACCTTCAGCTATGATTGAATGCTGGAGCAGACTTGATGGGCCAAATTCTGCTCCTTTGGTCTTATGTTGCCTGATCAGCTGAGTTCCCCTTTCAGTGTTTCTGCAGGCAAATGGGACAGGCTTGGATGGGACCCTAGGCCGGCACGGACCGGTTGGGCCGAAGGGTCTGTCTCCATGGTGATATTCACTTCTTTCCAGAGAGGGAAGGCTTCTGATGTTCAATGCCGAATGTCTGGGCACCAGACTCAAGCTAGGCCTCACTGATGTCGTATCCGAACGAATAGACTGAAATATCAGTTTTAAAATGGCCACCCAGGGAGCTGGGAAGGCTCAGTGGAAGTAATTTGTACTGCAGACTCATCGGCCGGAGTCTGGTATCGTCATCACGGAGGTTTCGTGTTACAACACAGTACTTCTGTAACACGCACCAGCCATGGGATATGCACTGCGGTGGTTAGCGAGCAGAGAGGGGAGTCTCTGAGCAGGTTTCCAGTGGCTAAGTTGGGGGCTGGAGTTTAACAGCTGGGCTGGACTCACTTAACAGATTTTTTGATTCATCTCCTCCTCTCTGGGGTGAAATCTGGAGGGGAGGCAGATGGATTGGTTCAGTTTCTCGACCTGGCAGAGCAAGATCGCATCTTAATCGACTGCTAGCTCGGTTTACAGCCTTGGGAGTTGGCTGTGACTTCGCTGGGCCCCAGCGCCCTCTCGCCCTTCCTCTCCCGAGGCCTTGTCTGTTTGCTTGGCCCAGGCATCTCAGGTGAGGGAGTCCTTGTACAGGCTTCTCACGGGAGCTGGGGATTTCACTATCACATTTCAAATGAAAGTGGATTCCCAGCCTCTCGGGCCCAGCCTACTGCTTGAAGACTATCCAAAGCCAGCTGAGATTGCTACAGAAGCTAGCGGGATTGTCAAACCTAATGAGGAGCATTGACCGGGTGAATGCACAGTCTTTTTCCCAGGGTTGAGGAATCAAGAGCTAGAGGTAACAGGTTAAAGGTGAAGGGGGAGGGATTCAGAATATAGAACTCAGAACTGTCCAACAGAAGGACAGGCCCTTTGGCCCATAAAGTTGTGCTGAAATATTTAAGACAAATGTAAAAAGTCTCTTCCCAGCTCTGGAGGACCTGAGGTATAGTGGAAATGTTGAATAGATAAGGGGAGTTGAGTATAGGAGCAAATAGGTCTTTCTGCAGCTGTACAGGGCCCTGGTGAGACCACACCTGGAGTACTGTGTGCAGTTTTGCTCTCTAAATTTGAGGAAGGACATTCTTGCTATTGAGGGAGTGCAGTGTAGGTTCACAAGGTTAATTCCCGGGATGGTGGGACTGTCATATGTTGAAAGATTGGAGCAACTGGGCTTGTATACTCTGGAATTTAGGAGGATGAGAGGGCTCTTATTGAAACATATAAGATTATTAAGGGATTGGACACGCTGGAAGCAGAAAGCTTGTTCCTGCTTATGGGTGAGTCCAGAACCAGAGGCCACAGTTTAAGAATAAGGGGTAGGCCATTTAGAACAGAGTTGAGGAAAAACTTTTTCACCCAGAGAGTGGTGGATATATGAAATGCTCTGCCCCAGAAGGCTATGGAGGCCAAATCTCTGGATGCTTTCAAGAAAGAGATGGATAGAGCTCTTAAAGATAGCGGAATCAAAGGTTATGGGGATAAGGCAGGAACTGGATACTGATTGTGGATGATCAGCCATGATCACAGTGAATGGCAGTGCTGGCTCGAAGGGCCAAATGGCCTATTCCTGCACCTATTGTCTATTGTCTATTAAGACTTTATTCCATGGAATGTAAAAGATTGAAGGGAGATTTGATAGAGGTATACAAAATAATGTGGGGTATAGATAGGGTAAATGTAAGCAGGCTTTTTCCACTGATGTTGGGTGGGGCGACAACCAGAGGTCAGGGCTTGAGGGTGAATGGCAAAAAGGTTAAGTGGAACATGAGGGGAAACTTCTTCACTCAGAGGGTGTTGAAAGTGTTGAGCGAGCTGCCAGTCCAAGTGGTGCATGCAAGCCTGATTTCAACATTTAACAGAAGTTTGGATAAGTACATGGAGGGCAGGGGCATGGAGGGCCCCTGGTGCAGGTTGATGGGAGTAGGCAGTTTAAATGGTTTATCACAGACTAGATGGGCCAAAGAACCTGTTCTGTGTTATACTTATCTATGACTCTCTAACTCTATTAAGATTAGCTTCATTTGTCACTTATACAGTTCACGGAAATATTGAAACAGACTTTGCGGTACATCGATTGCGTCAACCACCAGCACGGTCAGGGGGTGCGCTGGGGGCAGCCCGCAAGTGTCACCACACTTCTGGTGCCAACATAGCATGCCCACGACTCACTAAGACTAACCCGTACGTCTCTGGAAGGTGGCACGAAACTGAAGCACCTGGAGGAGAACATACAAACTCCATTCAGACAACAGAGGATATGGACCCGGGTTGCTGGCACTGTAATAGCTTTACGCTAACGTGCCTGTTGGTTCTAGAATGAAGTGGTAGCTGTTCCTGAACCAGGTGGTGTGGGACTTCAGGATTCTGTATCTTCAGTCTGAGAGTAACTGTGTGAAGATGCCAGGGACCTTTGTCCTCAGTGATCAAAGTAAATTTATTATCAAAGTACGTGTATGTCACCCTATACTCTCCTGAGATTCATTTTCCTGCAGGCATTACACAGTAGAACAAAGAGATGCAACAGAATTTCAGAAAAACTATACATAAACATAAACTGACGAACAACTCATGCACAAGAAGACAAATCGTGCAAATAATTTAAAATAGTGAATAAATAATACTGACAAACTGCTCGGTACAGAAACTGTACTGCAGCAGACAGAAAGGCTCTACAACAGGTATTCAAAACTTCCCAATGCATCACCGGCACCTGCCGGCCCGCCATCAGGCACGTAGATACAGAAAGGTGCTGGAAAAGGGCCAGTAACATCATAAAGGATCCCACCCACCCTGCTCATGGACTGTTTGTCCCCTCTCCCATCAGGGAGGAGGCTACACAGCATCTACGCCAGGCCCACCAGGCTCAAAAACAGTTACTTTCCCCAAACAGTGAGGCTGATCAAGGCCTCCACCCACTAACTTCACCACATTTTTATGATTTCCTGTCAGTCGCCTTATGTACAGCCTTGAGTCACTTTATGGACACACAATCAATCTATGTATTAAGCTATCTTATGGGTTTATAGTTATTATTTTTTATTATTATTGTGTTCCTTACCTTATTGTATTTTTTTGTGCAGCATTGGATCTGGAGTAACAATTATTTCATTCTCCTTTACACTTGTGTACAGGAAATGACATTAAACAATCTTGAATGCTGAACATTGACCATGAGTTGTAGAGTTCTTGAAAGTGGGTCTGTAGGTTGAGGAATCAGTTCAGGGTTGTGGAGAGTGGAGTTATCCATTCTGGTTCAGGAGCTGGATGGTTGAACTTGTCCTCAGTAAAATGCTGTCATTAGCTCGCCCTTGGTAAATGGATTTAACCATGCACTATCGTGGCAGGGATTAAATGATAACTTCCTTTCCCTCTCAAGTATTCATCCAAAGGTTGAAGATGGAATGAAAGTCCATATGAGAGAATACCGGCATCAGCCAATCAGCAAACAATATGCTTGTCTGGGGCTCAACTCACCACAGGTCCAACACCATTACAATGAAGGTATGGCAGTGCCTCTACTTTTTAGAAAATTGCACAGATTTGACAGGTCATCTAAAATTCTGACAAGCCTCTATAAAAACGTGGTGGAGAGTGTACTGACTCATTGCATCATGGACTGGTATCATCCCCTTGAACAGAAAAGCCTACAAAATGTGGTGGATACAGCCCAGCTAATCACAAGAAAACTGCTCCCCACCATCGTGCACACCTGCAACAAGTGCTGCCACAAGAAAGTAGCATCAAGGACACACACCGTCCAGTCCATGTTCTCTTCTTGCTGTTGCCATCAGAAGGAAGGTACAGGAAACTAAGGTCCCATGCACCACCAGGTTCAGAAACAGTTATTACCAACAACTATTCGGCTCTTGAACCAGTGGGGATAACTTCACTCACCTCTACACAGAATTGATTCCACAACCTACAGACTCACTTTCAAAGACTCACGTTCTCAGCATTATTTATTACTTATTTATTTTTATTGTTTCTTCTTTGTAACTGGAGTTTGTCTTCTAACGTGCATGAGGTGTTTATCCAGCTTTTATTTGTGTGTAGTTTTACACAGATTCTATTGTGTTTCATATTATCTACTGTAAATGCCTGTGAGAAAGTGAATCTCGGGGTTGTATATGGTGACATATACAGCCTGGCCTTTGATAATGAATTTTTCTTGAACAACAGGTGAGGCTGCAGAAGATGGATAGGTCAAGTGATCTTTGGTCGAGGAAGAGGTAAAGTCAAGGCTGTAGTATGCATGAAGACGCCCATTCAGAGGTCTAATCTGGGTGGTCGTGAGAGAGAATGGTGGGGGGGGGTGGGAGGAAGCAGATTGTCAAGGGAGTGGGCATTAGTGAGGTCAAATGGTTAGACAAAGTTTGCAAGGAATTAAATGAATTTTTATCAAAGGATTAATTGACAAAGGGAGGTCATGAAATGAGGAAATGGTTTCAGCAAATAATAGACTTGGAAACCATAGATTTATGGTGACCCTCAGGAGTCATTAGAAATGGTATTGATAGAGTTTGCCAAGCCCAGGAATTATCCGCCTCAGACACATTCTCTTGATGGTTTGGTTTAGCTCTGTCTTGGCCTCCCGGCGTGCAGCGACTGGGAGGAAGATGTGGTATTCTTTGGAGGCAAATGGTCCATGTTATCCCGAAAGCTCCCACTGTTGCTTATCGAAGAATATTCCAGAAATGCATTACCAGGAAAGGAAGGGTTTCAGATACAGCGAGGGAGAACCACTGTGAGAGGACAAGCCAATGGGTCATCAAAGATTGCTTGAAGAGAAAGGATATAGGTCAACATTCCTAAAATTCAAAGCCAGGGTCGACTTCACAAAGAATTGAAATAAAAATGTTAGGAAAGTAGAAGCTTCAGTAAAAAGGAATATTGAATCTTAGCTGGAAACACAGGCTTCGACACGGAACGGGTCGTCGAGTCATGGACAGCAGTCCCTCGAATTTCTTTCTTACCACAGTGCCAAACAACCATCGCTCTGAGCAGAAAGTTTTACACAGCTGAAAACTGCACAGCACTTTAATAAAACAGTATATAAAAGAAAATTCTAGCTGCGTGGCAACAAAGGCTATGTGCACAGGAGCATTTCAGTTACTGTGCCAATGTGCAATTGCACAGCTTAGGTGGAACAGTGATCACAGAGTGCCGAAACAAGCCTTTTGGCCCATCACATCCATGCTCACCTACACAATCCCTAATTGACTGCATCCTTCTAAACCTTTCTGATTTACTGAAAGTGCCTGTCCAAATGCCTCCTACTATATCTAATTCCACCAGCTCCTCTGACCTCCTTCCTGTAGTGACCAAAACTGCACACAATACTCCAAGTGTGGTCTTGTCACCATTTTAGAACTTGAAGCATACAGTACAGCACGGTACAGGCACTTTGGCTCATAATGTTGTGACAACCTTTTACCCTACTCCAAAACCAATCTAACCCTTCCCTCTCACATAACCCTCCATTTTTCTATCATCCATCTGCCTATCTAAGGGTCTCTTAAATTTCCTTAATGTACCTGTCTCTCCCACCACCCCTGGCAGATGTAATACAATGTTCCAAATCTGTGTGTGTGAGAGTGAGTGGGAGTCAGTGTGTGTGTACCTGTGTGTATATATGTGTGCGTGTGTGAGAGCAGTTCTCTGTGTGTAAGTGAGTGGAAATCTGTATGTGTGTATGTAAATGCGAAGAAGTGTCTGAGTGAGTCTGTGCAAGTCTCCAGCAGTGAGTAGGTGCGTGTATCTGAGTGTGTATGGGACTTTGTGTGAGTGTGTGTGTGTGTGTGTGTGTGTGTGTGTGTGTGAGTGTGTGTGTGTGTGTGTGTGTGTGTGTGAGTATGAGTGTGCTTGCACTGGTGCAGAGTGTTACAGTCTCTGGGAAAGTGCCTGTAATTTGGTGTTGAGTGGCTGTGTCAGAGTGTAATTGGAACAGTATGCTCAGGGTCTCTGCAGACAGCCCTTGCTGTCTGAGGGGTTTCTCAGACATTCAGCTGCTCCAGTGTCCAACGCCAATGCGCCAGTGACTCTGATGGATTCCTTATACATTATATTTTAATTATCATTAGGTGTTTCAAAGAATCACGAAATAAGGAGAAAGGGGCATGTTCTGCACTTCTAATGCACCCTCCATTCCCCTGGGATGTCCCGCAATATTACACAGCCCGTGACGGGGCAGTTCTAGTGGCAATTTGCATACTGCAAGATCCCACAGCCGCACTTGAGAATGAGCAGAGACCCGATTGACGGAGACATGGGGCTGACAGGTCCCCTCTCGGGACATGGGCCACAATCTTCTTTTCCATCTTGTCTCGCTGTGAGTGAGGTCCAACCCTCCAATACCTCACTGGAACTCCACCACAGCTACAAGGAATGCTGCCACAAGAAAGCAGAAGCCATCCTCAAGGACCCCCACTGTCCAGGCCATGCTCTCTTCTCACTACTACCATCGGGAAGGAGGTACAGGAGTTTTAGGGCCCACACCACCAGGTTCAGTAACAAATATTACCCTTCAACGATCAGGCTCCTGAACCACAGTAGTGTACAGGTTAGCGTGAACCTATTACAGCTCAGGGCAATGGAGTTTGGAGTTTAATTCCAACTTCATGTGTAAGGAGTCCTTGTGGAATGCGTGGGTTTTCTCCAAGTGCTCTGGTTTCCTCCCACATTCCAAAGACAAACAGGTTAGTAGGTTAATTGTAAGTTGTCTTGTGATTAGGCTCAAGTCAATCAGGAGTTGTCAGAGTTTGCTGGGACGGCAGGGCTCAAAGGGCTGGAAGGGCCTATTACTCACTGTAATTCAAAATAAATCAAAAGTGTATAAAATCTTCACTCATCTCAACACTGAACTGGTCCTACAAACTACAGATTTACTTTCGAGGACTCTTTACAATGCAGAGTAACATATACAAAAACACCTCCCAGCTTCTCACTTCATTCCCACTCCCTCACCCAGCTACCTTCCCCCTCACCTGGCTTCACCTATCATCAAGTTCAAGTTCAGTTTGTCGCCCCTCAACCACACACATGTGTACCATCAAATGAAACAATGTTCCTCCTTATCACGGTGCACAGCACAATACATATAACCCACACACATAGCACACAAAGCAGTAAACTAAGAAACAAATAAACTATGAAATAAAAATATATATTCCAGAAGTTTGACATTTAACATCAGGTGCCCGAGTTAAAAAGTAAACAGTACAATGCTACTGGCAGTTCATGCATGATGAGACTGGGTGATGGCAGGGAGTTCAGTAGTCATAAGGCCTGGGGGAAGAAGCTGTTTCCCATCCTAACAGTCCTTGTCCTATTGCTACAGTACCTCCGGCCTGATGGTAGGGGGTCAACGAGATTGTTCGATGGATGGGAGACATCACTGACAATGCTAAAGCCCTGCATCTACAGAGCTCCTGATAAATATCTCAGATGGATGGAAGAGAGACCCCGATGACCCTCTCATAAGTCCTCACAATCCTTTGTAGGGTCTTACATTCAGATGCCTTATAATACCTTCTAGCTTGTACTCCTTCCTCTGCCCCCATCTTGTAATTCTGGCTTTTTCTCCCTTCCTCTTCAGTCCTGAAGAAAGGCCTCAGCCTGACTGTTTATTCATTTCCATAGACACCCCCTGACCCGCTGAGTTCTTCCAGCATTTTCTATGAGTCGCTCAGGATTTCCAGCATCTGAAGAATCTCTTATTGTTTATTTACTTATTAGTATTATTTTTCTTTTTGTATTTGCAGTTTGTTATCTTTTGTACACTGGTTGAATGCCCAAGTTGGGTGGTCTTTCATTGATTTCGTTATGGTTACTATTCTATAGATTTATTGAGTATACCCATAAGAAACTGAATCTTAGGTATGAATATGGTGACATATATGGCTAATAACTTTGAATAAAATACTACAAAATGTGGATACGGCCCAGTCCCTCATGGGTAAAGCCTTCCTCGCCATTGAGCACATCTACATGAAACACTGTCGCATCCACCATCCAAGCCATGATCTCTTCTTGCTCTTGCTATCAGGAAGTAGGTACAGGGGCCTCAGGACTCACACCACTAGATTCAGGAACAGTTATTGCCCCCCATCCATCAGGTTCTTGAACCAAAAAGTGTTATGATCAGTCCACTTCACTCACTGCATCACTGAACTGTTCCCACAACTTATGGGCTCACTTTCAAGGATTTGTCATCTCACGTTCTTGAAATTTGCTTCTTATTTACTTATTATTTTTATTATTTCTTCTTTTTGTATTTACACGTTTTGTTGTCTTCTTCACTCTGGTTGAACCCCCTAGTAGGATGGTCTTTCATTGATAGTGCTTTGATTATTACTCTATAGATTTACTGAGTATGCCTGCAAAAAATTAATCTCAGGCTTGCATATGGTCACATATATGTACTTTGATAATAAAACTTGAACTTTGAACTTCTAATGCTTATCTGATGCCAGCACCTATGCATACATGGACTTTTGCAGATGACAAACACAGAACACTGAACAGCACAGGACAGACCCTTCGGCCTACAAAATTGTCAAACTAATTAAATGGATCACCCCTAATTAATCCGTTCTTGCTTCCCTATAACCCTCCCTTCTCTTCATATTTGAGTGTGCCTGCCTGAGTGCCTCTTACTGACTCCTATGCTGTCTGTTTCTAAGACTGTTTCTATGTTCTGATTTGGATGATCAGCCAGGATCATACCGAATGGCGGTGCAGGCTCGAAGGGCCGATTGGCCTACTCCTGCACCTATTTTCTGTGTCTGCCTTTACCAGCACCCCTGACGACATATGCCAGTGACCCACCGCTCTCTGAGCGTGAAAACATCCCCTGTACATGTCCTTTGTACTGACCCCTTCACCCTAAACACTTGCCCTTTTAAGGCCCTCCATTGGTCAGAACAGCAATGGGTGTTACGTTCTAGCTGTCTATGTGACACGCGAGCCAGGGCAGTACGATATGGAGAGCGAGCGGTCGCCCGCACGGCAGATGAATCCAAAGAACAGCAGACACTGAAACACTTTGGCACCAGCAGCGTCGCAGGTGTCGCCAGTTCGCGTTGAACTCAGCGTGGTACGCCTCAGGGACTCCAGCTCCAGGTTCTTTCCTTGGGATTTACACCTCCCCATGAGTGGATATAGCTGTGAGGCAGGAGGGGTTTCCTTTTCCTAGGTGAGTTGCCAACCACCAGCAAAAAGCCCCGTCTACCTGAAGCAGCTGGTTTTAAGCTGCGAGTAACCCTTCTTTGCCCCTTCTCCAGTCCTTAGAAACGGTTCCACCAGGCTTAGTAGCTAAGCCTCACGTGAAGGCCAGGAGCCGAGCTTATGGTGCTTATCCCCAATGTCCACCTCCCCCACTCCAGCAAAAACAACCTTAAGGAACCTAAATGCCCTCTGGTACTAGACATTCAATCCTGAGAAAAAGATATTGTCTGCTCCTTCTATGCATAGACAGTGTGAGACAGCCGGATTAACATCAGTGGGGACACAGTCTGTGACAGCGCTGGGGAGGACAGGTCACTGAGGGACAGTGTGAAGGCAGCTGGATCAGCAACAGTGGGGATACAGTCACTGACAGAGGGCACTGGAGGAGTGGGGTCACGGGGGGACGGTGTGAGGAGCTGCCTTTACATCAGTGACGATACAGTCAATGGATAACATGGCTGCGAGGGAACGGGGTGACTGAAGGACAGCGTGAGGGAGCTGGATTAATGCCAGTGGTGATACAGTCAGTGACACAGGGTGCTGGGAGAGAGGGGTCACTGAGGGACGGTGTGAGGGAGCTGGATTAATGTCAGTGCGGATACAGTCAGTGACACGGCACTGGAAGAGAGGGGTCACTGAGGGAGCTGGATTAACGTCAATGGGGATACAGTCTGTGACACTGAGGGATAGTGTGAGGGGCTGGATTAAAATCAGTGGGATACAGTCAGTGCTGGGTTCAGGGGTCGCTAAGGGAGCCTGCGAGGGAGTTGGATTGACATCAGTGGGAAGATTGCCTCAAGGTTCAGGGGAGAAGATTTAGGACGGAGATGAGGAGAAACTGTTTTTCCCAGAGAGTGGTGAATTTGTGGAATTCTCTGCCCAGGGAAGCAGTTGAGGCTTCTTCACTAGATATATTTAAGATACAGTTGGATAGATTTTTACATAGTAAGGGAATTAAGGGTTATGGAGAAAAGGCAGGCAGATGGAGCTGAGTTTATGGACAGATCGGCCATGATCTTATTGGATGGGGGGGCAGGCTCGATGGGCCGGATGGCCTAGTCCTGCCCCTATTTCTTATGTTTTAAGATCCCAGTGCCGGGTACAGGTTGATCAACTATAAATCGTGAGACAGAGCTGCCTTGGTACAGGTGAACAGTGACCTCCAGAAGCCTCTCCTCTCACCGAATCCTGGTTTCCCATGGCAGCCTCCGGCATGCCCACCGTCCGCAGGTGCTTCCAACTGCCCCTAAACCATCACCCCAACATGTGAAAGCTGTCTGCGCTGTTAGACCGGTGCCGGTCTACAGTTGGAGGAGAGACACAAACAAACACACACACACACACACACACACACACACACACACACACAGAGAAAGAAACACTTTCTAACCTGTCAGCTAACAATCTGCAGGAGTTAAGCCTTGCTCCTTGGAGATCCATGCATGCTGAGGTAACTGTGTGTGAGAAAGTGCTTTGCCTTTCTAACAGCTCCTTTACAATTAATTAACCAGACGGAATTGATTAAGTGCCAATGACGGGAAACAGATTATCCTCTGCTTAATAATGTGGCTGGGAGCTGGCTTCCTGAGCCTGCCCTCTGCTTCGCAAAGGAATTGCCGTGCATGACGTTTCAGAATAGAATCAGGTTTAATATCACTGGTACTGTATACGTCGTGAAATTTGTTATTTTGTGGCAGCAGTACATTACAACATGATAATAAAAAAGCCTACAATTACAATAAGAAAATATTAAATTAAATAAGTATAAAAAGAGAGCAAAAAGAAGAAAGAGGTAGTGTACATTGTCCAGTCAGAAATCTGATGGTCGAGGGGAGGAAGTTGAGTGTGTGTCCTGAGGCTCCTGTTCCCCCTCCTTGGTGAGGAGATGGCATGTCCGGGGTGATGGGTGTCCTTAATGACAGACGCCAGCTTTTTGGGGCATCGTTTTCTGAAGATGCCCACGATGGAGCTGGTTGAGTTCAAGTTTAATTGTCATTCAATCATACATGAATGCAGTCAAATGAAACAGTGTTACTCCACTTGTTGTGTACAAATCTCAGTACCAACAGTCATACACAGCACACACCACATATGGCACATATAAGATAATAAGCATGTATAAGATGTCAATAAAATACAGTGACACACACAAAAACAATATAGTCCAAGTCCCCGATTCCATGAATGTTGCAGCACTCTGCAACTGAACACAGTACAGCTTGTCTTCTGTTGAGTGAACACTGGGGAGCAGCACCAACTCCTGCTTTAATGCTGCATCATAACACCTTTGATGGCAGTAAACAGGCAACGCTGCACCTTTAGGCCTAGCCGTTGCTAGGACCAAGGCCATGCGGATCCCCCACCCTCCCTGCTGTCCCTTAATAGATCAATGAATCGGGTTGGCAGCATTCCACATTAACAATGTCGAACAAGGTCTTGCAATCACAAGAAAAGCGACTAAGATGAGCACTCACTGCTAGAGTGCACACAGCCCTCATGCACACCCTCCTGTGACGCAGGCAGCAACACGATCTGCACCAATCCATCCCCTCCGCCAACGAGCAACCCACTGATGGGGGTAGACCTGCAATACTTTAACTTCTTAATGTCCAGCAGGGTCTTGAGTTGTAAAAAAATACCTTTAATAAGGGAAATAACACCTTTGGTTGACCCCATAGAGGCTGCTGCAATTGAGCATGCTGCCATCTTACGGGAAGCTTTCTGTGGCCTATCCTGATCCTGGGCAGTGCCCCTCCACTCCAGATGATGACGCAGCCAGTTCGAATGCAACCAGGTACACTCCTGGTGGGAGTGGCCCTATCTTGTGCGCTGACTGCAGACACCTGTCTGGACAATGACTGCTCCACCAGACTGACTAGCAGCACCAGGCCTGGATGGCATGGTGGCACAGTGACCATGGGCTGGCAGAAGTTCAGTGATAGCCCAAGTGCAGCAGGAGAGACACAGACACAGGATGGACAGTTCCCTGAGCTCTTCCATGGGCCCTAGCCTCTGTAGTATCCAAGGCATCTTCAAGGAGCAGTGCCTTAGGAAGGCAACGTCCTTCATTAAGTATACCCACCACACAGACATGCCCTCTTCACACTGGTACCATTGGGAAGAAGGTACAGAAGCCTGAGAGTACACACTCAGTGATTTAGAAACAGCTCCTTCCCCTCTGCCTACTGATTTCTAAATGGACATGGAACTCATGAACTACTTACTACTTTTTTTATTTCTGTTATTTTGTACTCTTTATTTTAACTTAACTATTTATTAGACATACTTAGTGTAACTCAGTTTTCCCTCTATATTTATTTATCATGTGTTTCATTGTACTGTTGCTGCAAAGTTAACAAATTTCACAGCATATACCAGTGATATTAAATCTGATTCTGATTCATAAACACCAGGCCAATAGGGCTGCTAACTAAAGACTCTCAATCTAACTGAAAACAAACACCATCAGGGTGGCTCAAAAGTAGTGACCCAGAACTGAATTGATACTGCTCTTTTAACAAAGCCTATCTAAACCACTACTCTGCTTGCCCGGAATGTGGACTAAGGTAAGCAGGGAGCATTGTCATCTCTTTGCTTCAATCAAAACTTGACAAGACTGGAAAAAAAGGAAGCAAATTAAATACAATTACAAAGGAACAATAATTGTCTGGAAGGTGTGCCTCCTCACATGTGTGATTGCTGTCTTCTTTCAGATGCCAGCCTGCATGAGCACCCAGACTCTGCAGCACTGTCCGTGGTTGTGACAAGGGTGCTGTCCATGTGGAGTTTGCATGCTCTCGCTGTGACTGCAGGGGTTTTCCTCTAGCAGCTCCAGCTTTCTCCCAGGCCCTGCTGGTTTGTTCGGTTTACTGAATAAACTTGCAACTGTAAGTTGCCCCACCCCGTGTGTATAGGTGAGGGGTTGAGTTCGGGGAGAGTTGATGGGAATGGTGAGAGAATGAAACAGGATTAGTGTAAATACATGCCTAATGGTTGGCAAGAACTTGATGGGCCGAAGGTCCTGTTTCTGTGCTATTTCTCACTATGACTCAGAATGACTTTGTATGTCACTGTTTGGTGACATACAAAGTTCCATCAAATCCTAATGAAATATGGCCACTGTCATGCCATCTTAAATATTTCTTACTGCAATTTACTATTATATTATATTAGATTAGATTATGAGGACACTCAGTCCTCATTTATTGTCATTTAGAAATGCATGCATTAAAAAATGATAGAGTGTTCCTCCAGTATGATATCACAGAAACACAAGACAGACCAAGCCTAAAACTGACAAAAACCACATAATTATAACATTCAGTTACAACAGTGCAAAGCAATATCGTAATTTGATAAGAGCAGACCATGGGCACGGAATATAGAATAAGAAGAAGAAAGCCCTTATCTCTGAGTGGAGTCATCGGGATGCCATCATGACGGCATTTTTTTTAGCAGGCTTTCTTATTTTTATGAAGCCAAGTTGCTAGCTTGACGCTTAACCCAGCGCGGATGGAAAGCGTGTAAGGGAGCCTGCTGGATTCGAACTCGGGAGCCTTCGCTCTGAAGTCTGGCGCTGATGCCACTACGCCACCAGCCGGCAAATTTACTATTATATAATGTAAGGTATTGCTGTTGCAAAACAACAAACTTTATGACATATACCAGTGAGGTAATTAAAGTAAATTATTAAGGCAAAATGAGAGCAAAAAATAAAATACTGAGTTCATTGTGCAGACAGAAATCTGACAGCAGAGAGGAAGAAGCTGTTCCTGAAATGTTGAGTGTGTGCCTGCAGACTCCTGTACCTCTTCCTTGATGGTAGCAATGAGAAGAGTGCATGTTTTGTATGGAGAGGGTCTTTTGTGAGGAATGCCGCCTTTTTGAGGCATCACTTTTTGAAGATGCCCTCGATGGTGGGGAAGCTAGTGCCCAGGATGGAGCTGCTGAGTCTAGAATATGCTGTAGCAACTCATGATCCTGTGAGTTGGAGCCTCCATACCAGAAGGTGATGCAATCATTCAGAATGTTCTCCACGGTACATCTGTGGAAATTTGATAGAGCCTTTGGTGACATACCAAATTTTCTCGAACTCCTAATGAAGTATAACTGCTGTTGTGCCTTCTTCATGATTGCATCAATGAATTGTGTTCAAGGTAGATGCTCTGACACCCAAGAACTTGAAACTGCTCACCCTTTTCACTGCTGATCTCTCAATGAGGACTGGTGTGTGTTTCTTCGACTTAACCTTCCTGAACTTCACAATCAATTCCTTGGTTTTACTGATGTTGTGCAAGGTTGTTCTTGCAACCGGCTGATCTATCTATCTCTTGTACGCTTCCTCATCACCATCTGAAATTCTGCCAACAGCAGTTGTGGCATTGGCAAATTTAGAGATGGCGTTTGAGCTGTAGCCCACATAGTCATGGGTGGAGAAAGAGTCAAACCATGGGCTGAGCACACACCCTTGAGGTGCACTAGTGTTGTTTGTCAATAAGGAGGAGATGTTATTTCTGATCTGAACTGACTGTGGTCCTCCAAAAAAGAAATCAAGTATCCGTTTGGGAAGGGGGGTCCAGAGTCCCAGGTTTTGAATCCTGTTGATTAGTACTGAGGGTATGATGGTGTTGAACACTGAGTTGTAATCAATAAACAGCAGCCTGACGTAGGTATTACTACTGTCCAGGTGATCCAAGGCCAAGCAAACAACCAGTGAGATTGCATCCACTGTGGACCTATTGTGGTGATTGACAAACTGCAGTGGGTCCAGGTCCTTGCTTAGGCAGGAGTTGATTCTGGCCATGACCAACCTCTCAAAGCACTTCGTCACCATAAATGAGAGTACACTTGGATGATAGTCTTTGAGGTAGCTCACGCTGCTTCTCTTCAAAGCAGGTAGGAACTTCCTACTGCAGCAGTGAGATTGAAGATGTCCTTGAACACTTCCACCAGTTGGTTGGCACAGATTTCCAGTGCCCTGCCAGGTACACAATCAGGGCCTGACATGTTGCAAGGTTTCCCCTCTTGATAGGTTCTGATGTTGGCCCCCAAGACGGAGATCGCAGAGTCACCGGATGCTACAGAGATTCGTATGAGTTTAGTTTTATTTTACCTTTCAAGGCGTGCATAATGGTGCAGAGCATCACAGATATTCATGATGTTCGGATCTGCCTTGCAGGGAGTAATGGCCAGAGCTGTTGTGCATCTAACTGTGTCCCTAACTCTGCATGGAACTGACAACTCAGGCAACTAATCTGCCCAAGACCTCAAGAAACTGCAGAGCTCAGAAAATGCAACCCAGTCCATCACGCAAACCAGACTCCGCCCCATGGACTCTGTCGACATTCCCGCTGCCTTGGGAAAGCAGCCAATGTAATCAAGGTTCCCTCTGACCCTGGACATTCTATATTCTCCAGTCTCCTTTAGGCAGAAGGTACAAAACCCTGGGAACTCAAAGGCAGCATCTGTCCTGTTGCTATAACACTAATGAACGGTCCCCTAAAATGTTAAGATGGACTCTTGAGGTCACAACCTACAGTACCTGGTTATGACCTTGAACTTGTTGTCTGCCTGTACTGCTTCTCTGTAACTGCAACACTTCATTCTGCATCCTGTTAGTGTTTTCCTTCTGCCTGTCCTGATAGACATAAGTAACATGGACATAATGAATTGATCTGTTTGGATGGAAAACAAACGAAAACTTTACACTGTACTGCAGTACATGTGACAATAATCAAATAATTAAGTTCAAGTTCAAATGAATGCAGCCAAATGAACAAGTGTTCCTCCAGGGCCAGGATGCACAACACAGTGCCAATAGTCTGCCACAGCACATAGCAAAGTTTAAAGATCGCACCAACCAGTGTGCAAAAGACAACAAACTATCCAAATACAAAAATAAGGACAGAATAATAATAAATAAATAAACAATAAATATTGAGAAAATTAGATGACGAGTCCATAGATTACTCAAATTTCAAAGCATATTTATTGTCAAACTATGTATACATTATACAAATTGTAATTTGTCTCCTAACAAGCAACCAGGAAACAAAGAAACCCAAAATAGCCCATTAAAAAAAAATTTCAATGTTGGAGCGAGTGAAGTTATCCCCTCTGGTTCAAGAGCCTGATGATTAAAGGGTAATAACTGTTCCTGAACCTGGAGGTTTGGCTCCTGAGGGTCCTGTGCCTGCAGCACAAATAGTTACAAAAGCAGAAAAACATACAATCACAAAAAATATACAAAATAATAACATAGCCCAACTCCCTGACTGTTGTGTCCTGTAAATTGATGGTGCATGGATGTTGCCCTGGAGCCATGTTTCTGCAAAAACAAGCCCACAACAGTTTCTCATCTCATGTAAGAGCAACCGCAGATGAACACAGTTCAGCTTGTCTTCCAGTGAACACTAGAGAGCAACACTGTTGGGAGGGGCCAGCCGCCAACCCAGCATGGCACGGACTCCAGCATGACCCTATTTCCTTACAACCTAAGCAAGTCTTTTAACCTATTGAATCTATGCTGGTTTACAGAGCAATGCCACAACCCATTATTTCTCCCTGGAATCTATTTTCCCCATGTTGTATATGTGGCCTGGTTACACAACAATGCTATTAATAAAAACGCTGGAGACAGGAGTTAAGTTTCATGGTTCTTTACTGGCATAATCTGAACTCGGCACACACGTACAGATCAATACGCGCCTAATAAAGTAGTCCCTTATTATACTGTAGGCTATATGGTACACCCTACATTCTTTTCAACTCTCTCCCCAGTTTCCTATGAAATCTCTCCTCTCTCACCCTAACCCTATGCCCTTATTTCTTGATGCCACAACCCTGGGCACATCGACCCTATCTATTCCCCTCGTGATTTCATACACCTCCTAAAGTTTATCCCACAGTCTCCTTGTGACTTGGATGAAGAGAATCAACTTGATCAACCTCTCTCTATAACTCAGTTCCTCAAGTCCCAGCAAAATCCTCGTACATCTCTGCACTCTTTCCGGAACAATGATACCTTTCCTATAGCAGACTGACCTGAACTAAACACAATAGTTCAAGTGCATTTTCTCTGTAACTTTTACACTTTATTCTTTATTGATATTGTTTGACTTTATTTTGACTCGGAGGTTCCCAACCTTTTTTATGCCATGGACTCTTACTATTAACCAAGGGGTCTGTGGTGCCCAGGTTGGAAACCTTTGTTCTGTTGAATGATAAGATGGTCTCTTGTCCTCATTGTCCTTATGACCTTGTGCTCTATTGTTTAATTGCACTGCACTTTGTCAGTAGCTGTTACACTTTATTCTGCAGTGATTTGGTCTATCCGAACAGTAAACAAGACAATTTTTTCACCGTTATCTTTGTGCATGTGACAATAATAAACCAATATGTTGAACCACTGTAGATAACTTCACTCACCTCAGCTCTGAACTGATTCCACAGCCCGTGGACTCACACTAAAGGACTCTACAATTTGTGTTCTTGATAATTACTGCTTTTTTTTGTATTTTCAGTTTATTGTTTTTTGCATATTGGTTGGTTGTTGTGCCGTGTATGGTTTTTCATTGATTCTGTTGTGTTCCTTTGTACTTACTATGAATATCCGCAGGAAAATTAATCTCAAGGTTGTATATGGAGAAATGCAGTATGTACTTCGATAAATTGACTTTGAACTTTGAATACCGATAAATATGGGTGACATGGAGCTGTGGAGGTTGGCAGTGTCAATGCTTTACTGTGCCAGTGATCAAAGTTCAATTCCCTTGGCCTCCACAGGTGCCTGTGGCAACAAATTCCACAGGTTTACCACTCTATGGTGAAAGAACTTCCTCCTCTTCTCTGTTCTAAATGAATATCCCTCTGTTCTGAGACTATACCCTCTGGGAGTAGGCTCCCCAGTTTAGGAAACATCCTCTCCATATCAGAGAGGAATTTGCACATTCTTCCCGTGACCGAGTGAGTTTCCTCCCACATTTCAAGCATGTATGGATTGATGTCAGTAAGTTGTGGGCATGCTATGCTGGTGCCAGAAGCAAGGCGACACTTGCGAGAAGCCCAGCATCATCCTCAGACAGTGTTGCTCATTGATGCAAATGACGCACTTGACTGTACGTTTCAATGTTTCAATATACATGTGACAAATAAAAGTCAATCTTTAATATGAAAATCAAGTCTTCCACAATATCTTGTTGTTTGGTACAGTAATAAACCAACCCAAAATGTGGTTTCACCAATGTCCTGTACAACTGTAACACAACATGCCAATTTTCTGTCCCAATGTGTCAGACCTTATTTGATAATGCTCCACTGAGTTCTTTGGAGTCCTTCCATAGTACTAAAGATCTCTGAGCTCCAACATCAGCCACGCCAACCTTACCCCCCAGCAAGGCGGGAGGGGCTTCATTGACTGCAGCCCAGTCCAGAGAGCCCCCAGCTCCTATCCCCATTGTATCAATGAAGTCCACGCTTCTCACAATCCTTCAAAGGTGGCTCCACAGAAATCCTGCTCTGACCCATTAGTCAGATTACTTCAGCAAACCCGACCTTGCTTAATCAGAGTGACGGACCATGAAGGGTGCAGCGGGGGGGGGGGGGGTGCTGTCCCCAGAGATGGGGGGAGGTGGTATTTCCACAAATTCGACACTCCGTCCTTAAAAACACAGTTTAACCCCTTCACCCAACTCTCGCTTTCTGTGGGAACTTCACACAGCAAGTTCAAGGGTCAACCCACAGGACAATGGTCAGCAAAGTCCATAAGACCATAAGATATAGAAGCAGAATTAGGCCACTTGGCCCATTAAGTTTGCTCTGCCATTCCATCGTGGCTGATTTATTATCCCTCTAAACCCTGTTCTCCTGCCTTCTCCTCGACACCTTTGACACCCTGACTAATCAAGAAACTATCAAGCTCCACTTTAAATATACACAATGATCTTTCCTCCACAATTGCCTGTGGCAATGAATTCCACAGATTTCACAGATCCTCTGGGTAAAGAAATTCCTCCTCATCTCTGTTCTAAGTGGACATCCCTCTAGTCTGAGACTGTGCTCTCTGGTCCTAGACTCTCCCTGTATAGGAAACATCCTCTCCACATCCACTCTATTCAGGCCGTTCAATATTTGATAGGTTTCAATAGGATCCCTCCTCATTCTTCTGAACTCCAGTGAGTAAAGGACAGTGCTATCATATTTTCCTCATACCCTTCATTCCCAGAATCATTCTCGTGACATCCTCTGGGCACTCTCCAATACCAGCACAACATTTTGTAGACAAGGGGCTTAAAATAGCTCACAATACTCCACGTGTTGTTGACCAATGCCTTATAAAGCTTCAGCATTATAACCTTGCTCTTATATTCTAGTCCTCTTGAAATGAATGTTAACATTGCATTTGCCTTCCTTACCACCAACTCAACCTGCAAGTTAGCCTTTAGGGAATCCTGCACAAGGGCTCTCTAGTTCCTTTGAAGTTTTTCTCCTCACTTAGAAAATAGTCTATGTTTTTATTCTTTCCATCAAAGTGCAGGACCATACTCGTCCCTACACTGTATTCCATCTGCCACTTCTTTGACCATTATCCCAATCAGTCTAAGTCCTTCTGCAGACTCACTGCTTTCTCAACACTACTTGCCACTCTATCTATCTTTCTATTGTCTGCAAATATGGCCCCAAAGCCATCAATTCCATCATCCAAGCCATTGACATAGTCACTGGCAGCCAACCAGAAAAGGGTTCTTTATTCCCACCCTTTGCCTCCTTCCAGTCAGACACTGCTTTATCCATCCGAGTTGATACCTTTCCTGTAATACCATGGGCTCTTATCTTGTTAAGCAGCCTTGAGTGCAACAGCTTGTTAAAGACCTTCTGAAAATCCAAGTAAGCAACACCCACTGACTCTCCTTTGTCTATCCTGCCTGTTATTTCCTCAAGGGAGTCCAACAGATTTGTCAGGCGAGGTTTCCCCATATGGAAACCATGCCGACTTTGGTCTATTTTACCATCTGCCTCCAAGTGCCCCAAAATCTCATCTTTAATAATAGACTTCAACATCTTCTCAATCACTGAAGTCTGGCTAACTGGCCTATAATTTCTTTTCTTCTGCCTCCCCCCTTTCTCGAAGAGTGGAGTGACATTTTCAATTTTCCATTCCTCCGGAACCATTTCACACTTGTGATTCTTGAATGATCATTATTGATACCTCCACGATCACTTCAGCTACCACTTTCAGAACCTGGGGTGTAACCGCAGTGAAGACTGACAGAAAATACTTATTAAGTTCTTCCACCATTTCTTTGTCTCACTTTACTACCTCTCCATCATTATTTTCCAGTCATTCAATATCTACTCTTGCTTCTCCTTTACTCTTTACGTATTTGAAATATTTTTTGGTATCCTCTTTTGTATTATTGGCTAACTTCCCTTCGTATTTCAACTTTCCCCTCCTTATAGCTTTTTAGTTGCCTTCTGTTGGTTTTTAAAAGCTTCCCAATCCTCTAACTTCTCATTAATGTTTGCTCTCCTTTGCTTTTGTGCTGCCTAAGGAATTCATTAGCTCTAATCTACATAAGAAATAGGAGCAGGAGTAGGCCTTCCGGCCCATCAAGCCTGCCCCACCATTCAATAAGATCATGGCTGATCTGTCCGTAAGCTCAGCTCCATCTACCTGCCTTTTCCCCATAACCCTTAATTCCCTTACTATGTAAAAACCTATCTATCTGTTTCTTAAATATATTTAGTGAAGAAGCCTCAACTGCTTACCTGGGCAGAGAATTCCACAGATTCACCACTCTCTGGGAAAAACAGTTTCTCCTCATCTCCGTCCTAAATCTTCTCCCCTGAACTTTGAGGCAATGTCTCCTAGTTCTAGTCTTACCTACCCAGGGAAAAAAACTTTCCTACTTCTATTTTATCTATCCCTTTCAAAATTTTGTATGTTTCTATAAGATCCCCTCTCATTCTTCTGAACTCCAGAGAGTATAGTCCCAGGCGACTCAATCTCTCCTCATAGGTTAACCCCTTCATCCCTGGTATCAACCTGGTGAACCTCCTCTGCGCTGCCTCCAAAGCCAGTATATCCTTTCTCAAGTATGGAGACCAGAACTGCACACAGTACTCCAGGTGCAGCCTCACCAGTACCCTGTATAGTTGCAGCATGACCTCCCTGCTCTTGAATTCAATCCCCCTAGCAATGAAGGCCAACATTCCATTTGCCTTCTTAATAACCTGTTGTACCTGCAAGCCAAGTTTTTGCAATTCATGCACAAGCGCTCCCAAGTTCCTCTGCACAACAGAATGCTGAAATCTTCCACCGTTTAAATAATAATCTGCTCTTCTATTATTCCTTCCAAAGTGGATGATCTCGCATTTACCAATGTTGTATTCCATCTGCCAGACCTTGACCCACTCACTTAACCTATCTATATCCCTCTGCAGACTCTCCACATCCCCTGTACAATTTGCTTTTCCACTGTTTGGTGTCGTCAGCAAATTTTGCTACGCTACACTCAGTCCCCTCTTCCAAATCATCAATGTAAATGGTAAACAGCTGGGGGCCCAGCACTGACCCCTGCGGCACCCCACTCACCACTGACTGCCAACCGGAGAAACACCCATTTATACCAACTCTCTGCCTTCTATTGGTTAACCAATCCACTATCCATGCCAATACACTTCCTCCGCCTCCATGCATCTGTATCTTATTTATAAGTCTCTTGTGCGGCACCTTATTGAACGCCTTTCTGGAAATCCAAGTATGTGACATCCACCTGTTCCCCCCTATCTACTGTACTCATTATGTCCTCAAAGAACTCCAGTAAGTTTGTCAAACAGAACCTGCCCTTTCTGAACCCATGTTGTGTCTGTCTAATGGAACCACTCCTTTCTAAATGTTTCGCTATTTCTTCCTTAATGACAGCTTCAAGCATTTTCCTGACTACAGATGTTAAGCTAACTGGCCTATAGTTGCCCGTCTTTTGCCTACATCCTTTTTTAAAAAGTAGCGTGACCCTTGCTGTCTTCCAGTTGGCCAGGACCTGCCCAAAGTCTACAGAGTTTTGATATATGATTACCAACACGTCTACTATAACCTCCGTCAATTCCTTCAGCACCTTGGGATGCATCCCATCAGGACCAGTGGACTTATCTATCTTCAGGCCCTCTAGTTTACTCATCGCTATCTCTTTAGTGACAGTGATTTTATCGAGGTCCTCACCTCCCATTTCATCTATAACATCCTTCTTTGGCATATTAGACATGTCCTCCACCATGAAGACCGACACAAAATAGTCGTTCAATGCCTCAGCCATTTCCTTATCACTCAATATCAATTTCCCCTTCTCGAATTCCAAGGAACCCACGTTGACTTTAGCCACTCTCTTCCGCTTTATATATTTATAAAAACCTTTGCTATCTGTTTTTATATTTTGTGCTAATTTACTGTCATGTTCTGTCTTCCCTTTCCTTATTTCTTGTTTAGTTGTTCTCTGCTGCTTTTTAAAGTTTTCCCAATCCTCCAGTCTTCCACTACTCTTTGCGACTTTGTACACATGAGCTTTTAATTTGATACTATCTTTTATTTTCTTAGTTATCCAAGGCTGGCTCTCCCCACACTTACTGTCCTGAAATATACTTTTGTTGAGCACTGTAAAAAATCTCTTTGAAAGTATTCCACTGTTCCTCAACTGTCCTACCAAATAGCCTGTGTTCCCAATCCACAATAGCCAACTCCTCCCTCATCCTGTTGTAGTCTCCCTTGTTCAAGCATAATACACTAGTTTTAGATCTAACTATTTCATCCTGTTTCAGTCTGTCCTGTGGTTGGTTGTGGAGAGTTCTATGGATAATTCTGACCAGTGACAGTCCGATTCATTGGCTCTAGTTCGTCCTGTAATTGGTCAGGAGGGAATTCATTGGCTCTAATCTGCCCTGTGATTGGTAGCAGAGAGCTCTCTGGATAATTCTGACCAGTGACAGGCTGATTCATTGCATTCTGTGGTTGAGTCAGATCAGCAATTGGTCGGAAGGGTTATCTGTTGATCAGATCTGCCCTGTCCTCAGTAAGGGCCTCACCTTTGACCCCTGCGTCTTCACTTCAGTGAGTTCCACAGCCGCCATAATGCTAAGTTCTTCTTCCACCATCTCCATCTCTGTACCTTCTTCTTTGGCAAAGACTCTTCCGCTCACACAAATGACCCCTTCTCCCATCTTCAACCCTCCTCCTCTTCATGGACAACCCCACTCTGTCTGATCTTCTGCCTGCTCTGAATCTTTTCATTGCTAATTGCTGACGAGACATCATCCATCTTAACTTTACCACTTCTCACTACTTTCTATTCTCTCCGCACCAGTCCTAACCTCACCACCAAACCTGAAGATAAGAGAGGCTCTTTAGTAGTCTAGTGGACTGACCTCTACTTTGCTAAGGCTAGGCGACAACTCTCAGATAACTTCACTCACTTACCTTTCGAACAAGATTCCACTAAGGAGCACCAGGCAGGGGAAAGTCTGCAGGTTATTCCCCCTGGTTCAGTCCCTTCCTACCTGCATCCATGACACTTCACACACTCCGGATCTTTCAATGACTTTAAGTTCCCTGGCTCCGATCATCTCTTTTTCACTGTGGATGTCCCGTCTGTATACAACTCTATCCCCCATCAGTAGGGCCTTAAGTATTTCCGTTTCTTTCTGGACAACAGACCCAACCAGCTCCCTACCACCACCACTCTCCTCCATCTAGAGGATCTGGTCTTTACTCTTAATAATTTCTCCTTTGGCTCCTCCAACTTCCTTCAAGCCAAAGGTGTAGCCATGAGCACTCGCATGGGTCCCAGTTATACCTGCCTTTTGGTCAGCTACATGGAACGGTCCATGTTCCAAGCCTACACGGTATCACTCCCCAACTTTTCCTACACTACTTCACCGACTGCATTGGTGCTGCTTTCTGCACCCCTGCTGAGCTCGTCGACTTCACCAACTTTGTCTCCAGCTTCTACCCTGCCTTAAGATTTACTTCGTCCATTTTCAACACCTCCCTCCCCTTTCTTAAACTCTCCGTCTCTATCTCTGGAGACAGCTTATCTATTGATATCTATTATGAGCTCGATGACTCTCACAGTTACCTGGACTATGCCTCTTCCCACCCTGTTACTTGTAAAAATGAACTTCTCTCAGTTCCTCCATCTCCACTGCATCTGCTCTCAGGATGAGGCTTTTCATTCCTGAACTAATTATATGTCCTCCTTCTTCAAAGAAAGGGCTCTCCCTTCCTCCACCATCAATGTGGCCCTCACCCGCATATTTTCCATTGTGTGCATGTCTGCCCTCACCCCATCGTCCTACTGCCACACCAGCTTCCTCTTGTCCTCACCTACCACCTCTCTAGCCTCGATGTCTAGCACATAATTCTCCATAATTTCCACCATCTCCAACAGGATCCCACCACCAAACACATCTTTTCATCCCTGCCCCCCACTTTCCACAGGGATCATTCCCAATGTGATTCCATAGAACCGTAGAACACTACAGTACAGAAAACAGGCCACTCGGCCCTTCTAGTCTGTGCCAAAACATTATTCTGCTACTCCCATTGACCTGCATCCAGTCCATAACCCTCCAGACCTCTCCCTTCCATGTACTTATCCAATTTATTCTTAAAACTTAAGAATGAGCCCACATTTACCATGTCAGATGGCAGCTCGTTCCACACTCCCACCACTCTCTGAATGAAGAAGTTCCCCCTAACGTTCCCCCTAAACCTTTCCCCTTTCACCCTAAAGCCATGTCCTCTTGTATTTATCTCTCCTAATCTAAGTGGAAAGAGCCTATTTGCATTTACTCTGTCCATATCCCTCATAATTTTGTAAACCTCTATCAAATCTCCCCTCATTCTTCTACGCTCCATGGAATAAATCTTAACCTGTTCAATCTTTACCTGTAACTCAACTCCTGAAGACCCATTAACTTCCTGGTAAATCTTCTCTGCACTCTTTCAATCTTACTGATATCCTTCCTATAGTTAGGTGACCAGAACTGTACACAATACTCCAAATTTAGCCTCACCAATGTCTTATACAACCTCCCCATAACATCCCAACTCCTATACTCAATACTTTGATTGATGAATGCCAGGATGCCAAAAGCCTTCTTTACAAACCTGTCTACCTGTGATGCCACTTTCAGGGAATTATGTATCTTTGTTCCTCGTGCACTCCTCAGTGCCCTACCATTTACTGTGTATGTCCTACCTTGATTTGTCCTTCCAAAATGCAACACCTCACATCTGTCTGCATTAAATTCCATCTGCCATTTTCTGGCCCATTTTTCCAGTTGGTCCAGATCCCTCTGAAAGCTTTGAAAGCCTTCCTTGCTGTCCACAATGCCTCCAATCTTAGTGTAATCAGCAAACTTGCTGATGACTCATCCACTCATCCCTCACCACGAATCTCCCTCCTGGTACTTTTCCTTGTAAGTATAACAAAAACCACACCTGCCCCTACACCTCCTCCCTCACTACCATTCAGGGCCCCAAACAGTCCTTCTAGGTGAGGTGATACTTCATCTGCAAGTCTGTTGGGGTCATCTACCGTGTCTGATGCTCCCAGTGTGGCCTCCTGTATATCGGAGAGATCAACATAGACTGCTTCACCAAGCACCAATGCTCCATCTGCCAGAAAATGTGGATCTCGCTGTAGCCACCTATTTCAATTTCACTTCCCATTCCCAGTGTGACATGTCCTCCACTGCTGTGATGAGGCCACACTCAGGTTGGAGGGGAAACACTGTATACTCCGTCTGGGGAGCCTCCAATCTGGTGACATGAACATCGATTTCTTGAACTTCCAGTCATTGCCTCCTCCCCCCCCCCATTCCTGTTTCCTTCTCTCACCTTATCTCCTCACCTGCCCATCACCTCCCTCTGCTGCAACTCCCCCTTCCCTTTCTTCCATGGTCTTATAGTTTTCTACCCTCTATCCTAATCCCTCTTCTCCAGATCTTCATCTCTTTCACCAAATAACTACCCAGCTCGTTACTTCACCCCTTCCTCTCTCCTGTTTCCTCCTATGACCTACCACTTTGAACTTCTTCCTCCCCTCCCTCCACCTTCTTACTCTGAGTTCTCTCCTTCCTCTCCAGTCCTGAAGAAGGATTATGACTGTTTACTCTTTTCCCTACATGCCGTCTGGCCTTCTGAGTTTCTCTAGCATTTTCTGTGTGTTGCTTTGGATGTCAAGCATCTGCAGACCTTCTCATCTTTCTGTCCTGTGCTTGGTTAGGGATATACCATGTCAGAGAATATTGGTTAGGGATATTCAGTCACCATGATTGGTTAGCAGAGATCCTGCATGTCAATACTGGCTACTGATTGGATATGATGAACCATGTGGTTTAGTGCTGGCCAGGGACTGAATAAGTCCAGTTCCCACAGGGATCTGTACTGCTCTGAGTACCAGTTTAAATATTGGGCTAGAACGACTTCAGTATCCTTGATGACTCTTATCAATTTTTACAGATGCACCATAGATAGAATCCTTTCTGAATACATTACAGAGTAAATAGAACAGCTCAGTGCAGACTCTTTTGCCCATGATGTGCCAACCTTATAATCCACCCTAAGATCAGTCCACTCCTTTCCTCCCACTTAGCCCTCCATTTTTCTATCATAATTTTTCTATCAAAGAATTTCTTAAATGTCCCTAATGTATCTGCTCCTGGCAGCACATCCCATGCACCCACCACTCTCTGTGTAAAAAAACTACCTCTGACTATATGTTCTTCCAAACACCTTAAAATTATGCCTCCTTCATTTCTGCCCCGGGAAAAAGGCTCTGGCTATCCCCTCAATCTATGCCTGGTGTCATCTTGTACACCTCTATTAATCACATCTCATCCTCCTTCACGCCAAAGAGAAAAGCACGAGCTCACTCAACCTTTCCTCATAAGACATGCTCTCCAGTCCAACAGTGTTAGTGGCATTTCCCTGCTGTCCGCATTAACTCTCCTTGCCAGTGCCCCCCTCCCTTCCCCACTCCCTGCGGTGATCTGACCTTCTCCTGGCCACCAACCCACTCTATCGCCATGGGCAGCAGTGATGTAGCTCGCAGGACCAGAACTCTTCAGGAGTTGGCAGGGGGATGGGACCTTGATGTCTGCCGTATTAATGATCTGATTAACCAGGGTGTCGGATCGAGCAAGCTGGCAGGGGACTAATTTAACTCTGTTTCATGTCAGATGCTCCAACTGTGAGTGTGTTGACCTTTGGAGGGGTTACAGGATTAGATTGATGTCTGAAGTTTGAGCGGTCTCTCTCTGCACAAGGAAGGCCGGAGAGACTCAAGGAGAGAGGAACGCTGGAACACCTGCCCTGTCCCAGGACAGCACAATAAACACTTAACCCTTCACACTTCAACCCATTAAACTCTCCGATTCCAGCCTTTCCCAGATCTACCAACCGCCACCTTTGTGTTCAATGGAAACATGGTAATGTAACTTTTAGTCTCCTCATCTAAATTATGGATCTTATGTTGTGACAGATAGGTTCCACACACTAAACCCTGTGCACCACAACAATCAGTGCCTGGCACTGAGAAAGTCCCATTTATACCTACTCCTCATTTCCCATCTCTGCCAGAGTCAGGGATGGCTAGGATTGCATCCGCAACATTTTGGAGAGAGAGGGAGAGTAGCCGGTTGTCTTGGTACATATTGGTACCAATGATATAAGAAGGAAAAGCAAAGAGGTCCTGAAAAAAGAATTTAGAGAGCTAGGTAGAAAGCTGAGAAGCAAGACCTCCAAGATAGTAATTTCTGGACCAGTGAGGGTAGAAACAGGGTGATCTGGCAGATTAATGCGTGGCTGAGAAGCTGGTGCAGGAGGCAGGGCTTCGGGTTCTTGGATCATTGGGATCTCTTCTGGGGGAGGTATGACCTGTACAAAATTGATGGGTTGCACCTGAACCCGAGGGGGAGCAATATTCCAGCGGGGAGGTTTGTTAGACCTGTTGGGGAGGGTCTAAACTAATTTGGCATGGGGTTTGGAACCGGAGTGAAGGGACTCTGGATAGGACAGATGGTAACAAAACAAAGACGGTGTGCAGTCAGACTGTCAGGAAGGGCAGGCAGATGATAGGACAAAGTTGCAGCCAGCAGGGTGAGCATCGGCGCATTAATCAAAAAGGGCAGCAAATACAGTACTCAAATTGTTATATCTCAATGCACGGAGTATAGGAAATAATGTGGATGATCTTGTTGCACTAGTACAGGTTGGCAGGTATAATGTTACGGGCAGAACTGAATCGTGGCTGACGAATAGTTGTAGTTGGGAGCTAAATATCCAAGGTTACAGGTTGTATCGGAGGGATAGAAAAGTAGGCAGAGGGGGTGGAGTGGCTCTACTGATAAAGAATGGCATCAAATCAGTCGGATTGGGAGATGTTGAATCCTTGTGGGTCGAGTTAAGAAATTGTAAGGGTAAAAGGACCCTGATGGCAGTTATATACAGGCCTCCCACAACAGGAAATAGAAAAGGTGTATCAAAAGGGCAATGTTATGATAGTCATGGAAGATTTCAACATGCAGGTTGCTTGGGAAAATTAGGTTGGAAATGGATCTCAAGAGAGTCAGTTTGTTGAATGCCTAAGAGATGTTTTTTTGGAATAGTTTGTCATTGAGCCTACTAGTGGATCAGCTATACTGGATTGGGTGTCTCAAAGATTTCAAAGGTTTCAAAGGTACATTTAATGTCAGAGAAGTGCATACAATAAACATCCTGAAATGCTTTTTCTTTGCAAGCAGCCACGAAAACAGAGGAGTGCCCCCGAATAATAAATGACGGTTAAATGTTAGAACCCCAAAGTCCCCCCCAACTACCCTCCCTCCTGTATGTAAGCGGCGGCAAGCAACAATCCCCCCCCTCCCCCCACCAGCAAAAAAAAACATTGGCACCTGCCACCAAGTACTCAAGCATGGGCAAGGCAACAGCAAAGACACAGACTTGCAGTACTCCAACGACTGCTGGCTCACCCGGTATTCAACATATCACACGCTCTCTCTCTCTCCCTCTCTCTCCCTAATAAGGGAGAAAGAGATGTCTCTGTTTCACAGCGAGAGGGGAGACACAACAAACAACTCGCTGGTTTACAGTGTTAAAAGTCCATTGCATTGCTTTTTCCAAGCTCTGTGCCCAAAGATCTCAGGTTTCTGGGCACTCAGCCAAAGATCTTCCAGCTCCCACGACACACTGGTCTGCTGGGACACCGATCTCTGTTCCGCCCATCTCTAGAGCCCTGAAATCCTAGGCCTTCAAAGGCCAGCCAAACTATTAGGCTGTACCCTTGGCATGCTAAGGATGAGGTTATGGGGTAGTTAGTGACACTGGTCAAGACAGGACAAAGTCAGCATAGTTTCCTTAAGGGAAAATCTTGCCTGATGTACTTGTTGGAATTTTTTGAGAGGATTATAAGTAGGATGGATAAAGGGGTTGTAGTAGATGTCATGTATTTGGACTTTCAGAAGGCCTTTGATGAAGTGCCACACATGAGGTTTTTTACTTAGTTATGAGCCCAGGGTATCACAGGAAAGTTGCTGTCATAGTTAGAGCATTGGTTGATTGGTAGGAGGCAGAAAGTAGGAATAAAAGGATCCTTTTCTGATTGGCTGCCAGTGACTAGTGGTGTTCCACAGCGGTCACTTCTTTTTCTGCTGAATATCAATGATTTAGATGATGGAATAGATGGCTTTGTTGCCAAGTTTGCAGATGATATGAAGATTGATGGAGGGGGAGGTAAAGTAAGGTAAAGGCATCCGTTAGTCTTGTGAGACCATGGATCTGCGCCTGGAAAGTCTTCACTCTCCAGGGCACAGGCCTGGGCAAGGTTGTATGGAAGACCAGCAGTTGCCCATGCTGCAAGTCTCCCCTCTCCATGACACCGATGTTGTCCAAGGGAAGGGCATTAGGACCCATACAGCTTGGCACCAGTGTCGCCGCAGAGCACAGTGTGATTAAGTGCCTTGCTCAAGGGCATAACATGCTGCCTCGGCTGAGGCTCGAATTCACGACCTACAGATCACTAGTCCAATGCCTTAACCACTTGGCCACGTGCCCATGGAGGGGGAGGTAGTGTTGATGAAAGAGGTAGGCTGCAGAAGGACTTAAACAGATTAGAAGAATGAGTAAGAAAGTGACAAATGAAATCCAATGTTGGAAAATGCATGGCCAAACACTTTTGTGGTAGAAATAAACATGGAGATTATTTTCTAAATGGGAAGAAAATCCAAAAATCTGAGATACAAAAGAACTTGGGAGCCCTTGTGCAGAACGCCCAAAAGGTTAACTTGCATGTTGAGTCGGGGGTGAACAAGACAAATGCAATGCTAGCATTCATTTCAAGATGTCTAGAATAGAAGAGCAGTAGTGTGATGCTGAGGCTTTATAAAGCACTGGTGAGGCCTCACCTTGAGTCTTGTGTACAGTCTTGGGTTTCTCATCTAAGAAAAGCTGTGCTTGCATTGGAGAGGGTCCAGAGGAAGTTTGCAAGCATGATTCCAAGAATGAAAAGGTTATCATACAAGGAACGTTTAGTTCTGTTGGTAAAGTCTTGGTATGAGTATGGAACAACAGACAATAGACAATAGACAATAGGTGCAGGAGTAGGCCATTCAGCCCTTCGAACCAGCACCACCATTCACTGTGATCATGGCTGATCATCCACAATCAGTACCGTTCCTGCCTTCTCCCCATATCTCTTCACTCCGCTATCTTTAAGAGCTCTATCTAACTCTTTTTGAAAGAATCCAGAGAATTGGCCTCCACTGCCTTCTGAGGCAGAGCATTCCACAGAACCACAACCCTCTGTGTGAAAAAGTTTTTCCTCAACTCCGTTCTAAATTGTCTACCCCTTATTCTTAAACTGTGGCCTCTGGTTCTGGACTGCTCCAACACCTGGAACATCTTCCAGTCCGACCTGGGCATTAAAATCATCGAGCACAGCCAAGAAGTTATGTGCCGGTATCAAAGTGACAGCTTCGTGAAGTTTACTGTAGAAGGCCTCCACCTCCTTCTCCTCGCTGTGTGGGGAGTAACGGATGATGACAGAGGTCGCTGGGTTTCTGTCGAATTCCGCAGTAAGGATTCTGTCACAGACTGAGACTACGCCCCTCAGTGCCTTCTTCACCTTGTGGCTCAACATCAGCCCTACTCCACCTTGTGCTGACATCCTCATCAGCTCTCTCCATGCGGACGAGGTGATGAGGTGCATCCTCTCTACCTCTGTGAACCTTATCTCTTCGTCAGGGTGTACATGATGGTGTTCTTGGATCCCCAGGATGGAGATCTTGTAGCTGCTTGCCTGTGCAACTCTGTGCACCGAGGCAAGAGGCAGATGGTGTTTGCGTTGAAGGTTGAGATGATCGTTTTTACCTTACAGCATAAAAGAGGCACAGTTCGCTCGGCCCCCTTGTCGGACTCAACCCTCCCTGTGGGGTTTGAGGTTGCATCTTTATGCTGCCTGTTTAGGCCAGGGTCTGGGTGTTCCACAAGGTTCCTGAGCACTCCTGGCTCTGGAAGTACAGGGTTTGTTGGGTTGTCTGTCATCATAATGCTTTACAAGGCGCAAAACAAAAAAGCGCTTTACCAACAGAAATGGACAATATCTAGTTGGTTTCATCCAGAAACACAGTCTCATTGCCACCAACACACAATTCAAGAAGCGAGCTGGTAAGCTATGGACATACGAAAACAGAGCCTCCATCTACAGGAAACAGCTCGACTACATCCTCGTAACAACAAAATGGCGTATTTGTGTGAACAACACAGAAGCCTACAGCACCTTCAACTCGGTCAATTCTGACCACAGAGTAGTGTCAATGCAAGTGAGACTGAGCCTGTGGCAACCCAAAGCCACAGGTCCCAAGGAAAAGATAGACTGGAAGACATCCTCCTCACAATCTATTCTTCAAGCCCAGTACACAGAGGAGGTGAGAAATCGCTTTAGCCCACTGGAAAGGAAGGAGGAAGAGACTGCCACCGACCGCTATCAACAGCTCATAGACGCACACACAGATGCAACAAAGAGTTTGCCTACTGTGAAGCGAATCAGGAAGAGCCGGATCTTGAAACATTCTGACATCGTTGCAGCAAGAAGTGTGGTCAATGCTTGTCATGCCGAACTTAGAAGGAGTGAAACAGAAGAGCTAAGGGACAAGTTCAAGACAGCAAAGAAGAATCCCTTTGCCACCTACGACCGACCGAAGGAAGAGGAACTTGCTGAGAGGATTAGAGAGGTAGAGGCTGCTAATGAAGACAAGCAGCATGGAGAAGCATGGCGCCTAGTCAACGAGATCAGCAGACGGAAGAAGTTCCTATCAGGTCAAATAGGTGGTAAGACAGCAGAGGACTGTGTCCAGACATGGTTTACCCACTTTAAGAACCTGCTGGGAAGCCCTCCAACAATCACGGAAGAAGAAGACATACCTACGATACTAACGCAAGTCGACATCGATGACGGCCCATTCACCATTGACGAACTGAAGAAGGCCAAATATGCACTCAAACTGGGCAGGAGCACTGGACCAGATGGGATACCACCGGATATCCCGAAGAACTGCGACCTGGACAACATCCTGCTGGACATATGTAATACGGCACTGATGAAAGGTGACAAACCAGAACAGTGGTCACTCTCAAACATTATCCCAGTCCCCAAGTCTGGATCCCTCCCAAAGACAGATAACTACCGTGGTATCAGCTTGACCTGCATCTTAACAAAGCTATACAATCGGATGATCTTGAACAGAATTTGCACTGCCATTGACTCTAAGCTAAGATTGAATCAGAATGGTTTTCGGCAGAAGCGCACAACAGTAATGCAAATACTTGTTCTCCGTAGAATTATCAAGGAAGTCAAGAAGAACAACCTACCGGCCGTGCTTGCTTACATTGATTTTCGTAAAGCTTTTGACTCCATTCACCGAGGTAAAATGCTGAAGATCCTGAAAGCTTACAGAGTGTCAGACCATCTACTGAGAGCAATAGAGTCCAGCTATACCAAAACCATGGCAAAAGTTGTATCAGCAGACGGAGAAACAGCAGTGTTCGAGCTCCTAGCTGGTGTGCTGCAAGGAGACACTCTGGCACCCTACATCTTTATAATCGTCCTTGATTACGCTCTGCGTCAAGCTACCAAAGATCATGACGAGCTTGGTTTTAACATAAAACCAGGACGAACCAAAAGGGTCAGACCAGTTACGCTCACAGATCTCGATTTTGCAGATGACGTAGTCCTGCTCTCTGACCAGATGGAGGAAGCACAGCAGCTACTGACAAAAGTGGAAATTGAGTGCAGTAAAGTTGGACTTCACCTAAACGCTAAAAAGACAGAGTACATGGCGTTTAACTGAGACAAAGGTACTCTCAAGACCGTAAAGAATGATACCATTAAGAAAGTCTTTGACTACGAGTACCTCGGGTCAAGAATGATGAGTTCGGAGAAGGACATAAAGATACGGAAGGCGCTGGCGTGGAGGGCTATGAACAACATGAAGGAAATCTGGAAGTCGAACCTGACCAGAGGGCTTAAAAAGAGGATATTTATAGCAGTCATAGGGTCCATTCTCATGTACGGATGCGAGACGTGGACACTCAGCAAGACGATGCGGAAGTCTCTAGATGGTTGCTATACACGAATGCTCCGGATGGCTCTTGACGTGAGCTGGCAACAGCACATGACGAACATCGAGCTCTATAACAACCTACCGATGCTCACCACTAAAATCGAGGCGAGAAGACTGCAACTAGCGGGGCACTGTCTACGCCACCCCGAGCTACCTGCCAGCCTAGTCATCATATGGGAACTCAAGCACGGGAAGATGAACCCTAGGCACCCTCCCAAGACTATGGTCAACACGTTCCTAGAAGACAGCGGCGTGGCTAATGTAGATGAACTGAACACACTGATGAGGGAGAGGGAGAAGTGGAGAGTCCGTCATCATGCCTGATGCCGACACCCTAGGCCTGAGGAGACGTAGTAGTAGTAGTAGTAGTAGTAGTAGTAGTAGTAGTAGTAGTAGTACTTGGTGGCCCTGGATCTGTACTCACCAGAAAGCAGAAGGATAAGGGGCAATCTCATTGAAACCTTGCAAATGTTGAAAGGTCTCGACAGAGTAGATGTGGAAAAGATGATTCCCATAGTGGGGGAGTCTAGGACAAGAGGGTACAGACTCATGGTAGACAGGCGTCCATTTAAAACAGAGATGCCAAGAAATGTCTTCAGCCAGAGGGTGGTGAATTTGTCGAATTTATAACCACAGGCAGCTGTGGAGGCCAGGTTATTGGGTGTATTTAAGGCAAAACTTGATAGGTTCTTGGTTGGACATGGCATCAAAGGTTACAGGGAGAAGACTGGGGAGTGAGGTTGAGGAGTGAAAAGGATCGGACATAATTGTATGGTGGAGCAGACACGATGGTCCAAATGCCCTAATTCTGCTGCCATGTCATATGGTCTCTCAACCACTTCTCAATATGCATGTAAATATATATCTCACACACAAGAAACTGGAGGAACTCAGCAGGTCCGGCAGCATCTGAGGAGAGGAATATGTGCTTGTGTTAGGAATATCTCATGTGTTTTTTCACACATAAGGTTCAAGGTTCAAGGTACATTTATTATCAAAGTATTGGTCTCCAAAAAAAAAATCATGGAAGCCATTCAAAGATCAACATCAACCCTCCCCCCTCCCCGTGCAAAAAGCAAACCAATCGTGCAAACAACAACAAGACGGAATGGGCAAAAACACAGAAAATAAAAGCACAAAACTGAAAGAGTTCAAGAGAACCACAGTCCATTTCTCTTACTAATGTGAGCACAAGAGATTGTGCAGGTGCTGGAAATCCAGAGCAACACACACAAAATGCTGGAGGAGCTCAGCAGGCCGGGCAGCATTTATGGAGTGAAATGAACAGTCAACATTTCAGGCTGAGACCCTTCATCAAGACAAAGCATTGATTATCTATTCCTCTCCATAGATGCTGCCTGACCTGCTGAGTTCCCCCAGCATTTTGTGTGTGTTGCTTTGGGTTTCCAGCATCTGCAGAATCTCTTGTGTTCAACATCCGTAGTATTGTTACCTTCAGAGAGATGATGAGGTGTTACAGCAAAATGACCTGGCAGCACTGTCCGGATCATCATCATCATCATCATCATCAGGTGCCATGCCCAGTTTGAGCTTTGACTGCCATGGCCCACACACTCCTGCTTCGGGTCAAGTGGATCATTTCATTGGTATTCATTTCCAGTTCTCTGGCTGTTTTCTCCATCATCACTTGTCTTTGTCTTCCCTTTGCTTTCTTCCCTTCAATCTTTCCCATAATTACTGCGCATTCTAACTCTTCTTTCCTAATCACATGTCCAATGAAGTTACGTTACTGTCTGGATACTGATTGGATCATTTGTTTGTTTGTTTATTTATTTATTTACTTGTTAGTTTATGATTGTTACACCTACCAAGGTACAGTGGAAAACTCTGCATGCCATACATACAGTGCGTTGAGGTCACACATACAAGGGAAAACAATAACACTCAAGAATAAAGTGTTCCAGTTACAGAGGAAGCATTGGAATTGGAGTCGGTTTATTATTGTCACGTGTACCAAGATACAGTGAAAAACTTGCCTTGTATACTGTTCATACAGATCAAATCATTACACAATGAATTATGGTAGAACAATGTAAAACAATAACAATGCAGAATAAAGTGTTACAGCTACAGAGAAAGTAAAGTGCATTGCAGGTGGAAAATAAGGTGCAAGATCATAACGAGGTAGACTGTGAGGTCAAGAGTCTAACTTGTCACACTAGGGAACCATTTAATAGTCTTATAACATTGGGTAGGAGTTGTCCTTGAACCTGCTGGTACATGCTTGCGGGCTGCTTTATCTTCTGCCTGACGGGAGAGAGGAGAAGAGAGAATGTCTGGAGTGGGTTGGGTGTGTGATTATGTTGGCTGTTATACTAAGACAGCCTCTTAAAGTGAGGTGGACAGACATGGATATACAGTCTACAACTGGTATCATCCCACAGTCACAACACAATAGCATTAAACAATTAGGGCTACTCAGCGATATCTATGTAAATCTTCAGATACTAAAAACCACTAGAATAGTCTGAAAGTTCCTGACAATTGAGAAATGAGTATGCTTGGTTATGCCCGTACCTCAGGTTTTACCAGCTTGAGCTAAGAAAAAATAAATGGTAACAATAATTGTATATTTATTGAGCACATTTAATACAGATGATGTGTTTCAAAGTGCTTTACAATGTAAACATGAAAATGAAAGATAAAAAGATGTGGGAAACCAATGCAAAGTAGCTAGTATGGATCTGATATGATCCCTCATCCCGGTTTTGGTTAAAAGTCCAGCAGCAGCATTTTGAATGAGTTGAAGTTTGTCAATAGATTGCTTTGGAAGGCCAGTAGAAAGTGCATTGCAGTAATCTAGTCTGTTCACTATAAAGACGTGAATTAGTTTCTCAGTGTCATTATGTGACAGAATCAAATGCACCTTTGCAATATTTCTTAAGTGTAGAAGTGCAGCTCTGGTCACTTCCTGTATGTGGGATTTAAAATTCAAATCTGAATCAAGGGTAACATCCAGACTTGTTACTTCTGATTTTACAAGGGAAGCCAAGTTCCCAAGTTTATCATGAAGTTTATCTCTTTTGGCTTTGGGACCAACCAAAAGTGTTTCAGGTTAATAGCATGGTTGCATGGGATTTCATACTGCTACTTCACAGTTCCAGTGACCTTAGTTTAATTCTCAACTCCAGAGATGTCAGCATCAAAGTAAATCTATTATCAAGGTGTTTATATGTCACAATATACTATCTTGAGATTCATTTTCTTGTGGACATTTACAGGAAAATAAAGAAATGCAAAGCTCCAAGAGGACCACAACATTGTCATTGGGTTTGGAAGCTTGCATGCCTCAATGACCTGGACAGGTTTGTTAGCTGGAATCAGAGCCCTGAGCTTTCGCATTATGACTGGTCCACCAGTCCTCCAGGTTCTGGGTTTCAGTTCAGGGCTATCAACCGTGACTGGTAAAACAAAGTTGTTACAGAAAAATCCCTCTACATCTGTGTGTGATGGTATTCCTGAATCTCCAACCAGGACTTGCATGACTAACTGTAGTGAAAACCATGAGGAAGCTATTGACATGATGAAGGCAAGAAATACAATGGAATTTAGGAAGAACCATACATAAACAAAGACTGACAAACAACCAACGTGCAAAAGAAGACAAATTGTGTGAATATACTGTATAAAATTAATAATGCAGAGAACATGAGTTGTAGAGACTTTGAAAGTGAGTCTGTAGGTTTTGGAATCAGTTCAGTGTTGTGGTGAATGAAATTATCCACATTGGTTCAGCAGCCTGATGGTTGAGGGGTAGTAACTGTTCCTGATCCTGGTGATGTGGCTTCTGAGGCTCCTGTATCTTCTTCCTGATAGCAGCAGCGAGAAGAGAGCAGATTCTGCCCGCGACCACGTAGGTTTCCTCCGGGAACTCCGCTTTCCTCCCATATTCCATATTAATTAGTCTCTGTTAATTATCCCATGTTGAAAGCAAGAGTGAAAAGGATTAAAGGGGAGCAACTCAGTAAATCAAAGGGCTTTTGCACACACACTAAAGCTCACATATACACAAACACACACACAGAACACACACTGACACATACACTCACACACATAATGACATACACACACACACTCACAGATACAGACATACACATGCACACGGACACACACTCAAACACGCACATACAGATACATACACACACATAATGACATACAAAAACGCACACACACACAGACACACAAACACACACACACACACACACACACACACACGCACAGTTTCTGCTCCTCCACATACCCTTCAATATTGCTCACTGCCCATCCTGAACCTTTTGACTTTTTATCTGTAATATTAGCCCTCTTGGCAACTTTCCTGAACCTTTTGATGCCCATAATAATGACCAAGAAGATCAAGAGATATGTCCAGTGTGCAACATTCCCCATCCACCAACCCTGGTATGAATAAAACACTTTCTGCAATGCCTGTACCACCCGAAATGGCCACTGTAAGGAGCCACTTCCCTTCACATCTGCAGTGCTGAGCAGTTTTCCGGTGCTGCGTGTGGAGAGAGAGAGAGAGAGAGCTGACATCTCAGCTGAGCTTGGACTCTGACCTGAAGTTTCCCGGAGCTTTCAGTGCTGAATCTGAGGGGATGCATGGAGATTAAATTGGGATTTCACAAAATCACGAAATCACCTAGTGGTACAGGAGCTTTAGGTCCCACACCACCAAGTTCAGGAACAGTTATTAGCCCTGAACAATCAGTCTCCTGACCCAGTATGGATAATTTCACTCACCTCAACACTGATCCTACTCCACAAGCTGTAGCAACAGACACAAAATGCTAGAGGAACTCAGCAGGCCATGCAGCACCTATGGAAAAAAATAAACAGTTGAGGTTTCAGACCAAGATCCTTCATCAGGACTGGACAGAAAGATGAGAAGTCAGAGTAAGAAGGTGGGGGGAAGGGAGGAAGAAGTACAAGGTGGTAGGTGATAGGTGAAACCAGGAGAGGGAGAGGTGTAAAATAAAGAACTGGGAAGTTGATTGGTGAAAGAGGTAAAAGGCTGGAGAAGGGGGAATCTGATAGGAGAGGGTGAAAGACCATGGAAGAAAGGGAAGGAGGAGGAGCAGCAGACGGAAGTGATGGGGAAGTAAAGAGATAGGGGAGAGAGGGAAACAGGAATGGGAAATGGTGAAGGAGAGGTGGGGGGGGCAATTACTGGAAGAATTACTCAAACTGGAGACTTACTTTCAAGAATCTTACAACCCATGTTCCCAGTTTTATCTATTTATTAATTAATTAATTTGTTTGTCTATTTATTTATTACCTATTAATTAATTATCATTGTCTTTGCACAGTTTGTCTTTTGCACTTTGGTTGTTTGTCAGTCTTTGTGTGTGAGTTGCTGAGTTGCTCCTCTTTAATCCTTTCCACTCTTGCTTACAATAAGGAGTAATTAACAGGAGCTAATCAATATGGAATATGGGAGGAAACTGGAGCTCCCATGTGGTCACAGGGAGAATATTCTCTCTTCTCGCTGCTGTTATCGGGAAGAAGGTACAGGAGCCTCAGGATCCGCACCACCAGGATCAAGAACAGTTATTACCCCTCAACCATCAGGCTGCTGAACCAACGCGGACTTCATTGACTTTTCTTTGTTCTGCTGTGAATGTCTGCAAGAAAATGAACCTCAGGGTTGTATGTGATGACATATACACACTTTGATAATAAACTGACTTTGAACTTTGAAATGTGATCTTTGTGCTCAAAGTAGGAAGCACTGGGGAAACTCAGCAAGACCAGAAGCTTCAGTGGAGAGAAGTTAAGTTTCAGATCTGCGTGATCCTCTCTGTGCCTGTCTCTGGTGGAGTTTCAGAGCTTGCTCTCTCCAGGAGGGGTTGTGGCCTTCCAACACCAGGCCCCAAGTGGCACCATTGGGCAGAAGGTCCAGAAGCCTGAAGTCTCACTCCACCAGGTTCAGGAACAGCTACTTCCCTTCAACCATTCTGTTCTTGAACCAACCGGTACATCCCTAATCACTACCTCAGTTTGGCAATACTAGGACCACTTTATTTATTTATTGATTGATTGATTGAGATACAGCATGGAGTAGGTCTTTCCAACCCTTTGACCCACACTGCCCAGCAACCCATCAATCTAATCCTAGCCTAATCCCAGTACAATTTATAATGACCAATTAATTTACCAACAGATGTGATTTTGGATTGTGGGAGGACACTGGAGCACCGGAGGAAACCCATGTGGTCACGGGGAGAATGTATAAACTCTTTACAAGCAGCAGCAGGAATTGAACCCAGGTTGTCTGCACTGTAAAGCATTGTGCTAAACACCACGCTACGATTCCAGCCACTTTTTTTCTTCTAATTATGTTCTTTCTCATAAAAAATTGTGTACAATTTATGAATAATTGATGTGTTTCTTGCAAATTCCTCTGCTTATCTGATGCTCTGAGCCTGAGATACTGCTGCAGGAAAGATGTCCATTGCATCTGTGTACACATGGACCTGTGTAGATGACAATAAACTCCACTTTAACCTTGAGAAAATCAGAAGGCATTTACCACATCATCATTACATTATTATTCATTCAAGATGTGGAAACATTGAATTATTTAGTTCTCCCGACGTTTGTAAACCAATATAGCCAATTTGACCAATTCCAATGGTGATTATGAGTCAAAATCTATCCACACAAACACTGGACAATGAACATCTCCAACAAGAGTAAGTCTAACCACCTACTCTTGATGTCCAATGAAATTGGCATCAAGGTCATAACGTTCAACATGTTGGGGGAGTAGGGGAAGACAAAATATTGAGCCGACACCTATTTGGAGTCAATCATGTGTCTTGCAGCCTGACAGATAGACAGGGTGGTGACGAAGGTGACTGGCACACTGGCCTTCATCAGTCAGGGTGTTGTGTAGGAGTGGACCCATTCTGTTGCCTTTATAAAAAATATATTGATTGAAAAGTATATTGACTGGCTGCATCACAGCCTGGTATAGAAACACCAGTGCCCTTGCATGGAAAATCCTACAAAAAGTAGTGGATATGACCCAGTCCATTACGGGTAAAGCCCTTCCATCTACATGAAATATTGTCACAGGAAGGCAGCATCCATTTTCAGGGTTCCCCATCACCCAGGTCATGCTCTCTTCTCATCGCTGTCATCAGGAAGAAGGTACAGGAGCCTCATGACTCACACTACCAGGTTCAGGAACAGTTGCTCCTCCTCAACCATCAGGCTCTTAAACAAAAGGAGATAACTTCATCAACTTCACTTGTCCCATCACTGAACTGTTTCCACAACCTCCATCCCAAGTTCTCAATATTTATTGTTTATATACTTAGTATCTTTTCTTTCTTTTTGTATTTTCACAGTTTTTTGTCTTTTGCACGCTGGTTGTATGCCCTTTTGGTGAAGTCTTTCACTGATTCTATGATGGTTATTGGATTCGTTGAGTATCCCTGCAAGAAAATGAACCTCAGGGTCGTATATGGCGACATATATGTACTTTGATAATAAATTTATTTTGAACTTTGAAATGGAAGTGGGACTGCATGTGGTACACCATGTACAGTTTTAGAACATAGATCATTACTACACAGTACAGGCCCTTAAGCCCAAAATGTTATGCTGACCTTTTAACTTACTCTAAGATTAATCTAACCCTTCTCTCCCACATAACCTTCCTTTTTCCTTTCATCCATGTGCCTATCTAAGAGTCTCTTAAGTGTCGCTAATGTATCCACCACCCCTGACAGTGCATTCCACACACCCAACATTCGCTGTGTAAAAGTCCTACCTCTAACATACCCCTATACTTTCCTTCAATTAGCTTAAAATTATGCCCTTTGTATTAGCCTGCCTCTTATCATCTTATACAGGTCTATCAAGTCACTTCTCTTCCTCTATTTCAGAGAAAAAAGCTCTGGCTTGCTCAGTCTTTCCTCATAAAACATACTCTCTAATCTAGGCAGCTCTAATTTTGGTAAATCTCTTCTGCATCCTCTCTAAAGTGTCCACATCCTTCCTATATTGAAGCAACCAGAAATAAACACAATACTCCAATATACCCTGTTACGGGAAAGCTGTAGTTAAACTGAACGGAGTGTGGAGAAGATTTACGAGAACATTGCCAGGGTTTGGGGATCTGCGCTTAAGGGAGAAGTTGAGCAGGCTAGGATTTGAGAAGATACGGTGGCATGCAAAAGTTTGGGAACCTCTGGTCAAAATTTCTGTTACTGTGAATAGTTAAGTGAATAGAAGATGAACTGATCTCCAAAAGTCATAAGTTAAAGATAAAAGATCTTTTCAACATTTTAAGCAAGATTAGTGTATTATTTTTGTTACGTACAATTTTAGAGTGAAAAAAATGAAAGGAGCACTATGCAAAATTTTGGGCACCCCAAGAGATTTGAGCTCTCAGATAACTTTTACCAAGGTCTCAGACCTTATTCGGCTTGTTAGGGCTATGGCTTGTTCACAGTCATTGTTAGGAAAGGCCAGGTGATGCAAATATCAAAGCTTTATAAATACCCTGACTCCTCAAACCTTGTCCCAACAATCAGCAACCATGGGCTCCTCTAAGCAGCTGCCTAGCACTTTGAAAATTAAAATAAATGATGCTCACAAAGCAGGAGAAGGCTATAAGAAGATAGCAAAGCATTTTCAGGTAGTTGTTTCCTCAGTTTGTAATGTAATTAAGAAATGGCAGTTAACAGGAACGGTGGAGGTCAAGTTGAGGCCTGGAAGATCAAGAAAACTTTCCGAGAGAACTGCTCGTAGGATTGCTAGAAAGGCAAATCAAAACCCCCGTTTGCCTGCAAAAGTCCTTCGGGAAGATCTAGCAGGCTCTGGAGTGGTGGTGCACTGTTTTACTGTGCAGCAACACCTGCACAAATATGACCTTTGTGGAAGAGTCATCAGAAGAAAACCTTTCCTGCGTCCTACCCACAAAATTCAGCGTCAGAATTTTGCAAAGGAACATCTAAACAAGACAGATGCATTTTGGAAACAAGTCCTGTGGACTGATGAAGTTAAAATAGAGCTTTCTGGCTGCAAACATCACACCATCTGTAAAAAAGCTGAAGGTGAAAAGAGGATGGCTTCTACAGCAGGATAATGATCCTAAACACACCTCAAAATCCACAATGGACTACCTCAAGAGGCGCAAGCTGAAGGTTTTGCCATGGCCCTCACAGTCCCCCGACCTAAACATCATCGAGAATCTGTGGATAGACCTCAAGAGAGCAGTGCATGCAAGACGACCCAAGAATCTCACAGAACTAGAAGCCTTTTGCAAGGAAGAATGGGCGAAAATCCCCCAAACAAGAATTGAAAGACTGTTAGCTGGCTACAGAAAGCACTTACAAGCTGTGATACTTGCCAAAGGGAGTGTTACTAAGTACCGACAATGCAGGGTGCCCAAACTTTTGCCTCGGGCCCTTTTCCTTTTTCGTTATTTTGAAACTGTAAAAGATGGAAATAAAGAAGTAATCTTGCTTAAAATATTAAAGTATTTAAATATTAAAATATTAAATTTTGGGTGCCCAAAATTTTGCATGCCACTGTAGAGGGGTGATCTTACAGACATTGCTAAAATCATGAGGCTTAAAGAGAGGGTGAATGCACTCAATTTTTTCCCTAAGGAAACGAAACTAATAATTAGAGAGTGCAGAAACTAATAACTAGAGGTGGGGGGGGGGGCAAGATTTAAAAGGGACCTGAGGGGCAACTTCTTCACAAAGAGGATGGAACAAATATGGAACCAACTGCCTGGATTAGAGAACATTCTTATGAGAATAGGATGAGTGAGCTGGGACTTTTCTCTTTGGAGTAATGGAGGATGACCTGACAGAAGTGTTCAAGATGTTAAGTGGCAACTCCTATATTCTGTATTTAGTGTTCTGACTGATGGAGACCAGAGTGCCCAGCGCTGGGTTTGTTCCTGGTGAAATGGCTGACAGACGACGGGCCAAGTGGCCTAATTCTGATCCTTTTGCTTATGGCCTAAACGCTGTTTGAGGCAGGTATAATAATGATATTAATAGCATATTTGGATAAGTAATGGGCAAGAAGGTTGAGAGAGATGTGGGCCAAACAAAGTCAAATTGAATTGGGTTGGTGGGCACTACAGTTGTCCTGAAGCAGTTGAGCCAAGTGGCCTGTGTCTTTACTATGTGACTCTATGACTCTATAAGCAGGTCAAAGTCTGGGTATTCTGTGAAGAATAACTCACTTGCTGATATACCAAGGTGTTTCGACCATCTGCAAGGAATCAGTCCAGCATTTGATACTCTGGCCTTCATCAGTCAGGCCATTAAGTACAGGAATTGGGCAGTTATATAACACATTGTTGAGGCTGCAATGTGGAAAATTCTGGTCACTGATGGAATAGCAAAGTAGACTCGATGGGCTGAATGGCCTAATTCTTCTCCTCTGTCTTATGGTCTTACATTCTACGTTCTACCATGTTCTATGGCTCTGTGACCCTGTGACCCTGTTCCTCCCTGCACGGATGCTGCCTGACCAGCTAAGATTTTCCAGCATATGCTATTGCTAAATCGAGAAAGTTGATAAGAGTGTGTGACTGAAACCAAGTGAGTCGTGTTGGTGTGGGGATTTACTAACTCATTTGGTTTTTGCAACATTCCACCAGATCTGTGGTCACCTTTACAGGTGCCAGTACCTCACCTCTGAATGTCAAAAGCACATTAATGCCACAAAATCTGAACTCACACTCCTCACTGGAATGTCTGCCCAAGCCAAGTAATACAGCCACCACACCACAGTGCTTTCATCGGTATGCCTTGGCCAGGCACGAAGCTCTGTTGCTGAAAAGCCCTGATAGAGGGCTGCCAATTCTTATCTGGTCATTTGCAAGGCCATAACAGAGAGCAGCCCTTGCATCGCTCCCCTCCATGCCTGCTTATCTCTGAGAGCTTCAACTGTGCAAATTGGATTAGAGAATGCTCTTGATTCCCAAGTCCCTGAACGAGGAGAGATCGGTATTGCACTGGGGCTGCCTGTGGAAAATTACACAAAACTGGCTTGGCTGACCTTTTCTGTCAATTGTTTCCGAGCCTCTGTCAAAAATTCGGATTGTTTTCTTTGGAAGCAAGATGACTTCGAAAGGGGAGGGGTGTGGTGGTGGGGGCTTCAGACTGAAGACGTTAAGCTTGCTCAGGGAGGGTGTGCGGGTGGGGTTGGGGGAGTTTCCCAACAGTTGCTCTAGGCAATTCGAATTCTGATGGAAGGTCTTGGAGTTTGCTGCAGAGATACTGGAGCTGGTAAAATTTGGATACTGTAATGTCTCTGCTGCTGGATTAGAAATTCTAATAAGCTAATAATTCTGATAATACGAATTCAAGTCATAACAATCTGAAAACTCAAATGCAAAGAGGCTCAGAGAATATATTATTTGGAAATAAAATTATTGGTGTCAAGAAAATTATGGCCCGGATTTTTCAGCAGTTACGATAAAAATTACCAGTATTTCAGTACCACGGTAAGGTAGCAGTTAGTGTGACACTGTCTCAGCTCAGGGCATCAGATTTTGGAGTTCATTTCCAGCACCATCTATAAGAAGTTTGTATGTTTTCCCCATGAAGCACGTGGGATTCCTCCAGGTGCTCCAGTTTCCTTCCACAGTCCAAAGAAGTACTGGGGTTAGTAGGTTAATTGGTCATTGTAAATTATCCTATGATTAGGCTAGGATTAAATCGGTGGTGTGGCTCGCTGAGCCAGAAGGACCTGTTCCATGCTGAATATCTAAATAAAACAAAATATCTTCAATAATCCTTAAAAATGACTGCAAAAATGTGGCTTAAGTTGAAAATTCTAATCTACAATTCACTGTTCCTTCCTTAATTTGGAAATTCCAATCTACAATTCAGCCTTGCCTTTCTAATCAAAAAAAATTGCTTAAACTGATGTTGATTTTTTACAAACCAGCACTGGATACTGAGATTCAGATTCAGATTCAGATTTATAATGATAATTATTGTTATTATGGCCTGGGTTTTTCAGTAGTGATGATGGAACGCTCACCAGGATTCATCAATAATCTTTAAAACTGACCTCAAAGGTGTGGTTTAATATGGAAATCCCACTCCAGTCTTCGCTGTTCCTTTCTAACGCTCACCATTCCGTAAGAACATAAGAGAAAGGAGCAGAATTAGGCCATTCACCCATCGAGTCTGTTATACCACTGCATATTGCTGATTAATTTTCTCTCTCAACCCCATTCTTCCTGCCTTCTCCCCTTAACATAGAAACATAGAAACATAGAAAATAGATGCAGGAGTAGGCCATTCGGCCCTTCGAGCCTGCACCGCCATTTATTATGATCATGGCTGATCATCCAACTTAGAACCCCACCCCAGCCTTCCCTCCATACCCCCTGACCCCCGTAGCCACAAGGGCCATATCTAACTCCCTCTTAAATATAGCCAATGAACTGGCCTCAACTGTTTCCTGTGGCAGAGAATTCCACAGATTCACCACTCTCTGTGTGAAGAAGTTTTTCCTAATCTCGGTCCTAAAAGGCTTCCCCTCTATCCTCAAACTGTGGCCCCTCGTTCTGGACTTCCCCAACATCGGGAACAATCTTCCTGCATCTAGCCTGTCCAATCCCTTTAGGATCTTATACGTTTCAATCAGATCCCCCCCTCAATCTTCTAAATTCCAACGAGTACAAGCCCAGTTCATCCAGTCTTTCTTCATATGAAAGTCCTGCCATCCCAGGAATCAATCTGGTGAACCTTCTTTGTACTCTCTCTATGGCAAGGATGTCTTTCCTCAGATTAGGGGACCAAAACTGCACACAATACTCCAGGTGTGGTCTCACCAAGGCCTTGTACAACTGCAGTAGTACCTCCCTGCTCCTGTACTCGAATCCTCTCGCTATAAATGCCAGCATACCATTCGCCTTTTTCACCGCCTGCCGTACCTGCATGCCCACTTTCAATGACTGGTGTATAATGACACCCAGGTCTCGTTGCACCTCCCCTTTTCCTAATCGGCCACCATTCAGATAATAATCTGTTTTCCTATTTTTGCCACCAAAGTGGGTAACTTCACATTTATCCACATTAAATTGCATCTGCCATGAATTTGCCCACTCACCCAACCAATCCAAGTCACCCTGCATCCTCTTAGCATCCTCCTCACAGCTAACACTGCCACCCAGCTTCGTGTCATCCTCAAACTTGGAGATGCCGCATTTAATTCCCTCATCCAAGTCATTAATATATATTGTAAACAACTGGGGTCCCAGCACTGAGCCTTGCGGTACCCCACTAGTCACCGCCTGCCATTCTGAAAAGGTCCCGTTTATTCCCACTCTTTGCTTCCTGTCTGCTAACCAACTCTCCACCCACACCAATACCTTACCCCCAATACCATGTGCTTTAAGTTTGCACACTAATCTCCTGTGTGGGACCTTGTCAAAAGCCTTCTGAAAATCCAAATATACCACATCCACTGGTTCTCCCCTATCCACTCTACTAGTTACATCCTCAAAAAATTCTATGAGATTCGTCAGACATGATTTTCCTTTCACAAATCCATGCTGACTTTGTCCGATCATTTCACCGCTTTCCAAATGTGCTGTTATCACATCCTTGATAACTGACTCCAGCAGTTTCCCCACCACCGACGTTAGGCTAACCAGTCTATAATTCCCCGGTTTCTCTCTCCCTCCTTTTTTAAAAAGTGGAGTTACATTAGCTACCCTCCAATCCTCAGGAACTAATCCAGAATCTAACGAGTTTTGAAAAATTATCACTAATGCATCCACTATTTCTTGGGCTACTTCCTTAAGCACCCTGGGATGCAGACCATCTGGCCCTGGGGATTTATCTGCCTTCAATCCCTTCAATTTACCTAACACCACTTCCCTACTAACATGTATTTCGCTCAGTTCCTCCATCTCACTGGACCCTCTGTCCCCTACTATTTCTGGAAGATTATTTATGTCCTCCTTAGTGAAGACAGAACCAAAGTAATTATTCAATTGGTCTGCCATGTCCTTACTCCCCATAATCAATTCACCTGTTTCTGTCTGCAGGGGACCTACATTTGTCTTTACCAGTCTTCTCCTTTTTATATATCTATAAAAGCTTTTACAGTCCGTTTTTATGTTCCCTGCCAGTTTTCTCTCATAATCTTTTTTCCCCTTCCTAATTAAGCCCTTTGTCCTCCTCTGCTGAACTCTGAATTTCTCCCAGTCCTCAGGTGAGCCACTTTCTCTGGTTAATTTGTATGCTTCTTCTTTGGAATTGATACTAGCCCTAATTTCTCTTGTCAGCCATGGGTGCACTACCTTCCTTGATTTATTCTTTTGCCAAACTGGGATGAACAATTGTTGTAGTTCATCCATGCAACCTTTAAATGCTTGCCATTGCATATCCACCGTCAATCCTTTAAGTGCCATTTGCCAGTCTATCTTAGCTAATTCACATCTCATACTTTTGAAGTTACCCCTCTTTAAGTTCAGAACCTTTGTTTCTGAATTAACTATGTCACTCTCCATCTTAATGAAGAATTCCACCATATTATGGTCACTCTTACCCAAAGGGTCTCTCACGACAAGATTGCTAATTAACCCTTCCTCATTGCTCAAAACCCAGTCCAGAATAGCCTGCTCTCTAGTTGGTTCCTCGACATGTTGGTTCAAAAAACCATCCCGCATACATTCCAAGAAATCCTCTTCCTCAGCACCTTTACCAATTTGGTTCACCCAATCTACATGTAGATTGAAGTCACCCATTATACCTTAACCATTGAAGCACTGACTAATCAAGACCCTATCAAGCTCCACTTTAAATATACCCAATGACTTGGCCTCCACAGCTGTCTGTGGCAATGAATTCCACAGATTCACCACTGTCTGGCTAAAGAAAATTTTCCTCATCTCTGTTCTAAAGGGACATCCTTGCATTCTGAGGCTGTGTCCTCTGGTCCTAGACTCTCCTACCATAGGAAACATCCTCTCCACATCCACTCTGTCTAGTCTTTACAATATTCAATAGGTTTCAATGAGATCCCCCCCTCCTCATTCGCTTAACTTCAGTGAGTACAAGCCCAGAGCCATCTAATGTGCTTCATATGTTAACCCTTTCGTTCCTCGAATCATCCTCTGGAACCTCCTTTGAATGCTCATTCCAATCAAAGGAAATCACTTGAACTGATGTTGAATTTTTATGAACAGGCTCTGGATACTTAGATTCAGATTTTCTTATAAGTAATAATAACAATAACTAATTTATAGAGCATTTTTTCCATACAGAAATGTATTTCAAAGTGCTTTACAATAGGGCAAAGTGTAAACAGGAAAGCAAACGACAAGATGTTGGTTAAAAGCAAGGTAAATATTGTAAATAGTCAGACACAACAACGACCTCTCAGAACCCTTCCCAATAGGCAATGGAGCAAAGCAAGGCTGCCTCCTCAGACCAACTCTCTTCACCATCTTCTTCAGCATGATGCTCAAAAGGGCCACAGAAGACCTTGATGACGAGGACGGTGTCTACATCCGATACTGCACCAATGGCAGCCTGTTCAACCTGAGGCGACTACAGTCCCACACCAAGACATTGGAGCAACTCATCCGAGAACTACTCTTCGCCAACGATGCTGCCCTCGTTGCCCACACAGAGACAGCCCTGCAGCGTATAACATCCTGCTTCGCAGAGGCTGCCGAGCTCTTCCGACTGGAAGCCAGCTTGAAGAAGACAGAAGTTCTTCATCAACCCGCACCCCAAGATTACCAACCTCCCTGCATCACCATTGGTGAGGTAGAGCTGAAGACAGTCCACCAGTTCAGCTACCTGGGGTGCACCATCTCGTCAGATGCCAAGATTGACAAAGAGATTGACAACAGACTGGCAAAGGCAAACAGCGCATTTGGCAGGCTGTACAAAGGAGTCTGGAACAACAAGCCTTTGAAGAAAGGCACAATGATCAGCGTGTACAGAGCCATTGTACCGACCACCCTCCTGTACGGCTCCGAGTTGTGGGTCACCTACCGTCACCACCTACGACTCCTTGAGCGTTTCCACCAGCGCTGCCTCCGCACCATCCTCAACATTCACTGGAGTGACTTCGTCAACAACATCGAAGTCCTCGAACAGGCAGAGGTCACAAGCATCAAGGTCATGCTGTTGAAGACCCAGCTGCGCTGGACAGGGCACGTCTCCAGGATGGAGGATCATCGCCTGCCCAAGATTGTGCTGTATGGCGAACTCTCCACTGGCCACCGTGACAGACAGACACAGAAAAAGAGGTTTGTAAAAGGATTCTCTGAAGAAATCCCTTGGTGCTCGTCACATTGACCATCGTCAGTGGTCTAATCTAGCCTCTGATCGTGAGGCCTGGCAACACACCATTCACCAGTCTGTCTCCTCCTTCGAGAACGCATGCAGGGCTGGCATTGAGGACAAAAGGAGAAGGAGGAAGAACCGTGACACAGCAGCACCAAACCCAGAACAGAATTTCCCTTGCAGCTGCTGTGGCCGGACCTGCCTGTCCCGAATTGGCCTCATCAGCCACCAGCGAGCCTGCAGCAGACATGGGCAGCCCCCTTCCTAAATCTTCGTTCGTGAGGCCAGGCCATGATGATTGTAATTGTTTCTTGAGCTGGGATTTAAGAATGTTAGCTGAGTCTGCATCACTTATAGTTTTAGGGGTTGAATTCCACAGTTTAGGAGTATAGTTTAAAAAAAGCTGACCTGCCAATTCTCGTTTGAGGGCGATTGTTTAAATTTAAGAGACTCACTGAAGAAGACCTGGGAGCTCGAGCAGGATTGTAAAACGAAAATGATTCTGTGATATACTCAGGTCCCAGACCTTGTTTGAAGTCAAATAAGAGAAATTTAAAATCAATTCTGAAAGATACAGGAAGCCAAACTAGTATGGGTCTGATATGCTCCCTCACCCTGGTTTTTGTTAAAAGTCTAGCAACAGTGTTCTGAATGTGTTGAAGCTTGTCGATAGATTGCTCTGTAGACCAGTAAAAAGAGCATTGCACACAGACAGACAGACACACACACACACACACACACACCACCCCCCACCCTTACGTACACACACAGAGACTTAGTCACACATACACACACACACACACACACACACACACACGCACGCACACAGACACACAGACACACAGACACAACAGGTCACCTCTGGGCCTCCAATCCTTGCCCCTGGTTTCTCAAACTTGCAGACACCGGGCCTCCACCTTTGGACTGATTATTTATTTATTTGGTGATACAACACAGAATAGGCCCTCCCGGCCCTTCATGCTGTACACCCCGCTAAACCTGATTAACCCTAACATAATCACAAGACAATTTATAAGGCTTCTCGCAGGTCAGCGATGCTTGTTCAAACGGACATTGTGGGCATTCAGGTTCATTCTGGCGGCCCAGTCAGCGGCAGGAGCAGGCCACAGCGACGAGTTTTCTCACTGGTTGGTGGTGCTTGTTTAAAAGGAGCCATTAACGGCGTTCGGGCTCATTCCAGCAACCAAATCAGCGGCAGCAGCAGGCCACAGCGATGAGGTTTCTCACTGGTTGGTGACACTTGTTTAAAAGTACAGAAGGGACGAGCAGGGCGGCCATTGTTGGGAGTGGGCCAGTGGCGAGAGTAGAAGTGTCAGGCTTTGACTCAAAGGAAGCCTCAGTTCAGAAGAGGCGTTGGCTCTGGGTAAGTTTCTGTTAAGGTTCCCTTTCTTTCCTCTTACTGTACCTAATGTAGTAAATGTCTGTTGTGTGCTCTTCAAGCCAGATGTCAGACTCCAGTCTCCCAGGGAACTACAACTGCTTGAAGTGCATCTGGCTGTAGCTCCTTAAAAACCATGTTTGGGATCTGGAGCAGCAGCTGAATGACTTTCGACTTGTACGGGTGAGTGAGGAGAGAATCAGAGTTACAGGAAAGTAGTCACCCTGAAGTTGCAGGAGACGAGTAGCTGGGTGATTGTCAGGAACAATGGGAATGTGAACAGGCAGTTACTGCAGACCACCCCTGTGTCCATTCCCCTCAATAATAAGTATACTGTGTTGGATACTGTTGTGGGGGATGACATCCGAGGGAATGCCACAGAGACCAGGTTACTGGCACTGAGCATGGGTCCATGGTGCAGAAAGGAGTGGTAGCGATAGGGGACTCAATACTCAGGGGAACAGACAGGAGATTCTGTGGTCGTGAACGGGACACCCTTTGGTGGTATGTTGCCTCCCAGGAGCCAGGGTCAGGGACATCTCAGATTGCGTCCACAGCATTTTCAAGGGGGGAGATATCTTGGAGCGTATTGGTACCAATGACGCAGGAAGGAAAAGCAAAGAGGTCTTGAAAAGAGAATTTGGAGAGCTAGGTAGAAAGCTGAGAAGCAGGACCTCCAGTACTAATTTCTGGATTGCAACCTGTGCCACGTGCCAGTAAAGGTAGAAACAAGATGATATGGCAGATTAATGCATGGCTGAGAAGCCGGTGCAGAGGGCAGGGCTTCAGGTTCTTGGATCATTGCAATCTCTTCTCGGAGAGGTATGACCAGTACAAGTGTGATGTGTTGCACCTGAAGCCGAGGGTGGACCAATATTCTCATAGGCAGGTTTATAAGAGCTTTTGGGGAGGGTTTAAACTAATCTGACAGGGGGTGGGAACTGGAGTGAAGGGACTCAGGACAGGCATCCCAACAGTAGCTGGGATGTGGACTACAGATTACAATGGGAAATAGAAAAGGCATGTCAAAATGGCAATGTTATGATAGTCATGGGAGCTTTTAACTGGGAAAATTAGGTTGGTAATGGATCTCAAGAGAGTGAGTTTGTTGAATGCCTACAAGATAGCTTTTTAGAGCAGTTTGTCATTGAGTCTACTAGGGGATCAGCTATACTGGATTGGGTGTTATGTAATGAACAGTAGGCGATTAGGGAGCTTAAGATAAAAGAACACTTGGGAACCAGTGATCACAATATGATTGAATTCAACTTGAAATTTGATAGGGAGAAGGTAGTCTGATGTAGCAGTATTTTGGTGAGTAAGGGAAAGAGAGTTGGCCAAAGTAAATTGGAAGGAGATGACAGCAGAGCAGCAAAGTCATCAGTTTCTGGGGAAAACAAAGAAATAACCAATTGGCAAATAATGCAACCGTAGCTGATAAGGGAAGTTACAGCTAATATAAAAACAAAAGAGAGGGCATACAACAAAGCAAAAATTAATGGGAAGATAGAGCATTGGGAAGCTTTCAAAACCTTCAGAAAAATACTAAAGGAATTATTAGAAGGGAAAAGATGAAATATGAAAGCAAACGAGGAAACAATAGTAAAAGCTTTTTCAAGAATATAAAAAATAAAAGAGAAATGAGAGTGGATATAGGACCACTAGAAAATGAGGCCAGGGAAATAATAATGGGGGGCAAGGAGATGGCAGATGAACTAAATGAGTATTTTCCATCAGTCTTTACGGTGGAACACAGTAGCAGTGTGCCAAGTGTTGAAGCATGTGAGGAAAGAGAAGTGAATGCAGTTACTATTACGAGGGAGAAAGTGCTCAAAAAGCCAAAAGACCTAAGGATACAAAGTCACCCAGACCAGATGAATGGCACCCTAGGGTTCTGAAAGAGGTAGCAGTAGAGATCATGGAGGCATTAGTAATGATCTTGCAAAAATTATCAGACTCTGGCATGGTGACAGAGGACTGGAAAACTGCAAATGTCACTCCACTCCTTCAGAAAGGAGGGAGGCAACAGAACAGAAATTATAGACCAGTTAGCCTGACTTCAGTGGTTGTGAAGATGATGGAGACTTGGTTCGGAAAAAGAGAGAGATCTACAATAAATATAGGAAGCATGGAGTAAATGAGGTGCTCGAGGAATATGAAGAATGTAAAAAGAATCTTAAGAAAGAGATTAGAAAAGCTAAAAGAAGATATGAGGTTTCTTTGGCAAGTAAGATGAAAATAAATCCAAAGGGTTTCTACAGTTATATTAATAACAAAAGGATAGTGAGGGATAAAATTGGTCCCTTAGAGAATCAGATGTGGACAGCTATGTGTGGAGCCAAAAGAGATGGGGAAGATTTTGAACAATTTCTTTTCTTCAGTATTCACTAAGGAGAAGGATATTGAATTACGTGAGGAAAGGGGAAAAATAGAGTAGTTACGGAAACTATGATGATTAAAGAAGAGGAAGTACTGGCGCTTTTAAGGAATATGAAAGTGGATAAGTCTCTGGGTCCTGACAGGATATTCCCTAGGACCTTGAAGGAAGTTAGTGTAGAAATAGCAGGGGCTCTGACAGAAATATTTCAAATGTCATTAGAAACGGGGATGGTGCTAGAGGATTGGCGTATTGCTCCTGTGGTTCCATTGTTTAAAAAGGGTTCTAAGAGTAAACCTAGCAATTATCGGCCTATGAGTTTGACGTCAGTGGTGGGTAAATTAATGGTAAGTATTCTTAGAGATGGTGTATGTAATTATCTGGATAGACAGGGCCTGATTAGGAACAGTCAACATGGATTTGTATGTGGAAGGTCATGTTTAACAAATCTTATTGAATTTTTTGAAGAGGTTACTAGGAAAATTGACGAGGGTAAAGTGGTGGATGTTGTCTATATGGACTTCAGTAAGGCCTTTGACAAGGTTCCACATGGAAGATTAGTTAGGAAGGTTCAATCGTTAGGTATTAATACTGAAGTAGTAAAATAGATTCAACAGTGGCTGGATGGGAGATGCCAGAGAGTAGTGGTGGATAGCTGTTTGTCAGATTGGAGGTCGGTGACTAGTGGTGTGCCTCAGGGATCTGCACTGGGTCCAATGTTGTTTGTCATATACATTAATGATCTGGATGACGGGATGGTAAATTGGATTAGTAAGTATGCAGATGATACTAAGATAAGTGGTGTTGTGGATAATGAAGTAGGTTTTCAAAGCTTGCAGAGAGATTTAGGCCAGTTAGAAGAGTGGGCTGAAAGATGGCAGATGGAGTTTAATGCTGATAAATGTGAGGTGCTACATTTTGGTAGGACTAATCAAAATAGGACATACAAGGTAAATGGTAGGGCATTGAAGAATGCAGTAGAACAGAGGGATCTAGGAATAATGGTACATAGTTCCCTGAAGATGGAATCTCATGTGGATAGGGTGGTGAACAAAGCTTTTAGTATGCTGGCCTTTATAAATCAGAGCATTGAGTATAGAAGTTGGGATGTCATGTTAAAATTGTACAAGGTATCAGTAAGGCTAAATTTGGAGTATTGTGTACAGTTCTGGTCACCAAATTATAGGAAAGATGTCAACAAAATAGAGAAAGTACAGAGAAGATTTACTAGAATGTTACCTGGGTTTCAGCACCTAAGTTACAGAGAAAGGTTGAACAAGTTAGGTCTTTATTCTTTGGAGCATAGAAAGTTGAGGGTGGGTTTACAGTGGAATTTTAAAAATTTTTTTCCTCCATTCTTTCTTCTAAGTTGTCTAGAATATTCAAGGAAGCAATCAGTTTAGGTAAATTACCACAATCGTTTTATGAAGCCTCTATTTCCTTAATTCTTAAAAAGATTAAAGATCATACTGATTGTGCATCATACAGACCGATATCTCTTCTGAATGTAGACTCTAAAATTTTTTCAAAAATTCTAGCAACTAGACTGGAGAAGGTGTTACCTCAAATTATTTCTATGGATCAAACCGGATTTATTAAAAATCACTATTCATCCTTTAATATTAGGAGGTTAATGAATATTGTTTATACCCCCTCATTTACTACCCTGGAATGTATTATCTCATTAGATGCTGAGAAAGCCTTTGACATAGTTGAATGGCCTTATTTATTTAATGTTCTTGAGAAATTTAATTTTAATTTGACATTTATATCTTGGATTAAATTGTTATATTACTCCCAGGTAGCCTTGGTTTGTACAAATAATTATAGATCTTTTTTTCGTCTTTTTCGTGTTACTAGGCAAGGTTGCCCTCTTAGTCCTTTACTATTTAATATTGCTCTTGAACCTTTAGCAATTGCTATTCGTGACTTGTCAAATATTGTTGGTATTACCCGTGGAAACGAAATACATAAATTATCATTATATGCAGATGATTTGTTGTTATACATCTCTAACCCGGAGAAGTCAATTCCTGCTATCCTAGATCTGTTAGCTCAATTTAGTAACTTCTCTGGTTACAAATTGAATCTTAGTAAGAGTGAATTATTCCCTTTAAATAAGCATGTACCTATTTATGGACGTTTACCATTTACATTGGTTACTGATTCATTTATATACTTAGGGATAACAATTACGAAAAAATATAAAGATTTATTTAAAGTTAATTTTTTACCTTTAATTGATCAGATTAAACTTTTATTTACCAAATGGTCCCCAATCTCTTTGTCTTTGATTGGTCGGATTAATGTTATTAAGATGATCATTTTGCCCAAATTTTTGTATATATTCCAATCGGTTCCAATTTTTATCCCAAAATCTTTTTTTGATAACGTAGATTCAAAAATTTCCTCATATATTTGGCAGAATAAAAATCCTAGGTTAGGTAAAAGGTATCTACAGAAATCTAAAAAGGAGGGGGGGCTCGCCCTCCTGAATTTTAGATTCTATTATTGGGCAATTAATATTCGATATTTAAAATTTTGTTTACAAGATTTGGACGCATCTTTAAACCCTCGTTGGGTAAATCTTGAATCTAATTCATTACAAGGGTTTTCCTTGGGTTCGGTTTTAGGAACTTTACTTCCTTTTACTTCTTTTAAATCATATAAACAAATGAACAACCCAATAGTTAAGCATACTTTACGTATTTGGTTTCAATTCCGAAGATTTTTTGGGTTTAATCAATTTATTCTAGCAAGTCCCATTATATCAAATTTTCTTTTTCAACCTTCCACGATGGATCAAGCTTACTTTGATTGGAAAACCAAAGGTATAATATCTTTTCGCGATTTATTCTTGGATAACTGTTTTATGTCTTTTGATCAACTCTCTAATAAATATAACTTACCCAGATCTCACTTTTTTAGATATCTACAGATTAGAAACTTTTTAATTACTGTCTCTCCTAATTTTCCACACCCATATCCAATGGACACTTTGGAACAAATCTTAGATTTAAATCTCTCTCAGAAAAGTGTAGTAGCAATTATATATAATATAATTATGAATCTATGTCCTGATGCTTCTAATAAAATTAAAGCTGACTGGGAAAGAGAACTTGAGATTAATATACCGACTGAAAAATGGGAAAAAAATTCTTCAGTTGGTGAATTCATCCTCTGTATGTGCTAAGCATAGGTTGATACAGTTTAAAGTAGCGCACAGGGCTCATATGTCCAAAGATAAACTATCTCGTTATTACTCTTAATATTAATCCAATATGTGACAGATGTCATTCCGAGATAGCTTCTTTAACCCACATGTTTTGGTCATGTCCCTTGTTGGAGAAATATTGGAAAGATATTTTTGATATTATTTCAACGGTCCTAAATATAGACTTACAACCTCATCCAATTACTGCTATCTTTGGACTACCAATGATAGACTTAAATAATTTAACCTCTTCATCACGAAGGATGATTGCATTTCTTACTTTAATGGCTAGAAGGTCCATTTTGTTGAATTGGAAAGAGATTAACCCTCCTAAGGTATTTCATTGGTTTTCACAAACTATGGTGTGTTTGAATTTGGAGAAAATTAGAAGTGCAGTTTATGACCCTTCCATTAAGTTTGAAAAAACTTGGAGGCCATTCATTCAGCATTTTCATTTGATGTAATTTGATCATTTTCAAACTTGTTTTATCTCTCTGTACTGTTGTTGGAGGGGATTGGAGTCGTCGACACTAGGGTTTTCTTCTTTTCCATTTTTAAGTTGTTAGTTTTGCCCAAGTCTTTTAGTTTAGTTGATTAATTTTGTTTTTCTTTGGGAATGGTTTTTTTTTTGTTTTGTTTTTTTTCTTTTTCATTTTTTTTTCCAGTTTTTTTTTGTTTTGTATTATCCGTGGTTAGTTCTACATGTTTGGGAGCTTTGTTAATTTCCACTACTTGGTTTTGCAATTACTTTTTTTAAGTGTAACAATATATCTCCTTCTATTTGTATTATGGCTATGTTTTGTTTCTGTATTTTGAAATTAATAAAAAGATTGAAAAAGAAAAGAAAGAAAGTTGAGGGGGGACTTGATAGAGGTATTTAAAATTATGAGGGGAATAGATAGAGTTGACATGGGTAGGCTTTTTCCATTGAGAGTGGGGGAAATTCAAACAAGAGGACATGAGTTGAGAGTTAAAGGGCAAAAGTTTAGGGATAACGCGAAGGGGAACTTCTTTACTCAGAGAGTGGTAGCTGTGTGGAACGAGCTTCCAGTAGAAGTGGCAGAGGCAGGTTCGATTTTGTCATTTAAAAAAAATTGGATAGATATATGGACAGGAAAGGATTGGACTGTTATGGGTAAATGCAGGTCGGTGGGAGTAGGTGAGAGTAAGCGTTTGGCATGGACAAGAAGGGCCGAGATGGCCTGTTTCCGTGCTGTAATTGTTACATGGTTATATGGAGTAAATTGTAAGGATGAAGTTATGGAGTAATTAGTGACACAGGACAAAGTCAGCATGGTTTCCCTAAGGGTAAATCTTGCCCGACAACATTTTGGAATTCTTTGTGGAGATTACAAGTCGGATAGATAAATGGGATCCAGTGGATGTTGTATACTTCGACTTTCAGAATGCCTTTGACAAGGTGCCACACATGAGGCTGCTTACCAAGTTAAGAGCCCATGGTATTACAGGAAAGTTACTAACATGGTTAGAGCATTTGCTGACTGGTAGGGGGCAGTGATTGGGAATAAAAGGATCCTTTTCTGGCTGGTTGCCAGTGATTAGTGGTGTTCTGCCAGGGTCAGTGTTGGGACTGCTTCTTTTTATGCCATATATCAATGATTTGATGATGGAATAGATAGCTTTGTTGCCAAGTTTGCAGACGATAGGAAGATTGGTGGAGGGGTAGGTAGTGTTGAGGAAACAGGTAGGCTGCAGAAGGACTTAGACAGATTAGGAGAATGGACAAGAAAGTGGGAAATGAAATCCAATGTTGGAAAATGCATGGTCATGCACTTCGGTAGTGGAAATAAACATGTAGACTATTCTAACTGGGGAGAAAATCCAAAAATCTGAAATGCAAAGGGACTTAGGAGTCCTTGTGCAGGACACCTTAAAGGTCAATTTGCAGGTAGAGTTGGTGGTGAGGAAGACAAATACAATGTTAGCATTCATTTGACAAGGTCTCGAATACAAGAGCAGGGATGAGATGCTGAAGCTTTATAAGGCACTGATGAGGCCTCACCTTGAATATTGTGAACAGTTTTGGGTTCTCCATCTAAGAAAAGATGTGCTGGCTTTGGGGAGGGTTCTGAGGAGGTTCATAAGGATGATTCTGAGAATGAAGAGGCTATCATACGAGGAACATGTGATGGCTCTGGGTCTGTACTCACTGGAATTTAGAAGGATGAGGGGGGATCTCATTGAGACCTTTTGAATGTTGATAGGTCTAGACAGAGTAGATGTGAAAAGAATGTTTCCCATGTGGGGGAGTCTAGGACAAGAGGGCACTGCCTCAGGATAGAAGGGTGTCCATTTAAAACAGAGGTGCAGAGAAATTTCTTTAGCCAGAGGGTGATGAATTTGTGAAATGTGTTACCACAGGCAGCTGTGGAGGCCAAGTCTTTCGGTGTATTTAAGGCAGAGCTTGATAGGTTCTTAATTGGATGGCATCGAAGGTTACAGGGAGAAGTACTGAGGTGATAAAAGGATCAGCCATGATTGAATGGTGGAGCAGACTCGATGGGCCAAATGGCCTAATTCTGCTCCTATGTCTTAGGGTCTTATGGACTAATTATCCTACCCAGTACGTCTTTGCACTGTTGAGAGAACTGGAGGACACAGAAACTTCAAACATTCCATGGGGAGGATGTACAGCCTCCCTATAGAGGACACCAGAATTGAAATCTGAACGATGTCCCCAGCTGTAATCACATCTCTCTAACTACTACACCACGGCAGCACCCTATCCCAGGCCTCGCCAATCAAAAGTTTCACCCTTAAGCCTCGACCTCCAGACTCACGTGGACCTCTGATCCCGATGTCCTTGGCCCTCATGACTTCACTATGCTGTCCACCTGGCCTCTATCTTTAGTCCTCAACTTTCAGGCCTCTACCTCTGAGCTTGCGTATCCCTGGACTTTGACTTCCACCTTTGCCCTCTACACATTGCTGGGACTGATACTCACGCCTTGGCTTCAGGAATCACATGGACCTCTGACCCCAGTGACCAGGTGGAGGGGATCACTGACCCTCGTGACTTCCACACCAGGACTTGAAACTAGACCTACTGTAAATCCCCTAAAAGTGTAAGTTGGAGCGAGTATGTACATGGTTTCCCGAAAGTGGCTTGTGAGGCAGACAAGGTAGTGTGGAAGGCATTTGACACACTGGCCTTCATCAATAAAGGCCCTGAGTACCAGAATTGGGATGCTATGTTACCTTTCAAAGTTCAAAGTTAATATATTATTAAATAACGTACATGTCACTATATACAACCCTGAGATTCATTTTCTTGTGGACAAACTCAGTAAATACAAAGGAACACAGTAGACCACACCAAACAGGACAGACAAGTAACCAATGTGCAAAAGATAACAAACTATGCAAAGACAAAAGAGAGAGAAAATAAATAAATAAACAAACAAACAAGCAAGTAATAAATATTGAACTTGAGATGAAGAATCCTTGAAAGTGAGTCTATAGGTTGTGGGAACGGTTCAGTGATGGGGCAAGTGACATTGAATGAGGTTATCCCCACCGCTTCAGGAACCTAATGGTTGACGGTAATAAATGTTCCTGACCCTGGTGGCATGAGTCCTGAGGCTCCCGTACCTTCTTATTAATTAATTAATTAATTTATTTATTTATTTATTGAGATACAGCACGGAATAGGCCCTTCTGGCCCTTCGAGCCACACCGCCCAGCAATCCCCAATTTAATCCGAGCCTATCACAGGACAATTTACAATGACCAATTAACCTAGCAACCGGTGTGCCTTTGGAATGTGGGAGGAAACCGGAGCATGTGGAGGAAACCCACATGGTCATGGGGAGAGCGTACAAACTCCTTACAGGGAGCAGTGGTAAGTGAACCTAGGCCGCCTATACTATTAAGCTTTGGGCTAACCGCTGTGCCTCATGCCACCCCATCTTTCTGATAGCAGCAGCAAGACGAGAGCCTAATCTGGGTGGTATGGGTCGCTGACAAGGGATGCTGCTTTTCTGTGACAGCGCACTGTGTGGATATGCACAATGGTGGAGAGGACTTTACCCATGATGGGCTGGGTCGATTCCACTGCTTTTTATAGGATTTTCCATTCAAAGGCATTAGTGTTTCCAGCTCAGGCCATGATGCAACCAATCAATATACTCTCCATTGCACATCTGTAGATTTTTGTCAAAGTTTTAAATGTCAGGCCGAATCTTTGCAAACCTCTAAGGAAGTAGAGGCATTGCCGTGCTTTCTTCGAAATTGCGCTTACGTGCTGGGATCAAGACTCAAAAGACAGAAAGTATTCTATGTACATGCAGGCTCAAAGACAGCTTCTACCACACTGGTATCAGACTTTGGAATGGTTCCCTATTAATATCAGGTGGATTCTTAACTTCGTAATCGACCTCATTATGATCTTGCAACTTATTGTTTACCTGCATCGCACTTTCTCTGTTGCTGTTACAATTTGTCATTGATTTATCTTGGTCGACCTCAATGGACTGTAATAACAATCTTATTTGAATGAGCAGTTTGCAAGACAAAGTTTTCACAACACCTCGGACATAGAACATAGCACAGCATGGGACACTACAGCCATTTAGTCCACCATGTTTTGCCGACCTTTTAACCTACTCCAAGATCAATCTAACCCTTCTCTCCTGCATAACCCTCCACTTTTCTTTAATCCACATGCCTTTCTGAAATGTCGCGAATGTATCTTCCTCAAACACCACCCCATACATCCACCACTCTTTTTGTAAAAAGCAGGTGCTATACTATTGAGCCATAATTACCTCGTACATTATGGGGCACCACAGTAGCATAGCGGTTACGACATTACAGATTGGGGCATTGGAGTTCAGAGTTCAATTCTGGTACTGTCTGTAACGAGTCTCTGTACATTCTCCCTGTGAGTATGTGAGTTTCCTCCGGTTGCTCCGGTTTCCACCCACAGTCCAAAGACTTACCACATAGATGTTAATTGGTCACCATAAATTGCCCGATGATTAGGCTCGGGTTAAATAGTTAGGTTGCTGGGTGGTGTGACTCATAGAAAATAGAACATAGAACAGTACAGCACAGGAACAGGCCCTTTGGCCCATAATGTTATGCTGACCAATTAAATTAGTAATCAAGTGGCCAACCAAACTAATCTCTTCTGCCTACACAATGTCCATATTCTTCAATTTTCCTCTCATTCTTGTGCCTATGTAAACATCTTTTAGAAGTCCCTAATGTACCTGCCTCTAGTTTAAGAGACTACTAGACAGGTATATTGAGGAATTTAAGGTTGGGAGTTATATGGGAGGCAGGGTTAGAGGGTCGGCACAACATTGTGGGCCAAAGGGCCTGTAATGTGCTGTACTGTTCTATGTTCTATTTTCTAGGAAAGGAACGGAATGGAGGGTTATGGCTGAGTGCAGGTTGGTGGGACTAGGTGAGAGTAAGAGTTCGGCAAGGACTAGAAGGGCCAAGTTGGCCTGTTTCCATGCTGTAATTGTTATACGGTTATATGGTTATATTCTATGTTCTATGTTCTACCACTACCCCAGGCAGCGCATTCCAGGCACCCACTATTCCCTGTGTAAAAAACCTACCCTTCACCTCTCCTCTGAGTGTTCCCCCTCTTTAGTACATGACTGGACAGAGTTCCTGGCCACGTACTAAGGGCCTGTGCTTGCCAACTGGCTGGTGTGTTCATTGATACCTTTAGCCTCGCTTCGACTGTGTGTGGTACCCACCTGCTGCAAGCAGGCTTCAATCATACCAGTGCCCAAGAAGAGCATGGTAACCTACCTCAATCACAATCACCCAGTCATGCTTAAATGTGGATGCTTAAATCCACAGTGATAAAGTGATTTGAGAGGCTGGTGATGAAACATATAAGCCTCTTCCTGAGAGGTGAATTGGATCCGCTCCAATTTACCTACAGGAGCAACAGGTCCAGGGCAGATGGCAACTCAATGGCTCTTCACACAAGCCTGGAACATGTGGACAGCAAAGATGCAGACATCAGGGTCACAAACAAAAGAAAATCTGCAGATGCTGGAAATCCGAGCAACACACATAAAAAACTACAGGAACTCAGCAGGCCAGGCAACATCTGTGGAAAAAAGTACAGTTGACATTTTGGGCTAAAAACCTTCGGCAGGGCTATAGTCAGGATACTCTTTATCAACTACAGCTTGGCATTCATTACTATCATCCTCTCAAAACTAGTCAATAAGATCCAAGACCTTGGCCTCAATACCTCCTTGTGCAACTGGATCCTGGATCTCCTCACTTGTAGACTCCAATCAGTTCAGATTGGGAACAACATCTCCTCCACAATCTCCATTGGCGCAGGTGCACCACAAGGCTGTGCACTTACCCTGCTGCTCTACTCACTTTATACTTACGACTATGTAGCTAATACCATCTCCAACAACATATTCAAGTTTGTCTGTGACACCACTGCTGTGGGCCGGATCAAAGAGGGAAATTAAAAGTTTGGCTGAATGGTGTCATAACACCAACCTCTCACTCAACGTCAACAAGACCAGGGAACTGACTGGAAAATTCAGGAGAAGAAAACCAGAGGTCCATGAGCAGTCCTCCCTCGTCAGAGGATCAGAGGTGGAGAGGGTCAGCAGCCTCAAATTCCTGGGTGTTACTATTTCAGAGGACCTGTCCTGGACTCAGCATGAAGGTGCAATTGGCAGCTCATCTCCATCATTAGGAGTTTGCAGAGACTTGGCATGACATCTAAAACTTTCACAAACTTCTGTAGATGTGTAGTAGAGAACGTATTGACTGGCTGCATCACAGCCTTGTATAGAAACACCAATGCCTTTAAATGGAAAATTCTACAAAAGGAATTTGTGGATTCAGCCCAGTACATCATGGTTAAAGCCCTCCCAACCATTGAGCATATCTACATGAAGCACTGACCACTGTCGTAGGAAAGCAGCATCCATCATCAGAGACCTCCTCCACCCCCATGCTCTTTTCTCATTGCCCCCATCAGGTAGAAGGTCCAAGAGCCTCAGGACTCACACCACCGGGTACAGGAACAACTATTATCTGACAAGCATCATGCTCTTGAACAAAGGGGATAACTACACTCAACTGCCTATCCACTGAGATGTTCCCACAACCAGGGGTGCAGTGCTAGCCGGAGCGCGTCTGACTCATCTTTAAGAAAAAAGACGAACTAAACAAGCTAATTAATTAGGTGCCGCCCAGGGTGATTTGAGTACCTCAGAAACTGCTGGTCTCCTGGGATTTTTACGCACAACAGACTCTGGAGTTTACAAAGAGTGGTGCCAAAAACAGAAAAAAATCCAGCGAGTGGATTTAACAAGTTGCTTTCACTCACAGAACAGCCACTCACTGGATGTTTTTTTTGTTTAGCTTGTTTAGTCTGTCTTTTTTCTTAAAGATGTGCCAGACGCGCTTCAGCTAGCACTGCACCCCTGCCCACAACCAATGACCTCACTTTAAGGACTCTTTACCTCATTGCACATGTTCTCAATATTTATTGCTATTTATTTATATTTGCATTTGGGCAGTTTGTTGTCTTTTGCACTCTGGTTGATCTCTCATTAGTCTTCTTACGGTTACTATTTTAAAGATTTGCTGAATATGCCCACAGGAAAAAGGATCTCAGGGTTGTATGTGGTGACATATATGCACTTTGATAATAAAATTTACATTAAGCTTTGAACTCAGTTTAAATGAATGTATTAGACATTTCAACCCTGAGAATAAGTTGCTGTCTGCCTACTCTCTCTAGGCCTCTCATAATCTTATAAACCTCTATCTGATCTCCCCTCAGCCTCTGTTGCTCCAGAGAAAACAACCCAAGTTTGCCTAACCTCTCATGCCCTCTAACGCAGGCAGCACCTGGTAAACCTCTTCTGCACTCTCTCCAAAGCCTTGGCATCCTTCCTATAATGGGGCAGCCTGATTGGTATGCAATACTGCAAGTGTGACCAAGCTAGTGTTTCATAAAGCTGCAACTTTCAACTTGCTGGGTCAGAAGAGCCAGTTCCGCGCTGTATATCTAAATAAATAAATAAGAAACTCTGAAACTCCTTCCCCCAATAGCAGCATGGGAGCACCTTCACCTTCATAGTGGTTCAAGGAGGCAGTTCAGCCACTCCCTCCCCTCCCCCCCCCACCCATACCCCTTTCGTCTGCGGCAACCGAATTCCGGGAACGTAGGAAGCCACAAGCTCCAGACAAGGAAGCTGGATTATTAGTCATTCCACCATGGCCACCACCGGAGCTGTGGAAGTTGGAGGAACCGCAGGGTTTAGGAGACTACGTATCAGTGTCTGGGCTTGAATGAAGTCATTCCAATCTCCAAAGCAAAGTAAGACCGTGTTGATTTAAGTAACATAAACATCCAAAGGAAGGAGGGTGAGGAAAGACAGAGAGGGTGGTGTACATGCCATGAGGTGTTTGAGATGTGAAAGCCTTTGAGATGTCATGACCAGAGTTCAAAGTTTAAAGTTCAAGTAATTTTTTTATCAAAGTACATATATGTCACCATATACAACCCTGAGATCCATTTTCTTGTGGGCATTCAGAGTGATTACAAGAAACACAACAGAATCATTGAAAGACCACAGCCAACAGGACAGAAATAAAAACAATATGCAAAAAACAACAAACTCTGCAAATACAAAAATAAAGACAAAGATATAATAACAATAAGTAAATAGGCAATTAATATCGAGAACATGAGATGAAGAGTCCACGAAAGTGAGTCCATAGGTTGTGGGAACAGTTCAGTGACAGACTCAGTGAAGTTGAGTGAAGTTTTCCCCTCTGTTCAGGAGCCTGATGGTTGAGGGGTAATAACTGTCCCTGAACCTGGTGGTGTGAGTCCTGAGGCTCCTGTACCTCCTGCCTGATGGCAGCAGTGAGAAGAGAGCAAAAACGTAACTGGATTAGGCTGTATTACTTGGGGCGTCAAGTTGGCAAAGCCGGCTGGGTTGTCAGCTTCCGCCTCCATGGGGAGCATAAAGAAACTCTGTTAGACCCTTCCACAGGAGGAACTGGCCTGGGACGTGTCCAAGATACAATTGGTTGCACATGTAGCAGGCAAGGACTGGGTTTGATCCGCTCAGCAGCCTGGTCTGCTTCCCGAACTCCTGTGCCACAGAGGTCTCTGGAGGAGTTCACTGGGCAGTCAAGCACATCCTGGAATCCTGGATTCCTGAGGATAATGTTTCCGTGGGAAGGCCTCGTCAGGCTCAGGAGCGGGTTGTACACAGCCCGTGTGGCCATTCCTGTCCTCGGTCAGACTCAGGCTGACTCAGCCAGCTTCACCACAGGCACAGCTCTGCCCGCCGTCCAGGACATCCTCAAGAGGTGCTGCCTTAAGAAGGGCAGCATCCGACATTAAGGCAGCCGAGAGACTGAACACCGGGTCAATAAATACCTGACTGATAACATCACCATCTGTTATTAAGGCGTCAATGCACAGGATCAGAAAAATCTGGAGAGGGTTGTAGACTCAGCCAGTTTCATCATGGGCATTAACCTCCCCACCACATCAGGCAGGAGGTACAGGAGCCTCTGGACTCACAGCACCAGGTTCAGGAACAGAAACAGGCCCCTCAACCCACAATGTTGTGTCGAACCAAATGAACTCATAATCAAATGGCCAACTAAACTAATTATCTCTGCCCATGCAATGTCCATATTACTCCACTTTCTTCACATGTATGTGCCTATTTACTCATCTGATATCTTGCAAAGGCCATGCCAAGGCACGTGGCCAAGTGGTTAAGGCATTGGACTAGCAACCTGAAGGTCGTGAGTTCGAGCCCCAGCCGAGGCAGCGTGTTGTGTCCTTGAGCAAGGCACTTAATCACACATTGCTCTGCGACAACACTGGTGCCAAGCTGTATGGGTCCTAATGCCCTTCCCTTGGACAACATCGATGTCGTGGAGAGGGGAGACTTGCAGCATGGGCAACTGCTGGTCTTCCATACAACCTTGCCCAGGCCTGCGCCCTGGAGAGTGAAGACTTTCCAGGCGGAGATCCACAGTCTCGCAAGACCAGCGGATGCCTCAAAGAGGGGCCATCCATCACCATCCAGGACATGCCCTCTTCTTGTTACTACCAATGGGGAGGAGGTAGAGGAGCCTGAACCCCAGGATGGCCAGTTCTCAGCAGATCCCAACATCTGATATCCATGTGGACACGAAGCTTCCGTAGGCCGGCAAGTTGGCAAGGCCTGTCTCTCATTATCAGTGAATCCTGGACTTGAAGACAAAAGACCAAAGTTGGAGGCCTAAAAGTGCCCTGTTCTGGGGTTGGAGGCTTGTGAGTGGGTGGGTGAGAGGGAGGAAAAGGGGTTTATTTTGCTGTTGCTGTCGTGTTGTTGCTGTGCTTGCATTGTTGTACTGAACATTGTGGGAATGCTATGTTGGCGCCAGAATCCGTGGCAACACATGCAGGCTGCCCCTAGCACATCAACACAGACAACACATTACACTGAATGTTTCAATATAAAACATACATGATGAATAAATGAATCTGAAGACCCACACTCAAAAATTCAGGAACAGTATCATGACTTACATCAGTGATAATGAACCTGATTCTGATCTGAGTTTCCTCCCACAGTAGGCTCAGATGGAACTACACCCTGACCTGCGAGAGGTACACAAACCCTTTTGGGTCTCTGGCACTGAGCCTGGTTCCATGGTGCAGAAGGGAAAGAGGAAGATGAGGAATGCGGTAGTCATAGGGGATTCCACAGTGAGGAGAACAGGCAGGAGGTTCTGTTTTGAAAGTGGCTTTCAAATCTCTTACTAGCTCTTCCTTCAGTTAGTCCTGACGAAGGGTCACGGCCTGAAACGTCGACTGCTCCTCTTCCTAGAGATGCTGCCTGGCCTGCTGCGTTCACCAGCAACTTTGATGTGTGTTGCAGGAGATGAGGCTTAATCAATGCCATTGGCATGAGTTACAGGGCAATAGAGGCAAGGTGCAGTTAAAACAGAAAGCAACAAATACTGCACTGAGAGTATTAGGCATAAGGGATAAAATGGATGATTTTGAAATTCATCTACAGATTGGCAAATATGACGTGGTGACCATCTCTGAAACTTGGATAGAGGGTGGTTGCCATTAGGTGCTGAACATCCAAGGATGTACGGTATACTGGAAAGATAGGTTAGTAGGCAGAGGGGGTGGTGTGGCTCTGTGTATAAGAAATAATATTAAATCATTGGAAAGAGATGACATAGGATTGGAAGGTGTAGAGACTCTCTGGGTTGAGCTAAGAAATGACAAAGGTAAAAGGACCTTAATGGCAGTTGTATACAGGCCTCCAAACATCAGCCAGGATGTGGATTACAAATTACAGCAGGAGATATTCAAGATACCCTAAAGGTTAACCTCCAGGTTGAGTCAGTTGTGAAGAAGGTGAATGCAATATTGGCATTCATTTCTAGAGGTATAGGATATAAGAGCAAGGTTGAGGCTCTGTAAGGCACTCGTGAGACCACACTAGGAGCATTGTGTGCAGTTTTGTGCTCCTTATTTTAGAAAGGATATACTGACATTGGAGAGGGTTCAGAGAAGATTCAGGAGAATGATTCCAGAAATGAAAGGGTTACCGTATTAGGAACATCTGGCAGCTCTTGGGCTGTATTCCTTCAAGTTCAGGAGAATGAGGGGCGATCTCATAGAAAAATGGCAAAGTTATTTCCCATGGTAGGTGAGTCTAGGACAAGAGGGCACGACTTCAGGATTAAAGGATGTCCTTTTAGAACGGAGATGCAGAGAAATTACTGTAGTCAGAGGGTGGTAAATCTGTGGAAATGTGTTGCCACGAGCAGCTGTGGAGGCCAAGTCATTGAGTACATTTAAGGCAGAGATAGATGGATTCTTGATGAGCCAGGGCATCAAAGGCTATGGGGTGAAAGCAGGGGAACGGGGATGACTGGAAGAATTGGATCAGCCTGTGATTGAATGGCGGAGCAGACTCGATGGGCTGAATGGCCTACTTCTGCTCCTGTATCTTATGGTCTTATGGTCTTATACTGTGCTGTACTGTTTTATGTTCTATATCCAGCATTCCACCCCACCCACCCCCCTTGCATTCCCTTCATATCCATGTCTGTCTAAAAGCATCTTGTAACAGAGGTGGTAGCCAGTCTGAGTTTGAACCAGGTTTGTTATGAAGTTCTGCATCTTTAACCAGGAGAGTCTTAAACCAGGAGGACACAAGTGCAGAGGAGACCAGAGACAAAGGTGGAATTGAACCAGGAAACTTCAATTGTGGATTAGTTTGTAGAGAACGCAGAGTGGGTCTCGAGAATCACTACACACGGGGCAGGTAAACTGAGACTGAGCAAAGACAAGCAAATCCAAGGGAACTAAAACAGAGAAACAAAACAAGGCAAGCACACAGGCACTGAGAACCAAAATTTGATACGGGTGAAAATGATCTACTAATAATCAGAGCCCGGAGGAGGAGTGTCAGAGCCTGGAGGACTCTGGTGCCCCCAGTGATATTTCATTAGGAGTGTGAGAAGGTTTGGTATGTTAATAGATGTGCCATGGAGAGCATTCTAATGGTCTGCATCACCATCTGGTATGGGGATGGGGGTAGAGGCTCTGCACAGAATCGAAATAAGCTGCAGGAAGTTGTACTGTTAGTCACTCCGTCATGGGTATTATCCTCCAAGACATCTTCAAAGAGCAGTGCCTCAAAAAGCTGGCGTCCATTGCTAAGGACGCCTATCACCCAAGACATGTCCTCTTCTCATTCCTATCATCAGAGAGGAGGTACAGGAACCTGAGGGCACACACTCAATAATTCTTGCTGTCTGCTATCAAGCTTCTGAATGGGCCCATGAACACTGCCCCACCACATTCTTTTCTCTTTTTGCATTGCTTAATTAATTTAACTTTAAAAAATATATCTATAAATTATTGCAATTGACTGCCTGCCACATAACAACAAATTTCACGACATATGCTGCTTATATTAAACCTGATTTGATTCATAGAGTCATAGAAAAGTACAGCATAGAATCAGGCCCTCTGACCCATCTAGTCCCTGCTGAACCATTTGAACTGCCTGCTCCCATCAAACTGCACCTGGACCAGAGCCCTCCATACGCCCTACTATCCATGTACCCATCCAAACTTCCCTTAGACATTGAAATTGAGCTCGCATGCAGTACCTGTGCTGGCAGCTCGTTCCACACTATCACATCCCTCTGAGTGAAGGAGATCCCCCTCCCCATGTTGCCCTTAAACTTCTCACCTTTCTGATTCTGATTCTGATCGAACTGAAGCATGACAGCTTCTTGCTCTTGCATTTTCCCCCACTACCCACTTTGTCTTATAGAGTAACACAACATGGAAACTGGGATTTCAGCCCATCTCATTCATGCCAACCACGATGCCCACAAAGCTAGTCTCGAGAAAGCAGCTAACATAATCAAGGACACCTCTCATCCTCTCCCTAACCCAGCAGAGAGAAGATACAAAACCTTGGCAATGTGCACCAAGGCTTAAGGACAGCTTCTGTCCTGTTGTTATCATACTCTTGAATGGATGTCTCATACAGTAAAAGATCAGAATCAGAATCAGAATCAGGTTTAATACCACTGGCATATGTGATGAAACTTGTTGTTTTGCGGCAGCAGTACAGTGCAGTACATAGTCATAAAAACTATAAATTACAATAAGTATATATGTATGTAAAAAATAAATATGAGTGGTGATTGATGTTTGTGGCCTAAGGGAGGATTCAGTTTTAGAAAACCTAGCACATTTATTTTTCCTACATTTACACACTTAGTCCAGCAGTCGTGGAGCATACGGATCTCTTCTTTGTAGAAGTCGGCATCTTGGACCTCCAGAAAGTGGTTCACAGCAGGGGTGATTGATAAGTTTGTGGCCTAGGGTAGAAGGAGATGAGTTATTAACTTCAAACTTTCTGCATTTTCACTTAAAGAGTTGAAATGCACATGCATGTAACAAGAGCTGTATAACTCATCTCCTTCTACCTAAGGCCACGAACTTATCAATCACCCCTGCTGTAAACCACCTGGAGGTCCAAGACTCTCTCGTTACATGCACGTGCAGTTCAACGCTTTGAGTGATAATGCCGAAAGTTTGAAGTTAACAACTCATCTCCTTCTACCTTAGGCCATGAACTTATCAATCACCCCTGCTATAGACCACTTCTACAAAGAAGGGATCCGTATGCTCCACGACCTCTGGACTAAGTGTGTACATGTAGAAGGGGACTATGTTGAAAAATAAATGTGCTAGGTTTTCTAAAGTTGACTTCTTCTACCTTAGGCCACGAACCTATCAATCACTCCTCGTAAGTAGTGCAAAAAGGGAGGGAAAAGTAAGTGTTCATGAGTTCATAGTCCATTCGGAGATCTGATGGCAGAGGGGAGGAAGCTGCTCCTGAATCGTTGAGTGTGTGTCTTCAGGCTTCTGTACCTCCTCCTTACCAGATGTTTATGCAACCAGCTAGAATGCTCTCTACGATACATCTGTAGAAATTTGCGAGTGTCTTTGGTGACATACCAAATCCCCTCAGTCTCATCATGAAATATAGCCAGAAGCCGCAGTTGTGCTTTTTTTGTAACTGTATCAATATGTTGGGCCCAGGATAGATCTTCATAGATGTTGACCTCAACGAACTTGAAACTTCTTATCCTTTCCACTCCTGGTCCCTCGGTGAGGACTGGAATGTGTTTCCTTCCTGAAGTCCACAATCAGTTCTTTGGTCTTATTGACATACACTTTTACACAGTTTATTCTGCATCCTGCTTTCTTTTATTAACTTGGTGTACTTATGTATGGAATGGTCTGTCTGGATGACATACAAACAAAAGTTTTCACTGTATCTCAGTGACATTAATTAACCAAATAAACAGATGAAGAGATAAAGATTGGTTTTATTTATCACAAAAAACATGGAAACATACAGTGAAATGAGTCATTTGTGTCAAGGACCAACACAGTCCGAGGATGTGCTGGGGGCAGCCCACAAGTGTCTCTATGCTTCCTGTGCCAACGTGCCCACAACCAACTATTCTAAACCCGTATTTCTTTGGAATGTGGGAGGAAAGTGGAGCACCTGGTGGAAACCTGTGTGGCAATGGGGAGAACATATAAACTCCTTACAGACAACGGTGGGAATTGAACCTAGATCACTAGCACTGTAAGTTCAAGTTTATTGTCATCTGACCATACATGTATACAACCAAATGAAACAAAGTTCCTCCGGACCACAGTGCACCCACAAAACATACATCACACATACAGTAAACCAAAATATTATATTATAAAAACTTAATAAAATATAATTCAAAGTGCATGTGAAGTGCACAGCACAGGTAAACAGTAAACAACACGCTGAACTAATGACGAGACCTCGATGGTGGGTACTCACTAGTCTCACAGCCTGAAGAAAGAAGCTGTTACCCAGTCTGGCAGTCTTAGTCCTGATGCTCCTTTACCTCCTTCCTGATGGTAGTGGGTCAAAGAGATTGTGGGATGGGTGGTACGGATCCTCAACAATGCTTCTGGCCCTTTGTATACAATGCTCCCCGAAAATGACACAAGAGAGGGAGGAAGACCCCCAGTGATCCTCTCATCAGTTCTTACGTCCTCGGTAGGGTCTTACAATCTGATGCCTTGAGGCTTCCGTACCACACAATGACACAGCCAGACAGAATATACCGTCCTTCCTGTAGAAATTTGTCAGAACGGGGATGGGAGGCTAACTAACAGTGTTATACTAACTGCTACACTGCGAGTGAGGTTTGGAGGGTAGGATGGAGCATTTACTGAGAAACTGGCTCTGTTCCCATTGCCGTTTGTAACCTCTTAAAAATTCACCTGAGGCCAGTGTTTGTCATTTTGTTTTGGAGTGGGCATTCGGCACAGAGTGGCAAGAATATTCTGCAAGAGCAGACCTAGGCATGCACACACATACAATTAACATTCAAAGTAAATGTATTATCAAAGTACGCATATACAGCCCTGAGATTCATTTTCTTGCAGGCATACTCAATAAATTTATACAATAATAACTGTAACAGAATCAATGAAAGACTGCACCAATGTGAGCGTTCAACCTCTGTGCAAAAGACAAAAAGAAAGAAAAATAATAATTGAGAACATCCACACGCAATAAATATTGAGAGTAAGTGCATATGCTGGTAGGAACAGTTCAGTGATATGGCAAGTCAATTTAACTGAAGTTATCCCCACTGGTTCAAGAGCCTAATGTTTGAGGGATAATACATGTTTGTGAACTCGGTGGTGTGGGTCTTGAGACTTTTATACCTTCTTCCTGATGGCATCAGCGAGAAGAGAGCACCTCCTGGGTGGTTGGGGTCCCTGATGATGGATGATGCTTTCCTGCAACAACTTTTCATATGGATGTGCTCGATGCTGGGGAGGTCTTAACCTGTGATGGACTAGGCCATATCCATTACTTTTTGTAGGGTTTTCCATTCAAGGGCATTGGTGTTTCCATACCAGGCTGTGATGCTGCCAGCCAATATACCCTCCACCACACATCTATAGAAGTCTGTCAGAGTTTTAGCTGTCATGCAGAATCTTTGTAAGCTCCTAAGGAAGTAGAGGCACTGCTGTGCTTTCTTCATAATTGCAACTACGACAGACACTTAACTCTCTCTCTCTCACACACACACACAGGTGCACATATGCCTACACACACACACACACACACACACACACACACACACACACACACACACACACACACACACACACACACACACCAGCCAAGGACACTGATTAGTTTATCAGGGCGGTGGGCAGCTGGTTACACTGAGCTGCCGTCAGTGCCTCAGAGTGACAATTCTCACACACAGCGGCTGACTCTGTGTATCACCAGCAGTCTCAGAGATTACATTGTGAAAGGCAACAAATTGATAATCAGGGGCAGACTGTCTGCTTGGTGCCAGTGTTTGTGTCCTAACTCTCCAGCTTCTCGCTCAACTTCCCCCCCTCCTCCACAACTCTCAATCTCCAGACGTTTCTTTTTGTCTCTGCCCCCTGTCTCTCTGATTCCTTTCAATCCAATCACCATGAATCCCCCTCCTAAAAAAACCTCTGATTCCTGAGATTGAACCCCTTCCCAAATCCCCTTCCTCCGTAGGAATGAACCCCTTCCCACAATTTCCCTGCTCTCTGAAAATGAACTCCTCCCCGCAATCCCCTTTCTCCCTGAGAATGAACCCCTTCCCACAATCTCCCTTTTCCCGAGGATGAACCCATTCCCACAATCTACCCAATCCCAGTGAGTGAACCCCTTTTCACAACCCTTCCCCCCATGAACCCTTTCCCACATTCCCATTGCTCTCCGAGGAAACACTTTCCCGCTGAACATTTTACCTGGTGACTCTGGTATTCAAGAGATTTGTTTCAGAAAGTCATAGAATGCTACATCATGGAAACAAGTCCTTCAGCCCAACAGCTCTATCCTGACCAAGATTCCCATCTACCCATAAAGCAGTCAGTACAGTTGTCTTACAGTGCCACCTGTACGATTCAGGTTCAATTCCGAGCCACTGTTTGTAAGCAGTTGTACATTCTCTCTGTGACCACATGGGTTTCCTCCAGGTGCTCCGGTTTCCTCACGCATTCCAAAGTAGTACAGTTCAGGTCAGTGAGTTGTGGGATGGTGTGTTGGCGTTAGAAGCGTGGAGACACTTATGGGCTGCTCAGCACAGTCACTGATTTGATTTGATGCAAATGGTACATTTCACTGTGTGTACTGATGTACATGTGACAAATAAAGCTATCTGCCTTTCTCTCTTTCTTTCATTTTCCACATCCGACACATCATCCTCCACAACTTCCCCCATCTCCAAAGGGGTCCCAGCACCCAATATATTCTTTACCTCCTCCATGCTCCACATTCTCCAGAAATCGCTTCCTTCGTGACTCCCTGGTCCCTCCACACTAATCTGCGTCTCAGCACCTATCCCTGCAAGCAGGCAAAGTGCGACACCTGCCCATACGCTTCCTCCCTCACCTCCATTCAAGGCCAGAAGCTGTCCTTCCAGGTGAGGCAACACTTCACCTGAGAATCTACTGGGGTTGTCTATTGTGTCCGAAGCTTGCAGTGCGGCCTCCTCTACATTGCAGAGACCCGTCGTAAACTGGAGGACAGCTTCATCGAGCTCCTCCGCTCCATCTGACAAAAGCAGGACTTCCAGGTGGTCAAACGTTTTAAATCCAATTCCCATTCCCATTCTGACCTGTCAGTCCTTGGCCTCCTCTTGTGCCAAGGTGAGTCCACCCTCAGGGGGGAGGACTAACACCTTAGAATCTGTCTGGGTACTCTCCAATCTGATGGCATGAATATCGATTTTTCCTTCATGTGAAAAAACTACCCCCCGCCGCTTACCTATTCCCCACTCTGACCTTTTACCTCTTCTAACCTGCCTATTACTTCCCCCTGGGTCACCTCCTCCTTCCCTTTCTCTTATGGTCCACTCTCCTCTCCTATCAGATTCCTTCTTATCCAGCTCTTGACCTTACCCACCCACCTGGCTTCACCGATCACCTTCCAGCTAGTGTCCTTCTTCCCACTCCCCCTCCTTTTGATTCCGTATCTTCTTCCTTCTTTTCCAGTACTGGAGAGGGGTCTCATTCTGAAACACTGACTGTTCATCTCCATTGATGCAGCCTGGCTTGCCGAGTTCCTCTATCGTTTTTGTTTTGTGTCTTGCCTTGGATTCCCAGCCTCTGCAGACGATTTGTTTATATTTGCCTATATTTGGCCCATCTTCCTCTAAACCTTTCCTATCCATATACCCACCACCCCCTGGGTGAAGGAGTTGCCCCACAGGTTCCTATCAAATGATCGTATCTCACTTCAAGCTTGTGCCCTCTGCTTCTTGATTCTCTTTCCCCCGGGATCAATAAAGCATGACTATGACTATTTCCCTATGTACATTTTGCAACGTATTTCCCCTCAACCTGATTCTGACTCTTTTCCTTCTATTCTTACACCTGTGCTCTCAGGTTTCTATCTGTGCCCCTCGTGGTGTTATACGCCCCTATAAGATCACCCCTCCGTCTCCGATGCTCCAGGGATTCTGAAACGTATTCAAGTGTCTTTTAATTGTTCTACCTGCCTCAACCACTTGCTCTGGTAGCTCGTTCCCTGTCCTGACTACCCTCTGCATGAAAAGGTTGCCTCTCGGATTCCTTTTAAATCCCGATGTTTCTGCCAATCTGCACCAATCCCATTTGCCTGCATTCAGACAATATCCTTCTGTGCCCTGCTCATTACGTATCTCTTGAAATTTCTCTTAAACAAGTTCAAAGTAAATTTTATTATCAAAGTACATACATGTCACCATATATACAACGCTGAGAATCATTTTCCTGCGGGTATACTTAACAAATCTATAGAATAGTAACTATTCCCAGGATCAATGAAAGACAGGTCAACTAGGGCATGCAATCAGAGTTTTTGCTATGTTAAATATAGTGACCTTATCTGATTCCATCACATCCTCTGGTAACATGTTGCAATTATCAATCACTCTCTGTGTAAAAAACCATTTCCACTCAGATCCCCATTGTTTGTTGAGATACAGCAAGGAATAACATCCAGCCCTTCGAGTCGTACTGCCCAGCAACCCTCTGATTTAACCCAACGTAATCATGGGACAATTTGCTTTTGCAATGACTAATGAACCTTCAAACCAGTACATTTTTTGGACTGTGGGAGGAAATCAGATCACCTGGAGAAAACCAGTGCATTCCACAGGGAGGAGGTACAGGCTCCCTACAGAGGACGTCAGAATGGAAGTCCAAACAGTAATAGTGTTGCACTAACCGGGTATGGGGAGAAGGCAGGGAAATGGGAATGACTGGAAGAATTGGATCAGCCCATGATTGAATGGCGGAACAGACTCGATGGGCCGAATGGCCTACTTCTGCTCCGCGAGGAAACACAATAGTGTAAAGGGAAGCACAATAGTGTAGCAGTTAGCACGATCATTTTACAGCCTCAGTGATCACCACGGGGAGTTTACTGTAACTGTTGTCTGTAAGGAGTTTGTACCTCCTCGCCATGACCACGTGCCTTTCCTCTGGGAGCTGCAGTTTCCTCACATATTCCAAGATGTACAAGTTAGTTGGGGGCTTCTATCTTGGTGCTGGAAGCGTGGCGACACTTGCCGGCAGCCCCCAGCGTATCCTCACTGATTTGATTTGACATAAATAATGCATTTCACTCTATGTGTGTTTCAATGTTTCGATGTGGCAAGTAAAGCTAATCTTTTGAAAACAATCCTATCCTATTCAATATCTCCCCATAACAAAGGTCCTCCAGCCCAGGCATTCTCTCCAGTACGATCACATCCCTCCGATAGTACGGTGACCAGAACCATTTAAGTGTGGCTGAATGGCCAGGGTGGAATGACTAATACAAGGGGATCACCATTTTCAGGCGATTGGAGGAAAGTATAGGGGCTGATGCTGGAGGTAGTTTTTTTATACACAGAGAGTCATGCATGCATAGAACAGGTTGCCAGAGCTGGTGGTAGAGGCAGATACATTAGGACCTTCCTATGGTGCTCTCTGACTCCTTCCCGTGCTGCAATGTGTCGTTATTTGGGATTTGACCTACTGCGCAGGTATTATCTGCAAACCTGTAGCCAGAGTCGGAGCAGAGTCTAATCACATAGTCTAGAGTGCACAGAACCAGCTGTGACATGACCTCACCAAGGCACAGTAGCATAGTGGTTAGCGTAATGCCTTACAGCACCAACCATCAGGGTTGTCTGTAAGGAGTTTGCACTTTCTGTCTGTGACCTATTGGGTTTCCTGCAGGTGCTCCGGTTTCCAAGCACACACGGGACAGTAAGCTGTGGACATGCTATGTTGGAGCTGGAAGCACAGTGACACATGTTGGCTGCCCCAGCACATCCTTGCTCCGTGTTGGTCGTGAACACAAGGTCGAGCATTTTACTCTACAGCATGTTTCTATGTTACAATATACGTGTGACAAAAATGCGTGACGTAATCTAAGCTCTTGCTCCGAAAGCCCTGTCTAATGAAGGAACTAGACGGTAGACTACATAAGGAACAAGTTGCCAGAGGGGGTGGTTGAGGCAGGTACATTGACAATATTTAAAAGGTAAATGGACAGGTACAAGGAGAGGAAAGGTTCAGAGCAGGGGTCCCAACTGTTTGCGTTTCATGGACCAATACCAGTAAGCAACGCGTCTGAGCATCCATGCCCCACCAGGTTGAGAACCACTGGTTTCGAGGGATATGGGTCAAACACAGGCAAATGAAACGAGTTAAGATGGAAACATTGGTAACTATGGGCCAGACGGGCCGAAGGGCCTGTTTCCATGCTTTGTGCTGTGATGTTAATTAGCGGATTAATCATACACAGAGCGAAAATGAAATTGAGAGGCTGAATAGCTTACTTGGACTCCCTGTCTTTCTGAGTTCATCAGGAATATTGTCAGAATCCAAATCAGATTTAATATCACTGGCATGTGTTATTGTGTAGCAACAGATAATATTACAAACAAACTATAAATTACTATAAGAAGTTATATATATGTGTCTGTGTGCTAAAATAAATAAATGGTGTCAAAAGTGCATAAAAAAGGAACGAAAAAGAAGAAAATATAGTGTAGTAGTGTTCATGGGTTCATTCAGAAATCAGATGGTAGAGAGGAAGAAGCAGTCCTTAAATTGTTGAGTGCGAGTCTTCAGGCTCCTGTATCTCCTCTTTGATGGTAGTGATGAGCAGAGGGCACGTACTGGGTGATGGGGGTCCTTAATGATGGATGTCACCATTTTGAGGCATCGCCTTTAGAAGGTGTCCTCGATGTTGGGGAGGCCAGCGCCCATGACGGAGCTGGCTGAGTTCCTGAAGGCCCAGTGCGGAGCCTGTGAATTCATCCCTAACACACCAGCGGCATTCCAGCCCGAGGTTGCTCGATCTTTTGGGCTCCGTTAACGTTGCCAATAAAATGAAAGGATTAAGTTTGTAACCAGTGGAATCGTGCACCTGATAGGGGACATTGAGACAGTTTCACAGGGCTGCTGCTGATAAGATTGAGCCCTGTTCTCACAGAATCCTCAAGGACAACAGGCAGCCACAGTGAAAGGAGGTTTTTCATATATTGTGTACCTCTCAATTAAAAAAAAACTTCCCATTTAGCAACTGAACGCAGCCTACGGTTTGGCGGGAGTGAGGGAGTCACCAAACAAGATGAGTCTAAACTGGCCATTGTGTACTTGAGTAATATTTGAGTAATCTTGATTAAGCATTCTTGTTCCTTTAAATAATTCATTAGGGATTATAAGCATAAATACGTGAATTGTATACATCATCACACTACCATATGATATGTGCACACCTTCCTTGAAGTAAAACGCAAAGTTAGATCCACATTTTGGGACTTCCTTTGAATTACTTTAATGTTTTCAAGTTACCATACATCAATCACAGCGATGAACAAAATCCAAAACACAAGAGATTCTGCAGGTGCTGGAAAATCTTGAGCAACACACATAAAATACTGGAGGTACTCAGCAGGTCAGGCAGCATCTAAGGAGAGGACATTACACAGCCTGACCTGTTTCCCCACAGAGCTGCCCCCTCCTCCTCAACTCGTCCTGGTGCCTCATCCCTTGTCCAAAAGATTACAGCCAGTTAAAACAGAGGTTCGAGACACTGCAAATCAAAGTCAAGTTTATTGTCATGTGTAATGAAACATTTACTTACAGCAGCGTTAAAACACCACATTTACATGAAAGGAATACAATCAGTGGCCACTTTATTAGGCACAATAGTGGAACCCAGTATGGTCTGCTGCCATGGCCAATCCACTTCAAGGTTCGATGTGTTGTGCATTCAGAGATGCTCTTCTGCACACCACTGTTGTAACGTGTGGTTAGTTGGGTTACTGTCACCTTCCTGTCAGCTTGAACCATTCTGGCCATTTTCTTCTGAGCTCCCTCATTAACAAGGAATTTTCGCCTGCAGAACGTGACATCACAGGTAGATAGGGCTATAAAGAAAGCTTTTGGCACATTGGCCTTCAAAAATCAAAGTATTGAGAATAGGAAATGGGATGTTATGTTGAAGTTGTATAAGAAGTTGATGAGGCTTAATTTGGAGTATTGTGTGCAGTTTTGGTCATCTACCTACAGGAAAGATGTAATAGGCTGAAAGAGTACTGAGGAAATTTACAAGGATATTTCTGGGTCTGAAGGACCTGAGTTATATGAAAGGATTGAATAGGTTAGGATTTTATTCCTTGGAACACAGAAGATTGAGAGGTGATTTGACAAAATTATGAGGGGTATAGATAAGGTAAATGCAAGCAGGCTTTTTCCACTGAGGTTGGAAGGGACTGCAGGTAGAAGTCATGTATTAAGGGTGAAAAGTGAGAAGATTAAGGGGAAACTTCTTTACTCAGAAGGTCATGAGAGTGTGGAACAAACTGCCAGCATGAGTGGTGCATGCAAGCTTCAGTTCTATGTTTAAGAGGAGTTTGGATAGGTACGTGGATGGTAGAAGTATGGAGGGCTATTGTCCCAGTGCAGGTCAGTGGGGGTTGAGAGTTTAAATGGTTTGGCATGGATTAGATGGGATGAATGGCCTGCTTCTGTACTTTTTAATGAATCTTTGATAGGTGTTGCCTTTAAGAAACACACATCATTGTTCAGACTCACTGACAAATATGAAATCTGTTGGTTTGCTGCAGAAGAACAGTGCAAAAACATAAAATTACTATAAATTACAGGAATAATTAAATAGTGCAAAAATGTAAGGAATAATGAGGTGGTGTTCTTGGATTCATGGACCATTCAGATATCTTTAAGGGAAGAGGAAGAAGTTGTCTCTGAATTCTTGAATGTGGTTTTTCAAGCTCCTGTACCTCCTCCCTGATGGGAAGAACAAGAAGAGGTCATGTTCTGAGTGGCGAGAATCATTAGTGATAAATGATGCCATCTTGAAGAACCACGTCTTGAAGGTCTCCTCTGTGGTACTGATGTGCCCATGATGGATCTGGCTGGGTCGACAACTCTGCAACCTTTTGCGATCCTATGCACTGGAGCCTCCATACCAAGCTGTGAAGCAGCCAGTCAGAATGCTCTCCACGGTATGTCTGTAAAAATTTTCTTTCAGTCCGGTGCAGTAGACCCCCGTACCAGAAAGTGATGCAGCCTGTCAGAATGCTCTCCATGGTACATCTATAGAAGTGTTTGAGTGTATTGTAAATGCAAGCAGTCTTTTTCCACTGAGATTGGGTGGGACTAGAACTAGAGGTCATGGGTTAAGGGAGAATGGCGTAAAGTTTAAGGGGAACATGAGGGGAAACACCTTCACTCAGAGAGTTGTGAGAGTGTGGAATGAGCTGCAAGCACAAGTGGTGCATGTAAGCTCGATTTCAATGTTTTAAGAGAAGTTTGGATAGGTACATGAATGGTAGAGGTGCAGAGGTCTATGGTCATGGAGAAGGTCGACAGAGTAGGCAGGTTAAATGGTTCAGCACAGATAGATTGGTCAAAGTGCCTGTTTCTGTGCTGTACTTGTCTATGACACTGATCGTCGTGGGAAGAGCCTCTCTGGTCTCGATGGACGCAATCCTTCAATATTTTCTCACCCGAATTACTCTTGCGGGAAGGCTTCTGGAAGTAGACGTGACTCATGAAACACACTCAGGATGATTCCTGAGTGAACTCCAAGTTCAATGATGGACGGTCCCTTTATCCAATTCAGTCAGAAATGCCTTGACTTTCCAAAATAAAATATCAGGGGAAATCGGAGGGATCAGTTAATAAAGATCTGATGTTATGGGAAACAGAGAACCATTCATATCAAGTTTGTATCCAGTCAAGCCACAGTTACTAAGGAACCCCAGAATTGACATCATCGCATTCTTCTTGGCTTATAAACTCCAGCATAACGCAATGGTCTTTCATTTTTATAGCTTCCTTGTGTTCCTTCATCGGCACACACAATATGCTGGAGGAACTCAGCAGGTCAGGCAGCATCCATGGAGGGGAATGTCAAGACCCTTCATCAGAACTGAAAAAGAATGGGTTAGAAGCCAGAATAAGAATGGCAGAGAGAGAGGGAGAAGCACGAACTGACTGGTGATGGGCAAACCCAGGTAAAGGCAGGTGGGAAGATGATTAGGTGGGTGGGTGATGATGTGAGTAGCTGGGAGGTGAAAGGTGGAGAAGGTAAAGGGCTGAAGAAAAAGGAGAGGACAGTGGACCATGAAACAGAGGTGAGGAACTGTACAGACACACCCTGGGTCTAGAGTCTTCATATTTTTCACTTCTTTTACAGTGAAGTAAAGTCATGGCTGTGAAGAGCAAGGTGCAGGAACCAAAACACACGCTTAGCAAGATCTGGTTCTCCTGTGCTGATAGAAGAGAGGTTTTTGCCAATCCGAACTGACTGGTGTCAGCAAGTGAGGAAATCCAGAATCCAATTGCACAAGGGGGTAAACATTCTTGCTCCCTCCCTTCATTAACCATGAAGTTGGGTCTACCAGGTAGAGAGAATATGTACCCCAGTTCGTTTTGAAATATTATAACTGAACCTCTTTATAACCAAAAGTTTGAGAGCTTCATATTCCTGGGTGTGAGTATCATCAGTTCCTGCCCTGGTCCAACTAAGTTGTCGCTACAGCTAAGAAAACTCATCAATGTCTCTATGCCCTCAGGTGGCTAAAGAAATTCGGTGTCCCCGTCAACTCTTACCAATTTTTATCGATGCAGCACAGAAAGCATGTTGCTTGGCTGCATCACAGCTTTGTATGGCAATGGCTCTGCACGTTACCACAAGAAAATGGAGAGCTGTCGACACAGTTCAGCACATCACAGAAACCAGCCTTCCCTCTATGGACTCCGTCTATACTTCCCACTGCCACAGTAAAGCAGCCAGCATAATCAAAGTGCCCACACATCCCATACATTCTCTCTTCTCTCCTTTCCTATTGGGCAGAAGATACAAAAGCCTAAAAGCATGTACCACCAGGCTCAAGGACAGCTTCTACCCCATTGTTATCAGATATTGAGCAGATCACTTGTACAATAAGATGGACTCTTGGCCTCACAATCTACCTTGCACTTTATCGTTTACCTGCACTGTACTTTGTTTGTAACTGCTACTCTTTATTCTGCATTCTGTTATTGTTTCACCTTGTTCTACCTCAATGCACTGTGTAATGATTTGATCTGTATGAACAGTATGTAAGACAAGTTTCTCTCTATGTATCAGCACCTGTGACAATGCAGAAGCAGTACTGCATGGGCAGGAAGAACGTGTCTGATGAACCTTTTGGGTTCACGAATTGGTGCGACCAGAGATCAAAGTCTAGCATTTGGGGTCCCATTAGTGACAAGTCTGGTGTTCAGTGATTGGCGGGTTCTAGAGTCAATCCCGCGGATGGAGGCTCAAGAGTGGAATTGGGAGTCTGGAAGTCGAGACCCATTAGCTAGGACCTGGGTCTGCGAATCTCTGGGCCCAATGTCTGCAGACCAGAGTCCCAGTCTGCTGGAGGCTGAAGAAGATTGCTTAGTCATAGTCACAGTCATAGTCATAGTTATACTTTATTGATCCTGGGGGAAATTGGTTTTCGTTACAGTTGCACCATAAATAATAAATAGTAATAGAACCATAAATACTTAAATAGTAATATGTAAATTATGCCAGTAAATTATGAAATAAGTCCAGGACCAGCCTATTGGCTCAGGGTGTCTGACCCTCCAAGGGAGGAGTTGTAAAGTTTGATGACCACAGGCAGGAATGACTCCCTATGACGCTCTGTGTTGCGTCTCGGAGGAATGAGTCTCTGGCTGAATGTACTCCTATGCCCACCCAGTACATTATGTAGTGGATGGGAGACATTGTCTAAGATGGCATGCAACTTGGACAGCATCCTCTTTTCAGACACCACCGTGAGAGAGTCCAGTTCCATCCCCACAACATCACTGGCCTTACAAATGAGTTTGCTGATTCTGTTGGTGTCTGCTACCCTCAGCCTGCTGCCCCAGCACACAACAGCAAACATGATCGCACTGGCCACCACAGACTCGTAGAACATCCTCAGCATCGTCCGGCAGATGTTAAAGGACCTCAGTCTCCTCAGGAAATAGAGACGGCTCTGACCCTTCTTGTAGTTCTTTGACCAGTTCTTTGAGTGCTTAGACACTCTTCTAACTGCAAGATGCCTTAAAACAGCGGCATCCATCATGAAGGATCCCCATCATCCAGTTCGTGCCCTCTTCTCATTGCCACCACCAGGGAGGAGGTACAGGAGTAAGGTCCGTTAGTCTTACGAGACCACGAATCTGCATCTGGAAAGTCTTTAGTCTCCAGGGCACAGGCCTGGATAAGGTTGTATGGAAGACCGGCAGTTGCCCATGCTGCAAGTCTCCCCTCTCCATGACACCAATGTTGTCCAAGGGAAGGGCATTAGGACCCATACAGCTTGGCACCGGTGTCGTCGCAGAGCACTGTGTGATTAATTGCCTTGCTCAAGGACACAACCCGTTGCCTCGGCTGGGGCTCGAACTCACGACCTTCAGATTGCTAGTTGAACGCCTCAACCACTTGGCCACGTGCCCACTTTCAACGTTTTAGGGAAAACTTCTTCCCACCACCATCAGATTTCTGAATGGACAATAAACCCATGTACACTACCTCACTATTTTGTGTTCTTTTTTGCAATATTTATTTTACACACACACTTCTGACTGTAATTTACAGTTTTTATTACTCTGTATTACACTGTACTACTGCTACAAAATCACACATTTTACGACATATGCCGGTGACATGCTTATTCTGATTCTGATTTTGTGTGTGTGTGCATAGGAGAGAGGGAGGATTGGGGCCTGTTTTGCTGGTTTTGTTTTGTTGCTGGCTGTGTTCTGTGTTGCTGTCTTCTGCCTGGTGGACAGTAAAGCAGCCAGCAAAATCAAGGACCCCGCCATCTCGGACATTCTTTCTTCTCCTCTCTCCCTTTGGGCAGAAGTTACAAAAGCCTGAAAGTATGTACCACCGTGCTCAAGAACAGCTTCTATCCCACTGTTATCAGACTACTGAAAGGTTGGCCTGTACAATCAGATGCACTCCCTCATATCACAATCTACCTCCTTATGACCTGGCACTTTCTTGTTCACCTGCCCTGCACTTTTCCAGTGAGGAATAAACATCTGGCATTTCCAGACAAGACCCTTCATCAGGACTGTCAGATAAAGGGTCTCGCCCCAAAACACTAAATGTTTATTCCTCTCCATAGGTGCCACCCATTCCTCCAGAATTTTGTGTGCGTTACTCTGAAGTTTTCACAGAGAGAGGTCGATGCCTGGAATGCACTGCCTGGTATGGTGGTAGAGGAAAATACATTACAGGCTTTTAAGAGATGCTTAAATAGACACATGGATGTAAGGAAGGCCGAGGAACAAGGACATTATATAGGTAGGAGGGTGTCTTTGATTTGCTCTTTAGCTGGTGAGGAAGGGCCTGTTCCCGAGCTATACTGTTCTATGTTCCATTTAGATTTGAGAATGGGAAGAAGCTGTGGTTAGTTTTGGACTCTGTTATGGTAAGATCTGTCCAGAGAGTGAAGCTGTTAGGTATATCTGATGTGACCTCATCTTTGCACGAAAGTGGTTGACAACAGTTAAAAATATTACTTTTTGTCAGCGGCAGGGTGGAGATACGTCTCTAACAAAGGCGGTGTAAGGTGCTCCTTTCCTCTGCTAGCCCCCTGGGCAAGGTGTAGCACCTGCCAAGCCCCTGATCAGGGTCACAGGAAGCCATGGGAGCAGGTGGTGGATGGTTGTATGAGCAGCTGGCGCATATCACAAGTCCTGGTTATGCGACCATTAATCCCAGGGAGACAATCTCTGAAGAGTATTGATAATGGCTAGGGTCACCGATCCTAGAAACATAGAAACATAGAAACATAGAAAACCTACAGCACAATACAGGCCCTTTGGCCCACAATGCTGTGCCGAACATGTACATACTTTAGAAATTACCTAGGGTTACCAATAGCCCCCTATTTTTCTAAGCTCCATTTACCTATCCAGGAGTCTCTTATAAGACCCTATTGTATCTGCCTCCACCACCATTGCCAGCGCCCATCCCACAAAATCACCACTCTCTGCATAAAAAACCTACCCCTGACATCTCTGTACCTACTTCCACCACCTTAACACAATGCTCTCTTGTGTTAGCCATTTCAGCCCTGGGAAAAAGCCTCTGACTATCCACTCCATACGATCAAAGCCTCTCATCATCTTGTACACATCTATCAGCTCAGCTCTCATCCTCCAACACTCCAAGGAGAAAAGGCTGAGTTCACTCAACCTATTCTCATAAGGCTTGCTCCCCAATCCAGGCAGCATCCTTGTAAATCTCCTCTGCACCTTTTCTATAGTTTACACATCCTTCCTTAGTGAGCACAGTACTCCAAGTGGGGTCTGACCAGGGTCCTATATAGTTGCAACATTACCTCTCTGCTCTTGAACTCAATCGCACGGTTGATGAAGGCCAATGCTCCATGTGTCACCTTAACCACAGAGTCAACCTGCTCAGCAGCTTTGAATGTCCTATGGACTCAGAACCCAAGGTCCCTCTAATCCTCCACACTGCCAAGAATCTTATCATTAATATTATATTCTGTCATCATATTTGACCTACCAAAATGAACCACCTCACACTTATCTGAGTTGAACTCCATCTGTCACTTCTCAGTCCAGTTTTGCATCCCATCAACATCCCACTGTAACCTCTGAGAGCCCTCCACACTACCCACAACACTTCCAACCTTTGTGTCATCAGTAAATTTACTAACCCATCCCTCCACTTCCTCATCCAGGTCACTTATAAAATTCACGATCAGAGGGGGTCCCAGAACAGTTCCCTGAGGCACACCACTGACCTCCATGCAGAATATGACCCGCCTACAACCACTCTTTGCCTTCTGTGGGCAAGCCAGTTCTCGATCCACAAAGCAATGTCCCCTTGGATCCCATGCCTCCTTACTTTCTCAATAAGCCTTGCATGGGGTACCTTATCAAATGCCTTGCTGTAATGACACTTGTAAAGACACTGCCCAGAAGAAGACAATGGCAAACCATTTCTGTAGAATAAATTGCCAAGAATAATCATGGCCATGGAAAGACCTTGATTGCCCACGTTATATGACACAGCACATAACGAATGAGCGGATAAACTCTTTGTCTGTTATTTGGGCAGTTGTGTTAATCAGCAAGGGCTCTCAGCTCCCTGGCACACTGCAATGAGTCATCACCTCAGTCAGTGGAATCCACTGGCTTCTAGCCTCCAGATGTCGGACTTTTAAACCATCCATAGGGGACCGAGCGAATCATCCTGCTCTTAATCACCTTGTAAATGGGAGTTCTGCTTCATGTGCTACACACCCTGGAAGTATGAGTCACCATGTGAGAGGGGGCGTCCACAAGCAATGAGCAAAGCAAAGTCACTCCAAAGTTACAAACATTTTCGGTAACTGAATAAAGGTGAAATGATTCATCTTGGAAGGAAGCTTGAGGAGTGGCAGTAAAAGCAAAATAATATCATCTAGGCGGAGATGGCAGGTCAAAGTCAAAGTGATTTATTATCAGAGTAAGTATATGTCACCATATACTACACTGAGATTCATTTTCTTGCAGGCATTTACAGGCAAATAAAGAACTACAATAGAATCAATGAAAAACTATACTTAAAGATGTATATTTGCAAAATTGAACAAATCATGCAAATCATAAAAACTGTAAATAAATAATACTGATGACATGAGTTCCAGAAGCAGAAAGTTCTGGCAAAGCAGGTCGACACATGAAGATTAAATTCCTTGGCATCATCTTTTCAGAGGAATTGCTCTGGAACCAGCACATCAGGGCCATCACAAAGTGGGCACATCAGCGCCTCACTCCCTTAGAATTTGCACAGATTCAGCAAGTCACCAAAAACTTTGACAAAGGTCTATAGATGTTCAGTGGATAGTATCTTGACTGGTTGTGTCATAGCCTGATACAAAAACACCAATGTCCAGGAGTGGAAACACCTACAGAAAGTTGCAGATACAGTCCAGACCATCACAGGCAAAGCTCTGTCCTCCACTTAGTATAGTTACATGGTGCATTGCCAGAAGAAAGCAGCATCTATCGTCAAAGATCCCCATTATCCAGACCGTTCTCTCTTCTCACTATTACCATTGGGCAGGAGGTATGGAAGTCTTAAGTGCCACACCACCAGGTTCAGGAACAGTTATTACCCTTCAACCATCGGGCTCCTGAACCAGTGTGGATAAGTACGTCCACTGCTACTTTGGACAGATTCTACAACTACAGACTCACTTTCAAGGACTCTTTACAACTAATGTTCTCAGTATTATTATTTTTAATTTGCACAGTTTCCTCCTCCTGAAGTCAATAATCAGTCCTTGGTCTTGCTGAAATTGAAGAAAAGGTTGTTGTTGCGGTACCACTCCTATGTGCTGAGTCATCACAAGCTTTGATTCAGCCTCCAACTGGTGCCTTCAGGTAACTTAAATCACGAGTAACACACACCAAGTGCTGGAGGAACTTAGCAGGTTAGGCAGCATTTATAGAGGGGAATAAACCTTCGATGTTAGCAGCTGAGATAAAAACAGTGGTGGGTGCATGGAACGCCCTGCCAGGGGTGGTGGTAGATGATAGAAAAATGGGGGAGGCTATGTAGGAGGGAATGGTTAGAGTGATCTAGGAGTTGGTTAAAAGGTCAGCACAAAATCATGGCTGAATGTCATGTTCTATGAGTTATGTTCTGACATCTACGTCCTATGTTCATAGATACTGCCTGATTTGCTGAATTCCTCCATTACCTCCATTGCTTTCATTAACTTTATCTATATCCCCCATAATTTTGTATACCTCTATCAAATCTCACCTCACTCTTCTATGTTCTCGGGAATAAAGTTCCAACCTATTCAATCATTCCTTATAATTCAGGTCCTCCAGACCTGGCAACATCCTTGTAAATTATGTCTGTACTCTTTCAACCTCATTTACATCATTCCTGTAGGTAGGTGACCAAAACTGTATCCCAAAACCTTTCTCCAAATTAGGCCTCACCAATATCTCATAGAACCGCAACAGAACATCCCAACTCCTGTACTGTACGAAGGCCAATGTGCCAAAAAGCTTTCTTAACCACCTGATCTAATCTGTGTTACAATCATTGAACACAAGCAGCTCAGTAGAATCGCAAATGGTTCCAGAGGACTGGAAAATCACAAATGTCACCCACTGTTTAAGAGGTGAGGGAGGAAGAAGAAAGGAAATTATAGGCCAATTAGCCTGAATTCAGTGGTTTGTAGCATTTTAGTCTATTGTTAAAGAAAGGTTTTGGGATACTTGGAGGCATATAATAAAATAGGCTGAAGTCAGCATGGTCTTCTTAAAAGGAAATTGTGCTTGACAAGTCTGTTGGAAGTCTTTGAAGAAATAAAAAGCAGGTTAGACAAAGGAGAGTCAGTGGATGGTCTTTATTTGCATTTTAAGAAGACCTTTTGACATGAGGCTGCTTAACAAGATAAGAGCCCATGGAATTACAGGAAAGATACTAATGTGGATAAAGCAGAGGCTGATTGTCAGGAGGCAAAGAGTGGGAATAAAAGGGGCCTTTTCTGGTTGGCTGCCTGTGACTAGTGGTGTTTCAAAGGGTTTGGTGTTGGGACCACCATTTTTTTGTATTATATGTCAATGATTTGGATGATGGAATTGATGGCTTTGTGACCAAGTTTGCAGACAATACAAAGATAGATGGAGTGGCAGGTAGTGTTGAGAAAGCAGGAAGGCTGCAGAAGGACATGGATATATCTTGGAGAATGGGAGAAGTTACATAATCTAACTCATTATACCTTGTACCTTATTGTCTACCTGCACTACACCATCTGTAACTGTAACACCTTATTGAATGTAACTGTAACATTCCAGTGAATGATTCCAGGGATGAAAGGGTTAATGTATCAGATGCTTTTGGATGCTCTGGGCCTGTGCGCACTGGAGTTTAGAAGAATGAGGGGTGATCTCATTGAAACTTGTTGAATATTGAAAGGCCTAGACCAAATGGATGTGCAGAGGATGTTCCTATGGTGGAGGAGTCTAGGACCAGAGGGAACAATCTCAGAATAGGGGGGTGTCCATTTAGAACAGAGGTGAGGAAGAATTTCTTTACCAGAGGGTGGTGAATCTGTGGAAATCATTGTCATGGACAGCTTTGAAGGCCTAGTCATTGGGTATATTTAAAGCAAAGGGTGATTGATCTTGATTAGTAAGAGGATCAAAGGTTAGATAGATAGATGGATACTTTAGTGATCGTGAAGGAAATTACAGTCTCACAGAAACAATACAAGTGACACAGATATGCAAAAATACAAATATTCGAAGAGATGTCTGAAAGAATAAAAAAAAGTTACCTCGAACAGTCTACAGGAGGAGATGCAAACACAAGAAATTCTGCAGATGCTGGAAATTCAAGCAACACACATCAAAGTTGCTGGTGAACACAGCAGGCACAGGCTGCATCTCTAGGAAGAGGTACAGTCAACATTTTGGGCCGAGACCCTTTGTCAGGACTAACTGAAGGAAGAGCTAGTAAGAGATTTGAAAGTGGGAGGGGGAGGGGGAGATCCAAAATGATAGGAGAAGACAGGAGGGGGAGGGATGGAGCCAAGAGCTGGACAGGTGATTGGCAAAAGGGATATGAGAGGATCATGGGACAGGAGGCCCAGGGAGAAGGAAAAGGGGGAGGGGGGGGAAAACCCAGAGGATGGGCAAAGGGTATAGTCAGAGGGACAGAGGGAGAAAAAGGAGAGAAAGAGAAAAAAATGTGTGTATATAAATAAATAACAGATGGGGTACGAGGGAGAGGTGGGGCATTAGCGGAAGTTAGAGCAGTCAACGTTCATGCCATCAGGTTGGAGGCTACCCAGACGGAATATAAGGTGTTGTTCCTCCAACCTGAGTGTGGCTTCATCTTTACAGTAGAGGAGGCCGTGGATAGACATGTCAGAATGAGAATGGGATGTGGAATTAAAATGTGTGGCCACTGGGAGATCCTGCTTTCTCTGGCGGACAGAGCGTAGGTGCTCAGCAAAACAATCTCCCAGTCTGCGTTAGGTCTTGCCAATATATAGAAGGCCACATCGGGAGCACCGGACGCAGTATATCACCCCAGCCGACTCACAGGTGAAGTGTCGCCTCACCTGGAAGGACAGGAGGAGATCATCGCTTTCTCGGCAATCGGCTGACTCTCTAAGAGCCCAATGACCAAGAGTAAAATTACCTCTTTGGAGCAGCACTGTTGTCTTAGTCTATTATCAAAGTGCTCCTCTGTTCAGCCAAGGGGCATGTAGGGGGTGAGAAACTTTATCCAGAATTGCCAGGATTTTCTGTAGGGTCCTTTGTTCTATCACAGCCTCCGGTGTGTCCATTTTGACTCCTATAACTGATTAGAAGGGCTGTTTCTGTAAAAGGAGAAGGCAAAAAAATGGGGTTGAGAGGATTAATAATTGAATTGAATTGACTTTATTATTTATATCTTTCACATACATGAGGAGTAAAAATCCTTATGTTACGTCTCTGTTCAAATGCGCAATGTGCAATTTATAGTAAATTATAATAAATATTATGTACAACAGGATAGTCAATATAACGTAGAAATACAGTTGCGTTGGCATGAGTTAATCAGTCTGATGACCTGGTGGAAGAAGCTGTCCCGGAGCCTGTTAGTCCTGGCTTTTATGTTGAGGTACCGTTTTCCAGATGGTAGCAGCTGGAACAGTTTGTGGTTGGGGTGACTCGGGTCCCCAATGATCTGTCAGGCCCTTTTTACACACCTGTCTCTATAAATGTCCTGAATAGTGGGAAGTCCACAACCATAGATGCGCTGGGCTGTCCGCACCACCCTCTGCAGAGTCCTGCGACTGAGGGAAGTACAGTTCCCATACCAGGCAGTGATGCAGCCAGTCAAGATGCTCTCAATCATGCCCCTATAGAAAGTTCTTAGGATTTGGGGGGCCATACCAAACTTCTTCAACTGTCTGAAGTGAAAGAGGTGCTGTTGTGCATTTTTAACCACACAGCCGGTATGTAGAGACCACGTGAGATCCTCGGTGATGTTTATGCCAAGGATCTCACGTCCACTGAGAGCTGTTCACTCTCTCAGCCTCAGATCGATTGCTGTCTATGAAGGTGAGCCTGTCTCCATTGCTCCTGGAGTCCACAACCAGGTCCTTTGTTTTTGTGACATTGAGGGAGCGGTTGTTTTCTTGACACCACTGTGTTAGGGTGATGACTTCTTCTCTGTAGGCTGCCTCATTATTATTTGAGATTAGGCCAATCAAATCAGACATGATTGAATGGCAGAATAGACTCAATGGGCCAAATGGCCTAATTCTGCTCCTTTGCCTTATGGCCTTTGCTGTATGACTTTGACACTATGTAAAGGGAGAGGAGATTTTGTTTGCTTTGGCATTGTGTTTGGCACTGACAGGCTGGATCACGTGGCCTCTTCCTGTGGTGTACCCTGTTCTATATTCTATTTATAGAACATAGGGTGGGACTGACAGGGCATGTCCAAGTTGCACAGAGCACAGACTGTTGAACTCTCTTCAATGGCTGAGAGGTGGTGACTAAGCTGGTAGGTAAACTGCCGACGAGATTTACCTGGATGTGGCCTGGATCAGAAAACGTGTCTCTCGAGGATATGTCGAGCAAGCTCGGGCTTTTCGCTTTGGAGAGAAGGAGAGTAAGAGGTTACTCGATTGAGGTGTACGAGATGACAAGAGGCATAGATCGAGTGGATAGCCAGAGACGTTTTCCCAGGCCGGAAATGTCTAACACAAGGGAGCAAAACTCTAAGGTGATTGGAAAAAAAGTATGAGGTGGAAGAATGTCAGATGTAGTCTTTTTTTAAAACATAGAGAGTGGTGGGTGTGTGGAACGGCCTGCCATAGGTGGTGGTGGAGGCAGATTCATTAGGGACATTTAAGAGACGTTTAGATAGGAATGTACTTGCTTGAGCCCTTCACCACTACTGGGTCATGGGCACCTGACAGCCACTCGCCAGAGTCCTCTATCTTCTCTCCCTGTACATGGTGTTAGAGTCATACAGCAAAGACCACGAGACCATAACAATAGGAGAAGAGTTAGGCCATTCGGCCCACTGAGTTTGCCCTGCTGTTCCATCAATTCCATCTCAACCCCATTCTCCTGCCTTCTCCCTGTAACCCGGCTAATCAAGAATCTATCAACCCTCTGCTTTCAATTTCTTCCCAAGTGTAGCCCATCTTCTTGGTGTTTCCTTCCTCTTTCAGGTCTGGCATCAGAGCTTCGATTGGCATTTCTGCAGCACTGTTTTTTTTAATGGGCTGGGGTTACTAGCCCTATGTCGAACCCTCCTTCCACCACAGCTGCGGCAGGGACTATCCATGGTGGAGTTGGATGAAAATAAAATGGAGGCCCATGGGTGAGGGAAGGGTTAGATTGATTGTAGAGGTCAGTACAACATCGTGGGCCATACCATTTGTTCTATTTTTTTCACTTTTCCCAGAAAGCTCACTGCAGCGATGGGGGCGGAGGTGTCTGACGTGCGCCATCCCACAGACTACGGCGGGTCTCTCTGTGATGGAAAACTCCAGTCTCAGAGGGGACGCCTCGCCCTGCCTCATTTCCAGCCCTACTTTCAGCGGGACGTCAATCACTGGCCTCGCCCCTGGCAGAGGCGGTGAGAGAGACGCTCCACAGCACAAGGAGTCTCGGTGCAGGGCTCGAGCACTGCATGCTGCGCCAGCATCGGTGGGACCACTGCCCGGGACAAAGGAAACATGCCTCAGCTATTCCAACACCCAGAGCAAACCTCACAGGAGAGTCGAGGGTCTCACCGCCCACAGGAGTGAAACCTGAAACCTCCGAGCTGTTTGTGAGAAGGGGCAGAGTCCCCAAAGGCGGCTTCACAGTTCAGTTGCAGTGGACTTAAGGTGCAAGGACTCGTGTGTGAGGGAAGTGGTGCTTATTAATAGCCATTTAACTGACTGCAGCTGGGAGAGACTAAGGCAGCTTTATGCTCAGCACTTTGTATACAGTGAGCTGTTCAAGAACATGGTGATGTGGAAGTGTGTGCATGTGCGTGTGTGTGTGTGTGCGCGTGTGCATGTGCGTGTGTGTGTGTGTGTGTGTGTGTGTATGTGTGTGTGTGTGCGTGTGTGTGTATATGTGTGTGTGTGTGTATGCGTGTGCGTGTGTGTGTGTGTGTGTGTGTGTGTGTGTGCGCGTGTGTGTGTGTGTGTGTGTGTATGTGTGTGCATGTGTGTGTGTATGTGTGCGTTTGTGTGTATGTGTGTGTGTGTGTGTGTGTGTGTGTGTATGTGTGTGTGTGTGTGCGCGCGCGTGTGTGTGTGTGTGTGTATGTGTGTGCATGTGTGTGTGTATGTGTGCGTGTGTGTGTGTGTGTGTGTATGTGTGTGTGTATGTGTGTGCGTGTGTGTGTATGTGTGTGCGTGTGTGTGTGTATGTGTGTGTGTGTGTGTGTGTGTGTGTGCGTGTGTGTGTGTATGTGTGTGTGTGTGTGTGTGTGTGTGTGTGTGTGCTGCCAACCATGGCTGACGAGCCCCATCTCCCCCGGACCGACTGGTTTTAAGGCGCCATTAACCTGCCTTTGCCCCTTCTCCTGTCAGTAGAAACAGTTCCGCCGGGGTTAGTAGCTAAGCCACACGTGAAGGCCAGGAGCTGGATTTGGTTGTCAGAGGCTATTTGAGACGCACACCATTGGGAGCACTTAATCGTTATCCTCATTACCTCCTCCCGGCTATGACAACCGTAAGGAACTTGCAGACTCGGCAGAGCTTTATAAAGCTGTCATACTGATTGAGCATTATGTGCTCTTTTTACCATCGTGCTCTGTCTGGATGACACACAAACTTTTTCAGTGCCCAACTCACACAACTTCTCATGATCCCAGAACACATGCCACACAATCAGGAAAGCTCACCAATGCCTCTGCTTTCTGGAGAGGCCAAGGAGAGCTGGACCCTGTACCTCTCTCATCACCTCATTCTACGGACTTGCAGTAGAGAGCATCCTGACATGTTGCTTCACTGCATGGTACAGAAACTGAACTGCAGTGTGCAGGAGGGCTCCACAATGGGTGGTCAAAGCTGACCAATGCATCACTGGCACCGACTTACCCGCCATCAAGGACATATAGACAGAAAGGTGCCAGAAAAGGGCCAGTAACATCATGCAGGATCCCATTCACCCTGATCGTGGACTGTTTGTTCCACTCCAACCAGAGAAGAGGCTACACAGCATCCATAGCAGGACCACCAGATTCAAAAACTGTTACTTTCCCCAAGCAGTGAGGCTGATCAACACCTCCACCCACTAACCTACCCCTTGTGTCTAGAGACATTATGGACACACTATCAATGCATATAATTTATCTTCAGTATTTATATTTATTGCATTTTTTAAATATGTGTGTTATTTATCTCATTTCTTGTGGTGTATCAGATCCAGAGTAACAATTATTTTGCTTTCCTTTACACTCGTGTACCGGAAATGACGTTAAACAACCTTGAAACAGTAGATGTGACAATAATGAAGTAATTCCCAGTAATACACCAGTAACAAAAACTAATGCCTTCCCCCTAGTCTGAGTGCGTACACTGGTCATAGACTCCTCGGTTTACAGAGTACTCTCCCCAAACCTAGCCTATGAAAGTAATGGATTTAGTCGGAACTGACAATCTGATCTGTGTTGTGTCCTTGATTATGTTGGCTTCTTTACCAAGGTAGCAAGAAGTGCAGACAGAGTCCATGATGGGGGTAGGGTTGAGAGCAGTCTGATTGCCATGATGTGCTGAGCCGTGTCCACAACTCCTGCAGTTTCCTGTGGCATCAAAAAATCCAGTTGCCATAGCAGGCTGTGCTGCATCCGGGTAAAATGTTTTCTATGGTGCATTGATAAAAATTATTTCATTATCTCATTTCTTCTCACTGTTTCAGAGATATTTCCTTTGTTCTTCCAATCAGTTCCCACCTTATCCACACCTGAAACTAACCTGTCTCTATCCTTTTCCCAATTCCGATGCAGGGTCCCAAACTCATAGAATGTAGAATATAGAGCAGTACAGCACAGGAACAATTTATTAGAAATCAAATAGCCAACTAAACTAATGCCTTCTGCCTACACACTCTCCATATGCTTCCATTTTCCTCACTTTCGTGTGCCTATTTAGAAGTCCCTAATGTATCTGCCTCTGCCCCAAGTAGCATATTCCAGGCAGGCACCCACCACTTCATCCGTAAAACATTTCTCCTTTCACATCTCCTTTGAAATCTGATTCACATCTGCTTTGATGGAGAATGGACGTGAAAGCACAGAGGAACATCTGGAGAAATTTCTGAAACACCCATCCTCTGCTGTCGTTACTGTGTGGTCGGGAATCTTTCGGAAGGTAGGCCTCAAAATCCCCAGCCTTGCCTGCTTTTGGTGACCGAGAAGGAGGTCGAATCGTTCAGACAGAGATGGCGCTCAGTGCTCGGTGTCAGAGAGCTGATCAGAGCTCGAAGTTTTCGGATGACTCAGAGTCGGATTGTGGTCGGCATGGCAGGGAGAGTTTTTTCTTCCTTCTCCCATCTGCGTGAGATGTGGGACATTTGAGAAAGTTTGAACTTTACTGTGCTCACGGACTTCTTCATCAAGTTATGGTATTGTTACACTGTTTGTAACTATATGTTATAATTATGTGGTTTTGTCAGTTTTTTCAGTCTTGGTTTGTCCTGTGTTTTGTGATATCACGCCGGAGGAAATAATGTATCATTTCATAATGCATGCATTACTAAATGACAATAAAAGAGGACTACGTGTCTTCATAATCATAAAATTACTCCATCCCACCTCAAGTGTATACCCTCTGGTATTAGGTATTTCAGCCCTGGGAAAAAGATATTGACTCTATATGCCTCTCATAATCTTATAAATCTCTACCAGAACTCATCTCCCTCACACCAGAGTCTAACCTCGTTATAGCACATGCCCTCTAAATCGGGCAGTATCTTGGTGAACCTCTTCTGAACCCTCCAAAGCCCCAAAATCCTTCCTACAAAAGGCAATCTGAATGCAAAACTCCAGATACTGCCTAAGTAGATTTACATAAAGCTGCAACACAACTTCCAGACTTTTGATCTCAATGCCTCAGCTAATAAAAGCAAGCATGCCATACGACTTCTTTACCACCTTATCACCCTCTGTAGCCACTTTCAGGGATCTATGAACTTGGATCTCAAGATCCTCTGCTCATCAACACTGTCTCTTTACATTTGACCTACCAGTATGCAACAGTTCACATTTGGCCAGGTAAAACTCTATTTGCCTTTTCCATGCCACATCTGCAGATGATCTACATCTTGCTGATTTCTTTGCCAATCTTCTACATTATCCACAACACCATCAATCTTTGTGTCATCTGCAAACTTACTAACGCACCTCCTACATTTTTATCCAGGTTATTTGTATACACCAAAAGCAGCAGAGGGCCCAGCACAGATCTCTGCAGAGGGAGTTAGATATGGCCCTTGTGGCTAAAGGGATCGGGGGTATGGAGCGAAGGCTGGTACAGGGTTCTGAGTTGGATGATCAGCCATGATCATACTGAATGGTGGTGCAGGCTCGAAGGGCCGAATGGCCTACCCCTGCACCTATTTTCTATGTTTCTATGTTACTATGGGACACCACTAATTACAGACCTTCAGCTCAAATAAGTCCCATCAACCACTACCCTCTGTCTTCTATGGGCAAGCCAGTTCAGAATCCAAATGTCAATTCGCCATCGATCCCATGCATCCTAATGTTCTGGATGAGCCCCCTATGAGGGACTTTGTCAAATACTTTACTAAAGTCCAAGTAAACAATATCCACAACTTTATCCTCATCAATCAACCTCATCACCCCATCAAAAATTTCAATCAAATTCGACTTGCCCTGCATAAAGCCATGTTGGCTCTTCCTAATTAGGCCATGGTTTTCCAAATGCTTATAATTCTTATCCCGAGGAATTCTCTCCAGTAACACCCATACCACTGAAATGATACTCATTGGTCTATAGTTTCCAGGATTATCCCTGGTTCCCATCTTGAATAATGGAACACTATTAGCTATTCACCAGTCTATTCTCTGGAACCTCCCTTGTGCCTAGAAAGGTCACAAAAATATTCATCAAGACCCAGCAATCTCTTCTCTTGCTTTTCTCTTTAACATTGGGTATATGGAAAGGATGTTTCCTATGGTGGGAGAGTCCAAGACCAGAGAACACAGCCTCAGAATAGAGGGGCGTCCTTTTAGAACTGAACTGAGGAGGATTTTCTTTAGCCAGAGAGTGGTGAATCTGTAGAATTCTTTTCCGCAGGAGGTTGTGGAGGCCAAGTCTTTTTGTATATTTGAGGCAGAGGTTGATAGATTCTTGATTAGTCAGGGCATGAATGAATACAGGGAGAAGGCAAGAGATTGGGGATGAGAGGAAAATTGATCACCCGTGATGAAATGGCAGAGCAGACTTGGTGGGCCAAATGGCCTAACTCTGCTCCTATATCTTGTCTTATATCCTCTTAGGCCCTGAGGACTTATCCATTGTAATGCTCTTTAAGATACCCAGCACTACCTCCTCCTTTACTTTGAAATGCCTAGCATATCAATAGGCTCAGCACTGATATCCCTATCCTCCATGTCCTCTTCCTTGGTAAATACTGATATAAAGTACTCATTAAGGACATGTTGGGGAGCAGCCTTGTCGAGGGAAGTGCCTTGTGAGAAAAGTGCGAGTCTTTGGCTCGAGAGTCTTCGGCGAGGAGGCTGAGAGAGGAGATTACGCCACAGTTGGAGAGGGTGAGAAGTGGTGAAGAGATGACCGCTCGGCTGATTCGGTGTGCTGCGTGCATGATGTGGGAGGTCAGGGACACTGATGGTGCCTCTGGCTCCTACACCTGTGGAAAATGTGTCCAGATTCAGCTTCTGAAGGACCATGTTGCAGCACTGGAGAAGCAACTGGATGACCTCAGGTTCATCTGGGAAAACGAGAATTTTCTGGACAGGACCTACAGCGAGGTCATTACACCAAGGATACCAGAAGAGAGAAGCGGGGTGACGATGAAGAAGGAAAGGATGCTTGAAGTACCGGAGACCCCGGGGGATGTACCTCTCATAAACAGGTTCTCCCTCTTGGAAGCTGTCGGGACAGAAGACAGTGCCAGCCTGAGAGGCAGTCAGGTCCGCGAGTCGAAAATTGGCTCTGAAGCAAAGCCGAAGAGACAGACGTCAGGCAGAGCCGTGGTAGTAGGGGACTCCATAGTGAGAGGTACAGAAAGGGGTTTCTGCGGCAACAGGTGAGATTTAAGGATGGTGTGTTGCCTCCCTGGTGCTAGGATCCAGGACATCACAGACCGATTGTCGGGAATCCTCAAGGGTGAAGGTGAACATCCGGAAGTGGTGGTGCATGTCGGCACAAATGACGTGGGGAAGAAGAAGAAAGATATTCTACAGAGTGAATTCAAAGAACTTGGAAGAAGGCTGAAAAGCAGGACTTCCAGGGTGGTTATCTCCGGTTTGCTTCCAGTTCCTTGTGCTGGAGTGGGCAAGAACAGGGAGATAATGGATCTGAATGTGTGGCTGAGGAACTGGTGCAGGAAGCAAGGATTTACATTCTTGGACCACTGGGGTATGTTTCGGGGTAAGGATGATTTGTACAAAAGGGATGGGTTGCACCTTAATAGGCGGGGGACCAACATTCTGGCAGGCAGGTTTGCCTCTGCAGCCCGGGTATGTTTAAACAAAGTAGTGGGGGGGAGGGGACGAACTGGAAATATAAGGATGGAGATAAAGGGAAAATGAGAATAAGAAAAGTTAAGAAAGACAACAGAATCAACGGAGCAGAAAGCTCAAGAAGGGACCGTACAGTATGGCCAAGTGAAATAGGAATTGATATGGGAGGTGAGGGGAGTAATGAATTAAAAGTATTATATATGAATGCATGGAGTATAAGAAATAAAGTGGATGGGCTTGAGGCACAGTTGGAAATTGGCAAGTATGATGTTGTGGGAATAACAGAGACATGGCTTCAAGTGGACAGGGCCTGGGAAATGAATATTCAAGGGTATACATCCTATTGAAAGGACAGACTGATGGGCAGAGGGGGTGGGGTTGCTCTGTTGGTGCGGAATAATATTCAGTCCCTTGTGAGGGGGGACATAGAATCAGGAGACGTAGAGTCAGTATGGATAGAACTGAGGAATTCTAAGGGTAGAAAGACCCTAATGGGAGTTATCTACAGACCCCAAACAGTAGTCTGGATGTAGGGTGTAAGTTGAATCAAGAGTTAAAATTGGCATGTTGCAAAGGTAATGCTACAGTTGTTATGGGGGATTTCAACATGCAGGGACACTGGAAGAATCAGGTTGGTATTGGACCCCAAGAAAGGGAGTTTGTGGAGTGCCTCCGAGATGGATTCTTAGAACAGCTTGTACTGGAGCCTACCAGAGAGGAGGCGATTCTAGGTTTAGTGTTGTGCAATGAACTGGATTTGATCTGGGACCTCGAGGTAAAGAAGCCATTAGGAGTAGTGACCATAATATGATAAGTTTTAATCTACAAATTGAGAGGGAGAAGGGAAACTCGGAAGTGTCAGTATTACAGTTGAACAAGGGGAACTATGGTGCTATGAGGGAGGAGCTGGCCAAAGTTCAATGGAACAATACCCTAGCAGGGATGACAGTGGAACAGCAATGGCAAGTGTTTCTGGCAATAATGCAGAAGGTGCAGGATCAGTTCATTCCACAGAGGAAGAAAGATCCTAAGGGGAGTAAGGGAAGCCTGTGGCTGACAAGGGAAGTAAAGGGCAGTATAAAGATAAAGGAGAAGTATAACATAGCAAAGATGAGTGGGAAGCCGGAGGAATGGAAAACTTTTAAAGAGCAACAGAAGATAACTAAAAAGGCAATACGTGGAGAAAAAATGAGGTATGAAGGTAAACTAGCCAAGAATATAAAGGAGGATAGTAAAAGCTTCTTTAAGCATGTGAAAAGGAAAGAAGTAGTTAAGACCAAAATTGGGCCCTTGAAGACAGAAATGGGTGAATTTATTATGGGGAACAAGGAAATGGCAGACGAGTTGAACAGGTACTTGGATCTGTCTTCACTAGGGAAGACACAAACAATCTCCCAGATATAGTAGTGGCCAAAGGACCTAGGGTAATGGATGAACTGAAGGAAATTTATATTAGGCAGGAAATAGTGTTGAATAGACTGTTGGGTCTGAAGGCTGATAGGTCCCTGGGATCTGCTGGTCTGCATCCCAGGGTACTTAAGGAAATGCCTTTAGAAATCGTGGACACATTGGTAATCATTTTTCAGTGTTCTATAGATTCAGGATCAGTTCCTGTGCATCGGAGGGTGTCTAATGTTGTCCCACTTTTCAAGAAAGGAGGGAGAGAGAAAACAGGGAATTACAGACTGGTTAGCCTGACGTCAGTGGTGGGAAAGATGCTGGAGTCAATGATAAAAGATGAAATAACAACACATTTGGATGGCAGTAACAGGATAGGTTCGAGTCAGCGTGGATTTATGAAGGGGAAATCATGCTTGACTAATCTTCTGGAATTTTTTGAGAATGTAACTTTGAAAATGGACAAGGGAAAGCCAGTGGATGTAGTGTACCTAGACTTTCAGAAAGCCTTTGATAAAGTCCCACATAGGAGATTAGTGGGCAAAATTAGGGCACATGGTATTGGCGGCAGAATACTGACATGGATTGAAAATTGGCTGGCTGACAGGAAACAAAGAGTAGCGATTAACAGGTTCCTTTCGGAATGGCAGGCGGTGACCAGTTGGGTACCGCAGGGTTCAGTGCTGGGACCGCAGCTGTTTACAATATACATTAATGATTTAGATGAAGGGATTAAAAGTAACATTAGCAAATTTGCAGATGACACAAAGCTGGGTGGCAGTGTGAAATGTGAGGAGGCTGTTATGAGAATGCAGGGTGACTTGGACAGGCTGGGTGAGTGGGCAGATGCATGGCAGATACAGTTTAATGTGGATACATGTGAGGCTTTCCACTTTGGTGGTAAGAACAGGAAGGTAGATTATTATCTAAATGGAGTCAAGTTAGGAAAAGGGGAAATACAACGAGATCAAGGTGTTCTTGTACATCAGTCACTGAAAGCAAGCATGCAGATACAGCAGGCAGTGAAGAAAGCTAATGGCATGCTGGCCTTCATAACAAGGGGAATTGAGTATAGGAGCAAGGAAGTCCTTCTGCAGCTGTACAGGACCCTGGTGAGACCACTCCTGGAGTATTGTGTGCAGTTTTGGTCTCCAAATTTGAGGAAGGACATTCTTGCTATTGAGGGAGTGCAGTGTAGGTTCACAAGGTTAATTCCCGGGATGGTGGGACTGTCATATGTTGAAAGCTTGGAGCAACTGGGCTTGTATACACTGGAATTTGGAAGGATGAGAGGGGATCTGATTGAAACATATAAGATTATTAAGGGCAACACACATAAAAGTTGCTGGTGAACGCAACAGGCCAGGCAGCATCTCTAGGAAGAGGTACAGTCGACGTTTCAGACCGAGACCCTTAGTCAGATTATTAAGGGATTGGACAAACTGGAGGCAGGAAGCATGTACTCGCTGATGGGTGAGTCCAGAACCAGAGGCCACAGTTTAATAATAAGGGATAGGCCATTTAGAACGGAGTTGAGGAAAAACTTTTTCACCCAGAGATTGGTGGATATTCGGAATGCTCTGCCCCAGAAGGCAGTGGAGGCCAAGTCTCTGCAACACACATCAAAGTTGCTGGTGAACACAGCAGGCCAGGTAGCATCTCTAGGAAGAGGTACGGTCGAGGTTTTGGGCCGAGACCCGAAACGTCGACTGTACCTCTTCCTAGAGATGCTGCCTGGCCTGCTGCGTTCACCAGCAACTTTGATGTGTGTTGCTTGAATTTCCAGCATCTGCAGAATTCCTCCTGTTTGTGAGGCCAGGTCTCTGGATGTTTTCAAGAAAGAGATGGATAGAGCTCTTAAAGATAGCGGAATCAAAGGTTATGGGGATAAGGCAGGAACTGGATACTGATTGTGGATGATCAGCCATGATCACGGTGAATAGTGGTGCTAGCTCGAAGGGCTGAATGGCCTACTCCTGCACCTATTGTCTATAAACAAATGTTCCCCCCTTTATCCTTGAGTTGTCCTACTCTCCCCCTAGTTATCCTCTTGCTCTTGATGTATGTATAGAACTCCTTGGGATTCTCTTTAATCCTAAATCCAAGGATTTTTCATAGCCCTTCCTGGCTTTCCTAATTCCCTTCTTGAGTTCTTTTCTGACTTCTTTATAATCCTCAAGGGCTCTGTTTGATTCAAGCTCCTTAAGTTTTACATACTTTCCTTTTCCTTCTTGACTCTAAATTCATCACTTTTCTCAACATCCAAAGTTTTCTTGCTTTGCCAGCCTTATCCTTCCTTCTTACTGGAAAATACCTGTCCTGTTCTCTTTGCACTTCATCTTTAAACACCCTCTACATAACAGATGTGGACTTGCCCAAAAACAACTGTTCCCAATTAACTCTTCCTAGTTCCTGCCTAATGTTCTCATAATTTGCCCTGCTCTAATATGTTCTCTAACAAAGTCCATACTTATCCTTATCTATAGCTATCTTGAAGTTTAACGAATCGTGGTCACTGTTTCCTAACAGCTCACTGACAGAAATGCTGGTCACCTGGCCAGGCTCATTACTAAACACCAGGTCCAGAACCACCTCTTGTTGGACTGTCTACATATTGATTTTAGAGACCCTCCTGGATCCACCTAACAAATTCTGCCCCATCTAAATTTCTTGCATTAAGAACATCCCTGTTTATATCTGTTTCTTTTAGGGAAATTGAAGTTCCACATGACAACAACCCTATTGTTTTTTCACTTTTCCTAAATCTACCTGCATATCTGTTCCTCAATGTCCCTGTGGCTATTGGGGAGCTGCAGTACCCTCCCAAGACTGTGATTACATCCTTCCTATTTTTGAGTCCTACCCACATGGACTCATTGACTGAACCCTCCATTCTGTCTCATCTGAGAGCAGCTGTGATAATATCTCAGATTAGTGGTACAACTACCCTATCTTCATTAACCTCCTCGCTCTTTCGAAAACATTGAAACCCTCATTGAAAACTCAAAATGTTTTCTTTCCCACAATGCTGCCTGACTTGCTGAGAATTTCCAGCATTTTCTATTTTCTCTCCAAAATTATTGGATCAATTTATTAAGCTTATCATCATCTGAACAAGTCTGTGTGTGCACAGGTACAATGAAGAACTTACCTGCAGCAACATCATAGGCACAGAGTGTCAGATAAACAGCATTCACAAGGAAAATATAAATTACACATAATAATTACAAAGAAAGAACACCATTAGAACAAATAAAAAAGTCCATTTGAGTGCAAGGTAATCAAAGTGGGCATAATGTTGTTAAACTCTAGTCAATAGGGTTGTGCGGTTGGTTGAAGAACTGAATGGTTGAAGGGAAGTAGCTGTTCTTGAACCTGGTGGTGTGGGACTTCATGCTTCTGCACCGCCTGCCCAGTCGTATCTATGAAAAGATGGCATGGCCCAGATGATGGGGGTCTTTGATGATAGGTGTGTCTTCTTGAGGCAGCACCACTTGTAAGTGCTACCTGATGGTGGGGAGGGATGTGCTTGCAACCTATTGGGCTGAGTCCACTGCTCTCTGCAGCTTCTCACATCCCTGCACATCTGAATTGCCGTACCAGACCATGATGCAGTCCGGATTCTTTCAACAGTACATCACTTTTATAGAGATTTTTACAGAGATATGCAAAAAACCAAGTAATCAGATTTCCCAAGATGCAATCTAGGGATGGAACAGCAGGCATTCTTGACGGTAGTGCAGCAGTGGTCGAGTGTGTGGGTCCTCTGGTATTGCACGCAATATACTGATGGTAATTGGCAGAAACTTCTTCAAGTTAGCCTGAATGAAGTTCCTGGCAAGGATGTAAAAGGCATTGGCTAGGCTGCTTCTTGTTTGTTAATCATGGCACTCAATACATCAAGTACTTGCTTGATGTCTGCCTTTGGCAGTACATAAATTGCAGTCGGGTTCATGGTGGAGAACTCCCGGCCTAACTTAGACGTGCGTATCCAAGAGTCTCTTAAAACTCTTATCTTTCCTATAATGAGGTGCCCAGCACTTAACACAAGTGTTGTGTATCCAAGGTTTTAGTGGTAGAGGAGGGTACATTGCAATGTTTAGAAGATACAGTATTTGGACAGGGAAAGTTCAGGGAGATACGGGCCAAGTTTGGGCAAATGGGATTGGCTCAGGTATATATTATTATTTATTGCCGTGTGGAGGCAGTGTGGAACAGGCCCTTCTGGTCCAACGAGCTGCACCGTCAGCAACCCACTGATTTGACCCTTAGCCTAACCACAGGACGATTTACAATGACCAATTAACCTACTAACGGTACATCTTTGGACTGTGGCAGGAAACTGCAGCTCCCAGAGGAAACCCACGCACACACTTATGAAGAACATATACAGCCTCTTAGAGAAGACACCAGATCGAGCTCCAAACTCTGACTCTACAAGTTGTAATAGCATCGCGCTACAATGGCGCCAAGCACGTTGGTCAGCAAGGAGGAACTAGGCTGTAAGGACCTGCTTCAGTGCTGTGTTATTCTAACGCAGTTCATCCACAACTTCTCAAGTGTAATGAGAGATAGGCAAAAATTCCATCCAGAACCTGGGAAATAAAATAATGTTGGATGTAAACGTATTGGGAATGAGGATGGGGATGGGTTGGGAATGCTTGAGGTAAGATCTTTTAAACAGAAAGTGGCAAGCGTGTGGAACGTGCTGTAGAGGCAGACACATTAGGGACATTTAAGAGACTCTTAGATAGGCACATGGATGATAGAAAAATGGAGGGGTATGTGGGAGGGAAGGATTAGATGGATCTTCGAGTAGGTTAAAGTGTCGGCAGAGCATCATGGGCTACAGGTATCAGTCCATTCACCATGGTTTTAGCTGCCCAGAAGACAGATCTAATTATACGCATTGGGGTTCTAGAAATGGGGGCTTCAAACCATGCCTCTGTTTTAGGTGTCAATGACTGACAGAGAAATCTAAAAGAGGCAAGATTTATGAACATTTGGAGAGGCATAATATGATCAGGAATAGTCAGCATGGCTTTGTCAAAGGCAAGTCATACCTTACAAGCTTGATTGAATATTTTGAAGATGTGACTAAACACATCGATGAAGCTAGAGCAATAGATGTAGTGTATATGGATTTCACCAAGGCATTTGATAAAGTACCCCATGCAAGGCTTATTGAGAAAGTAAGGAGGCATGGGATCCAAGAGGACATTGCTTTGTGGATCCAGAACTGGCTTGCCCACAGAAGGCAAAGAGCGGTTGTAGACAGGTCATATTCTGCATGGAGGTCGGTCACCAGTGGAATGCCTCAGGGATCTGTTCTGGGACAGTTACTCTTCATGATTTTTATAAATGTCCCGGATGAGGAAGTGGAGGGATGGGTTAGTAAATTTGCTGATGACACAAAGGTTGGGGGTGTTGTGGATAGTGTGGAGGGCTGTCAGAGGTTACAGCGGGACATTGCTAGGATGCAAAACTGGGCTGAGAAGTGACAGATGGAGTCTAACCCAGATAAGTGTGAGGTGGTTCATGTTAGTAGTTCAAATATGATGGCAGAATATAGTATTAATGGTAAGACTCTTGGCAGTGTGGCGGATCAGAAAGATCTTGGATTCCGAGTCCATAGGACACCCAAAGCTGCTGCGCAGATTGACTCTGTGGTTAAGAAGCATACAGTGTATTAGCCTTCATCAATTGTGAGATTGAGTTTAAGAGCCGAGAGGTAATGTTACAGCTACATAGGACCCTGGTTAGACCGCACTTGGAGTACTGTGCTCAGTTCTGGTCGCCTCACTACAGGAAGGATATGGAAACTATAGAAAGGGTGCAGAGGAGACTTACAAGGATGTTGTCTGGATTGGGGAGCATGCCTTATGAGAATATGTTGAGTTAACTCGGCCTTTTCTCCTTGGAGAGACGGAGAATGAGAGGTGACCTGATAGAGGTGTACAAGATGATGAGAGGCATTGATCATGTGGATAGTCAGAGGCTTTTCCCCAGGGCTGAAATGATTAGCACGAGAGGGCATAGTTTTAAGGTGCTTTGAAGCTGGTACAGAGGAGCTGTCAGGGGTAAGTTTTTCATGCAGAGAGTGGTGAGTGCTTCGAATAGGCTGCCGGCAATGGTGGTGGAGGTGGAAATGATAGGGTCTTTTAATAGGCTCCTGGATAGGTACATGGAGCTTCGAAAAATAGAGGGCTATAGGTAACTCTAGGTAATTTCTAAGGTAGGGACATGTTCGGCACAGCATTGTGGGCCGAATGATCTGTATTGTGCTGTAGGTTTTCAATGTTTCTATGCTTCTAAGAAGACTCCACACAGAGAGCAGACGGTGTGTGGAAAACCCTGCCAGGTGTAGTGGTACAGGTAGATAAATTACGGACATTTAAGAAACCTCTCAGTTAGGCACATGGATGATAGAAAAATAAAACCACAAGACCTGAAAATATAGGATCAGAATTAGGCCATTTGGTCCATTGAGTATTGTGATCGATTTGAGGCCCCGTAGCCATTTCTCTCTCAGCCCCAATTTCTTGCTTTCTCTCCATATCCAATCATGCCCTGACTAGTCAAAAAACTTTCAACCTCTGCCTTAAATATACCCCATGATTTGGTCACAGCTGCCTGGGACAATGAAAATACTGGGGGCGGAGAGATTCAGAGGGAGATTTTTTACAGGAAATGTTAAGTAGAGGCAGACACAATAGGGACATTTAGATAGGCAGATGGATGATAGAAAATTAGAGGGCTATGTAGGATGGAATGGTTTGATTGATCTTAAAAGGTTAAAAGGTCAACACAACATCATGGGCCAAAGGGCCTGTATAGTACTGTAACGCACTATGTTCTATGTTCCGTGTCTGCCTGCACGGGAGGAAAGGGTTAAGTGAACAGAATGTAACTGAGATTCTTAAACGCTTTAAGTGAATGGCAGTTCTAATCCAGAGAAGTAGACGAAACTGCTGGCACACCGCCCTGATCGTAAGCAGAGCTCGAACCCGTAACACGAAGATTATTTTTCATGACCTGACTGTAAATGCTGGAGCTGGAGGACCTTTGGCAGCAAGGGGAGAGAGGAGGGAGCCCATTGCCGAGGGCCTGGAGCCAGTCCACGACTGAATCACCATTCAGGCCTGGATACAGGAGCCATATGGAGCGCAGATGTCCTGTGAGTCATCGTTGGGATGAATTGAGAAGGGGTTACTGTGTGAGCTTTCTTTTATTCATTCAACAGGAATACGATCATCTTAAGGGAGAGCATCGGTGTTGAAATTACCATGGCAACCCCCTCCTCTCCCATAATGCATTGCTCAGGTAGAAAGTAAAGTGTAAGCCGAAAGTTCCTCTCGATGCCCCATGGATCTCCACTAACTCATGCCTTGATCTCTCGCCAGGAGGCACCAAACTGCATCTCACCCCTACCACACCATGCACAAGCATGAGGGTGTTACCCTAGTACAGAGGGTCAGCCAGAGGAGACAAGGGTGAGACACACAAAATGCTGGAGGAACTCAGCAGGTCAGGCGCCATCTGTGGAGGGGAATCTATGGGCTCTTCCCAGGGACATACTGTAGCTCGGTGCTTGGGAGTGAACACAAGGTAGGGTTCTGGGTAGGAGGAGGAAGTCCCTCAATTATGGTAGCAGTATACCACCCCAGAACACCATGAATAGCAGTAGTGCTATTGATGGGTATGCAGTAGAACTGTATGGAAAACTGACTGTGAATGTAAAAAATGAAAAGACACTGAATGGATTTTTCTTGCAAATATTTTTACGATGAATAAAGTTTATTCAGTTAAAAAAAGCATCAATAGACAGGAATAAATAGTCAATATTCTGGGCTGAGTCACTTCATCAGAGCTGGAAAGGAAGAGGGAAGAAGCCAGAATAGGAAAGTGGGGGGAGGGCAAGGAGTACAAGCTGGAAGGTGATGGGTGAGACCAGGTGAGAGGGAAGGTGGATGGTGGGGGAGTGGGGATGAAATAAGAAGCAGGGAGGTGATAGGTGGAAAAGGTAAAGGGCTGAAGAAGAAGGAATCTGATGGGAGAGGACAGGGAGAAAGGGAGGGAAGGGGAGATGATGAACAGGTGAGGAGAAGGAAAAGAGTGGGAATGGAAAAAGAGAGAAAGGGGAAGGGTGGGGAGAAATGACTGGAAGTTAGAGGAATCACTGTTGAAGCTATAAGGTTGGGGGTTACACAAATGGAATATGAGATGTTGCTCCTCCAACCTGAGTTTGGCCTCATTGTGTCAGTAGACGAGACTATGTGCTGAGATGGCACAATAGTGTAATACTCTACAGCACTAGCAACTTGGGTTTAATTTCCACCGCTGTCTGTAAGGACCTTCTATGTTCTCCCTGTGACCGCATGCATTTCCTCCGGGTGCTCCAGTTTCCTCCCACATTCCAAAGACGTGTCGGTTGGTGCGTTAATTGGTCGCGTAGGTGTTATTGGGCAGTGCGGGCTCGTTGGGTCAGAAAGGCCTGTTACTGTACTGCATCGCTAAATCTAAAATTAATGTGTGTATGTATTACTCCAGGCTTCCAGCATCTGCAGAATCTCTTGTGTAGAGGAACGGAACGGGAATCCTGCAGAAAGAGCAGCTCTCCACGGTGGGGCTGGAATCAAATAATCCCGCTGCGATGAGACCTAATGGCAACAGGGAATACTCAGCAGGCCAGGCAGTGTTTACAGAGAGAAAGAGAGAAAAGCGGGCTTGATCTTTCATATTGATGGCCTATTGTTGAGGATCAGACACACATCAGTGAGTGTTGCTGGAGTGACCCTAAACCACTTTCTTATCTACCTATATCATCATTCTTTCTAATCGTTCATGGACAGCATAGTAGCATAGGGTTAGCGCAATGATTTACAGTTCCAGTGATCAGGATTCAATCGAGCATCTCTGTGCCATCTACCAAAAGCAGAACTACCTCCTGACCAAAGATTTTCAGTCCGATTCTCATTCCCATTCTGACATGTGTCGAGATGAGGCCAGCCTCAGGGCTGAGGACAACACCTTATATTTCATCTGGGTAGCCTCCAAACTGATGACATGAGCATCAATTTCTCCTTCCAGTAAAAAAAAATCCCCCCCCCCACTTTTCCTCTATTTCCACTGTAACATTTTACTTCCTATCACTTCCCCCGGGTGCCCTGCTCCTTCCCTTTCTCCCATGGTCCACTATCCTCTCCTATCAGATTCCTTCTTCTCCAGGCCTTTACCTTTCCCACCCACCTGGCTTCACCTATCTCCTTCCAACTAGCCTCTTTCCCCTCCCCTACCTTTTTATTCTGGCATCTTCCTCTTTCCTTCTCAATCCTGAAGAAGGGTCTCGGCCTGAAATGTCAGCTGCCTGTTCATTTCCATAGATGCCGCCTGACCTGCTGAGTTCCTCCAGCATTTTGTGTGTGTTGATCAGGGTTGAATTCCCATCGCTGTCTGTACATTCCCCTGCGATCACATGGAGGTCCTCTGGGTGATCTGATTTCCCCCCACAGTCTAGTGACATGTGGGTTACGGTTAGTAAGTCCTGGGCATGCTATGTTGCATATTTTGTCTCTTTTAGTATGCAGTGACATATACGTACCTACTTTGATAAACTATGGACAAATGGGACTTGCTCAGGTGGACAACTTGCTCAGCATGGACAGTTTGGGCCAAAGGGACTGTTCCCATTTTTGTGAACCAGCACAGCAGCAGAGCAGTTAGCATAGTTGTAAGATCGGGGTTCAGTTCCACCACTGTCTGCAAGGATTTACACATTCACCCCATGACCGCGTGGGTTTCCTCCAGGAGCTCCATTTTCCTCCCACATTCCAAAGATGTATGGGTTCGGTTTAGTGAGTTGGCATTGGAAGCACGGCAGCACTTGCGGACTGCCCCCAGCGCATCTTGGGACCGTGTTGGTCATTGACGTAAATGGCGCTTTTCACTGTTTGTTTTCATGTACATCTGACATGCAGAGCTAATCTTTACCCCTTTCCTCTTTTACAGTCACCAGGTCTGAATCCCGGAGCTTCCTCCCCAGCAGCACTGGAGATGGTGGGGGTGGTCTTCATCAGAAGGACTGCAGTAGTTCGAGAAGAGGCCTCACCTCATCACTGAATTGTTCCCACAACCTCTGAGCTCACTTTCAAGGATGCTTCACCTTATGATCTCAATATTTATTGCTCATTTACTATTATTTTTTCAGAATCGGAATCAGGTTTATTATCACTGGCATGTGACGTGAAATTTGTTAACTTAACAACAACAGTTCAATGCAATATATAATCTAGCAGAGAAAAAAAATACATAACATTTTAAAAAATAATAATAATAAACAAGTAAATCAATTATGTATATTGAATAGATTCAAAAAACGTGCAAAAACAGAAACACTGTTGGTCGTGTCCAAAGATTCAATGTCTATTTAGGAATTGGATGACAGAGGGGAAGAAGCAGTTCCTGAATCGCTGAGTGTGTGTCTTCAGGCTTCTGTACCTCCTACCTGATGGTAACAGTGAGAAAAGGGCATGCCCTGGGTGCTGGAGGTCCTTAATAATGGACACTGCCTTTCTGTGACACTGCTCCCTGAAGATAACCTGCGTACTTTGTAGACTAGTACCCAAGATGGAGCTGACTAGATTTTCAACCTCCTGCAGCTTCTTTCGGTCCTGTGCAGTAGCCCCTCTATACCATTACTTGCTTTTATTGCATAATTTGTTATCTTTTGCACATTGGTTGTTTGTCTATATCAGCTTGTGGAGTTGTTCGTTGATTCTATTGTGTTTCTTTGTAGTTACAGTGAATGCTGTGTTTCTTTGTAGTTACAGTAAAATGAATCTCAGGGTTGTATATGGTGACACAGATGTACTTTGATAATGAAATTACTTTGAATTTTGAACTTCTCCAGGAGCAGTTATGGATGGGTAATAAATACTGGTCTTGTCAACAATCTCCAATATCCAGTAATGGAGAAAGAGAGTGTATATGTGTATACGTGTGTGTGTGAGAGAGATAGAGAGAGATGTAAAGAAAGATAGAGATAATGAGATATACGCTCAGTGGCCATTTTATTAGGTACAGGAGTGAAACCCAGTTTAGTCTTCTGCTGCTGAAGCCCAACCACTTCAAGGTTTGACATGTTGTGCTGATTCTTTTCTGCACACCATCGTTGTAGTGTGTGGTTATTTGAGTTACTGTTCTCTTCTTGTCAGCTTGAACCTGTCTAGCCATTCTCCTCTGACCTCTCTCATTAACAAGGTGTTTTCACCCACAGAACTGCCACTGACTGGACTTTTTTTCTCACACCATTCTCTGTAAACTCTAGAGACTGTTGTGTGTGAAAACATTAGGAAATCAGCAGTTTCAGAGATACTCAAATCACCCTGTCTGGCACCAATAATTGTTCCACAGTCAAAGTCACTTAGATCATATTTCTTCCCCATTCTGATGTTTGGTTTGACCAACAACTGAACCTCTTGACCATGTCTGCATGCTTTTATGTATTGAGTTGCTGCCAAATGATTGGCTGATTAGATATTTGCATTAACGAGCAGGTCTACACATATACCTAATAAAGTGGCCACTGAGTGTAATTAGAGAGAAAGTATAAGAAAGAGAGAGGGAGGGATTGGGGAGGAGGTAGAGAGAGAAGCTGTAAAGTGAGTAATTGGTTGATGATAAATTGTTGCCACATGTACAGCGATACCTTGGTTTTGCATGTATACATGATCATCTATGACATACCTTCTGATAATTTCAGCAATCAGAGAGGAGGTACAGAAGCCTGAAGACCCACACTCAGTGATTCAGTAATACTGTCTCCTCCTCAGCCATCTGATTTCTAAGTGGTCATGCTGAAACTATACAGGGTACTGGTGAGGCCGCACCTGGAGTACTGTGTGCGGTTCTGGTCTCCATACTTGAGGAAGGATATACTGCCTTTGGAGGCAGTGCAAAGGTTGATTCCAGGGATGAAGGGGTTAACCTATGAGGAGAGATTGAGTTGCCTGGGACTATATAATAAGAGGGGATCTTATAAAAACATACAAAATTTTGAAAGGGATAGATAAGATAGAAGTAGGAAAGTTGTTTCCATTGGTAGGTGAGACTAGAACTAGGGGACATTGCCTCAAGATTCAGGGGAGAAGATTTAGGACGGAGATGTTTTTCCCAGAGTGATGAATCTGTGGAATTCTCTGCCCAGGGAAGCAGTTGAGTCTTCCTCACTAAATATATTTAAGAAACAGTTAGATAGGTTTTTATATAGAAAGTGAATTAAGGGTTATGGGGAAAAGGCAGGTAGATGGAGCTATGTTTGCGGGCAGATCAGATCTTATTGAATAGCTGGGCAGGCTCGATGGGCAGGATGGCCTACTCCTGCTCCTACTTCTTAAGTTCTTATACATACTATCTCACTATTCCACATGCACTATGTATAACTCAGTGGCCAATTTATGGGTATGCCTATACACTGAAGAAGTTTAAATTTTCTCTTTGACAGGAGATCAGCGAGACCCTCTCTGTGATCTCTGCTGCTCTCCAACTCATTGACCATGTGTTCACCCAGACTCACTACCACAGTCTTGTCTCTTTTCTGGGAGCTTTTCTCACCTCTTCATTCCTTCTTCACCTTTTTTACCTTTTCCACCTATCACCTCCCAGCTTCTCATTTCACCCCTCCTCCCCCACCCACCTAGCTTCATTTATTACCTTTGAGCTTGTACTCCTCCACACCCCCCGCCCCACCACTTCTTATTCTGGCATCTCCCCCCTTCTTTTCCAGTCTTGATTCTTAAATTTTATTATCTTTTACTTTAGAGATAGCACAGAACAGTATAGCTCAGCCCGCCTGGCCCTACCCAGCAACCCACCAACTGGACCCGAGCCTAATCACAGGAAAATTTACAATCACCAATTAACTATCCAGAAGAAGATGGGGGATTATATGGGAGGCAGGGTTTGAGGGTCGGCACAACATTGTGGGCCGAGGGGCCTGTACTGTTCTGTACTATTCTATGTTCTATGTTTAAGATAGCACTAGTGACGAAGGGCAATGTCCTCCGGGCCGTTCACAAAATAACTTCTTTTACATTTCTTTTTCATTTAAATGTGGTTCTGCTACTGTTGAACGGGTTCCATGGTGTTTCTTTGTTTCGTGGCTGTCCGTGTGAAGATGAATCTCAGGGTTGTGTACTGCATACATACTTTGATAATAAATGTACTTTGAAACTTTGAAACCTGCTAACAGTAACATCTTTGGACTGTGGGAAGGAACCAAAGCAAATGGAGGAAACCTTTGTGGACACTGGAAGAGCATGTAAACTTTCTTACAGAGGACGCTGGAGTTGAACTCTGAACTCTGATGCTCCGAGATGTAATAGTGTTGTGCTAACCCTACTCTACAGAACACCTAATGAAGAGTCTTGGCCTGAAATGTGGACCGTTCATTCCCCTCTATAGTTACTTCCTGACATGCTGAATTTCTCCAGCATTTTGTATCCCTGTTTAAAAATGTTTTTGCCCTTCTCCGTTTAGTTTATAATTATAGACACCAAATTTTTGGACAGATCATTGCAAAAGACTGGCTAGGATACAGCAAGCGGTCTAAAATAGGTTGTGGACGGAGTTTGCCTCCTACTAAGGAAAACAGAGTGAATCCAGTTGGGCAGACCACTCACTGGGCTGATTCCTAAAACAACTGGTGAGGATTTGTGAGTCACCCAAAGTTCATTGAGGAAGTAATAAAGGTGTTTTCTTACGAACATATGCTGACTGAGTCTTCACCGCTGCTCTGTTTAATACACCAGCAGTTAATTCCCCTAAGCCTGAAAGACTCATTCAACATAAAATGCTTTGAACCACAAGAACATTGGAAGAAATAGTATCCAAGGAATCAGCAAAGGAGTGTGAGGCCAGAAACTCCACCATGGACAGTCCTTAGCCCAGCTGTGAAGGGAGGAGGATTGGACATGGAGCTAGCAACCCTTCCCATAAAAATGCAGAGTACAGAAACACCAGCAGAAAGTCCAAAGGCCTTATTCCTGGAAAAGGAAGGATCTTCAATGAACTACACTTAGGAACAATTTGAAAGACTGGCTCAGGATAGATGTGCTGTTTTTCCCTATGACTATAACTCTGTGACTCCAGGGAGCTGCTGTCAGCGGTCTATGCCCCCGCAGGGGAGATGGGCTAAACTGACTGTGGGGCCAGGAGGGGTGAGTGAGGAAGTGTCATAGAGCCATAGAATCACCAAGCACTACAGTATCTGGCCCTTTCGCCCATCTAGTCTGTTATTCTGTCGTCAGCTGTACTGTGGAATTTTAAAGCAGGCTGCAAGAATGGAGGACATTGAGGATTGCTAGGTCCTTAATTGGCAAATTGGTTCATTATTGTCCCAAAAATTGAGATACTGGAAAAACACCATCCATACTGCAATGTATAGATCTATTTCTTTTAGAGCAATGCCCCCAGCACTATGTATTGATCTATTGTCTATGTATGTGCATTGTTCTCTATCTCTTGATGCAATGTAAATACACCAGTTAGTCATCTCCTGCGAGCATGCTTTTATTTAATGCGAACAACATGGAGGAGCAAAAGAAAACCCCTACACTTCTAAATGGGCCCAAAAACATACAGACTCTTACACAACTTACTAACCGCTGAAAAGCCAGCAAGCAAGAAGTTTCAAGATTCAAGATTCAAGATTCAAAAAACTTTATTGTCATTTTAACCGTGCATCAGCTCTGCAGGGCAGAATGAGACAGCGTTTCTCAGGAGAAGTGCAATCATAACATAGCAAACGCAACACTAAATAATAAATATATCAATAAATAGTAAAACACAACAGCCACATCAGTTAAATCAGTTATAAGTGTCCAGTGCAAGTTAAAAGTGTCGAGAGCAGGGTCAGGTGGCTATTTAGAAGTCTGACTGCCTGTGGGAAGAAGCTGTTTAGTTGCCTTGTGATTTTAGTTTTGATGCTCCTGTAACGTTTGCCTGATGGCGGAAGAACAAACAGTTCATGGAGAGGGTGTGAGGGGTCTTTAATGATGTACCTCGTCTTCTGGAGGCATCGACTCTGAAAGGTCTTGGACAGAAGGTAAGGAGACCCCAATAACCTTCTCTGCTCCCCTAACCACTCTCTGCAAGGCTTTTTGCAAGGCAAGTTTGATGAAATTGTTACGATTTTACAAGATCACTTGAGCCCTAAAGAACTGGTAATAGCTGAAAAGTTTAAATTTTACAAAAGAAACTAGTCAAAAGATGAAAACCTTTCTGAATACATTGCAGAACTGTACACACTTTTCAAGTACTGTGACTTTAGAGAGGGACTTTCTGATGCATTAAGGAACAGGTTTGTATGTGGCATGCATAGCCAAAGCACTCAAAAGAGGCTACTGGCAGAAAGAGACCTAACCTTAGAACGGGCATTGACCATGGGAATATCGTTAGAGACTGCAGCAAAGGATGCAGCTGAACTACAGAAAAGGTTAGAATGTGAAACGCACAAAATGTCCGTGAATGGTGCAAAAAACCAAAAATGTTATCGATGTGGCAAATCTTCCCATGATGCAAATGACTGTTGGTTCAAAGAAAAATTCTGCAGAAGGTGTCACAGACAAGGTCACATAGAGAGAGTGTGCAAGGCAGACAAAAAGCACAACTGAGTGAAAACTCTCAAATGCAATACTAAGCAAATGCATAAAGTTATCGAATGTAAAACGGAATCAGACAACATAGAGTCTGATAAAAGTGAACTGTCATGCCTAGAACTGCATACTATAACTGAAGAAGATTCAAAAATCATCTGGATCACAATAGATGTGTCCGGGGTAAAACTGAAAATAGAGCTGGATACAGTGTCAGCTTTCTTCATAATTCCGGAAGCTGACTACAACAGACTGTTTTCTAAGATACCATTAGAGAAGATCTCAGTGATGCTAAAGAATTACACAGGAGAAAAAGTGTCTCCCAAAGGCAAACCGAAAGTAAATGTGACATATGGAGGCCAAACTCACCAGTTTTACATATTGAAAAGTGGAGGGCCAGCGCTTTTCAGATGTGAATGGTTGGGGAAATTCCAACTAGACTGGCGCTCAATCAAAGCTTTCAGTGTGACATCAACAGGCAATGGCAGCCAAATTATAGCACTAACCAAAGACTGTCAGAGCTGCTTAATGCTAATGAGAAGTTGTTTGAGAAAGGAATTGGTAAACTCAAAGGCATGAAGACCAGAATTGAACTGGACGAAACAGCAACACCAAGATTCCATAAAGCACCTCACACACTACGTCCTAAAGTGGATGCTGAACTGCAGAGCTTGGAGACATCTGGAATTCTCTCCATGGTTAAGTGGAGCAATTGGACCATGAACATTGTCCCAGTGATCAAGAAAGGGAAGGCCAGAGCTGTCCGCATATGTGGGGATTTCAAAGTGAGCATCAATCCTGTTCTGCGTACTGTGTAGCATCCCCTGCCATGAATAGAGGACATTTTTGCATCTTTGACAGGTAGAGAGAGGTTTTCAAAGATTGACTTGACACAACCCTATCTACAAATGGAAATTGAGGAGTCAAGCGGGAAGTTCCTCACAATCAAAATTCGTAAGGTACTGTTCCAGTATAATCATCTCATCTTTGGCATCACATCAGTGCCAACAATTTAACAAAGAGCAAAGGACCACATGTTCCAAGATATCCCAGGAGCACAACATTACCTTGATGACATCATTGTGACTGGCAAAAATGATAAGGAGCACCTCTAGGACCTTGGTAAAGTGCTTCCAAGGCAGAGTGAGCATGGTCTGCATGCAAAGAGAGAGAAATGTGAGTTTTTCAAGAATGGAATCTCATACTGCGGACATGTCATTGACAAGCAGGGCTTACATAAATCACAGGAGAAGACTGAAGCAGTACTACAGGCACCTAAACCGGAAAATCTGTCACAATTCAGATCATACTTGGGCCTTCTAAACTACTACCACAGGTTTCTCCCAAACATTGCTACAGTGCTGCATCCATTGAACGTACTGTTACAGACAGGAGTAAAGTGGGAATGGTCGGAAAGATGTGAAAAAGCCTTCAAGGAAACAAAGAGACTAATTACATCAGATGAACTGCTCACCCATTATGACCCAGCCCTGCCCATCAGACTGGCATGTGATGTGTCCTCGTGGCATTGGAGCCATTTTGCCACACTATGGAAGATGGATCTGAAAACTCGACTGCGTTTGCTTCAAGATCACTGACAAGCACAGAAGGCAACTATGAACCGATCAGCTGAGAGCCCCTTAGTCTAGAATGGGGAATAAGGAAGTTCCACCACTACCTCTATGGACAAAAGTATATGCTGGTGACAGATCACCAGCCGCTTGTGTTCATTTTCAATCCTGGAAAGGGAATTCAGTTGGGTCTATTCCTAGGAGCCCACTCTTCTGACATGGAATTCAAGGGTACCAAACAACACAGCAATGCTGACGACTTGTCACATCTTCCTCTATTGGCAACTGAAGAAGAAAGGTCTTCATACTGTGATCAGCAGAAGTGTTCCGCACCGTATTGGTGGACCAGTTGCCGGTAACAAATTCCAAAATGCAAAGAGAAACAAGGAAAGAACCGACATTGTCAAAAGTCCATGAAATCTCCATGCAAGGATGGCCAGCTCATGGTAAACCTGTTTCCAGAGTCCACAGCAAGACCAGACCAATTTTTGGTATGTCAAAGAACGCTGAAGTGTGGGTCTCATGTTGTTCCCTCTAAACTGCATACCAGAGTGTTAGAAAATCTGCATGAAAGACACCTGGTTACAGTCAAGATGAAGAGTCTCGCCCAGAGTTATGTGTGGTGGCTGGGAACAATTTGAAAACTTGGCCAAAAGCTGTTTAGGGTGCCAAAATGTTCAAAATGCACCCTCCCACATGCACCGTTACACCCATGGGAGTGGCCGTCATCACCGTGGCAAAGAGTACATATTGACCTTGCTGGGCCATTCATGGACTCCATGTTTCTGATTGCTGTAGAAGCTCATCTGAAGTGGCCAGAAATTATACCAATGAAGTCAACCACCTCAGCAAAGACTGTCTCTGCCCTGAGGACTACCTTCACCAGAAACAGCTTACCAGAGCAAATTGTGAGCGAGAACGGACCACAATACATGTCAGAACAATTCCAACTGTTCATGAAGAAAAATGGCATCAGACATTTCAAGTCAGCTCCTCACCACCCAGCAACAAATGAGTTAGCTAAAAGGTTTATCCAAACCTTCAAGAAGTCCATTAAAGCTGTGGACTATGAGGGCATTTCTTTACAGCACAAAGTGGACAACTTCCTTTTTTTGTACCGGAACTCTGTTCATGCGACGACAAATCAAATACTTGCAATGCTGTTCATGAACAGGAATCTGAGACCTCCTGAAACCAGTGCAGAATAAACAGTTCAGCAAGTTGCCAAGTGAACCCGCAAGGACCTGTGAGATTGGACAGGAAGTCCGAGTGCCTGATTACTGAGAAGACAAGAGGACACCCAATAGGATACCTACAAGAACTGAATCACTGATGTTGGAGGTCAGACATGGAGACATCATGTGGACCAGATACTGGATGCTCAACTGAAGAACACACCTGAGTCGATTGCCTCCAACAAGACAGACACATTACAGTCACCGGACTTACCTCTCAGTGATGATTGTGTCACTGACAGCAACATGACATCAGCAACTGAGAACGTTGTCTTAGACCAAGACACCTGCCAAACCTGCTGCCACTCCACAGGTCCAGAGGCGCTATCCTGAAAGAAACAGAACGTCACCCAAAAACTGAACTTTTAGAACTGTGAAGTTAGTTATGGACTGTTATTGTGAAAGTATGTTTATTTGGAATGTGGGTCTATGAAAGGTAAATTAAATGTTTTGTACATATACAGTATGTTGCAGTAATCTAAAGGGGGAGAAAGTGCAATGTATGGATCTATTTCTTTTAGTCCAACGACTCCCCCCTTAGCACTACGTATTGATCTGTTGTCTGCACATGCGCATTGTTCTCTCTCTCTCATTGCCATGTGAATACACCAATTAAAGCTATCTCCCACCTCTGTGCTTTTACTTAATTGATATGTAATTGTGCAGAGACACAACACATACAGATTCAGATTCAGATTTAAATTCATCTATTTGTCACATGTACATCAAAACATACAGTTAAAGTTGTATTTTGCATTAACAACCAGCACAACTTAGCGATATGGGCCTGTACTAACCGAAATTTAGAAGAATGCATGGCGATCTCATTGAAACCTACCAAATATTGAAAGTACTATATAGGGCGGATGTGGAGAAGGTGTTTCCTGTGGTGGCGGTGTCCAAAACTAGAGGGCACAACCTCAAAACTGAGGAGCGACCTTTTAGAACAGGGGCAAGGCAGAATTTTTTTAGCCAGAGAGTAGTGAATCTGTGGAATGCTCTCCCACAGACTGTAGTGGAGGCCAAATATATTTAAGGCAGAAGTTGATCATTTCCTGATCAGTCATGGCATCAGAAGATATGATGAGAAGGCAGGTGTATGGGGTTGAGTGGGATCTGGGATCAGCTATGATGGAATGGCGGAGCAGACTTGATGGGCTAAATGGCCCAAATCTGCTCCTGTGTCTTAGGGTCTTATGGTCTTATATTCTTGGGACAGACCACAAGTGTTGCCGCACATTCTGGGCTGACATAGTAGGCTCACAATCTCAGCAGAGCAACACAGAACACAACAAAACAAGCCCATTCCTCCAAAGCACATATTCACAGGTCTCCTATCCCAGTACAGTCCATCTCCAGCCTTCAGCCTCCATCAGAGTTGTGAATTTACAGACACTTGGCTTTGATTTCCCCAGAGGTCTCGCAGACCCAGGTTCCAGTTATCGGGCTTCAACTATCGGGTATCCAATTGACCTTTTGGCATTGATTGATAGTGACCTCAGGACTTGCCAATGATGATGAACGAGGACCCTGGATGAGAACCCAAACTCCAGGCCTTGAACTCCAACCTTGGAGATGTTGGGATCCTAAACATAAGGCCTTGAACTTCAGTCTCTCTGGTATCCAAACCCCAAACACCCAGCCTCAAAATCCAGTGTTACTAATGTTGGGACCCTGAACACTAGACCTCAAACTCCAGCCTCGTCGATGTCAGGGCTCCAAACACTAGACCTCAAACTCCGGTCTCACCAATTTGCATACTTAGGGAGTCACTGTCACTCATTCTTCCTGCCCATATGGAACTCTAATCTCAGAACAAGCCGATGACTGGCTGATCTGGAGAAGGCCACCAGCTCTTCTCCTCACTGATCTGCTATCCGATATCTGAAAACATTTAGCCCACATGCACATTGCTGGACTTCAATTATGGAGTAGAGCCCTAGAGCCCGGCCTGACCTCCAACTCTCCCATGTCTAGAGTCCATCAAAAACTACTATTCATTCCAACACCTCAACATCTCAACAGTCTCTCTCAGTAACAAGGGAGAGCCACACCCATTGTCTGGATGTTTCAAACTCCCACGACGCTTCAGTCGATGACCTCGGTGAGGAATCGGGTCGTCCTCAGGGCCACAACCCAAAGGCACACGTCTTCCTAACCACTCCCACAGATACCGAAGAGCGTGCTGCTCAGCGAGTTCCAAACAGCGAGAACCCACCGTCTGTGAAGAGCGCAGTTTGAGCGCAAGCTGTAGATAATGGACTCTGATGGGAACCCAGTCACCATGAAAAGGAAAAAAACAGACATGAGAACTCAAGTTTAAAACTGTTTAGTGGATGAACTTGAAAAGGTCCGTCAAGTCCGCAAAAACTTCTGGTGGCATGCATTCATGTAATTTTGGAGGGATTGAAAATAGTAATCATGTTCTTGATATTTATAGCTTATTTGTTAACTTATTATTATTCCTTTCTTTTTGTATTTGCACAGTTTGCTGTCTTTTGCACACTGGCTCAACAGCCAAGTTGGTGTGGTTTTTTATGGTTATTATTCTATGATGGAATTATTGAGTATTCCCACAAGAAAATGAATCTAATGATGACATACATGTATTTTGATAATAAATTTACTATGAACTTTGAATCTTGAAATTTACATAATTTGTTTATTCTCTATGCACCATGTCATTTGACATGGGTGATCGCAGTCTTTTCACGGCCATGATTTTTCTTGGCAAATTTTTCCACAGAAGTGGTTTGCCTTAGTCGCCCTTCTGGATAGGACCCGAGCTATTATCGATATTCTTCAGAGATTGTCTGTGGTCACATAACCAGGACTTGTGATGTGCACCAGCTGCTCATCCGCCCATCCACCACCTGCTCCCATGGCTTCACGTGACCCTGACCGGGGGTCTAAGCAGGTGCGACACCTTGCCCAAGGGTGACCTGCAGGCTAGTGGAGGGAAGGAGAGCCTTACACCTCCTTTGGTAGAGACGTATCTCCACCCTGCCACCCAAATTATTGGTAATTGATTTATTATCAGCACATTTGCAAGAGAGAGCGAAAAGCTTTTTGCTTACCTGCCACCTAGGCAGACATTTCCATCTGTGCATCAGGGTAGTACAAAGAGGGAACTATGGAGAACAAAGTGTTACCATTACAGAGAAAATGCAGTGCAAACAGACAATGAGGTGCAAGGTCATAATGAGATAGACTGTGAGGTCAAAAGTTGATCTTATTCTATTAAGTGCCGTTCAATCTAACAGATAGAATCTGTCCTTGACCCTGGTTGAACATGCTTTCAGGATTTTGCATCTTCTGCTCCAGGGGAGAGGGGAGAACGTCTGGGATGAATGTGATCTTTGATTATGTTGGCTGCTTTACCGAAGCAGTGAGAAGTGTCCATGGAGAGCAGTCTGTTTTCCGTGATGTACTGAGCTGTGTCCACAACTGTCTACAATTTCTTATAGCTTTTTGTGGTGTACGCCTCCTGATTTCCCAGTTTCTATGTTTCCGAAGAATGTTTTTCAGAAACGCAAGAGGGATTATACATGCATTCTGGCCCCCAAGCTCACAGGCTAAATTCTGCTAGATTTATAATGATGGTAGATGATAGCTAGATTAGGATTCAAGGTTCTACAGCTATATAAAGAGTAGAAGGGTCACTAGGAAAAGAGGTGCCCCGAGAGATCACCAGGGCCTCCTATATTGTGAGCCACAGGAGATGTCTGGGATGTTTATTTAGAGATACAGTGTGGAACAGGCCCTGCTGGCCCACCAAGCCACACTGCCCAGTAACCCACCAATTTAACCCTAGCCTAATCACAGGACAATTTACAATCACCAATTAACCTACCAACATCTCTGGACTGTGGGAGGAGATAAGAGCACCCGGAGGAAAGGCAAGCGCTCACACTGGGAGGAACGTAAAAAGCTCCTTACAGGCAGTACTGGAATTGAACTCCAAACTCCAGAAGGTCCCCGGCCATAATAGTATTGTGCTAACTGCTATACTACCATCGTGCCCAAACAATATTTAATGAAGATTTCTCCTCGGTGTCTGCTGAAGGTAAAATCATGGTTGCTCAAGAGATGGGAAACAACTGGAAGTGTTTTGCTGGACAACCATATTACTAGTTTGTTTGTTTGTTTGTTATGTGCCGTGTTGTGTGATGTGAGTGATCATGGTTTTTCCAGGATCATGATTGTTCTTGGCAAATTTTTCTACAGAAGTGGTTTTCCATTGCCTTCTGGGAAGTGCCTTTAAAAGACGGGAGACCTCAGCCATTATCAATACTCTTCAGAATTTGTCTGCCTGGCGTCAGTGGTCACATAACCAGGACTTGTGATCTGCACCAGCTGCTCAAACGACCATCCACCACCTGCTCCCATGGCTTCATGTGACCCTGATCAGGGAGCTAAGCAGGTGCTACACCTTGCCCAAGAACATCCTTCAGGTTAGCAGAGGGAAGGAGCACCCTACACCTTCTTTGGTAGAGACGTATCTCCTCTCTGCCATCTGTCATATTGCTATGCAGGAGGTATTTACCACACATTAAGACTGAGTGCATCCTGGAGTCTATGGGAACCTAGAGAGGAAAATGAGAAGGCCCTTGCTGAGATATTGGCTTAGCCACTGTTGAAGGTGGCTAATGTCGTTCTGTTGTGTAGAAAGGATGGCAATGACAAGCTAGGGAACTTAGGCTGGTCAGCCTGACATCAGTAGTGGGGAAATTGGTGGAGGAAATTCTCAGGGGCAGAAACCACCAGCATTTGGATAGACAGAGTTAGAATGGCTTTGTGTGTGCCTGACAAATCTTTTAGAGATTCTGAAATCTCATCTCCTCAGGTTACCTGTTGTACGTACATTAGGGAATACAGAGATTTAAAGATGAGATTTATTTGTCACATGTTCCTCAGTGAGGACCTTGCTGGTGGCAGCCTGCAGGTGTTGCCAACGTAGCACTGCCACTCCTCACTAACCCAAACATAGGGCTTTAGACTGTGGGAGGAAACCAGAGCACCCAGACAAAACCCACGCGGTCACGAGAAGAACGTGCGAACCCCTTTCAGGCAGTCGGGAATTGAACCCGGATCACTGGCGCTGTAAAACAACAGTGTTAACCACTTCACTACTGCACTGTTTGTTTATTGGAATTATTGGAACTTAATATTATAATGAAGTGGAACTTTCTGTGACGAACAAAGCAACCAACCCAGAGTTTGTTCTTTACAGAATAGAACGCATATCCCACAATTCAGCATGCACTGGGATTATAAAAAACATTCACTACATTTAGAGTGTGTCTGCTTTTCTTATCATTACGTTACTGAGATCTTCAGATCTTCAGATATCTCTTATTAATCTTCAGAGATCTTTTATTTTACGGAGTAAAATAAATGCTTGACGAACACAGCTATTAAAGTCTGCTCTAAACGCAGGAAAATTAGACCGGGATTGTTTTAATACCTTGCTTTATCTGGCTCTTGTTCATGCTGAGTAAGCAGTCTCAAAGATCAAAGTTCAAAGTAAATTTATTATCAAAATCCATATATGTTACCAGAGATTCATTTTCTTGCAGGCATACCTAATAAATCCAATAACTCTGGAATGGGGGGGGGGGCGTGCAGAGAACTGCAGAGGATCGAAATAAGCTGCAGAAAATTGTAAACTCTGTCAGTTCCAGGACATCCTCAAGAAGCGATGCCTCAAAAAGGCGGCATCCATCATTAAGGACTCACATCATCCAGGACATGCCCACGTCTCATTGCTACCACCAGGGAGGAGCTACAGGAGCCTTAAGGCACACACTCAACAAATGAAATGAAGCTGTTCACTTCTTCCCCTCTGCCATCCAATTGCTGAATGAACATTGAACCCATGAATGCTACCTTACTACTTTTATTTCTCTCTCTTTTTGAATTTAACTTTTTAAATACTTTTTACTGTGATTTCCAGTTATTGTTATTATTGCAATATATTGTTATCACAGCAAATTTCATGACATATGCTGGTGATATAATACTGGATTCTGATTCTGAACATGATTAACAACGATTAAGAGATCCATTCAGCAGTCAGTGGGAAGCCAGCAAACATTGCCCACAGTATCACATTACTCTTTGAGCTCAGATTGATGGAGGTAAGAGCTGGTGAGAAGAGTGAGATGTGACCAGCAGTGTCACGGAGTCAGAGAGCACAGAAAGAGGCCCTTCAGCTCAACTGGTCCATGCCAGCCAACGTGATCCATCTGAGCAAGAGTTTCAAAGTTCAAAGTACATTCATTATCCAAGTAAGTATACCCTATAGAACCTTGAGATTCGTCTTCTTGCAGACAACCACAAAACAAGAAACACAGTAGAATTTATGAAAAAAAAGACTCAAAAATCCAATGTGTAAAAACAGAACAGATTGTGTAAACAATAAAAAAAGTACACAAATATTACACAGAACATGAGCTGTAGAATCCAGTTCAGTGCAAAGGTGAGTGGTCCATTATTTTCTAATTCTTTTTGATCCATGTATCTGCCCAGCTGTCATTTAAACTTTGTGTTGGACCTGCCTCAACCATTTCCTTTGGCAGTTTGTTTCACATATTTATGAAGATCAAAGTCAAAGTTCAATGTAAATTTTATTATCTAAATACATATATTCACCACTTATTATCCTAAGATTCATTTTCCTGTGGACATACTCAGCAAATCTATACAATAGTGACTATAACAGGATGAATGAAAGATCAACCAGAGTGCAGAAGACAGCAAACTGTGCAACTGCAGATAGAAATAATGAGAGCATGAGATAATAAGATAAAGAGTCCTTAAAGTGAGACCTCTGGTTGCGAGAACTTCTCAATGGATGGCGAATAAGTGTAGTTATCCCCTTTTGTTCAAGAGCCTGATGATTGAGGGGTATTAACTGTTCCTAAATCTGGTGGTGTGAGCCCTGGGTACTTGTACTTTCTACCTGATGGCAGCAGTGAGAAAAGAGTCATGGCCTGGGTGGTGAGGATCTCTGATAATGGATGCTGCTTTCCTGCGTCAATGTTTCAGGCAAGTGTGCTCTACGGTTGGAAGGGTTTTACTCACAATCAGCTACCATTTGTAGGACTTTCCATTCAAAGGCATTGGTGGTCCCATACCAGGCCGTGATGCAGCTAGTCAATACAGTCTCCACTACACATCTATAGAAGTTTATACCACCTATGTGAATTAAAGATGCCCATCGAGCTCCTATCAGATCTTCCCTCTCTCACCTAAACAGATGCAAGCTAGTTTTATGTTCTCCAACCCTGGGAAAACACTGTATGTATTCACCCTTTCTATGCCCCTCAGGATTTTATTCACCCCTGTATGATCACCAGATATAACCTGTCCTTGAGATTGATGGTGCGTGCTTTCAGGCCCTTGTATCTTCTGCCCAGTAAGAGAGGGAGAAGAGAGATTGTTCAGGGTGGGAGGGGTATCTGATTATGTTGGCTGCTTTACTGGGCCAAAGGCAGGCAAATGGGACAGGTTCAGTTAGGCAATTTGGTTAGTACAGACAAAGTGAGCTGAATAGCCTGTTTCCGTGCTGTATAACTTTATGACCCTATTCCTTTCAACACTCCATAGGTTCAACCCCCTCACCCAACCTACCATTACTGATCCTCATGCCTTTGGGATGTGGGAGCACCCAGGGGAAACATTCACAGCGAGAAACTGCAAACTCCACCGAGTCAGTGCCTGAGGTCAGGATCAAACATGGACCACTGGATCTGTGAGGCAACGTTACCTACATTTATTTTTCTAAGCGCATTTTATTGACTGTGAGGAATTCTTGGATACTATTCAAATGCCATTTTAGTTTCCCACTGTAACTCCAGTCACAGGATGGCACCTTATCTGACCTTATTGACCCCTGTACTGAATGAATCAGCACCTCTGTTCCGTCCAGAAAAAGCAAAATTTCACAATTTTTAACTCCTATCCCCATTCCCATTACATGTCGATTCATGGCCTCCCCTTCTGCCACAAAGATGTCACCGTCAGCAACACCTCATACTCTGTCAGGGTAGCCTCCAACCTAATGACACAAATATCGATTTCTTCAAATTCTGGTGATTGTTTTCCTCTCCCCTTTTCCCTCTTCTTTAGTTCCCCACTCTGACGTCTTACTTCTTCTCCTCACCTGCCTATCACCTCCCCTGGTGCCCTTCCTAGTCGCCTTTTTCCCATGGTCCTCATCCTCTCCTGTCAGATTCCTTCCTCTCCATCTCTTGATCTCTTCCACCTATTGCCTCCCAGCTTCTCACTCCATCCCCCCTCCCCCACCCACCTGCCTTCACCTATCTTCATCTAGTGGAGTTCCCCTTCACCCCGCCTCCTTATTCTGGCATCTTTTCCCCTTCCTTTCCAGACTTGATGAAGGTTATCGGCCCGTAACGTTGACTGTTCATTCACTTCCATGGATGCTGACTGGCCCTACTGAGTTCTTCCAGCATTTTGTGTGTGCTGCCCTGGATTTCCAGCATCTAACCATATAACCATATATAACCATATAACAATTACAGCATGGAAACAGGCCATCTCGGCCCTTCTAGTCCGTGATGAACACTTATTCTCACCTAGTCCCACCAACCTGCACTCAGCCCATAACCGTCCATTCTTTTCTGGTCCATATAGCTATCCAATTTAACTTTAAATGACAATATTGAACCAGCCTCTGCCACTTCTGCTGGAAGCTCGTTCCACACAGTTACCACTCTCTGAGTAAAGAAGTTCCCCCTCATGTTACCCCTAAACTCTTGCTCCCTAACTCTCAACTCATGTCCTCTTGTTTGAATCTCCCCTACTCTCAATGGAAAAAGCCTATCCACGTCAACTCTATCTATCCCCTTCATAATTTTAAATATCTCTATCAAGTCCCCCCTCAACCTTCTACGCTCCAAAGAATAAAGACACAACATGTTCAACCTTTCTCTGTAACTTAGGTGCTGAAACCCAGGTAACATTCCAGTAAATCTTCTCTGTACTTTCTCTATTTTGTTGACATCTTTCCTATAATTTGGTGACCAGAACTGTACACAATACTCCAAATTTAGCCTTACCGATGCCTTGTACAATTTTAACATGACATCCCAACTCCTATACTCAATGCTCTGATTTATAAAGGCCAGCATACCAAAAGCTTTCTTCACCACCCTATCCACATGAGATTCCACCTTCAGGGAACTATGTACCATTATTCCTAGATCCCTCTGTTCTACTGCATTCTTCAATGCCCTACCATTTACCTTGTATGTCCTATTTTGATTAGTCCTACCAAAATGTAGCACCTCACATTTATCAGCATTAAACTCCATCTGCCATCTTTCAGCCCACTCTTCTAACTGGCCTAAATCTCTCTGCAAGCTTTGAAAACCTACTTCATTATCCACAACACCACCTATCTTAGTATCATCTGCAGACTTACTAATCCAATTTACCACCCCATCATCCAGATCATTAATGTATATGACGAATAACATTGGACCCAGTACAGATCCCTGAGGCACACCACTAGTCACCGGCCTCCAATCTGACAAACAGTTATCCACCACTACTCTCTGGCGTCTCCCATCCAGCCACTGCTGAATCCATTTTACTACTTCAATATTAATACCTAATGATTGAACCTTCCTAACTAACCTTCTGTGTGGAACCTTGTCAACGCCCTTACTGAAGTTCGTCTGCTGAGTCTCTTGTACTTATGATTTGCTGGGACATCTCACTGGGTAATGAAGAACTGACAATGGCCGTGCCCAGAGTGACGTATCAAGTCAGTTGAGCCGAGTTTATTGTGAGGGAGAGAAGCGATGAGAAGCATGCAACAGCATCACACACACACGTAAGTACAAACCACAAAACGAACATGAATGATAAATAAATATACAAGTGAAGAAATAGAAAGATATTAATGCAGAAAAGCACAATCGTAGACTGTGGAGGTGGTCTGTTGCTCAGGCACTGACTAAAGTTTTGCATGTTGGTTTAAGAGCCTGAACGCTATCGCAGGAAAGTAGCGTCCAGGCCATGCTCTCTCCTCGCCACTGCCATCAGAACACAATGGGAACTCCAGACCGCTACAGTAATGTGACACTATTACAGATTTCAGAGGTCGAACTTCAATTCCAATGCCGTCTCTAAAGAGTTTCTACATTCTCCCTGTGAGTGAGTGTGTTTCCTCTGGGTACTCCGGTTTCCTCCCACAGTCTAAAGATGTATCAGTTGGCAGGTAAATTGGTCACTGTCAATTGTCCTGTGATTAGGCTAGATTGATGGGTTGCTGGGCAGCAGAGCTTGTTAGGCCAGAAGGGCCTGTTCTGCACTGTATCGCTAAGTAAATATGGTCGTGCCAAAGACGGTCTGTTGAGTTCCTTTGCTGAGGAGGTGATTAGAGTTGGGCAAGTTGGTTCAAGAACCTAGGGGGTGTTGCAGGAAAGCAGTATCTGTCATCAAGGACATGTTGTTTTCTCACTGCTGCCATCAGGAAGAAGGTACAGGAGCCCCATGACTCACACCACCAAGTTCAGGAACAGTTACTACTCCTCAACCATCAGGAAGAAGGTACAGGAGCCCCATGACTCACACCACCAGGTTCAGGAACAGTTACCACTCCTCAACCATCAGGAAGAAGGTACAGGAGCCCCATGACTCACACCACCGGGTTCAGGAACAGTTACTACACCTCAATCATCAGGCTCTTGAATAGAAGGGAGTAACTTTACTGAAGCTCCGTCACTGAACTGTTCCCACAAACTATAGACCCACTTTCAATGACTCTTCATCTCATGTTGTTGATATTTATAGATTATTTATTATTATTTTCATTTTTGTCCTTTGTACAGTTTGTTGTCTTTCACACACTGTTGTTTGTCCGTTGTGTGCAGTTTTTCATTGATCCTATGATGTTTCTTTGTACTTATCATGAATGCCTGCAAGAAAACGAATCTCAGGGTTGTGTATGGTGATATATATGTACTTTGATTATAAATTTACTTTGAACTCTGAACTTTGAACTTTTGAACTAATTGTAGGCTGAAAATAGCTGTTCCTGAACCTGGTGGTGTGGGACCTCAGGTATCTGTACCTATTGCGACAGTAGCTATGAGAAGAGGACATGACCTCGGTGGGGTGATCCTTGAAGGTACATGCCACCTGCTTGGGGCAGGGCCCCCTGTAGATTTTGTCAATGGTGGGGAGAGCTGTGGCCATAATGGACTATCTCAGAGCAACGAGTAAGGGCAAAAATTCTCACAGTCTTAGAAAAAGTAGTATCAACAAACCTGATCTGTCTAAAAAACTAATTCAATTGGTAAATTGGTTCATTATTATCACATATAGCAAGGTACAGTGAAAAATTTGTCCTCATACAGATCATTTCATTGCAACAGTGCATCAAGGTAGTGCAAGGGAACACAATAACAGAATGTAGATTAAACTGTTACAGTTACAGAGAAAGTGCAGACAAGTCAGACGATAAGGTGCAAAGCCATAACAAGGTAGAGATCAAGTGACCATTTTATTGTATTAGATTCAATCATCCTATAGCAGCAAAACATGCTGTTCTGATGTTATACAGGAGAGATGTCATTAAGATTGAAAGAGTGTAGAGAAAATTTACAAAACTTACAAGGAGGTTTACAAAATTTAGAGGGGTATTGATGGGATAAATGCAAACAAGTTTTTTCCACTCAGGTTGAGTGAGACTAGAACTAAAGGTCATGGGTTAAGGGTGAAAGGTGAAACATTTAAGGGGAACTTGAGGAGAAACTCCTTCACTCAGAGGGTGATGAGTGTGCAGAACGAGCTGCCAGCACAGGTAGTGGATATGGGGTCGATTTCAATGTTTAAGAGGAGTTTGGATAGGTACATGGATGGGATGTGTTTGGAGGGCTGTGGTCCAGGTGCAGGTCAATGGGGCTGGGCCAGGAGTTCCCAATCTCTTTTTATGCCATGGACCAATATCATTAAGCAAGGAATCCATGGACACCAGTTTGGAAACATGTGGACTAGGCAGATTAATAGTTTGGCATGGACCAGAATGACTGAAGGGCCAGATTCTGTGCTGTCGTGTTCTAAGATTCTATGAATCCATGTGAACTGATTTATAAGGTTGGTGTGCAGAAAGTTTCACTGTATCTTGCTACATGTGACAATAACACGACAACAAATTTTTTCCAATGTGTTGATTCTTCAGAATTTTTTTTTTTTGTTAATGATAGACCACTTGAAGCTGAACACTAATATAATTTCAGAGTATTTGTATCAGGTAGGAATTCTGAGAAACAAGAAATTAACTTTTATTGAATATAATATGTTTGTTTTATTGAATATAATATGTTTGATGCTTTGCAATAGTTCAACTAAGCTAAAAATGTTTTGTTGATTATTTTCATTTGTACTCAGTGTCTGAGGCTTCTCGTTTAAGTGTCCAACAATAATCAGCCAGCAATGATGGATTCCAGTTGCCCTGTTTCTCCGTGAGCGCAATGTCCTGGTGAAACCTTTCACCAGGCTCATCACTGTCATCACCAAAATTTGCAGGGAGGAAGTTTAAATGGGAAAGCAGAAAATGAATCTTTAGAGATATGTTGAACTTTATGGATTTCTTTGTTTAAGACCATAAGCATTGGGAGCAGAATTAGGCCATTTGGCCCATTGAGACTGCACCACCATTCATAAATGATTCCTTAATTCCCTCCTCAGCCCCACTCCCCGGCCTTCTCTTTGTAACCTTTGATGTTGTGTCCAATCAAGAATCGATCAGCACTGCCTTAAATACACCCAACGACCTCACAGCTACATGTGGTAACAAATTCCACAAATTCACCACCCTCTGGCTAAAGAAATTTATCCACATCTCAGAATCAGAATCAGGTTTATTATCACCGGCATATGATGTGAAATTTGTTAACTTAGCAACAGCAGTTCAATGCAATACATAGTATAAAAGAAAATAATAATAATAATAAATAAGTAAATCTTATTCCGTATACTTTATACAGTATACATATATTGAATAGATTTAAAATTGTGCAAGAAACATAAATACTATATATTTTTAAAAGTGAGGTAGTGTCCAGGGGTTCAATGTCCATTTAAGAATCGGATGGCAGAGGGGAAGAAGCTGTTCCTGAATCGCTGAGTGTGTGCCTTCAGGCTTCTGTACCTCCTACTTGATGGTAACAGTGAGAAAAGGGCATGCCCTGGGTGCTGGAGGTCTTTAATAATGGACGCTGCCTTTCTGAGACACTGCTCCCTGAAGATGTCCTGGGTACTTTGTAGGCAGTACCCAAGATAGAACTGACTAAATTTACAACCTCCTGCAGCTTCTTTCAGTCCTGTGCAGTAGAAACCGCGCCCCCCGCCCCACTTCCACCATACCAGACAGTTATGCAGCCTGTCAGAATGCTCTCCATGGTACATCTATAGAAGTTTTTGAGTGTATTTGTTGACATACCAGATCTCTTCAAACTTCTAATAAAGTATAGCCACTGTCTTGCCTCCTTTTTAACTGCATCAAAATGTTGGGACCAGTTAGATCCTCAGATATCCTGACACCCAGGAACTTGAAACTGCTCACTCTCTCCACTTCTAATCCCTCTAAGAGGATTGGTATGTGTTCCTTCGTCTTACCCTTCCAGAAGTCCACAATCAGCTCTTTTGTCTTACTGACGTTGAGTGCCAGGTTGTTGCTGTGGTACCACTCCACCAGTTGGCACTCTGTGTGCCCTCTCGTCACCACCTGAGATTCTACCAACAATGGTTGTATCATCAGCAAATATACAGATGGTATTTGAGCTACGCCTAGCACACAGTCATGGGTATATAGAGAGTAGAGCAGTGGGCTAAGCACACACCCCTGAGGTGCACCAGAGTTGATCGTCAGTGAGAGGGAGATATTATCACCAATCCACACAGATTTTGGTTGTCCGGTTAGGAAGTTAAGAATCCAATTGCAGAGGGAGATACAGAGGCCCAGGTTCTGTAACTTCTCAATCAGGATTGTGGGAATGATGGTATTAAATGCTGAGCTATAGTCGATGAACAACATCCTGACGTAGGTGTCTGTATTGTCCAGGTGGTCTAAAGCCATGTGGAGAGCCATTGAGATTGAATCTACCATTGACCTATTGTGGCAATAGGCAAAATTGCAAGGGGTCCAAATCCTTACTGATGCAGGAGTTCAGTCTAGTCATGACCAGCCTCTCAAAGCATTTCATCACTGTCGATGTGAGTGCCACCAAGCAGTAGTCATTAAGGCAGCTCACATTATTCTTCTTAGGCACTGGTACAATTGTTGCCGTTTTGAAGCAAGTGGGAACTTACACCCCCAGCAGTGAGAGGTTGAAAATGTCCTTGAATACCCTGCTAGCTGGTTGGCACAAGTTTTCAGAGCCCCACCAGGTACTCCATCTGGATCTTCTGCCTTGCGAGGGTTCACTCTCTTTAAAGACAGCCTAACGTCAGCCTCTGAGACAGAGATCACAGGGTTATCAGGTGCAGCAGGGATCTTCACAGCTGTAGTTGTGTCCTCCCTTTCAAAGCGGGCATAGAAGGCGTTGAGTTCATCTGGTAGTGAAGCATCGCTGCCATTCATACTATTGAGTTTTGTTTTGTAGGAATTAATGCAGCTATATAGGACCCTGGTCAGGCCCCACTTGGAGTACTGTGCTCAGTTCTGGTCGCCTCACTACAGGAAGGATGTGGAAGCCATAGAAAGGGTGCAGAGGAGATTTACAAGGATGTTGCCTGGATTGGGGAGCATGCCTTATGAGAATAGGTTGAGTGAACTCAGCCTTTTCTCCTTGGAGAGACAAAGGATGAGAGGTGACCTGATAGAGATGTATAAGATGATGAGAGGCATTGATCATGTGGAGAGTCAGAGGCTTTTCCCAGGGCTGAAATGGTTGCCACAAGAGGACACAGGTGTAAGGTGCTGGGGAGCAGGTACAGAGGAGATGTCAGGGGTAAGTTTTTTACTTAGAGATTGGTGAATGCATGGAATGGGCTGCCAGCAACAGTGGTGGAGGCGGATACGATAGGGTCTTTTAAGGAACTTCTGGATAGGTACATGGAGCTTAGAAAAATAGAGGGCTATAGGTAAGCATAGTAATTTCTAAGGTAGGGACATATTTGGCACAACTTTGTGGGCCGAAGGGCCTGTATTGTGCTGTAGGTTTTCTATGTTTCTTTGTTGCTAATATCTTGCAAGCCCTGCCAGAGTTGTCGTGCAACCGATGTTGCCTCCAATCTCTGTTTTAAATGGACATCCCGATATCTTGAGGCAGTGCCCTTTTGTCCTAGACTCCCCCACCATGGGAAACATCCTTTCCACATCTACTCTGTCTAGACCTTTCAACATTTAAAAGATTTCAATGAGTTCCCCCCTCATCCTTCTGAATTCCAGTGAGTACAGACCCAGAGCCATCAAGTGTTCCTCATATAATAACCCTTTCATTCCTGGCATCATGCTTGTGAACCTCTACTGAATCCTCTCCAATGCTAGCACATCTTTTCTTAGATGAGGAGCCCAAAACTGTTCACAATACTCAAGGTGAGGCCTCAGCAGTGCCTTATAAAGCTTCAGCATCACACTCCTGCTCTTGTATTCAAGAGTTCTTGCAATAAATGCCCACATTGCATTTGTCTTCCTCACCACCAACTCAACCTTTAGGATGTTCTGCACAACGTCTCCCAAGCCCTTTGCATTGCAGATTTTTGGATTTTTGCCCCGTTTAGAAAATAGTCTGCATATTTATTTCTAGTACCAAAGTGCATGTTGTCAGCCAGCTGCATGTAGTTTGGTGCTCTATAGTTGCCAAGAAAATTTTCAACAATATCTTTGACTGACTTCCATGTGATTTTCTCTAGTCCCACTAGAAGTTCTTTGAATTGCCTATCATTGATGACCTGTTTGGTTTGTGGACCAACAAATGCCTTACTTAATTTTCGCATCAGTTATTCTGACTTGAAATATAAATTGAAATAACAAATACAGACTATTTCAAAAAATGTTGCATGATAGGGAAATTTCATGATGATTTTCATGGTCAGCAGCCCAAAATTCATAAGATAGACCCAAAAGTATTCAGGAAACTAAATCTTTGCTGTCCAGTATAATAGACCAATTACCAATTTCCAACCACAATGAAAAAAGTTCACTCCCTTCACCACAGGTGAAGTTGCAATATGCACTATCCACAACACATACTGTAGTTACCAGCCCAGTATCTTGCAAACATGCCACCTCTCTCACCAAGATGGGTCAGGGTAGCTGACGTGCCACCAGCTGTACGTCTGCCTCCCATCACCAGTCCTTCATCATGACTAGGTCTAATTTCTGGAACACCCTCCTCAATCCCATCAGGAGAGAACCTTCATTATAGGAAGTATGTGGAAGCTTTAAAGAGGGTGCAGATGGGAATTGCCAGAATGCTACCAGGACTAGTGGGAATTTCATATGAAGTTAGATTGAGCAAGCTAGGACTTTTCTCATTGGAGCAGAGGAGGATGAGCGGTGTAAAGGATGATAAAAGGCATAGATAGAATGGACAACCGGAGACCTTTTTCCTAGGGCGGAAATGGCTAATATAATGGGGCATAACTTTAAGGTGATTGGAGGAAGGTATTGGGGAGGATGTCAGAGGTAGATTTTTTACACAGAGAGTGGTGGCTGTGTGGAACGTATTGCCAGGTGTGGTGGTAGAGGCAGATACACCACGGACATTTAAGAGTCTCTTAGACAGGCACATGGATGATATAAAAATGGAGGGGTATGTGGGAGGGGAGGGAGTAGGTTAAAAATTGGTGACAACATCCTGGGCTGAAGGGTCTGTACGGTGCTGTAATTTTGCATGTTTATTTTCTAAAGACTGCAGTGGTGTTTGAAGCACATCCCCACCACTCTCAAGGACAAGTAGGGATGAATGAGAAATCAATGTTGTCACCATATACGATCCTGAGATTAATTTTCTTGTGGGCATTCACAGTAAATACAAGAAATTCAATGTGAATGAAAGACCGCATCCAGCGGCCAATGTGCAAAAAGAAACCAACAAACTGTGTAAGTACAAAGGAAATAAAGAAAGGATAATAATAAATAAATAAGCAATAAATATTGAGAACATGAGATGAAGAGTCCTTGAAACTGAGTCCATAGGTTGTGGGAACAGTTCAGTAATGGGGCAAGTGAAGCTGAGTGAATTTATCCCCTCTGGTTCAAGAGCCTGATGGTTGAGGGGTAGTAACTGTTCCTGAACATTGTGGTGTGGGTCATGAGGCTCCTGTATCTACTTCCAGATGGCAGCAGTGAGAAGAGAGCATTGGCTGGGTGGTGGGGGTCCTTGATGTTGGTGACCTTAAGTTTATGAGTACGCAGTAGCGTGGGATGGTTCAGTGAGTTGCCTCTATATATACAGGGCAAAGAATCATACACACAGAGTGTATATACTGTGGCAAGCAGCAAGTCTAGTCTTCACAGAAAGCTGTTTATATTGAGTTATTCTGAAAAGAAAACTACTAAGTGTGTCAGAAACTTCTGAAAATAAACCTTCTCCCTGAGCTTCAGATTGTCAGAGTTTAAACTACATAAAGAGTCATAATGTAAAAATAACCTTTCCCCACCACAATCGGCTTGTTTTCTCAAGTAATACAAAACGGCTCTTGGTGACCTGTGAGATCGGCTCTCGTAATTCCTAAGCAAACCAAAGTGCTGTGTGCTGCCTGTGTGTCTTTTTGGCTGGCTATTCACAGATCCTAAAACAGCAAATTAAGCTTCTCTTAAATGTTTTCAAATAACTTGCTCCAGTAAAAACCCAAAAACCCATGCTCTAATGTCAGCTCATCTCTATAGTTCCCACCCCAACCCTCACTCTCCCTCTCTCTCTCCTCTCTCTCTCTATCTCTCTCTCTCCCACTCTCTTTCACTCTCTCTCTGTGCCCCTCTGCTTCCCCACTCTCTCTCTTTCTGTCTTTCTCTCTCTACTCTCTCTTTTCCCTCTCCCTCTGCCCCTTCTCTCTTTCTCTCTTTTCTCAGAAGATATGCTCTCCAAACCAGACAGCATCCTGATAAATCTCCTCTGCACTCTTTCTAAAGCTTCCACATCCTTCGTATAATCGGGCAACCAGAACTGAACACAATATTCCAAATGAGATCTAACCACAATTTTATAGAACTCAATCCCCTGACCAATGAAAGCCAACACACCATATGCCTTCTTAACCACCCTATCAACTTGCACGGCAACTTTGAGGAATCTATCGACATGGATCCTAAGTTCCCTCTGTTTCTTCACACCGCAAAGAATCCTGTCGTTAACCCTGTGCTCCATCTTCGAAGTTGACCTTCCAAAGCGAATCACTTCACCATGGATACTGCGTCCTAGCTATCTAGATACACAAGCCTGGGCAGTATGATATGGAGAACAGGCTGTTGCCCGTGTAGCGAGCACCCCCTCTCCACGCATCTGATGAACCTATAGGAACATCATAGACCGACACAGTTTGGTACCAGCAGCATCGCAAGAGTTGCCAGTCAACATTGAACTCAATGTAGAACTGCTTTAGGGACTCCAGCTCCAGAGTTTACCCTTGGGGTTTACTCCCAAAGTCTTCCCCATGAGTGGGTACAGCTGCAAGGTAGTGGAGACTTGAGATCAGAGTTTTCCTTCTCCTAGCTGAGCTGTCAACCACAGCTGACAAGCCCCATCTGCACAAAGTGACTGGTTTTAAGGCACCAGTAACCTACCTTTGTCCCTTCTGTCAGTAAAAACGGTTCCATTGTGCTTAGTAGCTAAGCCATGTGTGAAGGCCAGGAGCTGGACTTGTTGTCAGGGGTTATCTGAAGTGCATGCCATTGGGAGCATTTAATGGGTAGTGGGAGCTTGACCCCATCACCACCCCTGGCTACAGCAATCTTAAGGAACCAGCCTACAATGACTGTCTACAATATCCACAACACACCCAGTCAGAATCAGGTTTATTATCACTGACATATGTTGTGAAATTTGTTGTTTTTTGGCAACATTTCAGTGCAATACATAAAAATTTACGATAAATTACAATGAAAAACTAAATAGTAGAAAAGATGAATAGTGTTCATGGGTTCAGTGGCTATTCAGAAATCTGCTGGCGGATTGGAAAGCGCTGTTCCTGAAATATTGAGTGTGGGTCCTCAGGCTCCTGTACCTCCTCTCTGATGGTAGTGATAAAGATGTGATGAGGGTCGTTTGTGATGGATGTTGCCTTCTTGAGGCATTACCCTTTGAAGGTGTCCTTGATGAGGGAGGCTTGTGCCTATGATGGAGCTGGCTGAGATTACAGTCCTCTGCAGCCTCCTTTGATTCTCTGCATCCAAGCCTCCACACCAGGCTGTGGTGCAAGCAGTCAGAATGCTCTATACTGCATATCCATAGAAATTTGCCAGACTTTGGTGATGTACCAAATCTCACCAAGCTCCTAATGTAGCTGGTGTGTTTTCATCATAACTACCTTTGTGTAATCTGCTCAGTTAGTAAACCACCCTTCCATTTCCTCATCCAAGTCATTTATAAAAGACTATATCTCGCGTGGTCTTGTCTCCCGTTCCTCTCCTCCACTCCTATAATGATCTTCAGAAACTTTCTGCCTTTTTCTTGCTCTCTTTATCCCTCCGACCCTCTTTTTCCTTTCTCTGTTTCTCTCTTTCTCATCCTCTTGTTCTCTCTGTCTCTCATATTCTATCTCTCAGATTCTCTGTCTATCTGTCTCTCTCTTACATACTCTCTCTGTCTCTCTCACACAAACTCTCCCTTTCTCTCCCTCTCTCTCACTCTCTCTCCCCCCAAGCAATCTGAGTCCTTGCCCTCACCCTCTGTCTCTCTACCTCCTTCTCTCTGTCTCACAGTCTCTATCTGAGTCTCAAAGGTGATTATTTTTCACCCTTTCACACTTTCCTGCACTGACTATCCAGCCCTCTACATCTTCTCTCTCTGTCTCACTCTTTCTATCTCTTCTGTATCCCAACCTTGTACTGCACGCTCTCTTCACTGGTGTCTGTTGTTTTCTCTAGTTCTCCCTCTAGCTCTATGACACCGTCTCTCTCTCTTTCTCCCCCTTCTCCACTCTCCCTTTTCTCTCCAACTATCTCACTCTCTTTCCCTATTTCTGTCTATCTCAATCGATCTATGACACTCTCTCTCACATCTCTATTTCATTCCCTCTTTGACTCCCTTTTTATCTTTCTCTCTCGCACTCTCTCTACCCCACCCTCGCTTTCACTCTCTCTACCCTAGCACACTCCTTTATCTCCCCTCTCTGTATTAAGCTTTCCTCTCTCCATCATAGAACTATAGAACACTACAGCATAGAAAACAGACCATTCAGCCCTTCTAGTCTGTGCCGAAACTTTATTCCGCTAGTCCCATTGACCTGCACCCGGTCCATAACCCTCCAGACCTCTCCCATTCATGTATCTATCCAATTTATTAACATAGAACATAGAACATAGAATAGTACAGCACAGTACAGGCCCTTCAGCCCACAATGTTGTGCTGACCCTCAAACCCTGCCTCCCATATAACCCCCCACCTTAAATTCCTCCATATACCTCTCTGGTAGTCTCTTAAATTTCACTAGTGTATCTGCCTCCACCACTGACTCAGGCAGTGCATTCCACGTACCAACCACTCTCTGAGTAAAAAACCTTCCTCTAATATCCCCCTTGAACTTCCCACCCCCTACCTTAAAGCCATGTCCTCTTGTATTGAGCAGTGGTGCCCTGGGGAAGAGGCGCTGGCTGTCCACTCTATCTATTTCTCTTAATATCTTGTATACCTCTATCATGTCTCCTCTCATCCTCCTTCTCTCTAAAGAGTAAAGCCCTAGCTCCCTTAATCTCTGATCATAATGCATACTCTCTAAACCAGGCAGCATCTTTTTAAATCTCCTCTGTACCCTTTCCAACCCTTCCACATCCACATCCAAGGTGAGGCGACCAGAACTGGACACAGTACTCCAAGTGTGGGTAACCAGAGTTTTATAGAGCTGCATCATTACATCGCGACTCTTGTACTCTATCCCTCGACTTATGAAAGCTAACACCCCACAACCTTTCTTAACTACCCTATCTACCTGCGAGGCAACTTTCAGGGATCTGTGGACATGTACCCCTTAAAACTTAAGCGTAAGCCTACATTTACTACGTCAGCTGGCAGCCCGTTCCACAATCCCACCACTCTCTGAGTGAAGAAGTTCCCCCTAAACCCTTCCCCTTTCACCCTAAAGCCATGTCCTCTCGGATTTATTCCTCCTAATCTAAGTGGAAAGAGCCTACTCACATTTACTCTGTCCATACCCCTCATGATTTTGTAAACCTCTATCAAATCTCCCCTCATTCTTCTACGCTCCAAGGAATAAAGTCCTAACCTGTTCAATCTTTCCCTGTAACTCCACTCCTGAAGACCCGGCAACATCCTAGCAAATCTTCTCTGCACTCTTTCAATCTTACTGATATCCTTCCTATAGTTAGGTGACCAGAACTGTACACAATACTCCAAATTTGGCCTCACCAATGTAACCTCCCCATAACATCCCAATTCCTATACTCAATACTTTGATTTATGAATATCAGGATGCCAAAAGCCTTCTTTACAACCCTGTCTACCTGTGACTCCACTTTCGGGGAATTACGTATCTTGAATCCCAGATCCCTTTGTTCCTCTGCACTCCTCAATAACCTACCATGTACTGTGTATGTCCTACCTTGATTTGTCCTTCCAAAATGCAACACCACACACTTGTCTGCATTAAATTCCATCTGCCATTGTCTGGCCCATTTTTCCAGTTGGTCCAGATCCCTCTGCAAGCTTTGAAAGCCTTCCTCACTGTCCACAACGCCTCCAATCTTAGTGTCATCAGCAAACTTGCTGATCCAATTTACTACATTATCATCTAGATCACCATCTCAGTCTCTCTCTGTCACACTCAGTCTATCCTATAGTCTCTTTCTGTCTGTGTGTCCCTCTCACATTCTTGTACTATATACCTCTCCTTCTCTCTTTTTCTCTCTCCTCTCCCTTTCCCACTCTCCCTCTCTCTCTCCCTATTTTTCATTCACTCTCTCTTGCTCTCCCTCTCCCCCTCTCTCTCTCTCCCCCCACCCTCTTTCCCCCCACTCTCCTTTTCTCTCTGGCTCGCTCTCTCTTTCCCCTTCTTTCTCTTTCTCTCTCTCTCTCTCTCTCTCTCTCTCTCTCCACCCTCTCTCTCCCTCTCTCTCTCTCATTCAGCCTCCATCTCCCTGTCTCTCTCCTTCTTTCTCTCTTACTTTCTCTCTCTCTCCCTGTCTCTCTTCTTCCTTCCTCTCTCCCTCTCTCTTTCTCCCTCTCTCTCCCTCTTTCTCACTCTCCCTTCTTTCCTCACTCTCTCTCTCTTTCTGTCTCCCTTTCTCTCTCCCCTTCTTTCTCACTCTCCTTCCCCCCACCCTTTCTCTCTCTCTCTCTCTCTCTCTCTCTCTCTATCTCTCTCTGCCACTGGCCCAGATTTCAACCCTTGATCTAAGCCAGCCCCCCTCCAGCCGAGTTGGATGGAATGGATCCCCTGGAGCTGGAGAGGCCGATGCTGTCCTCTCAGTAGCTCCTCGCTCCCTGCCTTGGCCCAGTTCCACAGAATATTTCCTCTCTCTCACATTCTTTCTTCCCTGCTTAAAAAAATCTCCCTCTTTTGTTTTCTTTGAATATTCTGAATGAAAGACGTTTGCAAAACATTGTGTTCTTAACGAAATAAACCCTTAAACCTGGCTAATCCCACTCATTATGATAGAAATATCTGCCTGCAGCCAGTGCTGACTTTCGGAAAGGTTACCCGGACAGAGTTCATCGAAAGGCCAGGTCAGTCCAATTATCACCAGGTTCTGGGCAGGGACTGGGGCATTGGGCTTGGAGGCAAGAAGAGAGCAGGGGCAGAACACAAGTGGACTGGAGAACCATGTCTGAGCTGTTCCCAGCAGAGGTAGAAAGGACCCTGTGTATGGACCAGACCCTCAGAAGGTTCACAGAGATGGGGTGAGTTCGAAGAGTGAGGAAGGTTTGAGTTTTACAAAACAACTGTTGCGGTGACGGCTAGTGGAACAGTACACATGGTTGCGGGTTTGAGTGCTGGAAGTCTCTGAGAGAAGTTTTATTTCCTCAGCATCTGTCCCAGCTGGCAGTGACACCATTGTTGTGGCGGGATAACTCCAAGCATTGTGACTTTTGGCCCCATGACCCAGGGCCCTTCGACCCATCCCCTGTGACCTTGTGACCATGAGATCCATCACCGGTGACCCTTCCCCTGTGATTAATTCCACTGTGACGTGGCCTACACTGGCTCCCAGTGACCAACCCTGGGTTACTACAATACCCAGTTGTTGGTCTGCATGTAACCTCCTCCAGACTCACAGCCTCCTTAGGAAACACACACAAAATGCTGGAGGAACTCAGCAGGTCAGGCAGCATCTTCAGAAATGAAGAACCAGTTGAAATTTCAGGCCGAGATCCTTTATCAGGACTGGAAAGGAAGGGGGAAGACCCCAGAATAAAAATGGGGGGAGGGGAAGGATCCAGCAGGCGGTGCGGTACGGCAGCGGCGGCCTTTCGGATCTGGTGCTACTTTAATTTAGTTTTTAAATTTAATTTTAAGGCACAATTAGGGTTTAGGGCAATGGATAACAGAGCAACTATCTACCATCGCCAGATACTGCTGCAGTACAGAGATCGCCCAAAAACAAATCTTCATGAAGATCTGCTGGTTAAATTGCGCAACTTCAGCTTACTGAGAGAATCAGGCCCGCAGTCCTCAGAGTCGCCTGATGCCGGTGGCCAGAGGTGGGGAGGTCGTAAGCAGTGTGCAAGGAAGAGGAAGCGAGGCGAGTGGACAGGAGTCCGTGCCAGGAAAAAAGCAAGCCCTAGCCAGCCAGCTCTCCCGTCCATTCTGCTCTCCAATGGACATTAAATTGAACTACATCTGACCCCAATGAAATACTCAGCAGGAGTACAGCTGTTTACTTATGTAACAGTTTTTCCCTCAAGCCATCGGACTACCAACCTACTGCCCTCCCCTGTGCCTATTGTCTTGTTTATTATTTATTGTAATGCCTGCACTGTTCTGTGTACTTTACGCAGTCCTGGGTAGGTCTGTAGTCTAGTGTAGTTTTTGTGTTGTTTTATGTTGTTCAGTGTAGTTTTTGTATCGTTTCATGTAGCACCATGGTCCTGAAAAACGTCGTCTCGTTTTTACCATGTACTGTACCAGCAGTTATGGTCGAAATGACAATAAAAAGCGACTTGACCTGACTTGACTTGAACAGGCTAGAAGGTGATTGGTGAAGCCAGGTGGGTGGGAAAGGGAAAGGGCCGGAGAAGAAGGAATCTGATAGGGGAGGAGGGTGGACCATGGGAGAAAGAGAAGGAGGATGGGCACCAGGGGCAGGTGATAGGCAGGAGAAGACAAGAGGTAAGAGTATAGAGTGAGGAATAGAAGAAGGGGGAAGAGGGAGGGGAACAATTATTGGAAGGAGAAATCGATGTTCGTGTTATCAGGTTGGAGGCTACCTAGACAGAATATGTATGCTGACTTCATCAAGTTTATCAACTTTGCTTCTAACTTCCACCTTGTCTTTCAATTCACTTTTTTCATCTCTGAGACATCCATCCCCTTTCTCAATTTCTCTGTCTCCATCTTTGGAGATAAACTGTCAACCAACATCTTTTACAAATCAACTGATTCCCAGGATTATCTCAACTATCCCTCTCCCCACCCTATCTCTTGTAAAATGCGATTCCCTTTTTCTCAGTTTCTTGGCCTCCACTGCACCTGTTCCCAGGATGTGGCTTTCCATTTCAGGAGATCAAAGATGTCCTCCTTCTTTAAAGGATAGTGTTTCCCTCCCTCAACTATTGATGCTGCCCTCACTGGCACCTCCTCCATTTCCTGTACATCTCCACTCACCCCATCTTCCTGCCATGTTAATAGTGATAAGTTCCTTTTGTCCTTACCTACCACCCCATTCTCTCCACATCCACCACCTTATCCTCTGCAAGTTCCGTCACCTCCAAAGGGATCCTACCACTAAACATAACTTTAACTCATTTGTCCTCTGTTTTCCACAGTGACTGCCCCCTCTGAAATTCCCTTGTCCATTCATCCCTCCCCACTAATCTCCCACTTGGCACTTAGTGGCCAAACTGCTACACCTGCCCTTACACTTCCTCTTCCACCTGTCCTCAGGGCCCCAGGCATAATGACTGATATCCTTTGTCACATGTTCATGTCACTGGCCTTCGAGCACGGAGCAGAGGCCAATAATCTGTGGACCTTTGTCCCACAGCAAGCACAGAGCACTGACTGGAGGCCTAGACTATGGCCTGACTTCTAACTCCTCCACATCCCTGTGCCTAAACCCTAACCTGATCCCTAACACCTTATATCCCAACCCTGGACACTAAACTGATCCTTAACTCCCGTCTCTGACCTCAGAACCATCCCTCCAAACATAAAAAAAACAATTAATTCTGAGCCATTATTCAGGTTCAACTGATTGTAGCTCACTACCAGGTTGACACAGAAAGGTATAGATTGGAGACGATGCATCTCATCTCCAGAGATCTGTGTTCATTCTCAAATTCCAGCACTGTCGGTGTGGAGTTTGCACGTTCTCCCTGTAACAGTGATGTCATAGAGTCATAGGACAGTACTGCACAGAAACAGGCCCTTTGGCCTATCTAGCCCATGCCAGCCTGTTTTCCATCTACCTGCAGCTGGACCATATCCTTCAAAACCTCTCCCATCCAGGAATGAATGTGTGAGGACACTTGCAGGCTGCCCTCAGCACAGCCGTTGGTTATGTTGGTTAATATAAAAGACACATTTTACAAACACGAGAGATTCTGCAGATGCTGGAAATAACACACACAAAATGCTGGAGGAACTCAGCAGGTCAGGTGGTACCCATGGAGAGGAATAAACAGTCAATGTTTTGGGCCGAGACCCTTCATCAGAACACATTTCACTGTATGTTTGATGGACTTGTAACAAATAAATGAATCTGAATCTGGTGGGTGTAGGAGTGTCTTGTTGCTCCACTTCAGAAGTACACACGATAAACTCAACAATTTCACTGGACTGTGACCAGCAAAACATAGAGATACTTCACACACACTCCCACAGCCCCCAGCAACCCTGTGATTTCATTCTCTGAGAGCATCCTTCAGGAAGGTGAACCCACAGAAAGCATCAAGCCCAGATGGGGCACCTGGCCAAGTACTAAAGACCTGTAACTGATCAACTGACTGGAGTGTTCACCAATATCTTTAACCTCTCGCTTCGGCAGTCTGAGTTAACCACCTACTTCAAGCAGGCTTCAATTATACTGGTGCCCAAGAGGAACGTGGTAACCTGCCACAATGACTATTGTCAAGTAGCACTTACATCCATTGTGATGAAGTATTTTGAGAGGTTGCTGATGAAACACATCAACCCCTGCCTGAAAAGCGAATTGGATTCGCTCCAATTTACCTACCGGAGCAACAGGGCAACAGCAGATGCCATGTCATTGGCTCTTCACTCAAACCTGACACATCTGGACAGTGAGGATGCATATATCTACAGCTCGGCATTCAACACTATCATCCCCTCAAAACTAATCAATAAGCTTCAAGTCCTAGGCCTCAATACCTCCGTGTGCAGTTGGATCCTCAATTTCCTCACTTGTGGACCCCAGAGAGTTTGGATTGGGGAAAACATCCCATCCACAACGTCCATCAGCACAGGTGCACCACGAGGCTGTGTGCTTAGCTCCCTGCTCGACTCCTTTTATACTTATGACTGTGAGGCTAAGCACAGCTCCAATACCATATTTAAGTATGCCAATGACACCACTGCCATTGGCCGAGTCACTGTTGCTGGTGATGAATCAACATAAAGAAGGGAGATTAAAAATCTGGCTGCGTGGTGTCACTACATCAGCCTCTTTCTCAACGTCAGCAAAACCAAGGAGCTAATTATTGGCTACAGGAGGAGGAAACCAAGAGCCAGTCCTCAGAGGGTCAGTAACTCTAAGTTCCAGTCAATGTTTCTGGAGTCATCGAGTAATCAAGCACAAGAGCAGAGAGACATTTGAAATTCAACTTCAAGTTTACTGTCATTCAACCATATGCATGTATACCACAAAGTGAAAGACTGTTCCTATGAACCAAGGTGCACAACACAGTAAATATAACTCATACACACAGCACACAAAGTAATATACCCCAAATAAACTAATAAATAATAAAGTGCATTTACAACACAAGTTAAAAAGTAAACAGTATAATGCTACTGGCACTTCAAACTCTGATGAGACCTGGGTGGTGGTAGGGAGGTCAGTAGTCTCACGGCCTGGGAGAAGAAGCTGATTCTCATTCTAGCAGTTCTTGTCCTAATGCCACTGTATCCCCTGCCTTATGGTAGAAAGTCAGTGAGGTTGTTAGACGAAGGGAGAGGCACCCCATGATCCTCGCAGCAGTTCACACAATCCTTTGTGGGAACTTGCAGTCAGATGCCTTGCAATTCCAGTACCAGATGGTGATGAGCTGGTCAGCACGCTCTCAAAGGTGTTCCTGTAAAACTGGTTCGAATTGGGAGGGAGGGTGTAGGGAAGACTTGCTCGATTCAGTCTCCTCAGAAAGTGAAGAAGTGGAGGTGCTGCTGTGCTTCTCAACTTAGATGTTGAGTGACCAGGTGAAATCGTCCATTATGTGCATTCCCAGAAACTTGGTGCTCCTAGCTCTCTCCACAGAGGAACTGTGTGTGTTCAGTGAGGAATGGTCATCTTGCACCTTCCTAAAGTCCACAATCATCCCTTTGGTCTTGTCCATGGCGAGACTCAAGTTGTTGTGCTCGCACCATTCTACCATGGGCTGGTCCTTCAGCCCATCTAGTCTATGCTGAACTATTCATCTGCATAGTCCCATTGACCTGCACCTGAGCCACAGCCCTCCATACCCCTCCCATTCTTTGTATCTATCCAAATTTCCCTTAAATCTTGAAATCGAACCAACATGTACCACTCCTACTGGCAGCTCATCCCACACTCTCACCACCCCCTTAAGCATTTTACCTTTCACACTTAACCTATGATCTCTAGTTGTAGTCCCACCCAACCTCAAAGAAAAGAAGCCTGCTTGTGTTAACCCTATCTATACTGCTCATAATTGTGTGTACCTCTATCGAATCTCCCTTCGTTCTCAAGTTTAGTTGTCACCCACAGTGCTGGGCACGAACACCAGAGGGTGCTGCTGGTCCATTCCAGAGGGCTTCCGTAGCTCTGTCTCTCCACCTGGGTGCTCCAGGGTCCTTGAAACCTTCCTGAGCCCGCTCTGCACTGGCTTCTAAAGGAGAAGGGCTTGTTCCCAGGTGACAAGCACCCTCTTTTCATCACCTGGTACCCAACAGCTGTGGGTGGCTAGAGGACGCAGGCCTGCAGAAGGAAATTATATGCAAAGCTGGCGGGAGTAGTTTTGATAGGAATCTTCAACTGAAAAATCAAAATCAGATCTATCACTTGACGTCTGTCCTGCAATTTGTTGTTTTGCAACAGTAATACGGTGTGAAGACATATATTTTTGCAGTATTGTGAGCACTTTTGGGACCCATGTCTAAGAAGTGATATGCTGGGATTGGAGAGGGTCCAGAGGAGGTTCACGAGAATAGTTCTGGGAATGAAAGGGTTAACATATAGGGAGCATTTGATGGCTCTAGCCTTTACTTGCTTGGAGTTTAGAAGAAAGAGGGGAGATTTCATTGAAACATACCGATTATTGAAAGGCCTAGATAGAGTGGATGTGGAGAGGATGTTTCCTATAGTGGGAGAGTCTAGGTCTAAGGGACTTAACCTTAGAATAGAAGGATGTCCATCGAGAACACAGGTGAGGAGGAGTTCCTTTAGCCAGAGGGTGGTGAATCTGTGGAATTCATTGCTACAGATGATGGTGGAGGCTAAGTCATTGAGTATGTTTAAAGCAAAGGTTGATAGGTTCTTGATTAGTCAGGGAGTCAAAGGTTATGGGGAGAAGGCAGGAGAATGGGATTGAGAGGGAGAATAAATTTGCCTTGAATTTATTGGTCTTTTATCATATATTTTTGATCTTTTTTTTATATTAACCACCTGGTCCTATATTGCCACAAGGAACCCTTTTATTTCTGGGAAGAGATCTCCAACTCTAAGACAGGCATTTGATGCTTCCTTGTTGAGATCTAGTCTGCTCAGATTGTGGGGATGTCTTCCATGGAGGGTCATGCTCTCCCATTATTTTTATTATCAGTATTATTCCTTTTTTTCTCTTTCTTTTTGTATTTGCACAGTTCGTTGTTTTTTTTGCACATTGGTTGTTTGTTGTCTGTTGGGTGTCGTCTTTCATTGATTCTATTGTTTCTTGTATTTCCTGTGATTGTGAAAGAATGAATCTCAGGGCTGTAGATGGTGACATGTGTATTTGATAATAAATGTTCTTTGAACATTGAACCTTGGGCCAAATTTCTCTCAATCAAAATATGAACATGTCCAATGCCTTCTAAATGTCATATTGGTATCCTCTTCTACCACTTCCTCTGGGGGAGATTCCATACATCACAGTAGACTCTGAAAAGTTTTTACAAATGTATGGTGAAGAGTATTTCCACTTTCCGGTATGAACAGGATCACAATAGGCTGCAGAAGGTTGTGGACAGAGCCTGCTCCATCATGGCACAACCCTCCAATTTCTGAATGGAAACTGTTCAACCTCAGGTGGCTCCAAGCAAAAGCTAAGGTTATGACAGACATGATCAGAGCCTTCCTTTTTGCTGATGATGTGTCCTCATTGCTGGTTCAAGAGATGAGATGCAGCCCTGTGTAGACTCTGGGCTTGCATCAACACCAAGAAGACTGAAGTAATGCATTGGCCGATTCCAGGGAAATCATACACTAAGCCAAACAACACAATCAATAGTCAAAGGACTCAACCCAGTGAAAAGGTTCACGTATCTTGGCAGCACACTGACCCAGAACATCGTCATTGTCAGTCAGTCAGTGGGTGCCGTCCCGAATCTGGGGTTGGCGGCTATGCACCTCCATCTTCTTCGATCTTGCGACAGCACCGAGTACAGCCTCTCCTCCAGTTTGTTCTCGCTGGCCACCTTGGCACCACCCACCGCCGCCCCCGCTAAACTTGAGCCCGAGGCCGTGTCAGCCTCCAGCCGCGGCCGCTTCTTCGAGTTCGTCCCTTCCTTAGGCAGAGGCCTTGGGCAAGTCCAGGCATACAGTGCAGCACCTAAGTTCATCATGCCTCTTCTAACTAAGTGCATATTATTCGATTCGTAGATACGTGGTGCGGCTTTAATCTCTTCCACGGAAGATGGCCGTTGGCTCACAAGGAGCTCATCCACCCTTTGTCAGGTCTCGTTTTTTTTTAGTCCTGCTGGGTGTCCTCACACCCTCCTCACCAGACTAAGTCCGGTGGGGGAGCCGGCCCTAGTCGCCAACCACTCGACTATAGCACCCGGCTGAGCGCCGGGCGCCCACCCCCCACCCCCGCCAAATCTCTCCGAGCGTCCGGCGCCCGATCGTCATTGATGATGAGGTAAATGCTAGGATCAACAAAGTAAGCGTAGCCTTTGGCAAGTTTTATACCAACGTCTGAGACAAGAGGCATAAGTCTGCAGGTGAAGCTGAAGATGTATAGGGCCAGTGTACTTCCCACTCTGCTTCACGCCTGTGAAACACGGACGGTGAACCAACAGCATACCAAGAAACTGAATCATTTCCACACAATCTGCCCCAGAGAGTGGCAAGACAGTCACTCACATTAAGATACTTATCTAGGCAGGCTTGCTCAATATCACACCATCCTGATGCAATCCCAGTCACACTGGGCAGGCCACGTGGCTCGTGTGCCAGTCCATCGGCTGCCTTATGGCAAACTACAGAAAGAAGATCAAAGGAAACACTGTAAAGATACCCCGAAAACTGTACCAAAAGCTTTTGGCATCAACACAGACACATGGGAATATATTGCCCAAGATCAGGTTGAGTGATGTAAGGGTGCAGTAACCCATGAGGCAGAGGACAACTGCAGCAGAGAGAGGTAGGCTGACCAGGAAAGGCAAAGAGTGATTGTAGATGGGTCATATTCTGCATGGAGGTCGGTGACCAGTGGTGTGCCTCCAGGATCAGTTCTGGGACCCCTACTCTTTGTGATTTTTATAAATGACCTGGATGAGGAAGTAGAGAGATGGGTTAGTAAATTTTAGATTAGATTAGATTATGAGGACACACAGTCCTCTTTTATTGTCATTTAGTAATGCATGCATTAAGAAATGATACAATTTGCTGATGACATAAAGGTAGAGGGTGTTGTGGATAGTGTGGAGGGCTGTTAGAGGTTAGAGCAGGACATTGATAGGATGCAAAACTGGTTGAGAAGTGGCAGATGGAGTCCAACCCAGATAAATTTGAGGTGGTTCATTTTGGTAGGTCAAATATGATGGCAGAATATAGTATTAATGGTAAGACTCTTGGCAGTGTGGAGGATCAGAGGGATCCTGGGGTCCGAGTCCATAGGATACTCAAAGCTGCTAAGTAGGTTGACTCTGTAATTAAGAAGGCATGTGGTGTACTGGCCTTCATCAATCGTGGGATTGAGTTTAAGAGCCGAGAGGTAATGTTGTAGTTATATAGGACCCTGGTCAGACCCTACTTGGAGTACTGTGCTCAGTTCTGGTCACCTCACTATAAGAAGGACGTGGAAACCATAGAAAGGGTGCAGAGGAGATTTACAAGGATATTGCCTGGATTGGGGAGCATGCCTTATGAGAATAGGTTGAGTGAACTCGGCCTTTTCTCCTTGGAGCGACGGAGGATGAGAGGTGACCTGGTGGAGGTGTATAAAATGATGAGAGGCATTGATCGTGTGGATAGTCAGAGGCTTTTTCTCAGGGCTGAAATGGCTAGCACGAGAGGGCATAGTTTTGAGGTGCTTGGAAGTAGGTACAGAGGAGATGTCAGGGGTAAGTCTTTTACGCAGAGAGTGGTGAGTGCGTGGAATGGGCTGCCAGCGATGCTGGTGAAGGCGGAAACAATAGGGTCTTTTAAGAGACTCCTGGATGGATACACGGAGCTTAGAAAAATAGAGGGCTATGGGTAAGCCTAGGTAGTTCTAAGGTAAGGACATGTTTGGCACAACTTTGTGGGCTGAAGGGCCTGTATTGTGCTGTAGGTTTTCTATGTTTCTATGTTTCTATGAAAGCCGAGCCAGTGGCTCCCAACCCAACATGGCTGCTATCTTTTGTCCCCACTGTCAAGTGTGGATTGGCCTCTCTAGCCTTCTGCATACCCTCAGACCAGTCCAGCCCCAACAAATCGCGGTGACCTAAGTAGTGCTTATCACCGTACGATGGATGAAAGAATAACTCAACCTCAGTGTTCTCACTATAAACACAACATTGTTCTATGTAAATAGAGACAGGGGGGTGAATTTACAGGGCTGATGGGGGGGTGGTGGGGTAGAGATTAATTGAAGAGCTCTCTCTCAGGCATAGAAATCCTCCAGCAAATGGTTCATTGCTCCCTCAAAATCCTGACAGTGCAAAGAAGGCTGAATCATCTCTCGGAAGGCAGTCCCACCCTGTGTTTCCGGGAACAACTTCATCCGCTTTATCCCAGGAATTCTCTGACAAGGGTGGTGAATTATTGAGCCAAGCATGCCTGAAGAACTGTGGAAAGACATTTCCAACAAATCTGACTAATGCAGTGAATGAGTCATATGCACAAGTACAGTGAGATACAGGTACAGTGAAAAAATAGCTGGTAGCAACATCAAAGGCACTTAGGTGCTGATAATACATAGAACGTAAACATGACATAGTCATAGTCATAGAGCACTACAGTCTCACACAACCTCAGTGGAAAATCCTGCTTGCATTTACCTTATCAATACCCTCGGGTGCCAGTATGGAGCGACATCTCTACCAAAGGAGGTGTAAGGTGTTCCTCCCCTCTGCTAACCTGCAGGTCTCCCTTCGGCAAGGTGTAGCACCTGCTTAGCCCCCAATATGAGCAACCACTGATGCCAGGTGGACAATCACTGAAGAGTATTGATAATGGCTGGAGTCTCCTATCTTGTAAAGACACTGCCCAGAAGAAGGCAATGAAACCACTGCTGATGAAAATATTGCCGAAAAAATCATGGTGAAGACTGTGATCACCTATGTCGTACCACGTGGCACATAAGGAATGAATGAATACCCCTCATAATTTTGTATACCTCTATCAAATCTCCCTTCGTTCTCCTATGATCAAGGGAATAAACATAGAACATAGAACATAGAATAGTACAGCACAGTACAGGCCCTTCGGCCCACAATGTTGTGCTGACCCTCAAACCCTGCCTCCCATATAAGCCCCCACCTTATATTCCTCTATATACCTGTCTAGTAGTCTCTTAAACTTCACTAGTGTATCTGCCTCCACCACTGACTCAGGCAGTGCATTCCATGCACCAACCACTCTCTGAGTAAAAAACCTTCCTCTAATATCCCCCTTGAACTTCCCACCCCTTACCTTAAAGCCATGTCCTCTTGTATTGAGCAGTGGTGCCCTGGGGAAGAGGCGCTGGCTATCCACTCTATCTCTTCCTCTTATTATCTTGTACACCTCTATCATGTCTCCTCTCATCCTCCTTCTCTCCAAAGAGTAAAGCCCTAGCTCCCTTAATCTCTGATCATAATGCATACTTTCTAAACCAGGCAGCATCCTGGTAAATCTCCTCTGTACCCTTTCCAATGCTTCCACATCCTTCCTATAGTGAGGTGACCAGAACTGGACACAATACTCCAAGTGTAGCCTGACCAGAGTCTTATAGAGCTGCATCATTACATCGCGACTCTTAAACTCTATCCCTCGACTTATGAAAGCTAACACCCCATAAGCTTTCTTAACTACCCTATCCACCTGTGAGGCAACTTTCAGGGATCTGTGGACATGTACCCCGAGATCCTTCTGCTCCGCTACACTACCAAGTATCCTGCCATTTACTTTGTACTCTGCCTTGGAGTTTGTCCTTCCAAAGTGTACCACCTCACACTTCTCCGGGTTGAACTCCATCCGCCACTTCTCAGCCCACTTCTGCATCCTATCAATGTCTCTCTGCAATCTTTGACAATCCTCTACACTATCTACAACACCATCAACCTTTGTGTCATCTGCAAGCTTGCCAACCCACCCTTCTACCCCCACATCCAGGTCTTTAATAAAAATCACGAAAAGTAGAGGTCCCAGAACAGATCCTTGTGGGACACCACTAGTCACAATCCTCCAATCTGAATGTACTCCCTCCACCACCACCCTCTGCCTTCTGCAGGCAAGCCAATTCTGAATCCACCTGGCCAAACTTCCCTGGATCCCATGCCTTCTAACTTTCTGAATAAGCCTACCGTGTGGAACCTTGTCAAATGCCTTACTAAAATCCATATAGATCACATCCACTGCACTACCCTCATCTATATGCCTGGTCACTTCCTCAAAGAACTCTATCAGGCTTGTTAGACACGATCTGCCCTTCACAAAGCCATGCTGACTGTCCCTGATCAGACCATGATTCTCTAAATGCCTATAGATCCTATCTCTAAGAATCTTTTCCAACAGCTTTCCCACCACAGACGTAAGGCTCACTGGTCTATAATTACCCGGACTATCCCTACTACCTTTTTTGAACAAGGGAACAACATTCGCCTCCCTCCAATCCTCCGGTACCATTCCCGTGGACAACGAGGACATAAAGATCCTAGCCAGAGGCTCAGCAATCTCTTCTCTCGCCTCGTGGAGCAGCCTGGGGAATATTCCGTCAGGCCCCGGGGACTTATCTGTCCTAATGTATTTTAACAACTCCAACACCTCCTCTCCCTTAATATCAGCATGCTCCAGAACATCAACCTCACTCATATTGTCCTCACCATCATCAAGTTCCCTCTCATTGGTGAATACCGAAGAGAAGTATTCATTGAGGACCTCGCTCACTTCCACAGCCTCCAGGCACATCTTCCCATCTTTATCTCTAATCGGTCCTACCTTCACTCCTGTCATCCTTTTTTTCTTCACATAATTGAAGAATGTCTTGGGGTTTTCCTTTACCCTACTCGTCAAGGCCTTCTCATGCCCCCTTCTTGCTCTTCTCAGCCCCCTCTTAAGCTCCTTTCTTGCTTCCCTATATTCCTCAATAGACCCATCTGATCCTTGCTTCCTAAACCTCATGTATGCTGCCTTCTTCCTCCTGACTAGATTTTCCACCTCACTTGTCACCCATGGTTCCTTCACCTTACCATTCTTTATCTTCCTCACCGGGACAAATTTATCCCTTACAACCCGCAAGAGATCTCTAAACATCGACCACATGTCCATAGTACATTTTCCTTCAAAAACATCATCCCAATTCACACCTGCAAGTTCTAGCCTTATAGCCTCATAATTTGCCTTTCCCCAATTAAAAATTTTCCTGTCCTCTTTGATTCTATCCTTTTCCATGATAATTATAAAGGCCAGGGAGTGGTGGTCACTGTCTCCCAGATGCTCACCCACTGAGAGATCTGTGACCTGACCCGGTTCATTACCTAGTACTAGATCTAGTATGGCATTCCCCCTAGTCGGCCTGTCCACATACTGTGACAGGAATCCATCCTGGACATTCTGAATAAAGCTCTACAAGTAGGAGAAAATCTGCCACCTTGTGCTTCTTCCCACCTTCTTGCTCTGACTCCTTACCCTTTTTTCATGTCCTGATGAAGGGTCTCGGCCTGAAACAACGGCTGTTTCCATGGAGCTGCCTGAGCTGCTGAGTTCCTCCAGCATTTTGTGTGGAATAAAGCCCGAACCTATTCAACTTTTTCCTGTAATTCAGGTTCTCAATCTCCAGTCACATTGTTGTAAATTTTCTCAGCACTCTTTAAATCCTATTTTCATCTTTCCTGCAGTTAGGCAACCAGAGTTGAACAAAATACCCCAAATTTGGCCTCACCAACATCTCATACAACCCCAACATACCATCCCATCTTCTGTACTCAATGCACTGAAGTGAAAGCCAATGTGCCGGAAGCTCTCTTTATAATCCTATCTTCCTGTGACACTAATTTTGAGGAATTATAGATCTGTATTCACAGATCCATAAATATTAGAATTAGAGTACAGATCATGACATAGCACATGAACACTGTGCTTTTTGTATAGCTTTCTTCAGTACAAAGACATGAAAATTAATAAATTATAAAAATAAAAGCAAACAAAGGAGTGTGGTGTTCATGGACCATTCAGAAATCTGATGGCAGAGGGGAAGAAACTGTTTCCAATTATTTCCAATTGGAAAGATTGTACCATTGAATCATGCTGTCCAATATTCTCACTTTCTTACATCACACCTTCTCATACCAACCCATTTCCCTCATATTAGATTAGATTAGATTCAACTTTATTGTCATTGTGCCGAGTACAGATACAAAGCCAATGAAATGCAGTTAGCATCTAACCAGAGATGCAAAGAATAGTGTTATTTACAAAATAACTGCGAATAAAAAGTAAGTGCTACAGCACACAAATATAAAAGTACTAAGACAGTCCAATACGAATGCAATACTGCTTAGCACTGTGATGTGAGGTTCAGCAGGGTCACAGCCTCAGGGAAGAAGCTCTTCCTGTGCTTGCTGGTGCGGGAGCGGAGGCTCCTGTAGTGCCTACCAGATGGGAGGAGAATAAAAAGTCCATGGTTAGGGAGAGATGCGTCCTTGATAATGCTTTTCACCCTGCCCAGGCAGCATTTATGGTAGATGTTCTCAATGGTGGGCAGTTGGGTGCTGATAACCCGCCGGACAGTTTTCACCACACGCTGGAGTGCTTTGCAGTCTGATACGGGACAATTGCCATACCACACTGAGATGCAGTTGGTCAGTATGCTCTCAATGGTACAGCGGTAAAAGTTCATCGGTATCCTGGGACAGAGGTGAGCTTTCTTGATGCTCCGCAGGAAATAAAGGCGCTGTTGCGCCTTTTTGATCAGGATGGAGAAGATTAGGGACCAGGTGAGATCCTCGGAAATGTGGACACCAAGGGATTGGTGTCTCCCTCCATGATCTCTCCTTCTATGCTTACGTTGCCGGTAATCAGCGGGAGCTCAAGAAATGAAGCTACGATCTGGGCAAAGCCATCAAGGCAGTGAAACCACAATACAGAGACAAGATTCAGACTCAACTCTCCACCAGCAACACACGGAACTTATGGCAAGGTCTGCACACCATCGCAGACTTCAAAACTAAATGCAGCGGGGTTTCCAACATCGCTCCCAGACGAGCTAAATCTTTTTTTACGCTCGATTCGATGTCGCCAATTCTGAGTCTACAGATGATACGACCTGCAGCTTGGTCATTCTCTGAGGCCAAAATACACAGGTATTTCCAACAAGTGGATAGTTGCAAGGCCACGGGAGCAGCCGGCATCCCAGGGCGGGTACACAGGATGTGTGTGGCACAACTGGCAGGTGTGTTTACAGACATTTTTAATCTCTCCCTCTCCCAGTGTAGGGTGCCCTCCTGCTTCAAAACATCCACCATTGTTCCGAAAAAGACCAAGGCAATATGCCTGAACAATTGGCGTTCTGTCGCACTCATCTCAGTAATAAGCAAATGCTTTGAGAGGCTGGTCAAGAACTACACCTGCAGCTTGCTACCACCCAAACTGGACCCCTTACAATTCACCTACCAACACAACTGATTGACAGATGACACAATAGCCACAGCTCTACACACCATCCTTACATATCTGGAGACGAAGGATACTTATGTGAGGATGCTGTTCTTGGACTACAGTTCAGTATTCAATACCATAATTCCCTCCAGGCTTGACAAGAAGCTCAGAGACTTTGGCCTTCACCCTGCCTTGTGTAGCTGGATCCTGGACTTCTTTTCAGAGCGGCAGCAGGTGGTAAGAGTGGGCTCCCTCACCTCTGCCCCTCTGACCCTCAACACAGGTGCCCCTCCAGAGAGTGTACTAAGCCCTCTCCTTTACTCTGTGTATACCCGTGACTGTGTTGTCACCCAAGCTCTAATATGCTAATTAAATTTGCTGACGATGCTAATCTCAAATAATAATGAGACAGCCTACAAAGAAGAAGTCATCACCCTGACACAGTGGTGTCAAGAAAACAAACTCAATATCGCAAAAATAAACACCATAAGACATAGGGGCAGAATTAGGCCATCTGGCCCATTATGCTGTTCCCGGCCTTCTCCCTGTAACCTTTGATGCCATGTCCAATCAAGAACCTATCAATCTCTGCCTTAAATACACCCAATGACCTGGCCTCCAGAGCTGCACGTGGTAATAAATTCCACAAATTCACCACCCTTTGACTAAAGGAATATCTCTGCACCTCTGTTTTGAAAGGGTGCCCCTCTATCCTGAGGCTGTGCCCTCCTGTCCTAGACTCTCCCACCATGGGAAACATCTCTTCCACATCTACTCTGTCTAGGCCAACCAGAAAAGGAGCTGGTTGTGGACTACAGGAAGAATGGAGACAGCCTAGCCCATATTGACTTCATTGGATCTGGGGTGAGAGAGTGAACAGCTTTAATTTCCTTGGCATAAACATCACCAAGGATCTCACATGGTCTGTACATACCAGCTGTGTGGTGAAAAAGGCACAACAGTGCCACTTTCACCTCAGTCAGTTGAAGAAGTTTGGTATGGGCTGTCAAATCTTATGAACTTACAGGGGCACAATTGGGGCATGTGTGGATAGTCAGAGGTTGCTTCCCAGGGCTGAAATGGCTAACACAAGAGCGCACAGTTTTAAGGTGCTTGGAAGTAGGTACAGAGAAGATGCCAGGGATAAGTTTTTTATGTAGAGAGTGGTGAGTGCATGGAATGGGCTGCCGGCAATAGTGGTGGAGGCAGATACTACAGGGTCTTTTAAGAGGCTCCGGGATACCTACATGGAGCTTAGCAAAATAGAGGGCTATGGGTAACCCCAGGTAATTTCTAAAGTAAGTGGGCCGAAGAGCCTGTATTGTGCTGTAGGTTTTCTATGTTTCTAATTGAGAGCATTCTAACTGGCTGCATCACTGCCTGGTATGGGAACTGTACTTCCCTCAGTCGCAGGACTCTGCAGAGAGTGGTGCGGACAGCCCAGCACATCTGTAGGTGTGAACTGCCCATTATTCAGGACATTTACAAAGACAGGTGTGTAAAAAGGGCCCAAAGGATCATTGGAGACCCAAGTCACCCCAACCACAAACTGTTCCAGCTGCTACCATCAGGGAAACGATACCCCAGCATAAAAGCCAGGACCAACAGGCTTCGGGACAGCTTCTTCCACCAGGCCGTCAGACTGCTTAACTCATGCTGACACAACTGTATTTCTATGTTATATTGACTATCCTGTTGTACATACTATTTATTATAAATTACTAAAAATTGCACATTGCACATTTAGACGGAAACGTAACGTAAAGATTTTTACTCCTCATGTATATGAAGGACGTAAGTAATAAAGTCAATTCAATTCAATTCAACTCTACCCCACCCTTCCCATTCAGACAAACAACGGACCCAGCACCGATCCCTGCAGAACTCCATTAGTCACAGGCCTCCAGTCAGAGAGGCAACCAGCTACTACCACTTCCTGGTTTCTCTTACAAAGCTGAGCGACTGAACCTTCTTGACCAACTTCCCATACAGGACCTTGTCAAATGCCTTACTAAGTTCATGCAGACAACATCCACTACCTTACCTTCATCGATTTTCTTGGTAACTTCCTTGAAAAACTCTATAAGATTGGTTAGACACTTTTTACCACAGACAAACCCATGCTGACTATCCCTAATCAGTCCAAATCTGTCCAAATATTCATATATCTGGTCCCTTAGAATACCTTCCAATAACTTTCCCGCTATTGATGTTAGGTTCACCAGCCCATAATTTCTTGTTTTCCTTTTAGAGCCTTTCTTAAACAGTGGAACAACATCCGCTATCCTCCAATCTTCCAGTACCTCACCTGTCATAAGGATGATTTAAATCTCTTTGCTAGGGCCCCGGCAATTACTGCACTAGACAAGGGAACACCTTGTCAGGCCCTAGGCATTTATCCAGCTAATTTGCCTCAGGACAGCAAACATCTCCTCCTTTGTAATCTGTACAGGGTCCATGACTTCGCTGCAGCTTTGCCTCACTTCTACAGACTCTGTGTCCATCTCCAGAGTAAATACAGAAATACAGATGCAAAAAAAATCATATGATTTCTCCTCCATCTCATCTGGCTCAATGCATAGATTACCACTCTGATCTTCCAGAGGGTTAATTTTGTCCCTTAATAGTCCCTTTTGCTCTTAACATATCTGTAGAAGTCCTTGAGATTCTCTTTCACTTTGTCTGCTAGAGCTGCCTCATGCTTTCTTTTAGCCCTCTTGATTTCCTTCTTGAGTGTTTTCTTGCATTTCTGGTACTCCTCAAGTACCTCACTTGTTCCTTGGGTTGTGGAGATAGAAACAGATTTAATATTTTCAACGACAACTCCCTAGAACTAAAAACAGAACCAAACATCAGATTCAAATGCTGGTTCTAATGGCCACTTAACTAGGTACCTCCCGTACTTAAAAAATTGCCAGATGAGTGTATGTTCATGGTCTTCTGCTTTTGCAGTCCACCAATTTCAAGATCTGATGTGAATACATTCAGAGATGCTCTTCTGCACACCACCATTACAAAGCGTGGTTATCTGAGTTACTGTCAGCTTGAACCAGTCTGGCCATTCTCCCCTGACCTCTCTCATTAACAAGGCATTTTCACACACAGCCCTGCAGCTCACTGGATGATTTTTATTTGGTGTTTCGCACCATTCTTTGTAAACTCCAGAGGCTGTTGTGCAAGAAAATCCCAAGGGATCAGCAGTTTCTGAGATACTCAAACCACCCCATCTGGCACCAACAATCATTCCACAGTCACAGTCACTTAGATCACATTTCTGCCCTATTCTGATGTTTAGTCTGAACAAAATCAGAACCTCTTAGCCACGTCTGTATGCTTTTATGCATTAAGTTACTGCCACATGATTGGCTGATTAGATATTTGCATTAATGAGCCGGTGTACAGGTGTATTTAATAAAGTAGCCACTGATTGTAGAACATCAAATAGAATGGGAACAGGCCACTCAGCCCGCAATTACTGTGCTGAACACAACGCCAAATTAAACTAACATGACCCATATCCCTCCATTCCTTGCATTTCTGTGTCTCTCTCTAAAGGCTTCTTAAACATCTCCATCAATCTGCTTTTACGACTACACCCGGCAGCCCATTCCAGGCACCCACCACTCTCTGAGAAAAAAAACTTGCCCCTCACATCTCCTTTGAACTTTCTTCTTCTCACCTTAAATGTATGTCCTCTAGTGCTTGACATTTTTACTATGGGGTGTATGGGGTGTCAGGGAGGGGTAGCACCTTTGGTGGGGGAACATGTTGTGTCCTTTTCAAGGTGGTTTGTTCACCTTTGGTCCCCACCTGGCACTCAGCTCTCACCTGTGGCTCCCCGTAGCTGTTTGCATGCGACAGCGGCCACACCCCGGGCAACGGCTCCGACAAGCCGGCTAAACCAGGTGAGGGTAGCCGACGGGTCTAAAACCCTTGGTGAGATAGGGAGTTGTCTATCCCAGCATGTGAAGACAGACTCCGGCGGATTGAGCGGACGAGACCAATGGAAGGTCCAACCGTCAAGAAGGCGGTCTCTGCAAGCGTCGTGGAACGTGTAGAGCAGAACAAGACACAGAAGGTGTCCTGGTCATCCACTGCGCCTAGTCCCATCTCCAGCCGTCTCGACTCTGTCTTGCCACTGGATCCAGATGGGAATTGGGAAGAGAGAGTGAGGCTGACGCTGTGCAACTCTCCCTCACTTAAATCCAAATCACGTGCTAGTCTCGACACCATCATAATGGTGTCAAAGTCTTCATTGACATTGACGATGGACGAACACACATGGGAAGAAAATTCTCTCTACCAGAACTAAAATAATTTTATAAACCTCTGTCACAGGGGGTTCCAACCTTTTTTATGCCATTAACTGAGTGGTCAGGAGACCCCAGGTTAGGGACCCCTGCTGTATCAGGTCTTCTCTCAGCCTCCACTGCTCCAGAGAAAATAGTCCAAGTTTGTCCAAATTTTCCTTACAGCACATGCCCTGTCATCCAGGCAGTGTCCTAATAGGGACATCTTGTGTTGTTCTGATGAACATTGTGGGCAAAGTATGTTAGCCACAGAATGTGTGGCCACACTTGTTGGCTCCCCCCAGCACGTCCTTAAATAGTGTTTGGTTGTTAACGCAAAGGACGCATTGCACTGTAAGATTTGATGCACACAGAGTCATAGAGTCATAGAAAAATACAGCACGGAATCAGGTTATTTGGCCCATCTAGTCTGTGCCGAATTATTTAAGCTGCTTATTCCCATCGACCTGCACCTGCACCATAGCCCTCCATACCCCGACCATTCCTGCACCTATCCAAACTTCTCTTAAACATTGAAATTGAGCTCCCAGGCGCCACATGCTGGTAATTCCTTCCACACTCTCACCAGCCTCTGAGAAGAGGTAAAGCTGAATCTGAATCTGAAGGTAGCGTTGTTTTTTCTTTTAAGGCTGATTTGTCAAAACCTCAATCACATGACTCAAGAGATTCCCGCGCATGCTTCGGACTCTGGTTCGGAGCCCTTTTATCAAGAGGAAATCTCTATGAAGTAATTCTCTGGGAAATGCCGAAGATATATCAGCATCATATTGCATTGTCTAGCCAGGAGCCTGTAATCCACTGAGACCGTCTAATTGAATGTGTGAAGCCAATGCACAAAGCGCTCAATTTATAAACATTAATAACGTACGTCAAGGCCTCAGGTTGACATCAATGAACACATTAATTCAACTTTAATTTTCCCAAGGTAATGGGAAGATGATAAATCCCAGATTATTCCCAAACCAAGATTTTTTTTCCTCACATTTGATGTACGGAGAAGGGGAGGGATTCTGGTTCCAAGTGCAATCGTTCAATTCCTTTTCAGTCCACATCAGAGGAACTAGGAACATGACAGATCCACTGAGTTGGATCCAGAGGCTATATATCACAACTGAAGTATTAGCTATCCTGTGCCCAGAGCCTGGTGTATAACAAATTCTTCAGCTGATGTCTATCCACCACATACATCAAATCTTACTGGGCTCTCAAAATGGCTGCCTTGGCAAAGTGTGTAAAACCATTTTAAAAGGTTTGCATTGATTTTTTGGGGAAAGGGTCACTGGAATTGTGATGGAACAGCATTACCAAGTCTGCTGTTGCTTTGGAACATGGAACAGTAAAGCACAGAGACAGGCCCTTTAGCCAATCTTGTCTGTGCCGAACTGTTATTCTACCTAGACCATAGGCTTCCATGCCCCCTATCCACCATGTACTTACTGAAACTTCTCTTAACTCCTAGAATCGAACCCGCATCCACAACTTACACTGGCAGCTCATTTCACACTCTCACCGCCCTCTGAGTGGAAAGTTCTCCCTCAGGTTCCCCTTAAACATTTCATCTTTCACCCTTCACCCATGGCCCCCCATTCTAGTCTCACTCAACCTCATTGGAAAAAGACTTCTTGCATTTACCCTATCTATACTCATCATATTTTTGCATATCTCTGTCAAATCTATTCATACCTTTCCTGTAGGTAGGCGACCAGAACTGAGCACAATACTCACCAACTTCTTTTACAATTCAACATAACACCCCAACTCCTGAACTCAATACTTTGCTTTATGAAGCCAATGTACCAAAAGCTCCTTTTACGACCCTACCTGTGACTCCAGTTATTTATGTGTATTCTCAGATCTCTGTAACACCGAACGTTTTCTGCCTGCACGTGATCCATGTTCTCCATTTTCTGCACATAATTGTAATAGTAATTGCAATTGGTTCATTAAGGCTGTTATAGCTGGGTGTGGTAATGGGGGCAAGCTCCCACTACCTATTAAAAGTTCTCAATGGCGTGCACCTCAAATAGTCTATGACTACCAAGTCCAGCTTCTGACCTTCATGTGTTGCTTAGCTATTAAGCCCAGCAGAACCATTTACACTGACAGGAAAAGGGGTAAAGGCCAGTTACTGGTGCCTTAAAACCAGTCTCCTCAGGAAGATGGGGATCATTAGCCATGGTTGGTAGACAATCAGATTCAGCTTTACCTCTTTTCAGAGGCTGGTGAGAGTGTGGTTGGTAGAATTCTGATCTTTAACTTCTGTTGCCTTGTGGCTATACCCTCTGATGGGGAAGGCTTCAGGAGTAAACCCCAAAGGTAAATCCAGAGCTGGAGTCCCTAAGGCAGTCCTACGTTGGTTCAATGCTGACTGGCAACTCCTGCGATGCCACTGTGGTGCCAAGCTGTATTGGTCGCTGCTGCTCCTTTCAATTCATCAGCTGTGTGGAGGGCTGAGAGTGTGCAAGAAAAGATACTGTCCATCTACTCTATCTCAAAGACCGAAGTAACTTTATTATCAAAGTATATATACGTCATCATATTCAACCCTGAGGTTCATTTTCTTACGGACATACTCAATAAATCCCTAATAGAATAATAACCATAATAGAATCAATAAAAAACCTCGCCAACCTGGGCATTCAACCAGTGCGCAAAAGACAAGAAGCTGTACAAATATAAAAATAAAGAAATGATCATGAGAAGTAAATAAGCAATAAATATCAAGAATGTGAGATGAAGAGTCCTTGAAAGTGAGTCCATCGGTTCCATTCAAAGGCATTTGTGTTTCCATACCAGGCTGTGATACAACCAGTCAGCACACTCTCCACCACACATCTATAGAAGTTTGTCAAAGTTTTAGATGCCACGATGAATCTTTGCAAATTACTCTGGAAGTAGAGGCGCTTCTGTGCATTCTTCGTAATTATACTTAAGTACTAGGGCCAGGGCAGGTCCTGGGAAATGATAACATCGAGGAATTTAAATTTGCTGACCTTCTCCAGCTCTGGTCCTCTGATGAGTACTGGCTCATGGACCTCTGGTTTTCTCCTCCTGAAGTCAATAATCAGCTCATTGGTCTTGCTGACGTTGACTGAGAGGTTGTTATTTGGGCACCACTCAGCCAGATTTCCTATCCCTCTCATAATCCAATGGACTTCTATCATCATGTTTGTCCTCAGTCTCTGCTGCTCCAGAGTAAACAAGCTAAATTTAACCAGCCTCTCCTTATAAGTCAAACCCTCTAATCCAGACAGCATCATGGTGAACCTCTTCTGGACTTTCTCTAAAGCCTCCATATCCTTCCTATAATGAGGTGGACGGAAATGAATGCAATGCTCCAGGTAGAACCTGGCTAGTTTTACAAAATGGCAACACAATTTCCTAACTCTTGGACACTGTCTCAACTAACAGAGTTAAGCATGGTACATGATTTCTTCATCACTCTACCAATCTGGTGTAACCACTTTCAGGGAGCTTAGTTCCTCATGATCCTTCTGTACATCAATACTCACACCTCTAAGTTCAAAGTAAATTAATTACCAAAGTGAATACATGTCATACAACACTGAGATTCATTTTCTTGCAGGCTTTCACAGTAACTACAAGAAACACAATAGAATCAGTGAAAGACCGCACCCAACAGCACGGACAAACAATCAATGTGCAAAAGACAACAAACTGTGCAAATACAGTACAAAAAGAAAAAAAATAGTAAATACATAGCAATAAATATCCAGAACATGAGATGGACTCCTTGAAAATGAGTCCATAGATTGTAGGAACAGTTCAGAGACGGGGTAAGTGAAGTTGACTGAAGTTATCCCTTCTGGTTCAAGAGCCTGACGATTGAGTGGTAGTAGCTGTTTCTGAACCTGATGTTGTGGGTCCTGAGGCTCCTGTACCTTCTTCCTGATGGCAGCAGGGAGAAGAGGGCACAGACTGGATGATGGGGGTCCCTGGTGATGGTGATGGTGAGATTATGACCTTAAGCTTATGAGTTCATCCAGGTCAATCACAAACAGCGGAGGTCACAGCACAGAACTCTGCAGAACACCACTCGTCATGGACCTCCAGCCAGATTAAGTCCCAATGACCACTACCTTCTGTCTTCTATGGGAATGCCAGTTTTGAATACAAAGTTAAGTCTCCATGGATACCATGTGGCACATTAGTGTAGTGGCTAATGTAACTCTTTGCAGCGCCAGCAATTACCAATCGTGATTTAATTCGTGCCGCTGTCTGTAAGGAAGTTATACGTACTTCCTGTGACCATTGGGGATTCTTCCAGGTGCTCTTGTTACCTCCCACATTCCAAAGACAAACTGGTTAGGGTTAGTGAGTTGTGGGAATGCTGTATTGGTACCGGAAGCCTAGGGACACTTGCGGGTTGCCCCCGGCACATCCACAGTGTTGGAAGTTGACATAAACGACGGATTTCACTGGATATTTCGATATTCATGTGACAAATAAAGATAATAAAGCTAACCTTTGATCTTCTTTTAATCTTCTACGTGAATTTGTTTGCAAGTAAAAGCATATCAGAAAAAAACTATACAAATTCAAACAGTTGCTAAAGTATCCTAAGGTCAAAGACTTTCAGAAAGCCTTTGATAAGGTCCCACATAGGAGATTAGGGGACAAAATTAGAGCACATGGTATTGGGGGTAGGGTATTGATATGGATTGTAAATTGGTTGGCAGACAGGAAGCAAAGAGTAGGGATTAATGGGTCCCTTTCAGAATGGCAGGCAGTGACTAATGGGGTACCGCAAAGCTCGGCGCTGGGACCGCAGCTATTTACAATATACATTAATGATTTCGATGAAGGGATTAAAAGTAACATTAGCAAATTTGCAGATGACAGAAAGCTGGGTGGCAGTGTGAAATGTGTGGAGGATGTTGAGATAATGCAGGATGACTTAGACAGGTTGGGTGAGTTGGTAGATGTATGGCAGATGCAGTTTAATGTGGATAAATGTGAGGTTATCCACTTTGGTGGCAAGAACAGGAAGGCAGATTACGACTTGAATGGTGTCAAGTTAGGAAAAGAGGAAGTACAACGAGATCTTGGTGTCCTTGTTCATCAGTCACTGAAAGTAAGCATGCAGGTACAGCAGGCAGTGAAGAAACCTAATGGCACGTTGGCTTTCATAACAAGGGGAGTTGAGAATAGGAGCAAAGAGGTCCTTCTGCAGTTGTACAGGGCCCTGGTGAGACCACACCTGGAGTATTGTGTACAGTTTTGGTCTCCAAATTTGAGGAAGGACAATCTTGCTATTGAGGGAGTGCAGCGGAGGTTCAAGAGGTTAATTCCAGGGATGGCGGGACTGTCATATGTTGAAAGATTGGAGCGACCGGGCTTGTATACACTGGAATTTAGAAGGATGAGAAGGGATCTGATTGAAACACATAAGATTATTAAGGGAATGTACATGCTAGAGGCAGGAAACATGTTCCCAATGTTGGGGGAGTCCAGAACCAGAGGCCACAATTTGAGAATAAGGGGTAGGCCATTTAGAACAGAGTTGAGGAAAAACTTTTTCACCCAGAGAGTTGTGGATCTGTGGAATGCTCTGCCTCAGAAGGCAGTGGAGGCCAATTCTCTGGATGCTTTCAAGAAAGAGTTAGATAGAGCTCTTAATGATAGCAGAGTCAAGGGATATGGGGAGAAGGCAGGAACGGGGTACTGATTGTGGATGATCAGCCATGATCACAGTGAATGGCAGTGCTGACTCGAAGGGCCGAATGGCCTACCACTGCACCTATTGTCCATTGTCTATTGTCAAATAGTACAAAACTGGCCCTTCAGCCTTTTGTATCTGTGTTGACCAGATACCCATCTGTACTAATCCCATTTGGTTGGAAGTATTCAAGTCCTGCAGATTCTTCTTTCATGTTGTGAGACAGATTCACCACCCTCTGGTTAAAGAAAATTCCTCATTATCTCTGTTCGAAGTTAATGTCCCTTTATTCTGAGGCTGTACCCTTTGGTCCTAGACTCTCCCACTACTCTAAAAAAAACTTTACCCCCCCCCCCGTTCAATAAATCTAGGTCTTTTAATATTCAATAGGTTTGAATGAGATCCCCATCCCCTCCATTCTTCTAAACTCCAGCTAGTACAGACCCAGAACTATCAAACACTCCTCATATGTTAACCCCTTCATCCCAGCGTCACTCTCGTGAACCTCCTTTAGACCCTCTCCAAAGCCAGCACATCCCTTCCTAGATAAAGGGCCCAAAACTGCTCACAATGCAGCCTGAGCAAGGCCTTGTAGTCTCAGCGTTAATGCAGTGCCAATCCCTTCGGTGATCACTGACACAAATTCCTTTTTCAGGAAAAGCCGTGGGTCAAATGGTGAGGGAGGCAAGGTGAAATGGCCAAGCAGAATATTTTTGTTAAAATTGCTTAATAACCTTTAAAAAATAATGCTGAGTGCGTGCTTGGCTGGCTTCTCTCAGCAGTAACAGCCACATCACACAACTGGGGAAAGTTTCGGACCCTGGGAATGCTATCTTTGGATCTCTCCTTGTTCCTTGTTTCTCCTTTTGCTTCTAATGAGGCTTAACAGACAGAAATAACATCTGGCATTCCCTTTAATTAATCTCTCAACGGTGGCTCAACTTTCGCAATAACTATGGAAGAAGTATCCATGGTAGAGATCTCTCTTCATCACCTCAACCATCCATGTGTGCTCAGTCTGAGGGTGGTATGGTAGTGCAGAGGTTAGTGCATCACTTTCCAGCACCAACGACTGGGTTCAATTCCCACCACAGTCTGGAAGAAGTTTGTACATGTGTTCATTTTTCTCCAGGTGCTCTGCTCTTCTCCCACATTCCAAAGACGTATGAGTTAGGGTTAGTAAGTTGTGGGCATACTATGTTGGCACCAGAGAGATGGCGACATTTGCGGGCTCCCCCAGCAAAATTTCAGTCCATGTTGGTCACGACGCAATTCACTATATGTTTCAATGTACAGGTGACAAATAAAAGCTAACCTAATATCGAAATATCCATGGTATCTCCGTGTCTGACCAACATGTTATTGCATTTGTTACATTGATAGCTAGGAGGGCCATTTTGTTGAAGTGGAAGGATACAACGGCTCCCACTTTCTCACAATGAATCTCTTAAGTGATGCTATGTCTTAGTTTGGAGAAAATTCGAAGTCGAACCTTTGAATCTATGTTTGATTTTGAGAAAAGATGGGGTTCATTTGCTTGTTATTATCATTTGAGTTAATTGATGGATTTTCCACGATCTAATTGTAAATGTTTTGGTACTTTTTTTTTGCGGGCGGTTTGATGTTTATCTTTAGAAGCTTTATGTGTGACGCATGGCTCTGGGGTTGAACACCTAATGGGATTTTTCTTTTTTCCCACTTTTCTTGCTTAGCAGGGGTTTTTTTCATCACAAATTTTTTTTCAATCTTTATATAATGTTCTTTTTCCTTGAGACATTGTAAGTGTTGTTTACTTCGATGTACTCGTGTTTATTTTGGAAAAAAATAATAAAAAGATTTGAAAAGAAAATCTAACCTGAGATATGAACTCTAGAGATTCTGCAGATGCTGGAAATCCAGAGTTACACACACAATGCTGGAGGAACTCAGCAGGTCAGGCAGCATCTATGGAGGGGACTGGAAAGGAAGGGGGAAGAAGCCAAAAAAAGGTGAGGAAGGGGAAGGAGTACACACTAGAAGGTGATAGTAGGAAGGTAGGTGGGTGGGTATTTATCTCAGATATTAATCTTTACTTTATCACATCTTACCAGCTTTGAGGATTCAGCAAAAGAGTCGCTGAACTCCTTTCCCCTCCCCACATTGTCACAAACAAGTTCCTCTCACAGTGAGGTGGGAGGAGGGTCCAAAATCTGATGACAATTCACAAAACTAGGGGCCGGCCAAGTCAGATGGGTAACTAATAGAAAAAAGTAGGGGATTATTCAGGAAGTGGGGTGGATAGAGTGCTCACTTCACATGGAGAGGTCAAAAGGCACTGCCAAGAAAGCACCATAGACATTATCCTACCTGGATGCATCACAGCTTGATACAGTGAGTACAAGAAACTGCAGAGAGTTGTGGACACAGCTCAGCACATCTTGGAAACCATTCTCCCCTCCACAGACTCTGTCTACGCTTCACACTACCTTGGTAAAGCAGCCCGCATATTCAAAGACCTCACCCACCCTGGACATTCTTTCTTCTCCCTTCGGGTAGAAGATATAAAAGCTTGAAAGCACGTACCACCAGGCTCAAGAACAGCTTCCACCCCACTGAATGGTCCCCTAGGACGATGAGATAGATTCTTGATCTCACAGTCCACTTCATTATGACCTTGCACCTTATTGTCTGTAACTGTGATAGTAATGCGATCACTCAAGTAGACTATGATGTTCTCCAAAGGGGTTATCTACTGGTTGGTCCTCAGGTGGCTGTAGAGGCTGATCTGGGATCCATGTAGTCTGGTGCAGCGTGGACACGAGTAAGTGATGGCTGTGGTTAGTGGGTGGATCTTTTGGTTCTTCAGTCTCTCCTTTCACATCTGCCACTTGCTCTCTGTGGAACGGTGGAGGTTTGTTCTCCTTGTGTAGCCTCCCTCTTGAACAGATTTCCTCCACGTGCATCTATTGCGTGCAAAGTCTTCCCAGTTTTTAGACGTCATGTTGATTTTCTTCATGCTGATTGTGATATTTTCATTGAAGCATTTCCATGACTGTAAAACTTTATTCTCTACTCTGTTATAGCTTTCCCTCATTATATTCAATGCACTATTGTAATGAACTGATCTGCATGGATGGCATGCAAAACAAGGTTTTTCACTGAACCTCTGTACATGAGACAATAATAAATTATTTACTAATTTACCAAAACATGGTTCAAAGGATATCATTGAGATGTGTCAGAAATGGTGAATTTGAGGGGGAGGGTGGAAGCTGGTGGCGAAGGAGATTAAATAAATAAGTTTATTGTTGTATTATGGTCACATGTACTGAGATACAGTGAGATGCCTGTCTTCCATACTGATTGTACAGATCAAATCATTACACAGTGCATTGCAGTAGAACAAGGGAGAAAGCAGGATAAAGTGTAACATTTACAGCAATCAGGTAGAAATAAGATACCTTTACTATATGCCATGTTGTATCACATGGGTAATCATGGTCTTTCCTTGACCATGATTGTTCTCGGCAAATTTTTCTCCAAAAGTGGTTTGCCATTGCCTTCTTCTTGACACTCATTACAAGACTGGTAACCCCAGCCATTACAGATTGTCTACCTGGTGTCAGTGTCACATAACCAAGACTTGTGATCTGCACCAGCAGCTCATACGACCATCCACCACCTGCTCCCATGGCTTCATGTGACCCAGATAGTGGGGACTATGCAGGTGCGACCCTTTGTCCAAGTGACCTGCAGACTAGCAGAGGGAAGGTGTCCCTTACATCTCCTTTGGTAGAGACGTATCTCCACCCCGCCACCTGGCATATTACTACAGAGGAGATATTTACAGCCTATTAAGGTGGATAAATCCCCATGGCCTGGCTAAGTGCATATCTCCACCCCACCACCCACAAACATTCTTATATAAGGAATATTTCAATATTCTTTACAATCTTAGATTTTAAAATCTTAAGTAACAGATAGAAAATGCTGGAGGAATTCAGAATCTATCTTATCTACTTTCTTAGTCTGCTGCTGAACTTTTTTGTAATCAGCCTGCTTCCCTCCTCTGTTGATGAAGGACCTCTGAGATCTCAGTGGGATTGGAAGAATCAGATAACAGAAAGACAAGACAATGGAATCTTTACAGCAGCATCATTGAAGGAGATGCTGGGACCAAATTTGCCAGCAGTGGAAACTTTGAAAACTAAGCGAATGTTATTACTGCGGTTGGGATTTGAAGGATCAGTTTGAATTAATTCTGTGGTTGAGAGGAGTTAGCTTTCATGTTAACTATATTTCACATGCAGTGTAATTGTCAGGGGTTCATCCATCCAAGAATCACTTGATCCAAGTCATCGGAATGTTGAAATATTTCGGAAGATAATTCAGTTCAGGGGAATTTGACCTATATTGGCTACAGGATTATTTTACAGTTCAATGCTTGAGTTTCACTCTCTCTGTGAACTTGTCTCTGTTAGTGCTCCAGAAATGGGGGGGGGGGGGTGAGCTGAAGGATTCCTCCTCCCATCCACTCCTCCTCCATAAAATATAGCAGCAGAATTAAGCCATTCAGCCCATTGAGTCTGCTCATCCATTCCATCATGGCTGATTTATTATCCTTCTCAACCCCATTCTCCTGCCTTCACCCCGTAACCTTTGATGTCCTGACTAATCAAGAACCTATCAACTCCCGATTTAAATGTACCCAAGGACTTGGCCTCCACAGCCGTCTGTGATGATGAATTCCACAGATTCACCGCCCTCTGCCGAAAGAAATTCCTCCTAATCTCTGTTCTAAAGAGAAGTCCTTCTATTCTGAGGCTGTGTTATCTGGTCCAAGACTCTTCCACTATTGAAAACATCCTCATCCACTCTATCTAGGCCTTTCAATATTTGGTAGTTTTCAGTGAAATCCCTCCTCATTCTTCTGATCTCCCATGCGTACAGGCCCATCAAATGCTTTGCATACATTAACCCTTTCATTTTCAGGATCATTCTCATAACTCTCCCCCCCACCGTACCCTCTCAAATGTCAGCATATCCTTTCTTAGGGCTGCAAAACTGTCAACAATACTCCAAATGTGATCTGAGCAGTGCTTTATAAAGCCTTAGCACTCTATCCTTGTCACTGCCCACCCTGGACATTCACTCATCTTGCCTATTCCTCCAGAGGCTGTGGACACAGCCCAGCTCATCGTGGAAACCATGGATTCTGTCTAAACTTCTCGCTGCCTCAGTAAAGCAACCAGCAGTATCAAAGACACCATCCACCCCAGGAATCCTATCTTCTCCCCCTTCCCATTGAGCAGAAGATACGAAAGCCTGAAAGCATGTACCACCAGGTTCAAGGACAGCTTTTATCCCACTGTTATCAGACTCCTAAATGAAGATCTTGTACAATAAGATGGACTCTTGACCTTACAATCTACTTTATTAAGATCTCACACCTCAAAGTTCAAAATTTATTATCAAAGTACATACATGACACCATATACAATCCTAAGATTCATTTTCTTGGGGGCTTATTCAATAAATACATAATAGAATAATAACCTTAATAAAATCAGTGAAAGACCACATCACCTTGGGTGTTCAACCAGTGTACTAAAGACAGCAAAATATGCAAATACAAAAATAAATAATAATAATAAATAAGCCAATAAATTTCAAGAACCTGAATTGAAGAGGCCCTGAAAATGAGTTCATAGGGTGTGGGAACACTTCAGTGATGGGGTGAGTGTAACTGAGTGAAGTTATTCGCTTTGATTCCAGAACCTGACAGCTGAGGGATAATAACTGTTCCTGAACCTGGTGATGTGGGTCCTGAGGCTCCTGTACCTTCTTCCTGATGGCAGCAGAGTGAAAAGAGCATGACCTGAGGATGCTGCTTTCCTACAACAAAGCTCAGTACAGATGTGCTCAATGGTGGGGAGGGCTTCACCCGTGATGGACTGGGCCATATCCACTACCTTTTGTATAATCTTACATTCAAAGGCATCGGTGTTTCCATACCAGGCTGTGGTGCAGTCAGTCAATGTACTCACCACTGCACATCTACAGAAGTTTGTCAAAGATTTAGATGTCATGCATATCTTCGCAAACTCCTAAGGAATTACACACTGCTATGCTTTCTTCATAATTGCCCTTGCGTGCTGAGCCAAGGGCACCTAATTCTTTATATGCATCACGCTTTCTCTGTTACACTTTATTCTGCATTCTGCTATTGTTTGCCTTATACTAGCTCAATACACTGTGTAATGGTTTGATCTCTATGAACAATATGCACTTGGCACAAAGCCATCAATTCTGACAAGGCTGACAAGGGAAGTCAACGTTAATATAAAAACAAAAGAGGGCATACAACAAAGCAAAAATTAATGGGAAGATAGAGGATTGGAGGACTTATAAAAACCTACAGCGAGCAACTAAAAGAATCATTAGAAGGGAAAAATTGAAATATGAAAGCAAGCTAGCAACCAACATCAATGCGGATAGTAAAAGCTTTTTCAAGTATGTAAAAACTAAAAGAGAGATGAGATTGGATATAGAACCGCTAGAAAGTGAGGCCACAGAAATAATAACAAGGGCCAAAGAGATGGCAGATGAACAAAATACGTATTTTGATCACTGTAGAAGACGCTAGCAGTGTGCCAGATGTTGTACTGTGTGAAGGAAGAGAAGTGAATGCATTTACTATTGCAAGGGAGAAGGTGCTCGAAAATCTGCAAGACCTAAGGGTACATATTCACCCAGACCAGATGAACTTTACGCTAGGGTTCTGAAAAAAGTAGCGTTAGATATTGTGGAGGCATTCGTAATGATCTTTCAAAAACCATTGGACTCTGGCATGGTGCCAGAGGACTAGAAAATTGCAAATGTCACTCCATTCTTTAAGAATTATTGACCAGTTAGTCTGACCTCAGTGGTTGGGAAGATGTTGGAGTCAATTGTTAAGGATGAGGTGACGGAGTACTTGGTGAAACAGGACAAGATAGGACAAAAGATCTTGCCCGGCAAACCTATTGGAATTCTTTGAGGAGATTACAAGTAGGATAGATGAATGGAATGCAGTGGATGTTGTATATTTGGACTTTCAGAAGGCTTTTGACAAGGTGCCACACATGTGGCTGCTTACCAAATTAAAAGCCCATGGTATTACAGGAAAGTTACTAACATGGTTAGAGAATTGGCTGATTAGTAGGAGGCAGCAAGTGGAAATAAAAGGATCCTTGTCTGGTTGCCTGCCAGTGGTGTTCCGCAGGGGTCAGTGATGGGACTGCTTCCTTCAGTGCTGTATATCAGTGATTTAGATGATGGAATAGATGGCTTGGCTGCCAAGTTTAAAGATGATAAGAAGATTGGTGGAAGGGCAGGTAGTGTTGTGGAAACAGGTAGGCTGCAGAAGGACTTAGCCAGACAAGGAGAATGGGCAAAAAAGTGGCAAATGAAACACAATTTTGGAAAATGCAGGATCCTGCACTTTGCTAGTAAAAATAAATATTTGGACTATTTTCTAAACAGAGAGAAAATCCAAAAATCTGAGAAGCAAGATGACTTGGAAGTCCTTGTGCAGAACGCCCTAAAGGTTAACTTGCAGGTTGAGTTGGTAGTGAGGAAGGCAAATGCCATATTAGCATTCATTTCCAGAGGTCGAGAATACAAGAGCAGGGATGTGATGCTGAGGCTTTATAAAGCACTGGTGAGGACTCACCTTGAGTATTGTGAACAGTTTTGTGCTCCTCATCTAAGAAAAGATGTGCTGACATTAGAGAGGGTTCAGAGGAGGTTCACAAGGATGATTCCGAGAAGGGAAGGGTTATCATACGAAGAAAGTTTGATGGCTCTGGGTCTGTACTCACTGGAATTTAGAAGGATGAGGGGGATCTCATTGAAACCTTTCGAATGTTGAAAGGCTTGACAGAGTAGATGTGGAAAGAATGTTTCCCATAGAGGGGGAGTCTAGGACAAGAGGGCACAACCTCAGGATATTTAAAACAGAGATGTAGAGAAATTTCTTTAGCCAAAGTGTGGTGAATTTGTGGAATTTGTTACCACAGGCAGCTGTGGACACCAGGTCATTTGGTGTATTTAAGGCAGAGCTTGATAGGTTCTTGATTGGACATGGCATCAAAGAATATGGGGAGAAGACCAGGGAATGGGGTTGAGGAGGAGAAAAAAGGATCATCCATAACTAAATGGTGGAGAAGACTCAATGAGCCAGAAAGGCCTAAATCTGTCATCTTCATTTGTCTTATGGTCTTATAATTCAGTCATCCAAATCATTGACATATATTGTAAAAAGAAGCGCAGAATATTCTAGTCACCGGCAGCCCTTTATTCCCACTCTTTGCCTCCTACCAATCAGCCACTGCTTTATCCATGTTAGTATCTTTCCTGTAATATCATGGGCTCTTAACTTGCTGAGCAGCCTCATGTCTGACACCTTGACAAAGGCCTTCTGAAAATCTAGGTATACATCAACTGATTCTCCTTTGTCTATCCTGCTTGTTATTTCTTCAAAGAATTGCAATAAATTTGCCAGGCAAGATTACCCCTTAAGGAAACCATGCTGACTACAGCATATTTTGGCAAGTGCCTCCAAATACCCTGAAACCACACCCTTAATAATCAACTCCAACATCTTCCCAACCACTGAGGTCAGACTAACTGGTGTGTAATTTCCTTTCTGCTGCCTCTCTCCCTTCTTGAAGAGTGGAGTGACATTTACAAGTTTCCAGTCCTCCGGAACCATTCCAGAATCTAGTGATTCTTGAAAGATCATTACTCATGTCTCCATTATATCTTCAGCCACCTCTTTCAGAACTCTGGGCTGTACACCATCTGGTCCAGTTGACTTATTTACCTTCAGACTTTTCAGTTTCTCAAGAATCTTCTCTGTAGTAACAGTAACTTCACACAACTCCTACAACAGAAGTGAGATAGGGGAATGTCAGCAATTGGGGAAAGAAACAGATTCTAGATTCAGATTTATTTATCACATGTACATTGAAACATACAGTGAAATGCTTTGTTTGCATTAACAACCAGCACAGAGGAATGAAAGATGGGGTGGGGGGGGTAGCATTGCTTGTCAGGGAAAATGTTACAGCAGTGCTCAGGCAGGACAGATTAGAGGGCTTGTCTACTGAGTCCTTATGGGTGGAGCTGAGAAACAGGAAAGGTATGGCCATATTAGTGGAGTTGTATTCTAGACCACCCAATAGTCAGCGAGAATTGGAGGAGCAAATCTGCAGAGAGATAGCAGACAATTGCAGGAAACATAAAGTTGTGATAGTGGGGGGTTTTCATTTTCCACATATTGATTGGGATTCCCATACTGTTAAAGATCTAGACAAGTTAGAGTTTGTAAAATGTGTTCAGGAAAGTTTTCTAAATCAATATATAGAGGTACCAACTAGAGAGCATGCAATATTAGATCTCCTATTAGGAAAAGAGTTAGGACGGGTGACGGAAGTGTGTGCAGGGGAACACTTTGGTTCCAGTGACCATAACACCATTAGTTTCAACTTGATAATGGATAAAGACAGGTCTGGTCCTCAGGTTGAGGTTCTAAACTGGAAAAAGGCCAAATTTGAAGAAATGCGAAAGGATCTAAAAAGCGTGGATTGGGATAGGTTGTTCTCTGGCAAGGATGTGATTGGTAAGTGGGAGGCCTTCAAAGGAGAAATTTTGAGAGTGCAGAGTTTGTATGTTCCTGTCAGGATTAAAGGCAAAATGAATAAGAATAAGGAACCTTGGTTCTCAAGGGATATTGAAACTCTGATACAGAAGAAGAGAGAGATGTATAACATGTATAGGAAACAGAGAGCAAAAAAAGGCCTGTTTCTGTGCTGTAGTTTTTCTATGATTTCTATGGTTTCTAACCTATGGATGTGCTGAGGGCAGCCCATGAGTGTCGCCACACATTCCAACACCAACATACCATGACCACACTGTTCAGCAGAACAACACAGAATGCAACGAGCAACAACACAGCAAAAGAAGTCACGTTCCTCCCTTACACACACACACACACACACACACACACACACGCCTCCAACCCCAGGCCGCCTCCTGGTCTCCAGCCTCCAGTAGGCTCACAGATTCACACACATTGGACCTTCAACTTTCCCAGTGGACTCACAGACTCGCACAAATTCCGAGGGCTCCAGTTATTGGGCCTCGCTGTCCAAACTTCCAAATGATCTTATTGCACACGTCCTCTAATCAAAGCCGCATAGAACATAGAATACAAAGCCTAAAACATTACAGCATAGTTCAGGCCCTTTGGCTTACAATGTCGTGCCAACCTTTTATCATACTTTATGACAATCTACCTCTTCCCACCACTTAGCCCTCCATTTTTCTATCATTCATGTGGCTATCTAGGAGTTCCTTAAATGCCCCTAATATATCTGCCTCTACCACCAACCCTGGCAGCATGTTCCATGCATACACCACTCTCCATGCTAGAAATTTCCCTTTGACATCCCTCTTATACTTTCTTCCAATCACCTTAAAAGTATGCCCTCAAATATTAGCCATGTCCTCCGGGCAAAAATGTCTCTGACTATCCATTCAGTCTTTGCCTCTTAACATCTTGTACATCTCTATCAAGTCACCTCCTTTACTCCAAAAAGAAAAGGCCTAGCTTGCTCAACCTATCCTCATAAGACATGTTCTCAAATCCAGGCAGCATCCTGGTAAATCTCCCCTGCTTCCCTCTAATGTTTCCACATCCTCCCTATAGTGAGTTAGTGAACACTAACTCTCATGGTTCCAACTAAAGAGTGGCACTCAAGTTTCAGTGCCCTAATTCCTCAGAGTAAGTTAGCTGCTGCTCTCTCTTTAAGGCTCAGACTGCCAATTATTGTCTTCTACATTCTTTCATGGAAAGTCTGTAATTATCAGCCTCATGCTGAACACTCACTTCTCAATCATAAGAGTTCCATTTCTTGTGATTTTGCCTTCGGATTTTGTTTGTGTCATCTTGTTTATTTTGCGTCTCAGTCTGAGTTAATTCTAGACCTTAAGTTCACCACTATCCGTAGCTGTCTCATTACAATGCTCCAAGTGTGGTCTAGCTAGAGTTTGTAGAGCTGCAACATTATCTCTCGGTTCTTGAACTTAAATCTCTTGAGTAATGAAGGCCAACAAACCATCTTGTTGAGCCTCTTCTGTACCCTCTCCAAAGCCTCCGCATGTTTCCTAAGGACCTGCTGGGACAGAGGAAGTATAACCTAAAGGGATGTGAGTGATTGTCTTTCCCACAGTGAGTAATTTCAAGGACACTGTTGGTGGGGATAGTGAAGTTTAACGGGGTTCAAGAGGAGTTTTGTTAGTATTTAAAAGAAAAAAAATCGGGGCTCTGGGGGAAGGTGGAGGAGTGGGGCTAATTGGATTGCGCCACCATGGAGCTAGTAGGGCACTGACAGGATGAATGGCCTCCCTGTGTGACATGCCCATACTAATGGCTCTCTGTGATCCCTGGTGGATTAGAAAGCCAGCAGTCAGTTATTTAAAGCTCTACAAAAACATTTTTCCAATGTGTTTGAAGGGAGAAGAAATTGCTTGAAAAATATTTTTTGACGGATGCAAAGAAGTTTCTGCAAATGTTTAAAGGTTCTGTTTGTATTAGGCGAGGAACTGTGAGGGTGGGGCGACATAATAGAATTTCCTAAAATAGTGGATCTGGTGGCTTTTCTGAAAACAAATCTCTTCCTTCTGATAATGTTACAAAAGAAGAGAAAGTTATATTTCTTTGCCTTCTTTTAAACAGAGGGTAGAGCATAGAATATAGACCACAAGATGTACAACATAGACATATAATATAAAACATAGACAAGAACACAGAACATAGAATACAGGAGATAGAACAACAAATGGGAAGAATCCCTTCGACCCACATTGTCTGCGCTGAACACAATGCCAACTTAAACTAAATCCTTTCTGTCTGTACATGAACCATGTCTGTACGTTCCCTGCCCGTCATGTGTCTTATCTAAAAACCTTGTTAAATGCTTCTATTGTATTTGCCTCCACAACCACCCCGGGCAGTCTGTTCCAGGCTCCCACTCTCTATGTTAAGTACTTGCCACTGGCATTTAGGGCAGCAATGAAAGTCCTCCATCTCTCTCTGTCCTTGGCCACTCAGATGTAGAAGGATTCTTCATTGCTGTTTCTTTTACCCTGAGCTGAACTCCCGAACCTGGGGGACCGCTGGACCACTCTTAGACTGGTCTCTACACTTAGACCTGTTTGGCATGGGTGACCCTACCAAGAGCCAAAGCATAAAGCCCTGACTCCAGCCAACATATTCTCCGGATCGTTGAGGCACGCAAGCCTCCAAACGACAAGGCTGTAGTCCTTTTGGAGGAAACCTCTGCTGTATCCTCTCCAAAGCCTCCATACCCTTCCTGGACCAGAGCTGCACACAGTCTTTCCTTTCCCTTTTCAGGCCTCATCGTGGAGCAAACACCAGAGGGGCAGCATCGATGAAGGGCCTCTGCCTGAAACCTCAACTGTTCATTAATTTCCACAGATGCTGTCTGGTCTGCTGAGTTCCTCCAGCATATTATGTGTGATGCTCTGGATTTCCAGCCTCTGCTGAATCTCTTGTGTTTATGATTTGCTAGTCCATGCTGAACTGTCTGTCTCATTGACCCACACGTGGACCATAGCACCCCCCCCCCATACCCCTCTCATCCATGTACTTATTCAAACTTCAATTGCAGTCAAAATACAGTTTTATATTCTGTCCAATACAATGTGGAAAAAGGAAGCGGGAGTCCAGGGGAAGGCCTGCCTGTTCTTCCAAATAGTTACAAAGGGATTTAAGGCAAAAAAGGCCATTTGGCCCATCAGGTCATTCTAGTGTCTATATTAAAAAGGTAGTGCATCAACAAGGCAGCATCCATCATTAAGGACCACCATCACCCAGGACATGCCCTCTTCTCAGGTCCCTGGATGGAGGTGAGGGGAGATGGTCAGGAGCCTGAAGACATACACTGAACATTTTAGGAACAGCTTCTTCCCCGCCACCTTCAGTTTTCTGAATGGACAATGAACCCATGAACAGCATGTCCTGCACCACCCAAGACGTGCCCTCTTCTCATTGCTACATCAAAGTGGGGGCATAGGAGCCTGAAGATACACAGTCACTGTTTTAGGAAAAGCTTCTTCCCTTCCCCCATCAAATTCTGAATGGTACATGAACCCATGGACACTGCCTCACTATCTCGTTCTCTTTTTGCACTACTTTTTTATGCAGTATATTTTTTATTGTAACTTATAATAATTTTTATGTCTTGTGCTGCATTGCTCCCACGAAGTAAAATGATTCAGATCCTGATTCTGATTCTATGCCTAGCTGATCCTTCGGGGTTAATTTTCAGCTGGTCCCAGGTGATTCCATTGGCCCGATTGGACTTGACAATGAGCCCAGCAGATGCAAGAATGATAGAAGCTGGCTATTCAGCCCATCATGTTTGATTCTGTCTCTCACGATTATGCACAACGATTGCACTATTAAACAAGAGTAGTCAGGATCGGAAACCGTTTTTTCCTTGAGGACGTTAGTCAAGTCAAGTCAAGTCACTTTCTATTGTCATTTCAACCATAGCTGCTGATACAGAACATAGTAAAAATGAGACAATGTTTTCCAGGACCATGGTGCTACATGAAAACATACAAAAACTACACTGAACTACGTAAGAAAAAGCACAAAAACTACACTAGACTACAGACTTATCCAGGACTACATAAAGTGCACAAAACAGTGCAGGCATTACAATAAATAATAAGCAAGACAGTAGGCACAGTAGAGGGCAGTAGGTTGGTGTCAAGCCAGGCTCTGGGTATTGAGGAGTCTGATGGCTTGGGGGAAGAAACTGTTACATAGTCTGGTCGTGAGAGCCCGAATGCTTCGGTGCCTTTTGCCAGATGGCAGGAGGGAGAGGAGTTTACATGAGGGGTACGTGGGGTCCTTCATAATGCTGTTTGCTTTGCGGATGCAGCGTGTGGTGTAAATGTTTGTAATGGCGGGAAGAGAGACCCCGATGATCTTCTCAGCTGACCTCACTATCCGTTGCAGGGTCTTGCGATCTGAGATGGTGCAATTTCCGAACCAGGCCGTGATGCAGCTGCTCAGGATGCTCTCAATACAACCTCTGTAGAATGTGGTGAGGATGGGGGCTGGGAGATGGACTTTTCTCAGCCTTCACAGAAAGTAGAGACACTGCTGGGCTTTCTTTGCTATGGAGCTGGTGTTGAGGGACCAGGTGAGATTCTCCACAGGTGAACACCAAGAAATTTGGTGTTCTTAACGATCTGTACAGAGGAGTCGTCGATGTTCAGCGGAGAGTGGTCGCTCCGTGTCCTCCTGAAGTCAACAACCATCTCTTTTGTTTTGTTCACGTTCAGAGACAGCTTGTTGGCTCTGCACCAGTCCATTAGCCGCTGCACCTCCTCTCTGTATGCTGACTCATCATTCTTGCTGGTGAGACCCACCATGGTTGTGTCATTGGCAAACCTGATGATGTGGTTCGAGCTGCGTGTTGCAGCACAGTCGTGGGTCAGCAGAGTGAACAGCAGTGGACTGAGCACACAGCCCTGGGGGGCCCCCGTGCTCAGTGTGATGGTGTTGGTGTTGCAGGCTTCTGAACTCCCTGTGCCTTTGCTTTCAAAATGTCACCGGTCAATCTGTTCAGTACTAGACAATAGTTACTTTGTTTATTAATGCATAATTCATCCGTAGATTTTGTCCTTACTTTCCTAAGTTCTGGTGTGTTATGTGCACTATAGTGCTTTGCACCCTGGTTCAGAGAAACATTATCTCATAATATATGTATATAGTTAAATAACAATAAACTTGACTTGACATGATTTGATTTCCAAAGCCCCATCAACTATAGCAGGCTCTTTCTGTTTATGACTCCCGGCCCTCTCCTACTTACCCCACTACTTTCCCTTGAGTAGGACCTATTGCTTCATCTCTCCCTCTTCTCCATCCAGGGACTTGAACAGCCCTTCCAGGTGGGACAGACGTTCACCTGCACCTCCTCCTACCCGATGCACTGTATTCAGTGCTCACAAAGTCACTTGCTCCGTACTGGAGAAAGCAGTTGTAGAGTCAGTCACTGTTTTACTATGACCATCTCGAGCTTCCAGTCAAATGTTATTTTTCTCTTCTCCCCCCTCCAATACCAACCCCATTTGTGGCGAGGCTTGCAAATCATCACAGCCTGGTATGGAAACACCAATGCCTTTCAACCGGAAAATTCTACAAGAAGTAGGGGATACGGCCCAGTCCAAACACTAGGCACATCTACATGAGCGTTGTCGCAGGAAAGCAGCATGGCATCATCAGGAACCCCAGCTCTCAGGATGTGCTCTCTTCGTGCTGAAGCCTCAGGATTCACACCACCAGGTTCAGGAACAGTTATTACTCCTCAACCTTCAGGCTCCTTGAACCAGAGGAGATAACTTCACTCAACTTCACTTGCCCCATGGTTAAAATGATTGCTGAACAAATGGACTCACTTTCAAAGACTCTTCATTTGATGTTCTCGCTAGTTATTGCTTATCTGTTTATCATTATTATTTCTTTGTTTCTGTACTTGCAGAGTTTGTAGTCTTCTGCACTCTGGTTGAATATTCAAGTTGGTGTGGTCTGTTATTTGGTTCTGTTGTGGTAATTATTCGATTGTGAATTTACTGAGTTTGCCTGCAAGAAAATGAATCCCACGGTTGCAAATGGTGACATTATGTACTTCGATAATACATTTACCTTGAACTTTAAACTTTTCTACAGGAGCACAATTAAGAGTGTCCTATCTGTCTGCATCATTGTGTGGTATAGAAGCTGCAAAGAATTGGAGAGCAAGACTGCACAGAGGATAGAAAAAAACACTGAGAGGATCACTGGGGTCCCCTCCTTCTTATTTGCAACATTTACTGGGAGCATTGCAGACAAAGGGCCCAAAGCATTGTTAAGGATCCCTGTCACCAACCCCACTATCTCTTTGACCCATTACTGTCAGGAAAGAGGGACAGGAGCATCAGGACTAAGACTGCCAGACTGGGTAACAGCCTCTTCCCTCAAGCTCTGAAACTAATGAATACCCTGCCACCACCGAAGTCTCATCACTAGGACAGCCAGCTGTTTACTGTTTATCTGTGCTAGACACTACATGCACTTTGAATTATATTTTATTAACTTATTTATGGGAATATTTTGTTTTATGTGCTATGTGTGATATACTGTATGTATTGTGGGTGCACCATGGTCCAGAGGAATGTTGTTTTATTTGGATGTATATATGTACAGTCAAATAACAATAAAGTTGAACTTGACTTGAAGTTGACCTCTCTGTCCGGTGCTTTCTCCACTGCTACAGAGAGGACTAACGGAAAACAACATCTCATATTTCATAAACACAACTGATTCTGCAGATACTGGAGCTCCAAACCAACACACACAAAACGCTGGAGGAACGCAGCAGGTCATGCAGCATCTATGGAGGAGATTAAAGAGTCAATGATGCAGGCCAAGACTCTTCTTCAGGACTGAGAAGGAAGGGGGATGATATCAGAATAGGAAGGCGGGGTGGGGGGGAGGGGAAGGAGAACAAGCTAGGAGCTGATGGGTGAAGTGAGGTAAATGGGAAAACTAAAGGGATAAGAAGGAATCTGATAGGAGAGGATAGTGGACCATGCTGCACGCACAATACATACAGTATAAATACATACGGGGAGAAAGAGAAGGAGGAGGGTCACCAAGAGGATGTGACAGGTAGGTGAGGAGAGAGGTAAGAGGCCAGAATGGACGTAGAAGAAGAGGGAGCGGGTGGCGGGGGAGGTGACAACCAGAAGGAGAAATTGATGTTCATGCCATCAGGTTGGAGGTTCCTTAGACAGTATATGTTGCTCCTTCACCCTGACGGTGGCCTCATTGTGGCAAAAGGGGAGGCCATTGACCAACCTGTTGGAACCGGAATGGGTACTGGAATCAAGATGGTTGGCCAGCAGAATTTTCTGCTTTTGGCGAATGAAGCAGAGGTATTCAACAAAGTGGTCGCCTAATTTACGTCAGATCTCACCAGTGCAGAGGAAGCTGCATCGGAAGCCAAATTCCAAATGGGTGGTTTACAACACAGGTAACCCTCACCTTCCATACATACACTCCAACATGCACTCATGTCAGTCAAACTATCCTCTCCCTTTGCATGCAAGAGGAGATCTGCAGATACTGGAAATCCAGGTAACACACATGAAATGCTGGAGCAACTCAGCAGGGCAGCAGCATCTGTGGAAAAAAATGCAGTTGCCGTTTGGGCCAGGACCCTTCGGCAGGTCCTGCTGCCTGGCCTGCTGAATTCCTCCAGCATTTTGTGTGTGTTACTATCCTTTCCCTTTCATCATATTTCCTGTCCCCTCACTCTCCCTCTGCTACCTACCCATCATGAGCTCTCTATCTGGCTTCATCCATCACCAACCACAATTCACCAGCTATCTTTCCTCCACCCTCTCCTCAAGCAAGGTCTCAACTGGGCAGATGATACAAAAGCCTGAACGCACATACCACCAGGCTCAAGAACAAGACTTGCCCCAATAATTGTCTATCGTTTATAGACAGTTATAAACTATCATCGAGAACTAGTCAATGGTTATCAGACAATTGAATGGTCCCCAGTAAAATAAGTTGGACTCCTGACCTAACAATCTGCCTCATTTTGATCTTACACCTTACTGTTTTTCTGCACTGATTTTCTCTGTAACAACACTCTATTCTGCATTCTGTTATTGTGTTACCTTGTTCAGTTAACTCAGTAATGATTTATTCTGTGCAATTTGTTTTGATCTCCTCAGTACCTATTTCCAAGCACCTTAAAACTATGCCCCCTCGTGTTAGCCACTTCAGCCCTGGGAAAAAGCCTCTGGCTACACACACGATCAATACCTCTCATCATTTTATACATCTCTGTCACGTCACCTCTCATCCTCCGTAGTGCTCTAAATTTTCTTTTTATCTATCTGTCTGTCTGTCTGTCTATTAGTGATACAGTGTAGAGCAGCCGTTCCAGCCCAGTAACCCAGGTATTTAACTCAAAGCTGATCACAGGACGCTTTATAATGACCAATTAACCTAGTAACTGGTACATCTTTGGAAGGTGGGAGGAAACCAGTGCACTCACAGGGAGGACATACGAACCTCTTACAGATGACGCCAGAATTGAATACTGAACTCCAGCGTCCCCTGAGCTATAATAGCACCGTAATCTCTATGCTGCCACTTCACCCAGTAAAGGCCACTTTTCCCTAAAAGGGAGAACTCTCAATCAACTTCATTATGGTCCTGCTCCTTACTGTCTGCCTGCAGTGCACCCCCTGTAGCTGTTACACTTTACCCTGCATTCCGCTGTTAATTTCCCTAGTACTACCTCGATGCACTGAAAGATTGATCTGTATGGATAATACACAAAGCACAACTTTCCACTGCATCTTCATACATGATAACTTTATTTATTTACTTATTAATTTGGAGATACAACACATGAAAGGCCCTTCTTGCCTTTTGAGCCGCACTTCCCAGCAACCATCAAAACCTCTAACCCAATCACGGGACAACTTACAATGAGCAATTAGTTGGTATATCTTTGGAATGTAGGGGTGAAATCGGAGCACCACAAGAAAACCTATGCATTCCACGGGGAAGACGTACACAGTCTCCTTGCAGAAGACAAGAAGATCATAAGATATAGGAGCAGAGTTAGGCCATTTGGCCCATCGAGCTGCTCCACCATTTCATCATGCAATCCATTTTCCCTCTCAGTCCTAATCTAATACTTTCTCCCCACATCCCTTCATGCCCTGACTAATCAAGAATCTATCAACCTCTCCCTTAATTATACCCAATGACTGAGCCTCCACATGTGGCAACAAATTCTATAGATTCAATACTCGCTGGAAAAGAAATTCCTCCTTGTCTCTGGGCTAAAAGGACACCCCTCTATTCTGAGACTCTGTCCTCTGATGTTAGACTCGCCTACCAGTCCTGTTGAAGGGTCTTGGCCCAAAACGTCGACTGTACTCTTTTCCATCGAGGCTGCCTGGTCTGCTGGGTTTCTCCAGCATTGTGTGTGTGTGCTGCTTGGGTTTCCAGCATCTGCAGATTTTCTCTTGCTTGTGAAAGGAAACATTCTCTCTACATGCACTCTATCAAAGCCTTTCACCATTTGATAGGTTTCAATGTGGCCACCCCTCATCTTTCTGAATTCCAATGAGTAGAGGGCCAGAGCCATCAAACATTCCTCATAAAGGATGCTGAGATTGAACTGAGAGCTCCAACAGCCCCAAGCTGTAACAGTGTTGCGCTAACTGCTACACTACCGTGGCACCCTGGAGAGATGAAGATTCATTTTATACACTGGACCAGTGAAGTGCATCATCCATCACGACCAACATGCTATGAAGATGTGTGGTGTTGCCATGCTTTCAGCACAAGCACGGTACGGCCGTGGGTTACTCAGCCGAATCTGTACATCTGTAGGATATGGGAGGAAATTGGAGAAAAACCCATGAGGTCACGGAGAGAACGTACAAACTCCTCACAGATGTGGTCACAGAGAGAACGTACAAACTCCTTACAGATGAGGTCACAGAGAGAACGTACAAACTCCTTACAGATGAGGTCACGGAGACAACGTACAAACTCCTTACAGATGTGGTCACGGAGACAACGTACAAACTCCTTACAGATGAGGTCACGGAGACAACGTACAAACTCCTTACAGATGTGGTCACGTAGAGAACGTACAAACTCCTTACAGATGTGGTCACGGAGAGAACGTACAAACTCCTTACAGATGAGGTCACGGAGAGAACGTACAAACTCCTTACAGATGTGGTTACGGAGAGAACGTACAAACTCTTTACAGATGCCTCAAAAAAGTGGCATCCATCATTAAGGACCCCCATCACTCAGTTCCTGCTCTCTTCTCTTTGCTACCATCAGGGAAGAGGTACAGGAGCCTGAAGACACACACTCAAGGATTCCAGACCAGCTTCTTCCCCTCTGCCATCAGATTTCTGAATGGACAATGTCCCCGAGTACACTATCTCACTATCTTTCCTCTCTTTTTGTGCTACTTATTTAATGTATTTTCCTTTATTATATACACTTCTTGCAGTTTTTATTATTATTATGTTGTACTGTACTGCTGCCTCATTACAACAAATTTTACAATATACAGCAGTGATATTAAACCTAATTCTGATTCTGATAACCACGCTTCCCCCCCCACCCCCCCCCCCACCGCCATGTGACAATAATAAACCAATTACTAATATCCCCTCTCCCTTGCATCTCTGGAGAGATCCAGGTCCATGAATTTCAACTGACTGCTCAACAGGAATAACAGGAGTTCATCAAGTTTAATCCTGGTTGTATGAAATCAAGTAGTCTCCATTAATTAACTTGCAGAGAAACAGCAGGGGGGACCAGTAATATTTACATGTTCAGTCTTGGCTGCCACACTTAGAAAGCTTTAGAGAAGGTGCAGAGGAGATTTACCAGGAGGAGTGAAGAAGGATGAGAGGTGATTGGATAGAGATGTACAAGATGGGGAGAGGTGACTGGATAGAGATGTACAAGATGATAGGAGGCGTAAATAGAGTGAAAGAACTCACCAGGCCAGGCAGCATCTATGGAAAAGAGTAAACAGTCAACATTTCATCAGGACCCTCTTTACTGTTTTCCAGAGATGCTACCTGGCCTGCTGAATTCTTATAGCATTTTGTGTGTGTTGCTTTGGATTTCCAGCATCTGCAGATATTCTCATGTTTATAAATATAATGGACAGCCAGAGACAGTTTTCCAATGCGGAGATGGCTAATTCCAGGGAGCATACTGTAATTTTAAGGAGGATTGGAGGAAAATGTGGTGGGGGAGTGTCAGAGGTATGTCTTTACACGGATAGTGGTGGGTGTGTGGAAACCCTGCCAGAGGTGGTGGTACAGGCAGATACATGAGGGACATTGAAGAGACTGTTAGATAGGCACATGGATGACAGAAGAACAAAGGGCTATGTGGGGGGGAAAGGTTAGATTGACTTTAGAGTAGGTTAAAGGGTCAGCACAATATTATGGGCAGAAGAGTTTATATTGTGATGTACTTTTCTATGTCCAATGTTCTAATGATTGACCTTACAACTGCATTCTGTCGAGTTTCTTTAACTGAATTTGGACTGTATACAGGACCATACACCCAGAATGGGATGGGGAGAAATTTCTTCACTCTGATGACTGTAGATTTCTCAAGTTCCCGGCCGCAGAGAGCTGTGGATACAGAGTCGGAGTATAGTTAAGGGTGTGACGGAAGGTTTATATGGGATGGGGGTGGGAAAATTGGAGCCGTTGTCAAAAATTAAGCTCAATTCAAATGAATGGGAGAGAGGTTTGAAAGGGCAAATTACTCCAATTTCTTACAATAAATGGATCCTTAATGAGTTCAGGGTCTAGGAATTTCCAAAATGTCACAGTGGAAAGAATGATTAATAATTGTCCTCATCCAGTGAAATTTTAATACTTTCCCATTCTGGCATACGCAATTTTGAAATGAATATGAACCCATTGACTTTAGCTGGGAGGGGCTCTTCCTGCACAGTGGCTCGTCAACAGGAGCCTTTCACGGCTCATTCACAAGGTAAGTACTTATGACAAAGTAATTGCCCCCCCATCGGAATCAGAATTATGTTGCAGGTTTATAAAATTCTGGTTCGGCTCTATCTGGATCATTGCATACAGTTCTGATGGCTCCATTATGGAGATGTGGTTAGACCATACAACCATAAGACTTAGGAGCAGAATTAGGTCATTCAGCCCATCGAGTCTGCTCCACCATTCCATCATGACTGATCCCAGATCCCACTCAACCCCATACACCTGCCTTCTCGCCATATCCTTTGATGCCCAGGCCAATCACGAAACTATTAACTTTCGCTTCAAATATACCCACAGACTTGGCCCCCACAGCTGTCTGTGGCAGAGCATTCCACAGACTCACTTCTCTTTAGCAAAAAATAGGTCTGTTCTAAAAGGTCGACCCTCAATTTTGAGGTTGTTCCCTCTCCAAATCCATTTTATCTAATCCTTTCAACATTCAGTAGGTTTCAATGAGATTCCCACGCTTTCTTCTAAATTCCAGTGAGTACAGGCCCAAAGCTGCCAAATGTTCTTCATATGTTAAACCTTTAATTCTCAAACTCATCCTCATGAATCTCCTCTGGACTCTCTCCAATAACAACACATCCTTTCTGAGACATGGGGCCCAAAACTGTTGACAATACTCCCAGTGCGGCCTGACTAGTGGATTATAAAGCTTCAGCATTACCTCCCTGCTTTTATATTCTATTCCCCTTGAAATAAATGCCAACATTGCATTTCCCTTCTTTACCACAGACTCAACCTATAAATTAACCTTCTGGGAGTCTTGCATGAGGACTCCTAAGTCCTTCTGCACCTCTGATGTTTGTACCTTCTCCCCATTTAGATAATAGTCTGCACTTAGGTTTGTTTTACCAAAATGCATTTCCTAACACTGTATTCCATCTGCCTCTTTTTTGCCCATTCTTCCAACTTGTCTAAGTCCTGCTGCAATCACATTGCTTCCTCAGCACTACCTACCCCTTCGCCTATTGCATATCATCTTCAAACTTTGCCACAAAGCCATCAATTCCATTATCCAAATCACTGACAAAGAATGTGAAAAATAGTGGTCTCAATACGGACCCCAGAGGAACAGCACTCGTCACTGGCAGCCAACCTGAAAAGGTCCCTTTTATTCCCACTCACTACATCCTGCCTGTCAGCCCTTTCTCTATCCTTGCCAGTATCTCTCCTGTAACGCCATAAGACTTTATCTTGTTAAGCAGTCTCATGTGTGGCACCTTATCAAATGCTTTCTGAATATCTAGTAAATAATATCCACTACCTCTCCTTTGTCCACCCCCTTGTAACTTCCTTGAAGAATGCTAACAGATTTGTCAGGCAAGATTTCCCTTTACAGAAACCATGCTGACTTTGATTTATTTTATCATTAGTCTCCAAGTACCCCAAAACCTTATCCTTAATAATGGACTCCAACACCTTCCAATGACTGAGGTCAGGCTAACTAACCTATCGTTTCCTTTCTTTTGCCTTCCTTCCTTCTTAAAGAATGGAGTGACATTTGCAATTTTCCATTCTTCTGGGATCACACCAGAATCAAGAGACTCTTGAAAGACCATGACCAATGAATCTGCTATCTCTTCAGCAACCTCTTTCAGGACTCTGGGACGTAGTCCATCTGGCTCAGATGACTTAACCACCTCAAGACCTTTCAGTATGCCTAGCGCTTTTTCCTTCGGATTGGCAATGGCACTCACTCCTGCTCCCTGATTTCACAGACCTCTGGCACACTCCTCGTGTCTTCCACGATGAAGACTTGGCAAAGTACTTATTTAGTTCATCCACCATTTCTTTCTCCCCAATTACTACCCCATCAGCATTATTTTCCAGTGGTCCAATATCAACTCTCATCTCCCTTTTACTCTTTATATAACTGAAAATCTTTTAGTATCTTGTTTTGTATAATTGGCTAGTTTGCCCTCATATTTGATCTTTTCCTTTCTTATGGCTTTTTTGTTTGAGGCTTTGAAAAGGGTGTAGAGGGGGTTTACATGATGCTGCCTGGATTAGAGCACATGTGCTGTAATGAGTGGTTGGAAAAACTAGGGTTGTTTTCTCTATGGTGGCAGACGTTGAGGGGAGATCCTATTGAGGTTTATAAGATCTTGAGAGGAATAGAAAGAGCAGACAGACAGTAACTTTTTCCCAGGGTTGAAATGTCCAGTACAAGGGGGCATGCATTTAAGGGGAGAGGTGGTAAGTCCGAAGCAGATATTGGGGGCATGTTTTTCACACAGGGAGCAATGGATGCCTGGAATACGCTGCTTGGCGTGGTGGTAGAGACAGATACATTAGGGAATTTTAAAAGTTGTTTAGATAGGCACATGAACGTGAGGAAAATCGACATTGTCTAGGCAGAAGAAATTTATCCATTTGATTAGCAATTTAATTATTTCAGCACAACATTGTGGATTGAAGGGCTGTTTTGTACTGTTCTTTGTTTATTTATTTATTGTATTTGCAGGTTGTCTTTTTTACACATCGGTTGTTTGTCAGTCTTTGTGCGTAGTTTTTCATTGGTTCTATTGTGTTTCTTTGTTCTGCTGTGAATGCCCACGTGAAAATGAATCACAGGGTAGTAAATCGTGACATATACATACTTCAATGATAAACTTACTTTGAACTTTTTTACCTTGAAACATCAAAGCGTACATACATGAGTGTGCCGCTTTTGTCAACGCCCAACATAGTCCGCAATGTGTTGAGGTCAGCGCCATGAGGCCCGTTCTTGGATGCTGAGTGTCCTTTGTGATAAGTGCTGCCTTCTTGAGGCACTGCCTCTTCAAGATATTCTTGACGGTGGGGAAGTTTGTACCCATGATGGAGCTGGCTGAGACTATGACCCTCTTCAGACTCTTGCAATCCAAAGCAATGGAGCCTCCATGCCAGGAGGTGATACAAAAGGTCAGTATATAGAACTTAGAACACTGCAATACAGTACAGGCCCTTCAGCCCCTACAGCTATGCCAACAATAGTAGAATTTTTTTTATGTTCTTTTTATTTTTTTATTACAAACAAACAAAAAAACAACAAAAAACATACAGCACATCCACAAAAACCACAACCTTAACAAAATCAAATTAAATATTGAGCAACAAAAGGGAGAAAAATATAAAGGCAAAAGTAAACATACAGAGCAGAGGTGCACTGCACCAAAAACCTCAGTCCTCACCCCATAAGAAATTCCAATACAGGGCCCCATATAACAATGGTAGAAATTAGTACGAATTTTTGATGACCTACTAAATCTCCTCACACTCCTAATGAAGTACAATGGCTGGAGTGCCTTCTTTGTAATTTCTACTTTGTGTTGAGCCCAGGACATATCTCCTGTGTCGTTGACACTTGGGAACTTGCTCATACTTTCCATTGCTGACACCTGACTGAGGACTGGTGCGTGTTCTCCCAACTTCCCCTTCCATCGGTCAGCGACTATTTGAGTCGCACACCATTAGGAGCTTGTCCCCACCACCACCCCTGGCTAAAACAACCTTAAGGAACCTTTCTGAAGTCCTCAATCAATTTATTGGTCTTGCTGATGCAGCCCTACACTGGAACCATGCGTGTTGGGAGGGTAGTACAGAGTGACCCCCCTGTGACTGTGAGAATGTAGACGAAGTGGGAAGAGCAACTTCCCTTCATTAATTAATACTGTGGTCCTGAACACTTTTCTGTCATTGTCACCGTCCTTGTTGCCATTCACAAGGGGCTGAGTCACAGGGAGAGGATGGGCAGGCTAGGACACCATTCCTTGGAACGGAGGAGACTGAGGGTGTCCTCAGAGAGGTGTATACAAGCTTGAGGGGCATAGGTAGGGCCACAGTCTTTTTCCCAGGGATCATTGTCATTATGTGCCTTGATGTATGATCTGGATGATCATCGTCTTTCCATGACCAGGATTGTTCTTGCCAAATTTTTCTATCGAAGTGGTTTGCCATTGCCTTCTTCTGGACAGTGTCTTTACAAGATGGCTGACCCCAGCCATTGTCAATACTCTTCAGAGGTTGTCTGCCTGGCATCAGTGGTCGCATAACCAGGACTTATGCTACACCTTGCCCAATGTTGACCTCCAGGATATAGAGAAAAGGAACATCTCACACCTCCTTTGGAGATATGTATCTCCACCCCACCACCCAATTTTACCGGGAAAAGGGGAACTAAAATCTAGAGGGCAGAGTTTAAGGGGTGAGGAGAAAGATTTAAAGAGGCCACAAGGGGAAACTTCTTCACACGAGGGACGGTCAGAATACGGAACAAGCTGCCAAAAGAAGTGGTTGAGGGAGATGCATTAACATCATTGAAAAGACACTTGGAAAAGTGCTAGAGGACATAAGTTTAAAGTGAGAGGTGAAAGACTTAAAGGGGACCCAAGGGCAACTTTTTCATTCAGAGGGTAGTGAGTGAAAAAAGAACGAGCAGCCAGAGGAAGTGATTGAGGTGGGTACAATTACAACGTTGAAAGGACATTTTGGACAATTAGATAGATAGGAAAGGTTTAGCGGGCTATGAGTCAAACATTGGCAAATGGGACTAGCTTTGATGAGCATGTTGGTCAGCATGGACCTGTTGGGCCGAAGGGCCCATTTCTGTGCTATGTGACTCTATGACTCTAATTCTCTCCATTTCTTACTTTCAGATTAGAGCGATAGGGTCTTTGGCACAGAAACAGGCCCTCACCGCTCACTAATCCCATTTTATGTCACAGACTCATAAAACACAATAGTAAAGAAACAGATCTTTTGGCCCATCTAATCCATGTCTAACTTTAATCTGCCTGGTCCCGATGACCTACACCCGGACCATAGGTCTCCAAACCCCTCCCATCCATGTACCTATCCAAATTTCTCTAAAATGTTGAAATAAAACCCACATCCACCACATACACTGGCAGCTCATTCCACACTCTCACCACCCCTGAGTGAAGAGGTTCCTCCTCAGGTTCTCCTTAAGCATTTCACCTTTCACCCTTAACCCACGACCTCTAGTTCGAGTCTCATCCAAACTCAGAAGAAAAAGCCTGCTTGCATTCACCCTATCTACACCGCCAATACTTTTGTATCATCATCATGCCCAGTTTGAGCTTTGACTGCCATGGCCCACACACTCCTGTTTCGGATCAAGTGGATCAATTCATTGGTATTCATTTCCAGTTCTCTGGCTGCTGTCTCCATCATAATTTGTCTTTGTCTTCCTCTTGTTTTCTTCCCTTCAATCTTTCCCATAACTACCGTGCATTCTAACTCCTCTTTCCTAATCACATGTCCAATGAAGTTGCATTGCTTTTTCATGATCTCATACATTATTTCTCTTTTTGTGTTTGCTCTGTTCATGACATCCTCGTTAGATACTCGTTTCGTCCATGATATTCTTTGCATCCTCCTCAAAAACCACATCTCTGCTGCTTCAATTCGTTTCCTCATGTTACTAGATATTGTCCAACATTCTGAGCCATATAACGTAACTGGATAAATGTAACATTTCAGTACTCTGAGGCGGGTTGTCCTGCCTAGTTTAGTATTGGTCAGTATACTCTTCATTCTCGTAAAAGTGTCTTTTGCCATCCCTATTCTTCTTTTGATGTCCAAGTCGCACCTGCCATCTGGTCTCACCCAGCTCCCTAAGTAGCAAAAGTTCTGTACTTGTTTTATGTCTTCCCCGTTTATTCTCAGCCCGCAGATAGGATTCTCCTTCTTTTTGGATATCACTGTACATTCTGTCTTTTTGCAATTGATAGATAGAGCCATTTTTGCACTTCCTTCAACAACTATTTCAATTAAGTTTTGTAGTTCTACCTCCGTACTTGCAATTAACACAGTGTTATCTGCATATCTGAAATTATTGATGTTTTCACCACCAACTTTGATTCCCAAGATGTCTCTTATTTTTTGTAATATTGTTTCACTGTACGCATTAAACAAATCAGAGGAGAAAACACACCCTTGTCTAACGCCTCTCTTGATTTTCGTAAACTGACTCACTTCTCCATCTATTCTTACAGCGGCAGTTTGTTCCCAGTACAGATTTCTGATTAGGCAGAGTCTTTCGAATCTAGATCTAGAGTTTTCTGTAATATTTCAAATAACTTATTGTGCTTCACTTTATCAAATGCTTTTGTGTAGTCGATTAAACGAACAAACAAATTTTTTTGCACTTGAATAGCTCATTCTGATAGTATCCTTAACATCAATATTGCGTTTCTTCTACCTTTGTGTTTCACAAAACCACATTGTTCTGTATCTATTTCAGCTTGTATCTTACTTTTAGCTCTTGGAATCAAAATTCTTAGAAGTATCTTGGTGATATAACTCATTAAACTTATGATTCTATGTAATTCACATTCTATTGCTCCAGGTTTCTTAGGAAGAGTGATAAATACTGATTCTTTCATCTCTTCTGGTATTATTCCAGTCTCATAAATGTCACTGATTAAATCAGTAAGTTTTTCAATTCCATAATCTTCAAAGGCGATAATTTGTTCTATTACTAATTCATCAGGACCTGCTGCCTTTCCTTTCTTCATCTTATTTATTGCATTACGAACTTCAGATTTTAAAATACTTGGACCTTCAATGTTTTTCTTAATTTCTGGTTTTTCGCTTCGATCATCTTCAAACAATTCCTGAATATACTCAGTCCATCTGTTCATAATCTTTTGTATACTTTTGTATACCTCTATTAAATCTCCCCTCATTCTGTTGCGCTCCAGGGAAGAAAGTCCAAGCCTATTCAACCATTCCCGATAACACATGTCCTTAAGTCCTGGCAATATCCTTTTTACTTTCTCTGCATTCTTTCAACCATATTTATACCTTACCTGTAGGTAGGTGACAAAAAACGCTCGCAATACTCCAAATCAGGTCTCACTAGAGTCTTATACAACTTCAGCATAAAGTCCCAACTCACTGCTCACTAACGCATTTACCTACAGTAGCTTTCTCGTCCTTAGTGATTCAGGTGCTCATCCAGATGCTTTCTAAATGTCCCTGCCTCCACTGCCCCTTGGACAGTGCATTTTGTAATACAACCATTCTCCATGTGCCATAGATTCATAGAGTCAAAGATTATAGTACAAAGGCATTTACACTGAAAAGTTGCCAAACTGACCAGGCCCCATTTTCCTACTTTTGGCCAGTATATCCATCTGAACCTTTCCTATCCATGTGTCTGTCCAAATGCCCTTCAAATGTTGTAATTTGACCCACCTCCATACACTACTTCTGGCAGCTTTTTCTATTTTTCACCATAAGTGAAAAAGTGTTGCCCCCAGGTCCCCTTTAAATCTTACCCTTTCATTTTAAACCTATGCCCTCTAGTTTTGGGGAAAAGAGTGTAACCATTCACTCTATTGATGACCCTCACTACTACCATCTGGCAGGAGGTACTGGAGCCTCAGAACCCACACCACCGGGTTCGGGAGCAAATATCACCCTACAACCATCAGGCTCCTGAAACAGCGTGAATAACTTCACTCACCTCAACAATGAACTGATTTCACAACCAATGCACTTGCTTTCAAGAGCTCTACAACTCATGTTCTCTGTATTAATTATTTACTTTGCATGATTTGTTTACTTTCAGTTGTCAGTTAATAGACAGCTTTTTATAAATTTTTGTAAATTCTACTGTGTTTCTGTAATTCTCTGTAAATGCCTGTTAAAATGACTCTCAGGGTAGCAAAAGGAGACATATGCATCTTTGATAATAAATTTACTTTGAACTTTGACTTGATTTTATTCATCTCTATAAGGTCACCCCTCATGTTCTGTCGCTCCAGGGAAAGCAGTCCCAGCCTGTCTAGGTTCTCCGTCTATCCCAAGGCTTCCAGTCCCAATAACTTTCTTGTAAACCCTCTCCAATTATAAGGTGACTTCATAAAGGTGTCCAAGCGAAAGGGGACAGGTTCAAGGCAAGGACAAGGGGGATTAGAAGAGATCTGAGGGGGAGTTTACTTCACCGTGAAGTTGAAAGTAAGTTTATTATCAAATTCGCCATATACATCCCTGGGATTCATTTCCTTGCAGGCATACTCAATAAATCCATAATAGAGTAATAACCATAACATAATCAATGAAATACCACACAAACCTGGGTGAACAACCAGTGCAAAAGACAACAAACTGTGAAACTACAAAAAGAAATAAATAATAATAACAAATAAGGAAGCAATAAATATTGAGAATGTGAAATGAAAAGTCCTTGAGAACCCATAAGTTGTGGGAACATCTCACTGATGGGGCAAGTGAAGTTGAGTGGAAATTTTCCCTTTGGTTCAAGAGCCCGATGGTTGAGGAGTAATAACCGTTCCTGAACATGGTGGCGTGAGTCCTGAGGCTCCTGCTCCTTCTTCCTGATGGGAGCAGTGAGAAGAGAGAATGTCCCGGGTGGTGGAGGTCCCTGATGATGGCTGCTGCATTCCTTAACAATGTTTCATGCAGCTGTGCTCAGTGGCGGAAAGGATTTTACCTGTAATGGACTGGGCTGTTTCCACTACTTTTTGTAGGATTTTCCATTCAAGGGCACTAGTGTTTCCATACTAGTAATGCAGCCAGTCAATATAATCTCCACTTGTTGGTGAGGCCACATATGGCTGTAGCCTCTCTGTTAAGGATGGCATCAAACTGGAAAGAACACAGAACATAGACCAGCACAGGTCCTTCAGCCCACGATGTTGTACCAACCCTTTAAAATGAAGTTCAAAGTAAATTAATCATTAATATATGTATACATCTCCATATACTACCTCGGGATTCATTTCATAGCAGGTACTTACCAAAAATAAAAGAAATATATTTTTATTCCAGAATGTGCGTGGTGACACTTGTGGGATGTCCCCAGAACACCCTTGGGTGCGCTGGTTGTCAATGCAAATGATGCATATCACTGCATGTTTCAATGTACAGGTGAGGAATAAACTTGAATCCTTAAATACAATACAAGTTATGGAAAGCCTTTACATAAATGAAGACTGACAAATAACTAATGTGCAAAATAAGAAAAAAATGCACAAATAAGCAAAATAACTAACTAAATAAATAAAACTAGGCACAAGAGATTCTTCAAATCAACACACACAAAATGCTGGAGGACCTCAGCAGGTCAGGCAGCAAATATGGAAATGAATAAACAGTCGACGCTTCAGACCGAGAACCTTCTTCAAGATTGGAAAGGATTCTGCAGATGCTGGAAATCCAGAGCAACACACACAAAATGGGCATCACAGTAGCATGGTGGTTAGCACAACGTTTTACAGTACCAGGTACTGGGTTCAATTCCAGCCACTGCCTGTAAGGAGTTTGTACATCCCCTGGGTGCTCCAGTTCCCTTCCACAGTCCAAATACATACTGATTGATAGGTTAATTGGTCATCGTAAATTGTCCCGTGATTAGGCTTAAATCAGGGGATTGCTGGGTGGCGTGGTTCAAAGTGCTGGAAGGGCCTATTCAGTATCTCAAAAAAAGTTACTGGAGGAACTCAGCAGGTCAGGCAGCATCTATAGAAATGAATAAACAGTCGATGTTTCGGTCTGAGACCTTTCATCAGGACTGTCAACATGAGCTGTAAAGACAAGGTGTAAACTGTACTCCTTGCATTGAGGCACACACACACACACACACACAGACTCATAGACTCACACACTCACACACACACACACACACACACACACACTCTCTCTCTCTCACACACACACTCTCTCTCTCACACACACACACACACACAGACTCATAGACTCACACACACACACACACACTCTCTCTCTCTCACACACACACACACACATGTGATAAACTTGACCTGGGCTCCCCCCATGCCCCTTCCTGCCTGTCCCTTCCATCACAGACAGTCCAAGTTTCAAATGTGGAAAAAGTTGAAGTCAAAACACTTCAGCTGTCAAGAGTTGCCAGGTTAGTCTGACCAGCTGTAAAAGAAGAGATTGTTTCAAAGCCTGCCTGTCTGCTGTGCTAATTTCCAAAGAGAGATTCCTGACGGTTCTATGACTTGACGGATATTCCTGAGGTAGCAACAAACTCCAACACAGAGCTCAGTCAAATGCAAGCAACATGTAAGGTCTCTGTCAACCTCAAACAGGCCAAAACTAGGGGGAAGAGGTTTTGGGAGAGGAGGGAAAGACTTAAAAGGGACCTGGGGGAACAACTTTTTCGCACAGAGGGTGGTGAGTGTATGGAACGAGCTGCCAGAGGAAGTGGTTGAGGCAGGTACAATAGTGTCATTTAAGAAGCATTTGGATAGGTACAGGGAAGGGTGGGTCTTGCAGCAACTTGGGCCAAATGCAGGAAATAGGGACTAGTTGGGTGGGCACTGTGGTCGGCATGGACTGGTTGGGTAATTGCATTGGAACGGAATTGGAATTGGTTTATTATTGTCACATGTACCGAGATACAGTGAAAAGCTTGTCTTGCAATGTTCATACAGATCAGATCATTACACAGTGCAGTGAGGTAGAACAAGGGAAAACAATAACAAAGCAGAATTAAGTGTAACAGTTACAGAGAAAGTGCAGTGCAGGTAGACAATAACATGTGAGGCCATAACAAGCACAATTGTGAAGTCAAGCGCCCATCTTATTGTACTGGGGCACCATTCTGTAGTCTCATAACAGTGGGATAGAAGCTGTCCTTTAAGAATCAAGGATCAGCTTTTTCCACCATATATATTTACATGTATTAAGAATTTGCTGTGGTGTGCTGGCGTGACATGCAGCAGTCAAGAGTATAGAATCATATCAAAAAAGTTCGAGGTTAAAGTATGGATACGGAATAAATTGTGCATAATTACATAAACACCAGCATGTATCTGTAATGTAAACTGCATTATAAAATGTGGTTTATAATGCGCAGTGACTGAGGTATAGAGTGGGGTGTGGTGGCTAACTAGAATGGCTGATCAGATTGACTGCCTGGGGTGGGGGAAGGAAGCTTTCAACCGGATTGTGTGAAGTTTTATAGCACTTTCCAGAAGGGAGCTCTTTGAAAAGACAGTTTGCAGCGTGGGTAGTGTCCGCAATGATTTTTCCTGCCTGCTTCTTTGTGCTGGACACAGGCAACCACTGCAGTGATGGTAGAATGCAGCCGATGTCTTTCTGCTGACCTGACAGTTGGCTGTAGTTTTTGTTCTCTGCAAGAGGATGCTGCACCAAACCAGACGGTAATGGCTAAGTGTGAGGGTGCTTGAGCCTGGTGGTACGTGCAAGGGGGGATAGAAGAGAGAATGTCCATGATAAATCACTTACAGTTCTGGTTGCCCCATTGCAGGAAGGATGTCGAGGCTTTGGAGAGTGTGCGGAAGAGGTTTACCAGGATGCTGTCTGGACTAAAGAGCATGTGCTATCATGAGAGGCTGGACAAATGTGGATTGTTTTCTCTTGGGCGCCAGAGGCTGTGGGGAGATATAATAGAGGTTTATCAGATTATGAGAGGCGTAAATAGAGTAGATAAAAATATGTTTCTTTTTCAGAACTAAAACATCTAATACCAGAGGACATGCATTTAAGGTGAGGGTAGTAATTGCAAAGGAGATGTGAGGGGGCAAGATTTTACACAAAGAGTGGTGGGTGCCTGGAATCCACTGCCTGGGGTGGTGCCAGAGGCAGATACTGTACATTAGAGGCTTTTAAGAGACATTTAGATTGACACACGAATGTGAGGAAAGTGGAAGGACATATATATGGTGTAGGCAGAAGCCATTTGATTACTAATTTAGTTGTTTCAGCACAACATTGTGGGCTGAAGGGCTTGTCCCAGTGCTGTACTGTTCTATGTTCTGTGCTCTATAGAGAATGGTTGATTATGTTGGCTGTTTTTTTGAAGCAGTGAGAAACATTAACAGTTATTGTACAAGGAGCAGGCTTGAGGTGTGAATGCTCCAAGTTTTTACATTAATATCTCCACTGGTGCCATGCAGCATCGAGGTGATGAGTGGCTCTTTCCTCGGGTACTGATATTTGCAAATAGCCGAGGACAAGCTTACAAGGAGCCAGGAAACGTATTCTGTTCTGCTGCGTTTCTATGGTTTCTCATTCAAGGTCAATCAATGGGGAAGCTTCACACCTGCTTTCCATTCACTCGGGAAGAAATGTGAACGATTTGCTTGGCATCGCTTCCTCCCAGCCACTGCCTTTCACCTCGCGCCAACCTCAGGCTGCAAGACGGACGCTTTTGTAGAGTTACCAACAATCTGCTGGAGCAGCTCAGTGGGTCACAATCAGAATCAGGTTTAATATCACTGGCATATGTTGTGAAATTTTTTGTTTTGACGACAGCGCTAAACTGCAATACATAATAGTAAAAAAAATATATAAATTAGCAGGTCGAGCAGCATCTGTGAGAGGAAAGGAACAGTCATATTGTGGGTTGAAACACCATTTCAAGACATTAGTTTAATGGTAACCGAGTGCAATGTCGTAGAACAGTAGAACACAGCACAGGCCATTCAGCCCACAATATTATGCTAGATGTAAACACAAGAGATTCTGCAGATGCTGGAAATCCAGAACAACACACTCAAAATGTTGGAGGAAATCAGCAGGTCAGGCAGCATCTATGGAAGTAAACAGTCAACATTTTGGACCCTTCATCGGGACTGGAAAGGAAGGGGAAAGAGACCAGAGTAAGAAGTTGGTTGGGGGTGGGGGGGGGGATAGACGAGCTGGAAGGTGATAGGTGACGTCAGATGGGTGGCGGAGGGTGATAGGTGGAAAAAGCCAAAGAATGAAGAGGAAGGAATCTGATTGGAGAGGAGAGTGGGCCGTGGGACAAAGGGAAGGAGGAGGGGCACCCAAGGGTGATAGGCAGGTGAGGAGAAGCAAGGGGGTCCCTATCGTCCCTCCCACTCATGCACATACACAGTCCACTAAACTACCAACTTGACCCTCAGACATCGATCCTTGGCATCAACCACAAGTGTCCAAAGAGACCATCCAGTCTGTCTCAGGCAAAGCCCTGCCCACCATTGAGCACATTAGAATGGAGTGCTGCCATAAGAAAGCTGCCCCACTGTGCAGCCGTTAAGGAAAGATGAAGATTCACATGGAAAATTCTCCGTTTATTTTTCTCCTGCGTGATCTGAAGCAGGAACATAAATCCACACCCCGTCAGAAATGCAAGTTGCTATATTTTCTTCAAACTTTCTGACTCAGAGGCGAGACTTCTACCACTGAGTGCCACTCTGCACCTGATGGCAAAGATGACGCCTTTCAAGCCAAGCTGTGTGCCTGAGGCAAGAAACATGAGTATAACTATCACCTACAGCATGTCCTCTCCACCAGGGAGCACGTTCTGCTCTTCAGAAAGTTTCCCGGAGCTCAGCTCAAATTTCTCAGCCGTACTTTTGCAGGTTATGGAAAAGTTACACAGCGTGTGGGACAGCATCTCCAAACTACACTAAACTTTCAGTGGAATTTCTGTTTCTTCTTCAACTCTCCCTCAGAATCAAACCCGGTAAGGCTTTATTCTTCGGAGTGTAGGGGTGACCTTATTTTTGTTTACTTACTTAGAGATACAACAAGAACAAGCCCTTCCGGCCCAATGAGCCACATTGCCCAGCAACCACTGATTTAACCCTAGCCTAATCACAGGACAATTTACAATGACCAGTTAACCTGCTAGTGGTAACTCACCGGTACATCCTTGGACTGTGGTGGGAAACCAGAACACCCGGAGGAAACCCAAGCGCACACGGGAAGAATGTACAAACTTGCTTACAGAGGACACCAGAATTGGACTCCAAGCTCCGACACCCCATGCTGTGATAGCGTCTCGCTAAACACTACGCCACGGTGACCTTATGGAGGGGGGTAAAATCATGAGGGACAGAGACAGAGTCACAGTTCCTTATCCTGGGAATCAGAATATTGTAAGTGATCAAAGTGGTCATGGTGTTGCTATACTGAGTTAGTGACTCGGAGTTTGTAGAGGCTTGGTATGTCATCAAAGACTCTTGCAAGTTTCTACAGATGTACCATGGAGAACATTCTAACTGTCTGCATCACCGTCTGGTTTGGGGGGGGGGGGGAACTACTGCACAGGATTGAAATAAGCTGCAGAAAGTTATAAACTCAGCCAGCTCCATCATGGGCACTGAACTTCATAGTATCAAGCACATCTTTAAAAGGTGATGCCTCAAAAAGGCGGCATCCATCATTAAGGACCCCCATCACCCAGGACATGCCCTCTTCTTATTGGTACCATCAAGGAGGAGGTACAGGAGCCTGAAGACGCACCCTCAACACCTCAGGAACCCCTTCCCCTCTGCCACCAGATTTCTGCATGGACAATAAACCCACGAACACCAGCTCACTATTTTTTGCTCTCTTTTTGCACTACTTATTTCATTTATTTTTTAATATAATAATTTTTATTTATTTAGTGATAGAGCACAAAGCAGGTCCTTCTGGCTCTTTGAGCCACGCTGCCCCAGCAACCCCACAACCCCGATTAACCCTGACCTAATGACAGGACAATTTACAATGACCAAGCAATCTACTCGGTACATCTTTAGACCGTGGAAGCAAACCGGAGTACCTGGGGAAAACCCACGCATCCCACAGCGAGGACGGACAGACACTCCTTACAGAACAGTGCCAGAATCGAACTCCAAGCTCCAAAGCGTTCCAAGCTGTCGTAGCATTGCGCTAACGGCTACACAACCACGGTGCTCCGCAGTATTCCGATATTGCTGTTCTCTTCATGCTACTTCAGTGTGGTTGGAATGAGCTGTCTGGATGGCGTGCAAAGCAGCATATACTTCTAATTGTAATTTATACTTTTTTATTGTTTTGAATTGCACTGTAGTGCTGTTGCAAAGCAGCAAACTTGACAACATATGCCAGTGGTATTAAAATAGATTCTGACTCTGATTTTGATTCTGATTAGGGTTGTTCCCGAATGGATGAAGGGAAATAGATGTTCCTGAACCTGCTGTTGTGGGACTTCAGGCTTCTGTACCTCCTGCCTCATGGAAGCTGTGAGAAAACAGCGTTGCCCAGATGACTGGGATCTTAGATGAAGTAAGTTGCCTTCCTGAGGCAGTACCTACTGTAATACTACCGATGATGGAGAGGGATTTTCCTCCGTGATGTCTACATGAGTGAACTAAGACAGACTATTGGTGATGTTCACCCCTGCAGTTGGCATTAAGTTATTGCTTTTCTCTTCGTCTACATCGATACATTTGGAATGATCTGTGTGGAATGCATGTAAAACAAAGTTTTTCACTGTTTCTCAGTACAGAGGACAATAATTATGTGAAGTTCAATAAGACGTTGCTGAGGTCTAATTTGGAGTATTGTGTGCAGTTCTGGTCACCTACCTACAGGAATGATATTTACAAGATTGATAGAATTTACAAAGATTTTGTCAGGACTTGATGACCTGAGTTATAGGAGAAGGTTGAATAGCTTAGGACTTTTTATCCCTGGAGCACAGGAGAAAAAGGGGAGATTTTATAGGGGTATACAAAATTATGAGGGGTATACTTAAGATAAGTGCAAAAGGGCTTTTCCATTGAGGTTGGGTGAGACTAGAACTACAGGTCATGGGTTAAGGGTGAAGGGGGAACATGAGAGGGATCTCCTTCACTTTAGACCCTCTAAGTGTTAGAGGGTCTAAGAGGGTCATGAGAGTGTGGGACGAGCTGCCATAAATGGTGGGTGCAGGTTCGATTGCAACATTTAAGAGAAATTTGGATAGGTACATGGATTTGGATAGGCCATGGAGGGCTCTTGTGGGCACGTGGCCGAGTGGTTAAGGCATTGGACTAGCAACCTGAAGGTCGTGAGTTCGAGCCCCAGCTGAGGCAACATTTTGTGTCCTTGAGCAAGGCACTTAATCACACATTGCTCTGCGACGACACTGGTGCCAAGCTGTATGGGTCCTAATGCCCTTCCCTTGGACAACATCAGTGTCGTGGAGAGTGGAGACTTGCAGCATGGGCAACTGCTGGTCTTCCATACAACCTTGCCCAGGCCTGCGCTCTAGAGAGTGAAGACTTTCCAGGTGCAGATCCATGGTCTCGCAAGACTAAGGGATGCCTTTATGGAGGGCTCTGATCTGGGTGTGTGTCAATGAGAGTAGGAGAGTAATAGTTCAGCATGGGTCGAAGGGCCTTTTCGGTGCTGTAGAGATCTATGACTCCAACCCAATTATGAATTGCCCTATTGTGTCTTGGCATCTTTAGAGGGATCCAATTAAACTAGAATAACACACGCAGATTGCTGGAGGAACTCAGCAGGTTAGGCAGCATCCATGGAGAGGAATAAACGTCCATGTTTTGGGCAGAAACTACTTGGGTTCAGGAAATGGCCTGGATGGCGGGGATCTTTGATGAGAGATGTTCCCTTCTTGAGGAAGCACCTCCTGTAGATACTACCAATGGTGGGGAGGGATGTTTCCTGTCACCATGCCCCTCTGCCCAATCCCTGACTGTCTTCCAGTGTACGGACCGGCGAATGGTGTGCCGTGACACTTCCAGTGTAGTTGAATACATCAAGGATTGCCTTTATTCACCATGTACACTCAGTCACCATTTTATTTGGTACAAGTATGGAACCTGGTGTGATCTTTTACTACCATAGCCCATCCGCTTCGAGATTCGACATGTTGTACATTCAGAGCTGCTTTTCTGCTCACTACTGTTTTACCGTATGGTTATTTGAGTTACTGTCAGCTTCCAATCAGCATGAACTGGTCTGACCATTCTCCTCTGACCTCTCTGGCATTTTCACCCACAGAACTGGCACTCATTGGATGCTTTTTTTTTGTTTCTGCTCCATTCCCTGGAAACTCTAGAGACTGTTGTGCATGAAAATCCCAGGAGATCAGCAATTTCTGAAATACTCAAGCCACCCCGTCTGGCACCAACAATCATTCCATGGTCAACGTCACTTAGATCACATTTCTTCCCCCATGCTGACGTTTGCTCATGACTATGCCTGCATACTGTTTTCTCACTGAGTTGCAGCCACATGATTGGTTGATTAGATATATTCATTAATTAGCGGGTGTGCATATGTACCTAATAAAGTGGCCGGTGAGTGTGTGTATTTCTAGACTGCACTACAAGTAACATTGATTTAATTAGCGTAGTTTTTCAAATGAAAAATTCAGTTGAACAGCCCCTCAAGCCTAGCGCTGACAGAATATTTGCGAACGAATCATTAGTGACATGTTGACATAATGTAAACACTGTAAGCAGATGTAATGATACATTTGATTCAGTGACTGACCAGAGATGAATGACTTTCATTGTGTAATGACCAATTTTATGAATTAAGTATATTTTTAGCAAAAAAATAAATGTGTCAGTGCAGCCAGCAATCTCCACCCTCTGAATGAATTAAAAATATTGTCCTTGAGAAGGTGACAGGGAGCTGCTGCAGTTCTTCTGTTGGGGAGGGAGTTCTGGGACTTAGACCCAGCCTGCGACGAAGGGACGGAGATAGATTTCCACGTCCAGGTTGTGATTGGAGCTGCTCAAAGTTCAAAGTTCAGAGTCAAATTGCACAAGACAGCAATCACTACCACCTTCTCAATAACAGTTAGGAATGGTCAGGCAATAAATTCTGGTCCTGTTGGCAACAGGTCTTGAAAATGAACAAGAGAATGTGTTTGTCCAACAGTTATTCAGGGAAGCATTTCTATTTAAGTTCCGGATTTATTTAATTACATTAACATTTTCCAGAAGCTGTGCAGGGATTTGAACTCACGGGTCTAGTTCAGGAGTGCAGGACTCGGAGAAACACAAAAGTGTAGTAGTTAGCGCAATGTTGTTATCGAGCCGGCAACCTGGGCTCAATTACCGTCACTCTCTGTAAGGAGTTAGCATGATCTCCCCGTAATCACGTGGGTTTTGTCTGGGTGCTCCGGTTTCTTCCATCATTCCAAAGCCGCAATGATTTGGCCTCCACAGTCACCTGTGGGAATGAGCTCCACAGATTCACAAACCTCTGGCTAAAGAAATTCCTCCTTATCTCTGTTCTAAATGGCCGTTCTTCTATTCTGAGGCTGCTCCCTCTGGTCCTAGATTCCTTCACCATAGGAAACATCCTCTCCACATCCACTCTATCTTGGCCTTTCAATTGTCAATGGGTTTCAATGAGATGTACGGGTTAGTAGGTTAATTGGTCACGTGTGCAATTGGATGGCTCAGTATCATTCAGCTCAGGGTGAGACCCTTCAGCCCACTAAGCCCCATGCTGACCATTACATCATCGACACAGATCCCATAGCCGGAACTTGATCTATAGCCCTCTATGGGCAGGAGGGTAGCATATTGGGTAGAGCAGGGTTTCTCGACTAGGGTTCTGCAAGAGGTTGCTAGAAGTTCCCTGAGAGATTGCTATTAAAAAAAATAAACATCATTTTTTTGAACTTGACAGAATGCTAGCGCTTGCAGTAGTGGGCAGTGACCAAACAATTTGTTAGCAATCTTGTTAAAGTTCTCTCAGCCCAGTATGGCAATGTGCAGTAGGACCGTATTTATTTGGTTGAGTCCGTTCTCAGTTTTTGACACGAGATAGAGGAGGCCATTGATAACTGGTGAATGCTGTGTTCCACAGACGAAAGGACGTTAGGCTGTCAGTAGATGGGGAGGCCTTTGATAACTGGTGAGTGCTGTATTCCATGGAGGAGAGGACAGTAGGTTGATAACTGGTGAGTGCTGTATTCCATGGAGGAGAGGTCAGTAGGATGACAGTAGATAAGCGAGGATGGTAGGTTGATAATTGGTGAGCACTGTTTTCCATGGAGGGGAGGTCAGTAGGCTGACAGTAGATAAGGAAGGATGATAGGTTGATAATTGCTGAACACTGTATTCCATGGAGGGGAGGATGGTACGCTGACAGTAGGTATGAAGTGTGTTTTCCGAAGCATTCAATAGTCTCACCCAACTTGGTCTGTGATGTCAGCCTCTTCCTCCCAAAGTAGCTACCCCATCCTCCCCTTATGCGCCACCTACTGACTTATGGGACGAACAAACTCTACCAGCGTAGTAGAAAATTGGAAGAAAGTTTTCATTCTAAAAAAAGGAATTTTACGCGCCGCAACTCAGTTGCTGGCTTGCCGCTTTGCAGAAATTTCCCTCCCTTTCAGCACAAGTGTATGACTTGGTGAGGGACCCTACCTCTGAATGTTCTGCTCTGTCTGAGAACTTGACATTGACAGAAGAGGAAAACTTGGTAAACTGCAGTCTGACTGTGCACTCAAGATGAGATTTACTGACCCGCCCCTGGACAAGTTCTGGATTTCTGTAAAGGATGAGCCATTCATAGGAAAGCAATGGACATTTTGCTGCAGTTTTCAACTTCTTACATGTGTGAGTAAGCTTTTTCTTGTTCAACAAACATCAAGAGCAAGGACGAAAATCATCTTATTTCATTTGAAGGTGAAATCCATGTGTGCTTATCTCAAGTTCAACCAGAATTGAGTATTCGTGCAGCAAAAAACAAGCACAGGTTTCACATGCTAGGTTTATATCTGAGCCTGATCATGTCACTTAGTAAGAAAATGTTTTTTCAAAGTCTTGTATAAAATTGTGTTTTAGGCTATATCTGGGATATGAGCTCTTCTCATTGCTGCCATCAGGGAGGAGGTACTGAAGCCTGCAGACACACCCTCAATGTCTCAGGAACATTTCCCCCTTGGCCATCAGATTTCTATATGGTTCATGAACCCCTGAACATCACAAAACTTCTTGCTCTTTTTTTTCCACAACTTACTTAATTTTTATATTTCTTACTGTAACTTATAGTAATTTTCAGATTCAAAGTACATTATCAAAGTATGTATGCAGTATACAACCCTGAGATTCATCTTCACACAGACATCCACAAAACAAAGAAACTATGGAACCTGTCCGTAGAAAAACCTCCCTCCCCACGTGCACAAAAAAACAAATCAATCATGCAAACGGCAACAAAAAAGGCAAGAAACTCAGATTATAAAACACAAAATCAAAAGAGTCTGGGCATATTCAGTTCAGGTCAGTGTTTGTTAACTTCTGACAGTCCCAATTCAAAATCGCCCAAAATAGTGTAATGCTCTGGTTAAGATTCCTATTGCTCAGCTGTAGGCATCTCATTTTAGAAGTTTCCTGCAAAAGCAGTGTGTCCTACTGGTAGAACGTTTCGATTTCGGCTACAGATAAGAGGTGTATCAGCCAATTAGGATGGTGGGATCTGGAGAAAGTTCTAGAGAGACCGGGGTGAAAGGAGATTTGTGACGGACAGTAGTCTAGTTTGGGATCTCTTGAAGGGAGTTGCAGAGCGGGACAGAAGGGAAAATGCCAGGGAATGCCACTGGAAGGAGAGACCCCATTGCAAGAAGTGCTTTGTGCAGATGAATGGCTCCCAGGAGGAAGGACAGTACTCCTGTGGGAGAGAGCCATTTGCTTGAGATGGTCTTTCAGCGGAGTTCGAAAGTGTGGCCGATGTTTTCGCACAGACCATGGGTCAGAGATACACCCCCAAAATCCCAATTTTGGAAGAGATGAGCTCCAGAGATTATGTGCAAATTGAACTGATTTAACTATAATAGGCCCTTTATTTATCTTTTCTTTTCTTTTTCCTAATAGCTGTTTGATAAAGCTGAAATGAGTAAATATACTTTCTTCATAATTTTATATGGTGTACGATCTGTCATTTGTGTACTAATCGATAATTGTGTATAGTCAGTATTCACACAGCATTCACTTAAATTGAGATTTCTTTAATCAAAGCATCACACGTTCCCATTTGGTTGAAACCCAAATCGAACCAGTCCTAAACATATATTGTTTATGAAAGATGCCCTTCTCGCCACTGAGTCACGTGGCTAATAGCAGAGGTAGCTACAAGCCAACTTTGCATACGAGCCCAGTGGGGGGAGGTTACATTTTGTGGGGGCTTGTCTGAGATTTTGGATTCTGCATGACTGCTGTTTTAGGATTGATTAAAAAGTTTATGTGTTTAAGCCTGTGTTCAAGCTAGTGTTGCGGGAAGTGATTAAGGTACTTTATTATGAATACTGCAGGCTTGGTGCAATTCAAAGAGAATATCCACAAATTATGCCTGTGTTCTGAGTGGGGTTAGCTGGCTGGTGGCGTAGTGGCATCGGTGTTGGACTTTGGAGTGAAGGCTCCCGAGTTCAAACCCCGCTTTCCATCCATGCTGGGTTGAGCGTTGAGCTAGCAACTCGGCCTCGTAAAATAAGAAAGCCTGCTAAAAAAATTCCCTCGTGACAGCATCCTGACGACTCCACTCAGGGCTTTCTTCTTCTTCTTCTTCTTCTTCTTCTTCTTCTGAGTGGGGTGGATATCTGAAGTCCCGATATCCTGCTAATTAGAGTGCTGAGCTCTGTAAAAGTGTTGGGGAAAGTTATGCTGATTGAACGCCGTTTTGACCAATCATCTGGTAAGGATGTTATGTATGTCCAGCAGTGATGTGACTGAAGTTGTGCTGCCTGATATGTTAGAAGACTCTGAAGAGGTGGGGCCTATATTTTTAGAGAAGGGGGGAAGGTAGCTGAGGGTGAAGACTTTAAAGACAAGTTATTCTCATTTCTGTGAAATGAGGGGACAAAGAGTCGTCTGATTTGAGAGGTCTAATGGGTCCTTCAGCGGCTGATTTAAATTCAGAGCTGGTTTTGGTTATTATATCACTGGTTGGTAAATGCCAAAGTCTACCTGCGGAGCGCTAAAGTTATCGTAGGATGAGAGTGTTCTCTGGAGTCACGCCCACATCCGACGGGGAAGAAGAACACGAGGCTTGGGGTGGGCAGACATCTCAGGTACTGGATCAATGGCCGTGCTCAGATAATATGAGAAACAGAGACTGATAGAGAGTTTAAAGGGGCCGGTGGCTGATATAGTGAGGGTCCTAAAAGCAGAAAGCCTGTTAGCCACATCAGCTAACTATATGCAAGCTCTGGAAGATGCTTTTGGCTTTGCTGAAATTGCAGCTGATCTTAGGATGAAGGGTAGGCACGCATTTCAGCAGGAAGGAGAGAAGCTGTCTGCTGACCTTTTCAGGTTGGGGAAACTGATGCACTGTTTGTGCCATAAAGGGGGCACTCCACTGCCTGAGAGAAATTGCTCGAGGATGGAGCAAGTTGTGAAGGACATGATGTGATTGCTCTACGTATTCGAATGACCTGCAAGGTGTGCCCTCCTCCATTTTTATACTTTATACTTTATATTTTATTGTCGCCAAACAATTGATACTAGAACGTACAATCATCACAGCGATATTTGATTCTGCGCTTCCCGCTGCCTGGATTACAAATCAATAGTAAATATTAAAAATTTACCGAGTTACTCTGAGAAGTTAGAGAGGAGATAAACATGATTGACAAGCGGAATATTTCCAAAAGCCTAGTGGTGTCTTCAGTAGTGGCGTCTGTTGCTAAAGTGACCCTGATGCCACAAAGATAGAGCTTTTGAGGAATGAGGTGGACAACCTTGGAGCTGAGCTGATTCGATGGATGTCTGCTCATATTTCAGCTAAACGTGACACGCCCGTTGGGAAACCCAATCCACCTGTAGGATTTATGATGCTGAGGGCTGCTGCTGAAAAGGGTCTCTTGACAAGAGAGGTGGCCACTATTTTCTGTTACAACTGAGAAGCAAATGGACATTTCAAGTAAGACTGTGAGGAACTAGAAAATCTTTGAAAAGTAAGGCAGCGGCTAATCATACAGAGAAGAAAAGAGGCAAAACTACGGAGGGAGGTTGGCATCTCGGAGAGGATATGTTCCAGTCAGTTTATCAAGGGAAATACTACAGTGGGAAATATTATTCCTGAAGGTTTAGTGGGACCAAGCTCTGATATATCTATACAGATTGAAGGTGTTTATCTAGAGCCATACTTGACGCAGGTTCTCAAGTTACTTTGCTTTATAGGTCCTGTTCAGCTGAATACATTTTAATACATTTACCGTTGATGCCACTCAGCACCCTTGAGTCTTGAGGGCTTAGAACCAATGAGTACCCGTACGTGTTGAACCTGGAGTTTTCGGAAGCAGATGTTGGAGTAACTGAGACGGTTGATAGACCAGTGTTGATCTGCCCGGATTGGGTTGAAAGGGGTGAAGCTTCCATTCCTGTGCGAAAAAATTCTTCTACTGTGAGAAGGCTCATGAGAGTATGCAAGGAGGGGAATGAAGAGAACCTTCTGAAAACCTTGTCCATTCACCCTGTGTTCAGAGCTGATTTTGAGAGGCTGCAAGTTCCTCCTAAGCAGGATGATGAGCAGAATCAAGGAACTGTGTGGTGCACCCAGTCTAAACCTGTCATGTTACATCCCAGAGGAGTAGCTAGAGTGATAGGAAGCCCCCAGATTCACTGGAATTCCCAACGACTTGGCCATCCAGGTGGACACTCCTGATGATCAGGAAGAAAAGTCACGCTTACCTGCAGGAGCGCTGGTGAGACCTGAACTGCAGAAACTTTTGACTGTCTATGCAAGCAGGATGATAGTGATTATCAGGAACACCTCAGAAAGAAATATCACCCTCAGGCATGAAAATGCCAATTGCCCGTCTTTTTCCTGTGACAATAGTGTCTAGTGTTCCGGGGAAAGTGGAAGAGAAACAGTCTCCTGGATCAAGGAAGTTGACATTGAAGTCATTCAACTTTAGTGATTCACCAATGCCTGAGGAATGGAAAAGGAGTTTAACTGAGAAGATGTTGGGACGCGAAGGCGTATTTTCCACTGACGAGTTTGATGTTGGTTGCTCCAAAGAGTGACAGAGGTCACACCGTTGCAAGAGAGGTCTCGCTGGTTAGCACCGGCGGAGGTTGAAGATGTTCAGCAGCACCTGCTTAAACTGAAGGAAGCTAAGTTTAGTCATGGGCAGGGAAACCCGGGCTGCTGGAGGGTATGTGCGATAGACAGGGGGAGGTATCCTCTAGAAGACCAGGAAAGGGCACAAGGAGTGGCTGAAGCTGGAGAAGCCGAAGATGAGAGAAGGAGGCCTCAGAGAGTCAGGAAGCCCCCAGCAAGGCTGGCAGAGGGTACACCTGGAAACAGAGTATTATGTCCATTTCCATGGTGAAATATGCTACTTCCATTTACAAGTGGATTGGGGGTCCTGAAACCACAAAATTTACTTAAATACTGTATCATTAATAATGGGTTAATAGTTTAATTTTTGGTGGGGAGAGAGTGTAATGCCCTGGTTAAGATTTCATTTTAGCAGTTTTCTGCAAAAGGAGTGTGTCCTGCTGGTAGAATGTTTTGGTTTCGGCTAAGGATAAGAAGCTCTACTATTTAACTTAGGAATGTTGTGTCAGACAACCAGGATGGTGGGATCTGGAGAAAGTTCCAGAGAGAGCGAAGTGGAGAGAGATTTATGACAGACAATAGTCTGGTTTTGGTGACTTTTGGTGGGAGCTGCGTTACGGGACAGAATGGAAGGCGCCACAGAAAGTCACTGGAAGGAGAGTCTCCATTACAAGAAGTGCTTTGTGCAGGTGAATGGCTCCAAGGAGGAAGGGCCAAATCTCCTGAGAGAGAAAGCCAGTTGCTTCAGATGGTCTTTGAAGGCAGTTTGAAAATGTGACCAGTATCTTCACACAGACCGTGGGTCCAGCACGTGAGTAAGTATGTCACAAAAAACTGTGGGTCAATTGTTTAAGAAAAATAACCAGATAGCTTGAGTCTCAAAAATAAATTGAGGTGCTTTTATTTACCTCAAAATAAGACAAAAACCGGAAAAAAAACAATATATATATATCGCCACCCTCAGACTAAACACAGAAGAAAACTAACTTCAAAGCCTTGGTAACCTGAGGCTTATAACCGCTAAGCCCTAACCAAAAGCTAATTAACTCAATTATCCAATTAAAGATGGTATCCTCCACCATTAGCACACCTGTGCAGGTTGCTGCTGCCTCGATATGAGACAGCTCCACGCAGCAGCTCTGGTTCAGACCCAGTCATTATTACTGCTGGGGATGAGTGCTTTACCGAGTGCTGTCCGTAGTCAGTGACGGGCCTTCGTTACATTACCACCCTCCTCTCCTGCAGCGGCAATGTTTGGCAGTCTTGACAGGAAGTCCGCTGTGATGTTCTCCTTGCCTGCTTTGTGCCGCACACAGAACCTGAACGGCTGAAGTTCCAGGTACCACCTGGTCACCCTGGCATTCCGGTCCTTCATTGTCTGGATCCAGGTCAGGGCTCTGTGGTCCGTCTGGAGGTCAAACTCCCTCCCAAGAAGGTAGTACCTGACGCTGTCCAACGTCCACTTGATTGCCAGACACTCCTTCTCGATTGTGGAGTACCGGGTTTCACGGGGCAGAAGTTTCCTGCCGAGATATAACACAGGGCGTTCCTCACCTGGCTCTTCCTGAGCCAGTACTGCCCCGATGCCTACACCTGAGGCATCCACTTGCACCAGGAAGCGGTGTTCAAAGTCAGGACTCTGCAACACAGGGGAAGAGCATAATTTCTCCTTCAGGCCCTGCACTTTCACACTCCTCACTCCATTCCACAGGATTACGGGCCAACTTGCAGGTGAGGTTGGTCAATGGGGCTGCTAGGGTTGAAAAGTGAGGGATGAACCGTCAGTACCAGCCCACTAGGCCAAGAAAAGACGGGACCTGGGTCTTGGTACGGGGCCTGGGGCTGTTCAGAATGGCCTCAACTTTATCCACCTGAGGCCGGACTTCTCCTCTCCCCAACTGATACCCCAGGTACCGGGTTTCCTGCCTGGCCCACTCACGTTTCTGCAGGCTGAGTGTAAGTCCTGCAGGATTGATTGCACCTAGGACTCGACAAAGGTGCTCCAGATATTCCTCCCAGATCAGGCTAAAAATGACCACATCATCCAAATAGGAGACGCTGCAGTCCTCACAACCTTGTAGCACTCTGTTCATAAGCCTCTGGAATGTGGCTGGGGCACCATGTAAGCCAAAGGGCATCACTGTGAACTGAAAGAAGCCTGGGGGGGTCCTGAATGCAGTGAGGGGCTGGGACTGGCTCTCCAGGGGGACCTGCCAATACCCCTTGCAGAGGTCCAAGGTGGTGATGTAGTTGGCTCTCCCAATCCTCTCCAACAGGTCCTCAATCCGGGGCATCGGGTAGGCATCGAAAAATGAGATGGTATTCAGTTTCCTAAAGTCAATGCAAATGCGAAGAGTTCCATCCTTCTTCGGCACAATGACAATAGGGCTACTCCACTCACTTTCAGACGGTTCGATGACTCCCAGCTCCGACATCAAGCAGACCTCCTCTTTCGAAGCCTTCACCAGATGTTCTGGTACTCAGTAGCATACCTGTGCAGGTTACTGCTGCCTCTCTATGAGACAGCTCCATGCAGAAGCTCTGTTTCAGACCTGGTCACTATTACTGCTGGGGATGAGTGTTTTACCGATTGTCTTCCGTAGTCAGTGATGGGCCTTCCTCACAAAGTACCCCCAAATACCCAGTTTTGGAAGAGATTAGCTCCAACAGTTATGTGCAAATTGGACTGGTTTAAATATAATGGGCACCTTAGTTTTCTTTTCTATTTTTCCCTAATAACTGTTTGATACAGCTGAAGTTAGTAAATATACCTTCTTTATAATTTTATGCAGTGTACAATCTGTTATTTCTTCCCGACTGATAATTGTGTGAGGGCAATATTTACACAGCACTCACTCAGATTGAAGTTTCTTTAATCAGAGCATCCCGCACTCCTGTTTGGTTGAACCCTAAACCTAGATGTATATTGTTTATGAGAGGTGGCCTTCATTCTACTGAGTCACGTGACTGTTAGCAGCGCCAGTTAACAAGTCAAGTTTGCGTACGAGCCCAGTGACGGGGTTACAATGGTAACAAGAAAAGGTGTGACCAGAAACTAGAAAATCATCATAACATGAACTACTGTATCCAATGCACAAACCATGTCGATTAAACCTTGCCCAGGACTCAGAACTCTGGCATATATAGTAATGTAGAGTACAGTAACAAATTTCATGACAAGTCAATGATAATAAACCCAATCACGATTCTGAATCTGATTTTGTACGTTGCGAGCATGCTATGCTGGCGGAAGCAAGGTGACCCTCGCGGGCTGCCCCCAGCAAATCCTCTGACTGTGTTGGTCGTCGACACAAATGACACTTTTTTCTTTTCTTTTTCTTTTTTTTCTACAAATGACACTTTTCACTGTATGTTTCAATGCTGTGATGTACATGTCACAAGTAAAGCTAATCTCTAAATCACTATGTGTTTAATAATTGTCATAAATTTAGACCAACTTGTCAAAAGTAGTTTTCACTTTGACACAAACGAGTCTTTTTCTGTTGACCAGCCTCAAAAAAAGCCAAATTAAATCCACTGTGATTCAATGTTGTAAAACAATAAAACATGAAACCTCCCGGGGGGGGGGGAGGGATACTTTTTATAGGCAATGTGTATTAACATATACTGCCTTGACATTCATTTTGTTACAGACAATTATAGGAAGATAAAGAAACACAATAGGGTTTATTGAAAAGCTATATACAAATCAGAATCAGAATCAGGTTTAATATCAGTGGCATGTGTCACGAAATGTGTAAAGTGCAAGAAGAGAAAAAAATTAGTGAGGTACTGATCGTGGGTTCAATGTTTATTCAGAAATCTGATGGCAGAGGGGAAGAAGCTATTCCTGAATTGTTGAGTGTGTGTCTTCAGGCTTCTGTACCTCCTCCCAGATGGTTGTAATGAGAAAAGGGCAATGGAGAGCCAAATGATTGATGCTACCTTTTTGAGGCATCCATCACTAAGACTGACAAGCAACCAATGTGCAAAATTAAGCCAATCATTCAAATAATAACAAAAATAATACTGAGAACATGAGTTGTAGTGTCCTTGAAATCGAGTCTGTAGGTTATGGAATCAGTTTGGAGTTGTGGTGAGTGAACAGGAAGTTATCCTGACGTGCAATAGTCTAATGATTGTAGAGTAATAACAGTTTCTGAACATAGTGCTGTGGGACCTACAGCTCCTGTAACTCCTTCCTGATGGCAGCAGCGAGAAGAGAGCATGGCCTGGATGGTGGGGGACTTGTGTCAGTGCTTTGTGTAGATGTATTCAATAGTGGGAGGGCTTTGCCTGTGATTGACTGGGTTGTATCCACCATTTTCTGTTGACATTTTTGTTCCTGGTCATTGGTGTTTGCATACCAGCCTGTTCAAGTTCAGAGCTGAGGTGAGTGAAGTTATCCCACACTGGTTCAGGAGCCTGTTGATGTAGAGTAATAACTGCTCCTGAACCTGGTGTTGTGGGACCTATGGTGATAGCACAAAGATTGCATGGCCTGAATGATGTCTGTCCAGATACAGTCTCTTCCTCCACCAGCACCCCAGGTTCTACATGCTATATCCTAATCACCTTTTATGTGGAATAGTTCTTCCTCACATCTGTTCAAAACTACTTCCCAATGACCTTAAACTCTACTCTCTGTTCTCACATACTTTTGCTATGGTATCAGTATTGTTATCGATGAGTAGCAGGGTAGAGGTATGTCTCCACCAAGGTGTTCCACCCTCCGCCAGCCTACTGGTCACCCTTGGGCAATTAGGGTCGCATGAAGCCATAGGAGCAGGTGGTGGATGGTCGTATGAGCAGCTGGTGCATATCGCAAGTCCTGGTTATGCGACCACTGATGCCAAGCAGACAGTCTCTGAAGAATATTGATAATGGCTGGGATAGTCCATCTTGTAAAGACACTGCCCAGAAGAAAGCAATGGCAAACCACTTTTGTAGAAAAATTTGCCAAGAATAATCGGAAAGCCAAAAGACACGGTACATAATGATGATGATTGTCAATCAGGTTTATTTTCATTGAGTCCTGATGAAGGGTCTCAGCCCATAACACCAACTGTTTATTCCCCTCCACAGATGCTGCCTGACCTGCTGAGTTCCTCCAACATTTTGTGTGTGTTGTTCAGGATTTCCAGCGTCTATGGAGTCTAGCACTTATTATTATTGACACGTCATTAAACGTTGTTGTTTTGTGACAGCAGTACATAAGGATTACCATACGATAAAAATGAATATATAGGGCAGGAGAGGAATAGCAAGGTGGTGTTTGCGGGTTCATGGACCATTCAGATACCCACGGCAGAGGGGAGAAATCTGTTCTGGAAATGTGGATTTTCAGTCTTCTCCACCTCCTCCTGAGTCGTAGTACTGAATAGATAGAGTGAAAAGCTGTTCTTGCATACTGTTCACACAGATCAAATCATTACCCAGCGGATTGAGGCAGAACAAGGTAAACCAATAACAATATAGAATAAAGTGTAGCAGCTACAGGGAAAATGCAGTGCAGGTAAATGATAAGGTGTAAGATCATGACGAGCAAGATTCTCAAGGGGCGAGACATCCGTTCAAATGTCTGATAACAACGGGGTAGAAGCTCTCCTAGTGCCTGGTGGTATGCGCTTTCAGGCTTTTGCATCTTCTGCCCAGCAGGTGAAGAGAGCGGGTGAGGTGGTTGGGGCTGTTGGTAACATTGGCTGCTTTACTAAGACAGCAGGAAGTGTAGCCTGAGTCCATGGGTGGGAGGCTAGTTCCCGTGGTGTGCACTGTGTCCACAACTCTCTGTGGTTTCTCATGGTCACATGTCGAGCAGTTGCCGTTCCAAGCCATAATGCATCCAGATAGCTTTGTATGGTAAGGGTTGATGGGGCCATAACCAAGTAAATTGTGAGGTCAAGAGACCATCTTATCATACAAGAGGTCCATTCATTAATCATTACAGAGAGATAGACGCTGTCCTTGAGCCTGGTGGTGTGTGCTTTCAGGCTTTTGTATTGTCAGCCTGAAGTGGGGGGAGAAGAGAGAATGTCTAAAAGGATTTTGATTGCATTGGCTGTTTTCCAAAGGTAGTGACAAGTGTAGGGAGTGTCGATAGAGGGGAGGCTGGTGTGCATGCCAGGCTGTAAACACAAAATACTCTGCAGATGCTGGGGTCAAAGCAACACTCACAACACGCTGGAGGAACTCAGCAGGTCGGGCAGCATCCGTGGAAACGATCAGTCAACATTTCGGGCCAAGACCCTTCATCAGGACTGAAGAGGGAGGGGGCAGAGGCCCTATAAAGAAGGTGAGGGAGAGTGGGAAGGTGAAGGCTGGTAGGTTCCAGGTGAAAAACCAGTAAGGGGAAAGATAAAGGGGTGGGGGATTGGAAGCAGGGAGGGGATAGGCAGGAAAGGTGAAGAAGGAAGGGAAAGCACAATGGGTAGTAGAAGGAGGCGGAACCATAAGGGAGGTGATAGGCAGCTGGGGGAGGGGGCCGAGTGAATCTGGGATATGGGAAAGAAAGGGGAGCGAATTACCTGAAGTTGGGGAATTCAATGTTCATACAAAGGGGCTGGAGACTACCCAGACAGTATATGAGGTGTTGCTCCTTCATGGCAGTAGAGGAGGCCATGTATGGACATATCTGAATGGAAACGTGAAGCAGATTTGAAGTGGTTGGCAACCGGGAGAACCTGTCTGTTGTGGCAGACGGAGCGGGGGTGCTGGATGAAGCGGTCCCCTAATCTGCGTCAGGTTTCACCGATGTAGAGGAGGCCGCACCGGATGCAATAGATGACCCCTAGGCTGTGTCCACAAGCCTCTACGGTTCTGGCGGTCATGGGCAGAACAGTTGCTGTACCAAGCAGTGTTGCATCCAGATAGGAAGCTCTCTGAAACTTATCATGATAAATTGGTCATGCTCAAAGGGTGTATGCTTACTTGTAAGAAAATGTCCCTTATTATCTGCCCCTCACAACCTTCCATACCTCGTGTTACTGTTGCACCTAACACACTGAACCCAGGGTTACTGCACCCTTTAACACACTGACCACAGTCGTCACTTTTTCCTGGGACACACTGACCTCTAGTGTTACTGTCCAGGCTAACATACAAACACTGCTGCAGCAAATCTGATGGGTCAGCTACATCTGTGGAGGGGCATGAATGATGAATGTTTCGGGTCAAAGCCATGTATCAGGGCTGTGTCTACGACAGACCATGACTCCCACTGTTCCTCTTTAACTCACTGATTGAAAGGAGAGGCTGAAGAACCAAAAGGCCCAACTACTAACCACTGTCAACACTTACTCTGGCCCACACCGCACCAGAATTCGTGGATCCTGGATAGGCGTGCTCCGATCCTGGATAGACAATCTCTGAGGTCCGCAGCTTGCTTATGGTATTGGTCCAGGGCACAAAAAGAGATTGTGAACCCTTGCTATAGGAGAACGCCATAGTCAGCTTGAGTGATCGCACTACTAATTCATCATTACCGCCCTCTGCCGCATACTGACTACAAATGTCACCCCCCGTAACACACAGAAAACCAGATTCATTTCCCCTTTAACACAATGACCACACAACCTCACACAAAACGTCAGCAAAACCAAGGGATTGATTGTGGACTTCAGGAAGGGGAGGTCAGGGGACACACACACCCGTCCTCATCGAGGGGTCAGTGGTGGAAAGGGTGAGCAGCTTCAAGATTATGGATGTCATCAGATCTGTCCTGGGCCCAACGCACCAATAAAACTGTGCAGAAGGCACACGAATGTCTGTATTTCATTAGGAATTTGAGGAGATGTGGTACATCAAACAAAGCCTCTTACAAATGTACCAGGGAGAGCATTCTGACTGGCTGCATCACTGTCTGATATGAAGGCTCCAATTCACAAGATCACAAGAGGCTGCAACGGGTTCCAGACTCAGCCAGATCCATCTCAGGAACAACACCCCCCCACCCGCCACCATCGAGGACATCTTCAAGAGGCACTGCCGCAAGATGGCCTCCGTCACTAAGGACCCTCACCATCTTTTTGTTACAAATGGAAGATTTAAAAGTTCGCTTTATTTTTCGCATGTACATCAAAACATCAAAACCGTCAGTGAAATGCTCCATTTGCATTAAAGAACAATATTGTCCGTGGGTGTGCTGGAGGCAGCCGCAACATCAAAGGCTTTGAAACTTGATGTGGACGGGCTGCGGCAGCAGATGACCATCAGTGGCCGCTTTATGAGATACAGGAGGTCCCGAATGAACTGGTCACTGAGTGTACTATTGTGATAATGACTCTGATCGGATTTGCATTCGGAATACTAAGTTACTATTCTGTTAAAATAGTGACCCCTAGAGCTAGGATACCCTTAAAAGACTGACCCAGACAGTTACCAAGTCTTTACACGAGGTGACTCCAACTGTCCCAGTCTCTTTACATACTCAACAAGTGTGCGAATGTCCCTTTAACACTATCACCCTACAGTTACCGTCCCTTTAACACAATCACCCCTAGAAACACCGTCCCTTCAACACACTCACCCATACAGACACCGTCCCTTTAACACACTCACCCGTAAGGACGCCGTCCCTTTAACACACTCACCTATACAGACACCATCCCTTTAACACTGACCCCTATAGAAACCATCCCTTTAACACACTCACCTGTACAGACACCAACCCTTTAACACACTGACCCCTATAGACACCGTCCCTTTTACACACTCCCCCACAGACACCGTCCTTTTAACACACTCCCCCACAGACACCAACTTTCTAACACATTCCCCCTACAGACACCATCCCTTCAACACACTCTCCCATACAGACACTGTCCCTTTAACACACTCAACCCTACAGACACCATCCCTTTAACACACTCTCCCGTACAGACACTGTTCCTTTAACACACTGACCCATCTAGACACAGTCCCTTTAACACCTTCACCCCTAAAGACGCCGCCTTTTTTTTTACCCCCCGGATTTTATAGCCTTTTTCATTCATTAATCGCTACAATACTTTTAAAATCTGAGATGTTACAACTGGGACCGGAAGTGACCAACCCAGGAAAGGCAAAATAGTTCTTCAGTCATACTGACATTGAATTGAATTGAATTGAATTGACTTTATTTCTTACATCCTTCATATACAAAAGGAGTAAAAATCTTTACGTTACGTCTCTGTCTAAATGTGCAAAGTGAGATTTATAGCAATTTATAATAAATAGTATGTACAACAGGGCAGTCAATATAACATAGAAATACAGTTGCATCAGCATGAATTAATCAGTGATGGCCTGGTGGAAGAAGCTGTCCCGGAGCCTGTTGGTCCGGTTTTTATGCTGTGGTACCATTTCCCAGATGGTAGCAGCTGGAACAATTTATGGTTGGGGTGTCTTGGGTTCCCAATGATCCTTCAGACCCTTTTTATACACCTGGCCTTGTAAATTTCCTGGATCATGGGAAGTTCTACACCTACAGATGCGCTGGACAGTCCGCACCACTCTCTGCAGAGTCCTGTGATTGAGGGAAGTACAGTTCCCATACCAGGCAGTGATGCAGCCAGTCAGGATGCTCTCAATTGTGCCCCTGTAGAAAGTTCATAGGATTCGGGGGCCCATACCAAAATTCCTCAACCATCTGAGGTGAAAGAAGGCGCTGTTGTGCCTTTATCACCACACAGCCAGTATGTACAGACCACGCGAGACCCTTGGTGATGTGAATGCTGAGGAACTTAAAGCTGTTCACTCTTTCAACCCCAGATCCATTGATGTCAATAGGGGTTAGCCTGTCTCCATTCCTCCTGTAGTCCACAACCAGCTCCTTTGTTTTTGAGACATTGAAGGAGAGGTTGTTTTTTCCTGATACCATTGTATCAGGGTGATGATTTCTCATTTGAGATTATGCCAATCAGTGTAGTGTCATCAGCAAATTTAATTAGCAGATTCGAGCTGTGGGTGGCGACATAGTCATGTGTATACAGAGAGTAAAGGAGGGGGCTTAGGGCACAGCCCTTTGGGGCACCTGCGTTCAGGGTCAGAGGGGCAGAGGTGAGGAAGCTCACTCTTACCACCTGCTGGCGATCTGACAGGAAGTCCGGGATCCAACTACACAAGGCAGGGTGAAGGCCGAGGTCTCTAAGCTCCTTGTCGAGCTTGGAGGGAATTATGATGTTGAATGCTGAACTGTAGTTTAAGGACAGCATTCTCACATAAACATCCCTCTTCTATAGATATGTAAGGGTGGTGTGTAGAGCTGTGGCTATTGTGTCATCTGTCGATTGGTTCTTCTGTTACCTCAGGAGGAAACAATCCTGAAAATTCAAGTTCTTGTAAAATGTTGTCAAAGGCATCCATTCAGAGTGATACCAATGCTTGATAACACCAATCCTTGTGTCCAGTTCATTCTTCTCAAAGATGTATAAATAATCGTAGAAATGTGCTCAGTGGCCACTTTATCAGGTACCTTGTGTAACTAATAAAGTGGCCACTGAGTGATAGTTCGTGGTCTTCTGCTGCTGTTTTATAGTCCATCCACTTCGAGGTTCACATGTTGTGCATTCAGAGATGCTCTTCTGCTCAGCACTGTTGTAACGGGTTGTTACCTAAGTTACTGACACCCTCCTGTCAGCTTGAACCAGTGTGGCCGTTCTCCTCTGACCTCTCTCATTAACAAGGCATTTTCACCCACAGCACTGCAGCTCACTGGATTTTTTTTTTGTTTTTCGCACCATTCTCTGTAAGCTCTAGTGACTACTGTGCGTGAAAATCCCAGGAGATCAGCAGTATCTGAAATACTCAAACCACCCCGTCTGGCACCAACAATCATTCCATGGTGGAAATCACTTAGATCACCTTTCTTCCCCATTCTGATGTTTGGTCTGAACAAGAACTGAACCACTTGAGCATGTCTGTCATGCATTGAGTTGCTGCCACATGATTGGCTGATTAGATATTTGCATAAAGAGCAGGTGCACAGGTGAATCTAATAAATTAGCCACTGGGCCTATTATAACACACCCTACTTAACAACAATCCTTCAGCATACAGACCTCTACAGACTTTGGCATATATTACCTTGAAATTCATTTTCTTGCTGGCACTTAAAGGAAGGAAAGAAATGCAGTGGACTTTTACAAAAAAAACTAAACCTAAAGACTATCAAATAAACAATGTGCAAATAAAGATATTGAGTTGAAAAGAGTGCTTGAAAGTGAGTCTAAAGGTTGTGGAACCAGTTCAGCATTGAGGTGAGTGGTTCAGGAGCCTGGTGGTTGTAGGGTACTAACTCTCCTTTAACCTGGTGATGTGGAACCTTAGGTTCCTGTACCCCCTGCCTGATGGTAATCGTGAGAAGAGGGCAAGGCCTGGATAGTGGGGATCCCTAATGATGGATGCTGCTTTTCTGTGACAGCGCTCCTCGTAAATGTGCACAATGGTAGGCGATTGCTTTTCCTTTAACGGACATCCCCTTACAGCAGAGATGAGAAGGAATTTCTTTAGCTGGAGAGTGGTGAATCTGTGGAATTCATTGACCACAAACAGCTGTGGAGGTCAAGGCATTGGGTTCACTTAAAGCAGAGTTTGATAGGTTCTTGATTAGTTAAGTTTCCAGGGGGAAGGCAGGAGAATGGGGTTGAGACTGATAGTAGATCAGCCAAATTACCTATTTTTTTTTTCTCTCTGCTAGGTTATGTATTACATTGAACTGCTGCTGCTAAGTTAACAAATTCCATGTCACATGCCGGTGATAATAAACCTGATTCTGATTCTGTGTTAGGGTGAGGTAGAGATACGTCTCTACCAATGGAGGTATAAGGCACTCCTTCCCTCTGCCAGCCTGCAGGTCATCTTTGGGCAAGTTGTAGCACCCGCTTAGCCCTCGATCAGGGTTACGTGAAGCCATGGGAGCAGGTGGTGGATGGTCGTATGAGCAGCTGGTGCATGTCAGAGGTCCTGGTTATGTGTCCACTGACGCCAGGCAGACGTGATAATAGCCAGGGTCACCCATCTTGTAAAGACGCTGCCCAGAAGAAAGCAGTGGCAAACCACTTCTGTGGAAAAATTTGCCAGGAACAATCATGGTCATGGAAAGACCATGATCACCCATGTCATATGACATGGCACAAAATGATAATGATGACGTCTCAGAGCGTGGTGAGGTAGCGGCCCTACCCACTGTACCACAATGCCACCAAGATAAACTGGCGTACTGTGTACTGTAATTAAGTGCCCAGCACTAGTGGTTACATATTGGAATGAACAGTTGCCCCGCTCTTGGTCTCCCCTCCTGCCTGGCTTGTATCAAAACCATATGCAGAGCTGACTCAACCCCTGAACCCTCTGGAGAGCTCATCACTCCTCTTCCAAACTATTTAGCATCAAGAACTTACAACACTCCACACATGTTTTCTGTTGCTAGAGAATAAGAAGCAGAATATATTAAAAGTTAAAAATATCCTTCAGATTCCCAGGAACTTTCATTTTATTCAGACCATGGCGGTGAGCTATGAGTAAAATATGCTGGTCAGGCCTTTATTAATTACACTTCCTTGCCTGCCCTTGAGAACGGGCTCCTGGAATGTTCTGACAGTTCTGACTAGAGATTAGCGTTCCCTGTCACATATACATAGAAACATCCAGTGAAATGCATTGTTTGCGCCGACGACCAACACAGACCGAGGATGCGCTGGAGGCAGCCTGCAAGTGTCTCCATGCTTCCAGCACCAACGCAGCATGCCCACAACTCACTAACCCTAACCCTTACATAGAGTTATAAATTTACAGGTAAGTACAGCTCAGAAACAGGCCCTTCAGCCCATCCAGTCAGTGCCAAACCATTTAACCTGCTTACTCCCATTGACCTGCTCCTGGACTATAGTCCTCCGTACCCCCTACCGTCCATGTACCTATCCCAACTTCAATTAAAGGTTGAAATCGAGTTCACATGCACCACTTGCACTGACATTTCATTCCACGCTCTCACTGAGTGAAGAAGTTTACCCTCATGTTCCCCTTAAACCTCTTACCTTTCACCCTTAACCCATGACCTTTCATTATAGTCCCACCCAATCTCAGTGGGAAAAGCCTGCTTGCATTTAAGCCCATCTACCCCTCATAATTTTGCATACCTCTGTTAAATCTTTTCTCAATCTTCTACGTTCTAAAGAATACAGTCCTAATCTATTCAATCCTTCCTTATAGGTCAGGTCCTCCTGACCCAGCAACATCCTTGTAAACTTTTTCTGTACTTTTTGGGAAGAGAGAGGAACCCAGAAGAAATCCACATGGTCATGGGGAGACCGTGCAAACTCCTTACAGGCAGTGGCGGGAATTGAACCCGGATCATCCTGTCACTGCTGTTGTACAGCATTGTGCTGACTGCTTATGGTGGAGGAGGGAGTTCTGGGGATTTGAGCCAGCAGAAAGGAAGATCCACCAGATTCAGGAAGGTGGAGAAATGTGCAATAAATTGAATGAGTAAATGAAAATAAATGATGGAAGTTTACTCAATTATGAGAGGAGTAGATAACATATACAGCTCTATCATCAACACTAGCCTCTTCTCGTTGCCACCATCAGGGAGGAGGTACAGAAGCCTGAAGGCACACAATCAGTGATTCAGGAACAGATTCTTCCCCTCTGTCATCAGGTTTCTGAATCAGGTCCATAAACACTACCTCACTTAACTCACCAGGATGTTTCCAGGACTGGAAAATTGCAGTGAGCTAAGGCTGGATCATAAGACCATGACTTGACTTCCACAGCCATCTGTGGCAATGAATTCCATTGATTCACTACCCTCTGGCTAAAGAAATTCCTCCATATTTCTATTATAGAACATAGAACATAGAAATCTACAGCACATCACAGGCCCTTCGGCCCATAATGTTGTGCCAACAATGTAACCTACTCTAGAAACTGCCTAGAATTTCCCTACCGCATAGCCCTCTATTTTTCATTTATAAATGGACGTCTCTCTAAACTGAGGCTGTGTCCTCTGATCCTTGACTCCCCCACAATAGGAAATATCCTCTTCCCATCCACTCTATCTAAGCCTTTCAATATTCAATAGGTTTCAATGAGATCCCCCCCATTCATTTAAACTCCAGTGAGTATCACCATCAAATGCACCACAAACATTAACCCTTTCATCACCCAGATCATTCTCATGAACCTCCTCTGGACCCTCTCCAATGCCAGCACACCTTTTCTGAGGTAAGGTGTCTAAAACTGCTCACAATACTTCAAGAGGGGTCTGATCACCTGGGCCTAATTTCTTTGGAACGGGAGACTTGAGTAGAAGTTTAATAAAGGTTTATATGTTGATCAGGGGCCAGATTATTTACTTCCCAGAGCAGAAGAGGAAGACATCTAAAGCAGAGGATTAGTGGGTAGACAAGGAAAACATTTTCACCTGGGTGGTGTTTAGTTTCTGAAATGCAGTGCCGGAAAATATGATGGAGAGGAATCCTCACTCAGTGTAAACATTGTACGGGTGTGTGTGAGTGACAGACCCAGTGCGGCGAGGTTCAAAGTTCAAAGTAAATTTATTATCAAAGTACAAATACGTCCCCTTGCACAACCCTGAGACTCATTTTCTTGTGGGCATCCACAGTATATCCAAGAAACACAATAGAACCAATCAAAGGCCGCACCTAAAAGGATGGACAAACAGCCAGTGTGCAAAGGATTCATTCTCTTGCAGGCATTCACAGTAAATACAAGAAACACAATAAAATCAACGGGAGACCTCACTCAATAGGACGGTCAAACAAGCAATGTGCAAAAGACAACAAACTGAGCAAATGTAAGAAAAAAGAGATCATAATTAGGCAATAAATATTGAGAACATGAGATGAAGAGTCCTTGAAAGTGAATCCATAGGTTGTGAGAACAGTTCAGAGTTGGGGTGAGTGAAGTTGAGTGAAATTATCCGCTCTGTTCCAGAGCCTGATGGTTGAAGGGTAATAACTGTTGAACCTGGTGGTGTGGGTCCTGAGGCTCCTGTACCTCCTTGCTGATGTCAGCAGCCAGAAGACATCATGGCCTGGGTGGTGGAGGTCCTTGATGATGGATGCCGTCTTCCTGAGGCCATGTCGATGAGTTCAATGGTGGGGAGGGTTTTACCCGTGGGGTTGGGCTGGCGACCTCATTACAACCTTCACAACCATATTTGCTGTACATTTGCTAACGACACCACTCACAATCAATGTCAGCAAAACCAAAAAGCTGATTGTGTTGACTATTAGGAGGAAGAAGGCAATGTCCATGAGTCAGTCCTCATTCGGGGATCGGAGTTGAGAGAGGATCAGTAACTTTAAATTTCTTGGCATATCAGATGATTTGTCCTGGGACCAACATATAATGTTCATCACAAAGAAGGCACAACACAGCCTCCACTTTCTTAGAAGTATTTCTGGTTGACTGCCAGTGATTAGTGGTGTTCCGCAGGGGTCAGTGTTGGGACTGCTTTTCACATTATTTTTCAATGATTTAGATGACAAAATTGATGGCTTTGTGGCCAAGTTTGCAAACAGTACAAAGACAGGTGGAGGAGCAGACAGTGTTGAGGAAGCAGGGAGTCTACAGAAGGACTTAGATTGGCAGAATGGGCAAAGAAGTGAGATGCAATACAGTATCAGGAAGCGTAAGGTCATACACTTTGGTAGAAGGATAAAGGTGTAGACGATTTTGTAAATGGAGAGGTGCAAAGGGACTTGGGAGTCCTTGTGCAGGATTCCTTAAAGGTTAACTTGCAGGTTGAGTTAGTGGTAAGGAAGGCAAATGCAATGTTAGCATTCATTTTGAGAGGACTAGGATATAGAAGCATAGATGTAATGCTGAAGCTTTATAAGGTCAGACTTCACTTAGTGCTGTGAGCAGTTTTGAGCCCCTTATTTAAGGAAAGGTGTGGTGGCATTGGAGAAGGTCCAGAGGAAGCTCACAGGAATGATTCCAGGAATGGAAGTGTAATCAGGAGCGTTTGATAGCTCTGGGCCTGTACTCACTGAAGTTTAGAAGAATGAGGGGGGGAATCTTATAGAAACTTATTGAATATTGAAAGACCCAGATAGAGTGGATGTGGGGACAATGTTTCCAATAGTGGTGGAGTCTAGGACCAGAAGGCGCAGCCTCAGAATAGAGGGACATCTATTTAGAACAGAGAAAAGGAGGAATTTCTTTACCCAGAGGGTAATGAATCTGCAGAATACATTGCCACAGACAACTGTGGAGGCCAAGTCATTGGGTATATTTAAAGCGGAGCTTGATGGGTTGTTGATTAGTCAGAGCATCAAAGGTTACTGGAAGATGGCAGGACATTGGGGTTGAGAGGGATAATAAATCAGCTACAATGGAATGGAAGAGCAGACCCAATGGTTTATTGGGTCTGCTCTTCCCAATAAGTTTATTTTGGTCCTATAATAAACTCAAGATGACACCGATAAGTGGCGACTGTCGGTGTGCAGCTCCAATAGGAATCATCAAATGTTCCCATTCTGGATGACTACATCTGAAATTCACAGTCAGAGCCATGGATATTTCAGGAAGCAACACCATTTTAAGATGTTTTAAAAGCATATTGATACGCTAATAGTCGATATCGGCAGACCCCAGATGGAAGACTCAGGTGCTACAATGGATTTTTTTTGGTTTAAATTGTGTTCCCTTTTTTGTAATAATCATGTGCAATTTGCCTGCATTTGGCCCTTATCCTCTAAACCTTTCCTACCCACGTACCTGTCCAAATGTATTTTAAATGCTGTGACCAATTTTTATTGATGCACCATCAGAAAGCATCCTGTGGATGCATAACGGCTTGGTACAGAAACTGATGTGCCCATGACTGCATGTCGCAGGAACCAGCCTCCCCTCTATGGACTCTATCTACCCTTGTTTGCCTCAGTAAAGCAGTCAACACAATCAAAGACCTCACCCACCCTGAACGTTCTCTCATCTCCCCTCTCCCATCAGGCAGAAAGTAACAAAAGCCATAAAGCACGTACCACCAGGCTCAACGACAGCTTCTAATCCACTGTTATCAGGCTCTTGAAAGGATCTCATACAGTAAGGTTGACCCTTGGCCTCACAATCTACCTCGTTTTGACCTGATACAACGCAACTGAGAACAACAGCACAAGGGCAAATCAAGCCCCTTATCTCCCGCCCACCCACCCACACACTTACACACTCAGGCAGTCCTTCAACCGTGGCACAGGCCAACTCCTGGGCTCTAGCCTCCAGCAGACCTGCAGACTCATGGACAAAGATCCTCCAGCTTCCACAGTAGACTCACAGACAAAGAGCCTTGCCCAACAGGCCTCACTGACCTTCAGGCTTCCAAGTTTGTTATTGACCCCAGCGTTTGCCGATCCCTGATTCCCCAATCCTTTGGAATAAAACTACAGTGACTCCATCCATTGGACCAGAAGATTGTAAGACAGAGGAGAACAATTAGGACACTTGGCCCACCAAGTCTGGTCTGCCATTCCATCATGGCTGGTTTATTATCCCCCTCAACCCCATTCTCCTGACTTCTCCCCATAACCTTTGACATCCTTACTCACCAACCTCTGCTTTAAATATCTCTGGAAAATAAAAGATAATGTGTGCTCACCTCATCTATGCCCCTCGTGATTTTATGCACCTCTAGCACGTCGGGAGTCATTCACAGGCGAGTGGAGTGTGTTTCTTTCTGCTCCTGAATTTTGTGGATGGTAGTAAGGCTTTGGCATATCGAGTAAATGAGTCCTCATCACAGGGTACCCTGTCCTTGACCTGTTCCTGCAGTCGATAACTGGTTAAGTTAAACTTCTGGTTCATCATGACAATCAGCATATTGATCAGAATCAGAATCAAGTCATGAAATTTGTTGTTTTGTGGCAGCAGTACAGTGCAATACATAATAGAAAAAGACTATAAATTACGGTGAGAAATAAGTATTTACTGTATATTAATTAAATTAAATGAGTGGTGCAGAAAGAGAGCAAAGAATAGTGAGGTAGTGTACATGGGTTCACTGTCTATTCAGAAATCTGATGGCAGAGGGGAAAAAACTGTTCCTGAAATGTTGAGTGTGTGTCTTCAGGCTCCCGTCCCTCCTCCTTGATGGTAACAACTGAGACGAGAATATGTCCTTAATAATGATGGCCGCATTTTTTGATGCTTCAGCTTTTGAAGTTGTCCTCAAAACTGGAGAGGTAATGCCCGTGATGGAGCTGAGTGGGCATACTACCCTCAGCAGCTTTTTCCAAGCCTGTGCAGTGGCCTAATTTTCAGTTAAAATGCTCTCCATGGTACATCTGTAGCTGGTGGGGTGCGGTGAAGTAGGGGGATGGAGGGGGAGGAGGGAGCTCGGTATCAATTGAACACAAAGGACTGCTGGTTAGAGCATTTCACTGAGGGAAAAGCTTGCTCGGCTCATAGAACTAACCTTGGCAAGCGTGCTCTATTTATCTCTCAGTACCCCCGATTAACTTGCCATATTTTTTAAATAATGCTAATAATAATTAGCAAATTTTCTGGATGCAGAAGATGTCTGGGGATCTGCTTGTGTTGAAATAAACTGAAAACAAAATCTTTCGAGGGAGCGGAGCCTTTTGAACTCGGTCAAGGTTAGAGGGTTACATTTTCTGAAGCTCCTCGCTGCCATGGGTCTTCAGTAATGATTGCACGTATTTTGAATTTTTAAGACTTTAAGACTATAAAACATTGGCACAGAATTAACATTTGGCCCATTGAGCCTGCTACACAATTCCATCATGGCTGATCCATTTTCTTCTCAACCCCATTCTTCTGCCTTTTCCCCATAACCTTTGACGTCCTGACTAATCAAGAACCTATCAACCTCCACCTTAAATATACCCAATGACTTGGCCTCCACAGTCATCTGTGACAATGAGTTCCACCGATTCACAGCTTCTGGCTAAAGAAATTCCTCCTCATCTCTGTTCTAAAGGGATGTCCTTCTATTGTGAATTTGTACCCTCTGGTCCTAGATTCTCCCAAAACTGGAACTATCCTGTAACCAATAATTTTGTTGAATTATCACTATCAAGTCAAGGCAGCTTACAGTGAACTGGGAAACAAACCCTTCAGTCTCATTGGAGCCGGATCTAATGGAAGCCAACATGACTTGCAACTCTTGAAAGAGAGGCTGGGAAGAATTGTTTTTGTTGAGATCCTTCACAAATTCCTCTGGAATTCATGGTCACAGACGGCTGAGTCACTGGTTATACTTAAAGCGGAGCTTGATAGGTTCTTGATTAGTCATGGTGTCAAAGGTTACCAGGAGAAGACAGGAGAATGGGGTTGAGAAAAGATACTAAATCAGCCATGATAAAATAGTGGAGCAAACTCAATGGGCCAAATGCCCTAATTCTACTTCTGCCTGGTCTTAGTGTTCGTGGGTAAATACAAAGCACAGAAATGGTTAGTGGGATTCCTACCTCCTGACTACTCTGTCCCAGCTGGAGAGGAGAGCTTCAAAACTGAAGCAGCTCTGGATATTAAGGGTCACTTGGGAGACACAGGAATGTTAAACATTTACAATCCACCCACCTCCACCTCATTCCCTCCACCTCTATGCCTTTTCGACAATGTACCAGCCCAAAACGGATTCACTGCTTAGCTCCGTACACTTCCCACCCAACGGCAACCTGTAACCCTCTGCTGGCAACCTGACGCAACAATGTTCTGGGACAGTTCCAGTTTCCCCACTCTCTGCCTCCAGGCACTGAGCTCAAACCTTGTGTTTCCAGTTCCTTGTTCAGCTCTCTCCCTCCTCATTCCTTGTTCCAGTCTCTCTCACTCCTCATTCCTTGTTCCAGTCTCTCACTCCTCATTCCTTGTTCCAGTCTCTCTCTCCTCATTCCTTGTTCCAGTCTCTCCCTCCTCATTCCTTGTTCCAGTCTCTCTCACTCCTCATTCCTTGTTCCAGTCTCTCTCTCCTCATTCCTTGTTCAGCTCTCTCTCTCCTCATTCCTTGTTCAGCTCTTTCACACTCAAGGGCATCTTTTCCTTCCCCCTCCACCCTGTTAATACCCCTCTCCTTTTGCTCACACACTCACCCACATACACAATCACACACACAGTCACACTTGCACACAGGCAAACACACTTTCACAAAGACACATACATAAGGGGAGGGGCGCTATCCCCTCTCTGTTTTCCTTATCACTGTAATCCTGTTACCCCTTCTCTTTCCCCTGCTCCCACCCTCACAACCTGCCTGCAATCCACACCTTCCTCCCACTGGTGCCCATCATAGAAGTCTTTCTCCCATACTGCATTGATCTTTCCTATCAGATGCCTTCTTTTTCAGTCCGTTGTTGTCTTCCACTTGTCACTTCCCAGCTTCTCATACCATTCATTTCTCCCTGGTCCCATCCTCCTACCTTCCACCCCTCTCCTGGATCCTTCTATCACCTCCCAGGTTCTAATGCCATTCATTTCTCTCTGGTCTCATCTTCCTACCCTCCACCCCTCAGCTAGATCCACCTGTCACCTGTCAGCTTCTGATGCCATTTACTTCCCCTTAGTCCCATCTTCCTACCCTTTCCTCACAACCTGGATTCACCTATCATCTGCCAGTCCCTGCTCCTCCTCCTCCACCCCCCCGCACCCCCCACCACTCCAACTGTTTTATTCTTCTTATTCTGGCTTCTTTACCTTCATTTCCAGTACCGATGAAGGATCTCAACCAGGGAACGTCAGCTCCATAGATGCTGCCTGACCTGCAGAGTTCCTTCAGTGCTTTGTGTGTGTGTGTGTTGACTAAGTGTTGTTGACCACATCAGGCAGCTGGAACCATCCCCTGGAGGAGGGGGTTTGAACTGAAATGTGGGCAGAATGGCAGATTCTTTGACTCAGGAGAGAATGGAGGAGAAGATGAAGATCTAGGAATAAAAGGCAGTGGGTTCAGCTTCCTACCGGTCTATCAGAAACCACAGCCTCATTGATTGACTTCCTCCTGCCCTGTCCAAACACTGAGGCTGAGCAGTTGACAAGGTTCTCCAAGGTAGGCTCATTCAGAGAATCAATAGGCATGAGGCCTGGGGAAACTGGTCTCTGTGGATACAGAACTGGCTTGCTCAGGGAAGGCAGAGGGTGGTAGTAAATGAAGTGCATTCAGGCTACAGTTTGGCAATCAGTGGAGTTCGGTCGGGATCTGTTCCGGGATCCCCTGCTCTTTGTGATGGCTATAAGAAACTGGGATGAGGAAATGGAAGGCTGGGTTAGCGAGTTTGCAAATGAATGAAGTTTGGTGGAGCTGAGGATAGTGTAGAAGGTTGGTATTGGTTACAACAAGACAATGACAGGATGCAGAGCTGGGCTGAGAAGTGGCAGATGGAATAAAATGATACATTTTGGAAGGACTAATTTGAAGGCGAAGTAGAGTGTTAATGGCGGGATCTTTAGCACTGTGGAGTGGTAGAGGGATCCTGAGGTCCGCTCCATAGATCCACCAATGTTGCCATGCAAGTTAATAGGGTAGTTAAGAAGGAGTATGGTTTGCTGGCTTTCCAGTAAAATGGTGGCATGCTTGGTCTCAGCAGCCTAACGAAATGAGCTAGTGTTTGTCCTAAATCACAAGACCCTGATGGACCATGGTAATACAAAATACTACAAGTCTGGTTCACTAACGAGACCGACCGTGGGGGAGCTGTGTCTCTTCGGTTATTGTGCCAATCAGGCCCTCATGCTGCGGCATCGCCTGTTACAGTCACCCAGGGAGGAAGCACTGGAGACAGTATGGAAGAGAATAGACAGAGCAAGCGCACTGCAATCCATTCTGTGTTGGGGACTGGACCCTGCAGGCTGGCTCTCCCATGAGTGCTGCCCTCCAGTATTGCCTCCATGGAAAGCAATCTGGATTGCTTACATCTGAGTCTGCAGAGATGAGAAACTGCTGTGTGCTTGTTCTTGCAGAAACATGACTCCAGAATAGCATTCCATGCACCATCAATCTTCAGGCCATGACACTCAGAGACTGGTATTTATCTCATTTTGTGACTGCATCTGCTATGTGTGTAGTGTATTGTGTGTGACTGTATACACAGTATTTTGAATTGACTTTATTACTTACATCCTTCATATACACGAGGAGTAAAAATCTTTATATTACACCTTTGTCTAAATGTGCAATGTGCAATTTATAGTAATTTATAATAAATATTATGTACAACAGGACAGTCAATATAACATAGAATTACAGTTGCATCAGCATGAATTAATCAGTCTGATGGCCTGGTGGAAGAAGCTGTCCCGGAGCCTGTTGGTCCTGGCTCTTATGCTGCGGTACCGTTTCCCAGTTGGTAGCAGCTGGAACAGTTTGTGGTTGGGGTGACTCGGGTCCCCAATGATCCTTCAGGCCCTTTTTACACACCTGCCTTTGTAAATGTCCTGAATACTGGGAAGTTCACATCTACAGATGCACTGGGCTGTCTGCACCACTCTGTGCAGAGTCTTGCGATTGAGGGAGGTATAGTTCCCATACCAGGCAATGATGCAGCCAGTCAGGATGCTCTCAATTGTGCCCCTGTAGAAAGTTCTTAGGATCTGGGGGCCCATACCAAACTACTTCAACTGTCTGAAGTGTAAGAGGCGACTTTTTCACCACACAACCGATATGTACAGACCACGTGAGATCCTTAGTGATGTATATGTCAAGGAACTTAAAGCTGTTCACCCTCTCAATCCCAGATCAATTGGTGTCAATAGGGGCTAGCCTGTCTCCATTCCTCCTGTAGTCCACAACTAGCTTCTTTGTTTTTGCGACATTAAGGGAGAGGTTGTTTTCTTGACATCACTGTGTCAGGGTGATGATTTCTCTGTGGACTACCTCATTATTATTTGAGATTGGGCTAATCAGTGTAGTGTCATCAGCAAATTTAATTAGCAGATTGGAGCTGTGGGTGGCGACACAGTCATGGGTATATAGAGAGTAAAGAAGGGGGCTTAGTACACAGCCCTGAGGGGCACCTGCGTTGAGGGTCAGAGGGGCAGCGGTGAGGGAGCCCACTCTTACCACCTGCCGGCGATCTGACAGGAAGTCCAGGATCCAGCTGCACAAGGCAGGGTGAAGGCCGAGGTCTCTGAGCTTCTTGTCGAGCCTGGAGGGAATTATGGTGTTGAATGCTGAGCTGTAGTCCAAGAACAACATTCTCACATAAGCATCCCTCTTCTCCAGACAAGAGCTGTGGCTATTGTGTCATCTCTTGATGGGTTGTGTCAGTAGGCAAATTGTAGTGGGTCCAGTGTGGGTGGCAGCATGCCGCAGATGTCCCTGACCAGCCTCTCAAAGAACTTACTTATTATTGAGGTGAGAGTGACAGGACGCCAGTCGTTCAGACATGTAACCTAGGTCTTTTTAGGTACCGGAACAATGGTGGTTGCTTTAAAGCAGGAGGGCACTCTACACTGGGCGAGTGTAGAAGCTAGGCACTGGAGGAGTACTCTTTCATTTAGCTGTATATAAGTTATTGGCTGAATGATGATTATACTTGGAACTGAATCCCTTTATTAGTTGAGGATTGAGTTCAAGGGCCACGGTATAATGTTGCAGCTCTATAAAACTCTAGTTAGACCACACTTGGAATACCGTTTTCAGTTCCGGTCACCTCACTATAGAAAGGATGCGAATGCTTTAGAAAGGGTGCAAAGGACTTTTACCAGGATTAGAGAGCATGTCTGATGAGGATAGTTTGAGTGAGTTAGGGCTTTTCTCTTTGGAGTAAAGGAGGATGAGAGACAACTTGATAGAGGTGAACAAGATGAGAAGGAGTATAAATTGAGTGGACAACCAAACACTTTTTTCCAAGGGCTGAAATGGCTAGTAAGAGAGGGCGTAATTTTAAGGTGTTTGGAGAAACATGATAGGAGGGATGTCAGAGGTAGGTTTTACACTGAGAGAGTGGTGTGTGTAGAACAGCCTGCCAGGGTGGTGATAGAAGGGGCATTGAAGAGAATCTTGAATGGGAACAAAAGAGGTTGGTGAGTCCACACTTAGAGTGCTGTGTACATTTTTGGTTATCCCTTTATAGGAATGTTATGGGAATGATGTATTTAAACTGGGAAGAGTGCAGTAAAGATTTATGAGGATGCACCCAGGACTAGAGGGCTTGAGTTGTAGGGAAAGGATGGCCAGGCAGGGTCTTTATTCCTTGAAATGGGGTGAATGAGGGACAACCTCATAGCAGTGTTTACAATCATGACAGCCACAGATAAAGTGGACGATAATAGTTTTTTACCCGAGGGTAAGAGAGGCCAAAACTAGAGGATATGGAGGATGAGAGAAGAAAGACTTAAATCAGACCTGAATGGCAACTTTTTCACCCGGAGGCTTGTGAGTATATGGAATGAGCTGCCAGAGGAAGTGGTTGAGGCAGGTACAATAGTATCTTTTAAGAAGCACTTGGATAGGTACATGGAGGTCAGGGGATAGGACAGGAGTTCCCAACCTTTTTTATGCCATGCACCCCAGGTTGGGGACACCTGGCATACAGGGATACGGATCAGATACAGGAAATTGAAATGAGCCGCTGGGCAAGGTGGTCAGCATGGACTGGTTGGGCCGAATGGCCTGTACCCATCATGTGGTACCCCCCTATGAGTCTTATGACTAGGCTATCATTTGGTAATTTCTTTCACTTTCATGTACTCAGGCTGAAAATGAAAGGAAACCCACTTGTGTCTGAAACATTAACAGCAAAATTGAAGGGGAAATCTGAACAGATGTAATCTGGGAGATTTGATTTCACTTAGATTACTGGGATGGTCCCTTTGCTCTCTTACTTGTGCCTGACCCTTAGCTGATACACAACGAGATAATACCAAGGAACAAAGGAACAGATTGTAGCTGTCTAGGATTGATCAGATCACTTATCGAAACTGGAACAGGCACGACTGGATTCTTGCCGCACTTTGAATTTTTGCTCCAGATTCCAGCATCTGCAGATCCTTAAGTCTGTCCTGATGGTTCAATCTTTATTTCCAATACACATTTTTTTTCCAGAACATCGCATTTATGTGGGGGGAAAAAAATGTCAGCTTTCCTTTACAGGGGAATATTTGTCTAGTTTCAATTACTTTCTGTTTCCTGTCGTTTTTGAAGATGCCATTCAGAGAAGGGATTCCCAACCTTTCTCATGCCATGGACCCCTGCGATTAACCAAGAGATCTGAAGACTCCAGGCTGGAAACCCTTGATTTAGATAGAAACAAGCAACTATTTCAATCATCTTCTATTTGAATTACCAGCAGAAGTTGGTAAATAAATTGCTTACTTGGCAAATTGGCTTATTGTTGTCACACGTACAGTGAGAAATATGACTTGCAGATCGCTTCATTCCAGCAGGGTGTTGAGGTAGGTCAAGCTAAAACAATAATAAAATGCAGAATCAAAGTGTTACAGATCCCACTCAACCCCATACATCTGCCTTCTCGCCATATCCTTTGATGCCCTGACCAATCAGGAAACTATCAACTTCTGCCTTAAATATACCCACGCACTTGGCCTCCACCGCAGTCTGTGGTAGAGCATTCCACAGATTCACTTCTCTCTGGCTGAAAACATTCCTTCTTACCTCTGTTCTAAAACGCCATGCCTCAATTTTGAAGTTGTGACCTCTAGTTCTGGATACCCTCACCATATGAAACGCCCTCTCCACAGCCACCCTACCCAGTCCTTTGGAAGCTAGAATGGAAGTTCTTGTGTTAATTAACAATCATTTTCACAATAAGTTACAAAAGGACGAATTGCTTTCCATCAGGCATAAACACACAAAAGCTTCAGTGAGCACTAAGGGTTCACTTGTTCTTGCCCCAGGGTTAATCTCCCCCTTAATGATTTGATAGCCAGTGCCCCGCAGAGACCCATGGGAATCTCATCTGCTTTAGTTTCATTTTCCGCCTCCTCCCCACTGTGGACCCCACTTTTGCTGCTCTCTGTGTCTGTACATCTGCCTCAGATCTCGCTGGAGCTGGGACGGTGTCCAGAGCTTTGTGGTTTACTGACGAATGCTTAAACATTCCAAGTAAGCTCCACTGGTCAGGAGAAATGTCAGACGAGTTCTCAGGCTCTCCCATTTGCTCAACAGGGCATCAAGAGTTCAAGACTGTCAGAAGTTTTGGTGAGGAGCTACTTTCACTCCTCGCACTTAATGTCAGTAAGACCAAGGATCAGATTGTGGACTTCAGGAAGGGGAAGACGAGGGAACACGTACCAGTCCTCATTGAGGGATCTCCATTGGAAAGGAGGAGCAGCTGCAAATTCCTGGGTGTCAACATCTCTGAAGGTGTATTCTGGGTCCAATATATTGATGCAATTACAAAGAAGGTACACAATTGGCTATATTTTATTAGGAGCTTGAGGTGATTTGAAATGTCACCAAAGATCCTCGCAAATTTCTACATTATGACCAGCGGCACTCCATCTGGTACAGAGGGCCCACTGCACAGGATTGGAAAAAGCTGAAGAAGGCTGTAAACTCTGCCAGCTCTATCATGGGCACTAGCCTCCCCACATCGAGGGCACCTTCAAAAGGCGATGCCCCAAGAAGGAGGCGTCTATCATGAACTGATTATAGGAAAGATGTCAATAAAATTGAGAGAGTACAGAAGAGATTTACTAGAATGTTGCCTGGGTTTCATCTCTTAAATTACAGAGAAATGTTGAACAAGTTAGGTCTTTATTCTTTGGAGCGTAGAAGGTTGAGGGGGAACTTGATAGAGGTATTTAAAATTATGAGGGGGACAGATAGAGTTGACGTGGATAGGCTTTTTCCATTGAGAATGGGGGAGATTCAAACAAGAGGACATGAGTTGAGAGTTAAAGGGCAAAAGTTTAGGGGTAACATGAGGGGGAACTTCTTTACTCAGAGAGTGGTAGCTGCGTGGAATGAGCTTCCAGCAGAAGTGGTTGAGGCAGGTTCGATGTTGTCATTTAAAGTTAAATTGGATAGATATATGGACAGGAAAGGAATGGAGGGTTATGGGCTGAGTGCAGGTCAGTGGGACTAGGTGAGAGTAAGAGTTCGGCACGGACTAGAAGGGCTGAGATGGCCTATTTCTGTGCTGTAATTGTTATATGGTTATATCCCCACCATCTAGGACATTGCTACTATTCTTATTGCTACCCTCAAGGAGGAGGTACAGGAGTTTGAAGACACACACTCAATGTTTCAGGAACAGCTTCTTTCTCTCCACCATCAGACTTCTAATGATCCTGAGCACTACCTCACTGTCTACTCTCTTTTTGCCCCATTTATTTCTTCTTTTTCAATAATTATTATTGTAATTTTGTAATAATTTTTAGTTTTTGACTGCCCTGCTGCCACAGACAACAAATTTCCCAACATATGTCAGTGATAATAAACCTGATTCTGAAAGGATCCTTTACGGACACTACCAATTAGAGAGCACAAGGAGATCAGGCCAGCGTCTTTACTCTCTTAGAAAGTTAAGGAGGTTCATCTTGTCACCAAACACTAACAAACTTCCACAGCTGTACTGTTGAAAATATCCTGACTGGTTGCATCGTGATCTGGTATGGCAATTTCAATGTGCAGGAATGCAAAAAGCTGTAGGGAATAGTAGACTGTGCCAAGTATTTGACTGCTACATCCCTCCCCACCATTGATGGTAGGTACAGGATACACTGTCTCAAGAAGGCCACATCTATCACCAAAGATCCACATCATTCGGGCCATGCTATCCTCTCACTGCTTCAGTCTTTATGTATAATTTTTCATAAATTCTATTGCATTATTTTCCTGTAAGCATCAGCAAGGTAATGAATCTCATGGTAGTGTATAGTAACAGACCTGCTTTGATAATAAATTTATCATTGACATTTCAAACACGCAGTTCTTGAGCCATAAACACTAGAGATTCTGTAGATGCTGGTAAACCAGAGGAACACACACAAAATGCTGGAGGAACTCAGCAAGTCAGGCAGCATCTCTGGAGAAGAATAAACAGTCGACATTTTGGGCCAAGATCCTTCATCTGTTCTTGAATCAACTGGCAAAACCCTAATCACTTCAGTCTAGCAATACCATGGTCACAATGATCACTTTGCACTGATGTGGACTCAATTTAGTTTTGTTCTAATTGCGTACTTTCTTGCATAATTTTGAATCATTTATGTTTTTCTTGTGAACGCTGATTGTCTGACACTCCGTCCCTGTGATGCTGCTGCAAGTAAGTTTTTCATTGCGCCTGTGCACACATGGACTTGTGCAGATGACAATAAACTCGGCTTTGATTTTGACAGTACATTCTCGTGCCAGACATGGCTATAAGTTGAAAGTTGATCACCAACTTCTATTCATTCCTCCACCCTTAAAGAATCATATATTCACAAAGGTGGACAACCCAGAAACAGGCCCCTCAGCCCATTATATCAATGCCAACCTTTATGCCCCTCTGGAATAATTACTTCTATTCAATACCTTCTATCCTCATTCCCTTTCTCCCATGGGCCGTACTCCTCCCCTATCAGATTCCCTCTTCTTCAGCCTTTTGGTTTTTGAAACTACTACAATAGGAAAATGACTTTCCCACCAACACAACAGAATCAACAAACAAAGACAAACGGCCAATATGAAAACACTACAAACTGTGTAAGAACAAATAAGTAAATTAGTTAATAGATAGCTGGATGCATGCATACATACATACATACATACATACATAGATTTTGTCTCTGTACCCTCCAACCTGATAGCATGAATACTGATTTTTCCTTCGGGTGAACAAAAACTCCCTCTGCCCCCACAGCTATTCCCCACTCTAAACTTTTACCTCTTCTGATCTGCTTATTACTTTGCCCTGGGTCTCCTCTCCCCTCCCTTTCTGCTATGGTCCACTCTCCTCTCCTATCAGATTCCTTCCTCTCCAGCCCTTGACCTTTCCCACCCAACTGGCTTCACTGATCACCTCCCAGCTAACCTGTTTCCCTCCCTCCCCACCTTTTAATTCAGGCATCTCACCCCTTCCTGCTCAGTCCTACAGAAGAATCTCAGCCCAAAATGTTGACCATTCACTCTTTTCCATAAACACTGCCTGACCAGCTGAGTTCCTCCAGCATTTTGTGTGTGTTGTTTTGGATAGACAGATCAATAGATTTATAGATAGATGTTGAGAACAAACGTTGTAGTGTACTTGAAAGTGAATCCATAAGTTGCGGAACTGTTCAGAGTTGAGGTGAGTGAAGTTTTCACACTTGTTTCAGGAGCCTGATGGTTGAAGGGTTTTATTTGTTTCTGAATCTGGTGGTGTGGGACCTAAGACTCCTGCATCTCCTTCCCAATGGCAGCAGCAAGAAGAGAGCATGGATATGTTGTGAAATTTGTTATTAGATAAATGATTTCATTCGAGCAGACCAAGTAGAGAGCAATTCAGACATTTAAATTAGCATTGTCTGAGCTGTGGAAATATTGGCAGTCCTGAGCTGCAAGAAGGTCAGAAATGTCCGTAATTTGTTTTAATGAGACCAGACAGACGCTTGTCTGGAGTATCAGATCGATGAATACATCCACTGATAAGGTGGAGAGAGAGGGGATGCAGGGTGTTAATGCAGCTACAGAAGATAAAAATTATGTCACTCTTGAGAAAGAACAGTGTCTGCCAGACCACACTTGTCTGTGGAGTGGCTGAGTGGAGTTTCATATGAAAGCGCAGTTGGATCTTCAGAATTTCTTCTGAAGCTTTATAAGGCATTGGTCAGACTGATTTGGAGTATTGCGAGCAGTATTAGGCCCCTTAAAGAAAAGATGCGCTGGCTTTAGAGAAGGTTCAGGGGAGGTTCATGAGAATGATCCTAGTAATGAAAGGGTTAATATGTGAGGCGCATTTCATGCTCTGGGCCTGTATTCACTGAAGTTTAGATGAATGAGGGGGCAATCCCTTTGAAACCTGCCAAAAATTGACAGGCCTAAATAGAGTGGATGTGGAGAGGATGCTTCCCATGGTGGGGGAGTCTAGGACCAGAGGGCACAGACTCAGAATAGAAGGCTGTCCCTTCAGAACAGGGATGAGTTAGAATTTCTTTAGCCAGCTGGTGCTGAAACTGTTGAATTCATTGCCAAAAATGACTATGAATGCCAAATCATTGAGTGTATTTAAAGTGCAAGTTGATAGTTTCTTGCTTAGTCAGGATGACAAGGGGCATGGGGAGAAAGTAGGAGAATAGGGTTGAGAGGGATAATAAAACAGCCATGACATAATGGCAGAGCAGACTCGATGGACCGAATGGCCTAATTCTGCTACTATGTCTTATGGTGTCATGGAAGTCGAAAATGTGCCATAAGACTTGGTGATTACAAACATGTTATTATGTTTTACAACAACAAAGAAAAAAAACAAAGCAATTATGGTAGTCTGATACTTGTTCCAGAGATACTCCGAATCAAGATCAGGATCAGAATCAGAATCAGGATCAGGATCAGGTTCATTACCATGAATATATGTATTGAAATTTGTTATCTTGCAGCAACAATACAATGCAAAACAGAAAAATTACTATAGGTAATAGTAAGAAACATGAAATTAAGTAATTTATTTGTTATGTGCCATGTTGTATGACATGGGCGATCATGATTGTTCTTGGCAAATTTTTCTACAGGAATGGTTTGCCATTGCCTTCTCCTGGGCAGTGTCTTTACATCGACGGGTGACCCCAACCATTATCAATACTCTTCAGAGATTGTCTGCCTGGTGTCAGTGGTCGCAGAATCAGGACTTGTGATGTGCACCAGCTGCTCATACGACCATCCACCACCTGCTCCCATGGCTTGACATGATCCTGACTGGGGTCCAAGCAGGTGCTACACCTTGCCCAAGAGTGACGTGCAGGCTAGCGGAGGGAAGGAGTGCCTTACACCTCCTTTGGTAGAGACGTATCTCCACCCCAGCACCCAACTCAAGTCCAGCGCTGATTTGTATCCGTATATCAAATCCAGGTAGGACTTTCCACAGTGAAAAGTTGGGTCCTGGGGAGTTCTGTAGAACAGAGGAGTACAATTACATGGTTCCTGAGAGTGGCATCACAGGTAGACAGGATGAAGAAGGCATTTGACACGCTGACCTACATCACTCAGGGCATTGAGGATGAAAGTTGGGATGTTATGTTGCAGTTGTATAAGATGCTGGTGAGGTCATATTTGGAATATAGAGCAAGACACACACAAAATGCTGGAGACCTCACCAGGTCACGCAGCAGCTATGGAAAGGAATTTCTCTCCATAGGATCTACCTGACCTGCTAACGTACTCCAGCATTCCATGTGTTCTGGATGTCCATCATCTACATAAATTTCTGTGTCTTGTAATATTATGTTCAGTTTTGGTCACACTCCTATAGGAAAGCTGCCCTTGTGCTGAAAAGAATGCAGAGGCTTTTTCCTATGGCTGAAATGGCTAACACGAGGGGGCATAGTTTTAAGGTGCTTGGAAGTAGGTACAAGGGGGATGTCAGAGGTAAGTTTTTCACACAGAGAGTGGTGGGTACACAGAATGCACTGCCAGTGAAGCTGGTAGAGGCAGATACTTGGCCTGGTTCCATGCTATGTGTTCTACAAAGGAATGGTTAGATTGATGTTAGAGCAGGTTAAAATGCCAGCACAACATTGTGGGTCGAGAGACCTGAATTGTGCTGTACTGTTCTGAAACGTTTCCAGGCATCATCGCCTCATCATGGTGGAGAGGCTTGTGAGTTTCTGAGATCCTGAGGGAGATTCTGTCTGGAGCTTAGCTCCTGGTGGGGTCACCCATGGTGGTAAGGTCAAGGGGGAGATTCCAGACAAAGAACGATTCCAACCAAGACATTAACAGTGGAGACGTCAGAAGATGATGGCCCATCACAACTGCAGTGGAGGAAGGCTGCAGCAGTGGAAGGTCCCCAGTCATCTTGCATTCGACGCCACTGAACCCTGACCCTGATCTGTCAAGGACCATGTGGTGGCTACCCATGCATCAGACTCCCCTCATTAAACAAAGTCACGAGCAGGTGTTCTCTATTAAGCAAATGCCTCCTCAATTCCTCAGGAGAATACCATACTCGACTCAAGTGCTTGCACTACTACTTATCTTAAAGTAGGTCATGGGGTCGGCACAACATGGTGGGCCAAAGAGCCTGTTCTATGTTGTATGCCTTATGTTCTTGCTGTCCTTTGCAAACCCAACCCCCACCTCACTAATTTCTCCTGAACCCCTACTAATATCTTCCTTAACTACACAAATATTACCAAGACTTAAGGCCCTGAGTTACGGGAATAGGTTGAATAGGTTAGGACTTGGGAGGTAGCAGATGGAGGAGAGATTTGATAGAGGTATACAAAATTATGAGGAATATATAAATAGAGTAAATGTAAGCAGGCTTTTTCCATTGAGGTTGGGTGAGACTACAACTAGAAGTCATAGTTTAAGGGTGAAAGGTGAAATGTTTAAAGGGAACATGAGGGGGATCTTCTTCACTCAGAGCGTGGTGAGAGTGTGGAATGAGCTGCCAACAGGAGTGGTGCATGCAAGCTCAATTTCAACATTTAGGAGAAGTTTAAATAGATATATGGTGTTTGGAGGGCTATAGTCCAGGTGCAAGTCAATGGGACTAGGCAGAATAATAGATTGGCATGTTCTAGATGGGCTGAAGGGCCTCGTTCTGTGCTGTAGTGTTCTATGACTACTATGACCATTTCCATTGTTCCACTGCAAGGTTTGCACCACTGGGACCACACATGTCTCTCCCACTAAACATACAGTTCTCCCTTTGGTTTGGCTGGCGATGAGGAATGATTGCTGAGGTCTCCCACTCAGCTTGTGTGCTGAGTCTCCCCTTCAGGTCTCCCCTTCAGCTCTGCAACCTCTGGCGTCTTGGATGAACTGCTGTGCCCTGTGGATGAACCCGGAGCTGAGTGGGTCGTGGTGTTGATTCACTGTCAATGGGGAGGTTGGAAGTTTGGCTCGCGGCCAGGGAGTTTCCTGGTTTTACATTTCCCACTCTGCACAGAGCAGCCTCACACTTCTCGAGAAACCCATTCAGCCCTGGAACTGATTCTGTGACCCTTTGCCAGGTACAAGAAGGCAATTGAACATTTTCAAAGCGCCTCTCATCACCTCCCAGCTCTAAACTCCGAGGTGCAAATGCAAGAAAAAGCCTTTTGTTGTCATAGTTACAGCAGGAAAATGGTAACCATCAGTCTGATGATGTCAGGCTACTAAACGGATAAGTCTCTCACCTTGGTTCACAAGGAAGTATGCTCAAATCCCACTCCGCACCCCGACGCTTCGAGCACTCCAGTCCTCAACTTGCAACTCCCAATCTAACCCTTCCCTCCCACACAGCCCTCCATTTTTCTATCATCCATGTGCAATCGAAGAGTCTCTTAAATGCTCTTAATATATCTGCCTCTACCACCACCCCTGGCAGGATATTCCTCACACCCACAATGTACTGGCACTTGGCATCCCTGCTATACATTCCTCCAATCACCTTAAAATGTTGCAGTCTCTTATTAGCGATTCCTTCCCTGGGAAAAATTCTCTGGCTGTCCACTCTGTCAATGTATCTTGTAAATCTTTATCCAGTGCTGTGGACAGTTTTGGAACATAGAAAAGTACATCACAGTACAGGCCCTTCAGCCCACAATGTTGTGCCAACTTCTTAACGTACTCTAAGATCAATCCAACCCTTCCCTCTCACATGGCCGTCTATTTTTCTATCATCCTTTTGTCTATCTAAGAGTCAATTAAATGTCCCTTAAATATCTGCCTCTACCACCACCCTGGTAACGCATTCCACACACCCACCACACTCTGTGTAAAAAACAGACCTCCTGCCATTTCCAACCCAAGAAGGAGTTATTGGCTGTCTATTGTCTATGCCTTGTATCATCTACATCACCTCTCATCCTCCTCCTCTCCAAGGAGAAAACCCCTAGCACACTCAGCCTTTTCTTATAAGACATGCTCTCTAATCCAGACAGTACCCTGGTAAATCTCCTCTGCACCCTATCTGAAGCTTCCACATCCTTCCTATAGTGAGGTGACCAGAACTGAACTCAATACTCCAAGTATGGTCTAAGCAGGGATTTATAGAGATGTTGCAGAATATGTTATAAGACTTCAAAGAACCTGGTAAGTACAAAAGGAGTGTGGGAAATAGGCTTCTGGTGAGTTGAAAGAGAACATAGTTTTGAGGGTCTTGGTGAAGCAGAAGAGAGTGAAGACCTAGAGTGTCAGGGAAAACAGGGCTCCAGTAGTTTGGAATGGAGTTGAGGCCAAAGTGGCATTTTGGGAACTAGAGAGTCAGGAGGAAAAGCAGGAACCAGGACCCCAAGAAGCCGGAAGGGAAGTACGAAACGTCACTTGGTGACCTAGATTCAGACCTCCCGGGAACAGAAGCTTAGCAGTTAGCACAACAATTGACAGCACCAAATTTCACTGCTGTCTGTAAGGTGTTTGTACATTCTTCCCATGACCACGTTTTCATCAACGAGTAAGACATTCCAAAGGGTTAGGGTTAGTGACCTCTCGGCATGCAATGGTGCTGCTAAAAGTGTGGCGGGCTGCCCCCACTACGTTCTGTGTTGGTTGATGATGCAAATGACGCATTTCACTCTACGTTTCAATGTTCATGTGACAAATAAAGCTAATCTTTAATCTGTATAAAAGTGAGTGCTGAAAACACTCAGAAGGGCAGGCAGCAACTGTGGAGGTGGAAACTTAATTAATGTTTTCAAAGGCCCGTTTCCATGCTGTGAGATTCTGGGACTCCACAAAGTGCTGAACCTTTTTAGCACAGCAATTAGCATAATGCTATTACGGTGTCAGGAACCTGGGTTAAATTCCACCACTGTCTGTAAGGAGTTTGTACCTTCTCCATGTGACTGAATAGGTTTCCTCCAGGTCATCCGGTTTCTACACACATCCCCAGGTTAATTGATCACAAGGGTATAACTGAGCAGCTCCGGCTCATTGGGTTGGAAGGACCTGTTACCATGCTGTATCCCTAAATAAAAATAATTAAATAAGTGTTTTTTTGTGCATGTTCAGTTCCAGAAAGCTGTGATGGCTGAGTCATTGAATACTATCCTGGCTGAGGAGGACAACTGGTCTCTTTAAAGAGAACAGGAAGAGAATTGGAGTTGAAGATAAGGTCAGATGAGCCATGATCTCATTGAGTGGTCGGGCACACTCAAGGGCCTGAATGGCCAAATCCCAGCTCCTGTTTCTGTCATGCTGTTCTGTGGAAAACTTGCATCAGCCTGAGAGAGTCCAACGTGAGTTCAGAAGGAAGGTCCCGGGACAGGAGGTGATTAAAATCTGCAAATCACCCCCAAGGATTACAAATGAGAAATAATACTTAGCCACGTTGATGTTGTGGCCAAGAAATCTCACCAATGCTCTTCTACCAAAGTTCAAAATTCAAAGTAAACTTTAGCATCAAAATACGTATGAATCTCACCATATGTAACCCTGAGATTCATTTTCCTAGGGCATACTCAGCAAATCTATAGAATAGTAACTATAACAGGATCAATGAAAGATCAACCAGAGTGCAGAAGACAACAAACTGTGTAACTGCAAATATAAATAAATAGCAATAAACAACAGGAACATGGGATAATGAGATAAAGTGAGATTATTAGTTGTGGGAACATCTTAATGGATGGGCAAATGAGTATAGTTATTCCCTTTTGTTCAAGGGCCTGATGGTCGAGGGGTCGTAACTGTTCTTAAACCTGGTGGTGTGAGTCCTGAGGCTCTTGTACCTTCTACCCGATGATTGCAGTGAGAAAAAATCATGGCCTGGGGGGTGGGGATCTCTTATGATAGATGCTGCTTTCCTATGACAGCATTCCATGTAGATGTGCTCAGTGGTTGGGAGGCCTTAATCCATGATGGACTGGCTGAATCCATTAACTTTTGTCGGATTTTCTGATAATGAGCATCCTGATGTATGCATCGTTACTGTCCAGATTTTCTAGGGTTGACTGCAGAGCCAAGGAGATGGCGTCTGCTGTATGATTGCTGCTCCAGCAGGCAAATTGGAGTGGATCCAAGTCACCTCTCTTTAGGAGACTTAAGACATTTGTAGTAGTTTGTACAATTTTTATCAATGCACCAAAGAAAACATCCTGTCTGGATAGATAACATCTTGGTATGACAACTGTTCTGCACGTGACCACAGAAAATGCAGAGTTGTGGATACCACTTACAGAAACGAGCAATGGAGGAGTGTGTTCGTAAGTTTAAAGATGACACGAAGGTTAGTAGTGTTGTGGAGAGGGGAGAAGGTTGTTGTAGGTTACAGTGGGATACTGTTAGGATGCAGAGATAGGGGGAGAGAGCAGGAGACTGGGGCTGAGAGGAATATTAGATCACCATAACGAAATGGCAGAGCAGACTAGGTGGGCCGAATAGACTAATTCTGCTCCTATATCTTCTGGTCTTATTTCTGAATGGATATTAAACCCATGAACCTCACTACTTTTCTTTCTTTTTGCGCTATTTATTTAATTTAACTTTACAAAAAAATATACTTACTGTAATTTACAGTTTTCTATTATTATGTATTACATTGTACTGCTGTTTCAAAACAACACATTTCATGACATAAGCCAATGATATTAAACCTGATTCTGAGGCAGTGATAATTGTAGACTGAGTCCATGGACGGGAGGCTGGTTTCCGTGATGTGCTGATCTGTGCCCACAACTCTCTGTGGTTTCTTGCAGTCATGGACAGAGCAGATGCTGTTCCAGGCCATGATGCATCCTGATGGGATGCCTTCTAATGTGCATCAATAAAAATTAGTGAGTGTCAAAAAAGATGTACCAGGTTTTTCAAAACTTCTGAGGAAGTAGCGGTGTCAGTGAGCATGTGGTTGGACCAGGACGGACTATTGATGATGTTCACAATCGGGAGCTTTAAGCTCCCAACTCTCTCCACCTCAGCACCATTGATGTAAACAGCAGTGTGTGTACTGCCAACCCCACTCCCCACTACCTGAAATCAATTATCCTCACCTTATTAACCGCTGTAATGATACCCCTCCGCTTCTTAGAATCCACAGAAAAGAATTCACAGCCCATCAAGCGAAGGAGGATGAGAGGTGACTATCAGAGGTGTACAAGATGATAAGAGGCAGAGATAAAGTGGATAGCCAAAGACTTTTTCCCAGGGCGGAGATGGCTAATAGGAAATGGCATATGTTTAAAATGATTCAAGAAAAGTATAGGGGGATGTCAGATGATAAAAAGCATAGAATGAGCACTCCCTTTGTACTTAGCAGGTTCCAGGAAGACTCAGGAGATGATCTGTAACAGCTCTATAAAACCCTGGTCAGACCACGCTTGGAGTATTGTGTTCATTTCTGGTCACCTCATTATAGAAAGGATGTGGAAGCTTTAGAGAGGCTGCAGAGGAGATTTACTAGGATGTTCCCAAGATTAGAGAGTCATGTCTTATGAGGAAAGGTTGAGCAAGCTAGGACTTTTCTCTTTGGAGCAAAGAAGGATGAGAGGTGACGGGGATGATAGGGGACACAGATAGAGTGGACAGCTGTCCACTCAAAGTTAGTATATAAGGACGTAAGAAATAGGAGCAGGAGTCGGCCATCCAACCCGTCAGTTAGATCATGGCTGATCTGGCCGTGGACTCATCTCCACCTACCTACCTTTTCCCCATAACCATTAATTCCCGTACTATGCAAAAATCTATCCAACCTTGTCTTAAATATATTTACTGAGGTAGCCTCCATTGCTTCATTTGGCAGAGAATTCCACAGATTCACCACTCTCTGGGAAAAGCAGTTCCTCCTCATCTCCATCTTAAATCTCCTCGAATCTTGAAGCTATGTCAAAGTTCAAAGTAAATTCATGACTTTTCCCCGGAAGGGAAATGGCTAATATGAGATGAGGTATGTTTAAGGTAATTAAAGGAAAGTCTAGGGGGGATGTCAGAGGTTGTTTTTTTAACACAAAGTGATGGGTGTGTGGTATGCACTGCTGGGGTGGTGGTAGAGGCAATTACATTAGAGGCATTTATTAGACTCTTAGATAGGCACATGGATGATAGAAAAATGGAGGCCAACTTGAGAGGGAAGGATTAGATGGATCTTGGAGTAATTTAAAAGGTAGGCGCAATGTCATGGGTTGAAGGGTGTGTACTGTGCTGTGACATTCTATGTTCAAACTTAAGCCCTCCTGTCCAGATACTGGATTAGTAGGGAGGCAGTTTTTGAAAGCGGTGGTCTGTAGGAACTTGTTCTTGCAGGGGGTGGCGAATCTGCAGAATTCTTTACAATAGAGTGTGGGAAGAATCATGAGGGGAATTTAAAGGGACAGTGGATAACGTTTTTGAAAGATCAGAGAAATGGGAAAACATTTGAAACTTGGGGTGGATCTGCCACAATCATTTGGAATGATGGGACAGGTTTGAGGGGCTGAGTGGCCTTCTTAACAGTCAAAGTAAGTTTATGAAGTGAGCAGATATTTGTCACCAAATATTACCCTGTGATTCATTTTCTTGTGGGCATTCACAGTAAATACAAGACACACAGAAGACCACTCCAAACAGGACAGACAAACAACCAATGTACAAAAGACAACAAACTGTGCAAATATAAAATGAAAGAAGGTAATAATATTAAATATGAAGTACATGAGATGAAGTCCTTGAGAGTTAGTCATTTGGTTGTGGAAACAGTTCAGTGATAGGGCAAGTGAAGTTGAATGAAGTTATCCCCTTTGGTTAAAGGGTAATAACTGCCCCTAATTCCCTGTGGTCTAACGTCAAGCCAGCCAGAGCATAAAAACTTTGAATACTTTTAATCTGTGGAAAAAAAAATCAAAGGTTACCCAGTTACATCACCTTCCAGAGAGACTAGACTGGAAAATAATAGAGTTTTCTTAAAAGCTATCCCGGGACTGTGGTTGTTCCTGGCAAGGTCATAATTCCTTGCCCATCCCAAAATTCTTCCTCGGCTTCCTAAGTGTCAACTACATTGGAGGGCTGGGGGCTTCTGTGTAAGACCAAGAACTCAGCTTTCTTTTTCTGAAGAATGCGAGGAAAGCCAATGTGCTTTCAGGAAGTCCAACAATTTCACGGCCTCTGAGACCAATATTGTATTCCAGATTAATTTTAGAAACCAAAGTTAAGTTCTCCAGTTCCTCTTCAGGGACTTGAACTCATTTCTCTGAATCATTACGCAGGACTGGAAGATCAAAACGTAGTCAGTTATTTTTCAAAGTCAAAGTCAAAGTAAATTTATTAACAAAGTACTTATATGCTCAGTGACCAATTTATTAGGTACCTCCTGTACCTAGTAAAGTGGTCACTAAGTGTACGTTCATAGTCTTCTGTTTTTGTAGCCCATCCACTTCAAGATTTGATGTGTTGTGCATTATAGATACTCTTCTGAACACCACTGTTGTAACACATGGTGATTTGAGTTACTGTCACCTTCCTGTAAGCCTGAACCAGTCTGGCCATTCTCCTCCGACCTCTCACATTATCAAAAAGTTTTAACCCACAGAACTGCTTCTCACTGGATTTTTTTTTTTGCTTCTTGCACCATTCTCTGAAAACTACTGTACATGAGAATCCCAGGAGATCAGCAGCTTCTGAGATACTCCAACCACCCCATCTGGCGCCAACAATCATTCCACAGTTAAAGTCATTTGGATCACATTTCTTCCCCATTCTGATGTTTGGTCTGAACAACAACTGAACCTCTTGATCGTGTCTGCATGCTTTTATGCATTGAAGTGCTGCCACATGATTGGCTGATTTGTTATTTGCAGTAGCAAGCAGGTGTACAAATGTACCTAATAAAGTGGCCACTGAGTGTAGGTCACCACATGCTACCTTGAAATTCATTTTTTTCAGGCATTTACAGGAAAATAAAGAAATACAATAGAATTTATGAAAGCTAGGTGTAAAAAAGACAAACTAACAACTAATGTGCCAAAGAAGACAGATTGTGGACATAAAGAAAATTAATAATACTGAGAACATGAATTGTAGCGTCCATGAAATTGAGCTTGTAGGTTGTGGAATCAGCTCAGTGTTGTGGTGAGTCAAGTTATCCACAATGGTTCAGCAGCCTGATGGTTGAGGGGTAGTAACTGTTCCTGAACCTTGTGGTGTGGGACTTGAGGCTCCTGTATCTCCAGCCCGATGGTGATAGTGAGAAGAGACCACGGCCTGGATGGTGGGGGTCCTTGATGATGGATGCTGCTTTCTTGTGGCAGCGTTCCTGGCAGGTGTGCTCAGTGGTGGGGCAGGCTTTCCCCATGATGGGCTGGGCTGTATCCTTGGGCAGCATTATGAATGGTTGCATCACCATCTGGTATGGAGGCACAGGTGGCAGCGTCACTACCAAACTATTTGCAAAGGCGTTCCTCCCCTCCGCTGGCCTGCAGGTCACCCTTGGGCAAGGTGTAGCACCTGCTCAGCCCCCTCCCCTCCCCCCAGTCAGGGTCACGTGGAGCCATGGGAGCAGGTAGTAGATGGTCGTACGAGAAGTTGGTGCATTTCATAAGTCCTGGTTATGCAACCACTGATGGCAGGCAGACAATCTCTGAAGAGTAGCTGTCCATGAGAAGGCAAAGGTCAACCACTTCTGCAGAAAAATTCTCCAAGAGCAATCATGGTCTTGGAAAGAGAAATGACTCGGCCCATAATTATGATGATGATGATGAATGCAGAGGATTGTAAGGAGCTGTAGAGGGATGTAACCTCAGCCAGCTCCATCATGGGCTTTATCCTCTCCACCATCAAAAACATCAGCAAATGCTGATGGCCCAAAAAGGCAGTACCCATCACTATCTGGAACATCCCCTCATCTCAGTGCTACCATTGGGGAGGAGGTCCAGGGACCTGAACATCTCAGGAATAGCTTCTTCCCTTTCACCATCAATTTTCTGGAAAGAGCATAAAATCATGACAACTACCTCATTTTTTGGCACTTTTTTTAGTTTTGTAACTGATTAACTTTTATAGCCTGCACTGTACTGCAAACAACAAACTTCACAACATATGTTCAATAGGTACATTTGATGTCAGAGACATGTATACAATATACATCCTGAAATTCCTTTTCTTCGCAAACATCCATGAAAACAGAGGAGTGTCCCAAAGAATGAATGACAGTTTAACATTAGCACCCTAATCCCCCCTCCCTCCCACTCACAAGCAGCACCAAGGCAATGACCTCGTCCCCCCACTCCGCCAGAAAAAAGCATCGGCACTTTCCACCGAGCACTCAAGCGTGCAGCAAGCATCAGTAAAGACATAGACTTGCAGTACCCCCAAGACCACTCGTTCACCCAGTAATTCTCTCTCTCTCTCTAATAAGGGAAAAAGAGGTGTCTCCGTTTCACAGTGAGAGGGGAAATCTAACAAACAACTCACTGACTTATGATGTTAAAAGTCTGTTGCGTCATCTTTTATGAGCTCTGCACCCAGAGGATCAGCCCCGGAAAGGATCAGATCTCTGGACACACAGCTGGCAGCTAACCTGCTACTCCCAATGTTCTGTGTTCTCCTGCGATGCTTCAGTTAGGGGCACTTGCTTTGAATCACCCATCTCCAGGGCCATGAAAATCCAGCACCCCTGAAGACATGCTCGCCTTCCAGGCCATGTCCTTGGATCAGCAAAAAGTGGCCGGTCGTGAGGCCCTGAGAGCAGGTCCTATTTTCACAAAGAACCGAAGTCAGAGTGTAACTCAGGTCAGGATCTTCAAAAGAACCTTGAAAAGGGAAAAAAAGAGATATCAAAGATAGAAGTAGAGCTGTTTACAAAGATGCAAGCAAACGAATCACCGTTTAGTGCCATCTTGACTATGTCAGCGGTAATCAACATGATTCCGTTTGTGATGATGCTGAGCAACCTGTGAATCACCTTGATTTGAATTCCTACCTTAAGCTTCTATACAAAGGCAAGTTATTGCCTCTGCAGTCAAGGCATTTTGCAGAAAACAGAAGCAGACAGATATGGATATTACTGGATGTAAAAAGAAGGATTTAGTTTGGTCACGCAAACACGAGGAATTCTGCAGATGCTGGAAATTCAAGCAACACACGTCAAAGTTGCTGGTGAACGCAGCAGGCCAGGCAGCATCTCTAGGAAGAGGTACAGTCGACGTTTCGGGCCGAGACCCTTCGTCAGGACGAACTGAAGGAAGACCTAGTGAGAGATAAGAAAGTGGGAGGGGGAGGGAGAGATCCAAAATGATAGGAGAAGACAGGAGAAGGAGGGATGGAGCCAAGAACTTTTGCCAATCAACTGTCCAAACTTTAGTTTGGTCATGTGATTACCTAGACTTAGAGAGCTTTAGAGAGGGTGCAGAGGAGATTTATCAGGAAGCTGACTGGACTAGCAAACATGTCCTATGAGGGTAGATTGAGCGAGCTAGGGCTTCTCTCCTCAGAGTGAAGGAAGGTGAGAGGTGACTTAATAGAGGTGTACAAGATGATAAGAGGCATAGATCAAGCGGATACCCAAAGAGTTTTCCACAGTACAAAAATGTTTATTACAAGAGCATATAATGTTAAGGAATTTTAAAGATTAGAGCAAAGGATAGAGGGGATGTCAGAGGCAAGTTTTTTTGTACAGCATGTGCTGGTGAATGGAATGTGCTGCCAGGGGCAGTGAGAGAGGCAGACACATTAGCAATATTTAAGAGACTCTTTGATAGGCACATAGATGATAGATTTATGGAGGGGTATGTGGGAGGGAAGGGGTAGATTGGTCTTAGAATAGGTTAAAAGATCAAAGTTCAAAGTAGATTTATTATTAAAGTGCATATACAATATGTCACCATATACAACTCTGAGATTCACTTTCTTGCGAGCATACTCAATGAACCTATAGAGTAGTAACCATAACAGAATCAATGAAAGACTGCCCAATTTAGGCATTCAACCAAAGTCCAGAAGACAACAAACTATGCAAGTACAAAAAGAAGAAATAATAATAAATATTAAGCAATAAATATAGGTTGTGGGAATGTTTCAATGACAGGGCAAGTGAAGTTGAGTGAGGTTATCCCCTCTGGTTTAACAGCCTGATGGCTGAGGGGTAATAACTGTTCCTGAACCTGCTGGTGAGAGTCCTGAGGCTCCTGTACCTTCTTCCTGATTCCAGCAGTGAGAAGAGAGCATGGCCTGTGCCAATATTGTTGGCCAAAGGGGTTTGTACTTAGCTGTAATATAAGGGTTTGAACTTAGCATGTTCTATAGTGGGCTGAGTGGCGTGTTCCAATGCTGTACTATTCTACAATCTACGTTTCTTTTTCTTGTTCCTTCAACATGTTTGAGCAATGGAATTAAATCCATGGGAAAGTCTGACTGAAGTCTTGTCTATTCCCTCCAGTTCCCACACAATTAACACGCAATTGATTTATTTTATATTGGAACAATGAAAAAAAGAGAAATTTCATATTTAGTGTAACAGAGTTTTCATATTTAGTTTCTGCTTTTTTAGTTCAACCTCCCTTGGGGAATCAGAAAGTTGGTGAGTATTAGCCAGTCCTTCAGTCTTAACTTAAGATATTCCCCTTCATGGAAAATCAAACTACTGCAGCAGTGCTTCATAGAACTGATGGGAAATTTTGGGATTTTCCTTTTGGAAGCTGGTTAGAGTGACTCCTCTGAGAATCAGTAACTTACCCAATGAGTTTGCAACTTCTCTTTCCTCTCCTTTCTGGGAAACAGTTTGAAAATCAGCCAGAATTCTCAGCTGGGGGATAACTTCTGAATGAAATTATCCATTTTCCATTGGCACCGATTCCAAAATTTCCAATATTGAGAAGGAGCTCGCACTTGGCATTTGGTAAGGTCTGTCATGATATATTGATCTAGAATGTTAACGTGAATTGGATCCTTGATAACTTGTTACCTGGTAGTTCTGCTTTCTTAGAAATTTGCGAAGGTTTGGCATGACATCTGAAACTTAGGCAAACTTCTATAGATGTGTTGTGGAGAGTATATTCTTTGGTACAGAAACACCAATGCCCTTAAAAGGGAAAAGGTACAAAAAGTAGTGGATACAGCCCAGTCCAACACAGGTAATGCCCTCCCAACCTTTGAGCACATCTACATGGAGCACTGTTGCACCAAAGAGGAATCTATCATCAGAGACCCCCACCACCCAGGTTATGGTCTCTTCTCATTGCTGCCATCAGGGGGAAGGTAAAGGAGCCTCAGGACCCACACTACCAGGTTCAGGAACAGTTATTACCCCTCAACCATTAGACTCTTGAATCAAAGAGGATAACTTCACTCAACTTCACTCACCCCATCACTGAATTGTTCCCATAACCTATGGACTCTCTTTCAAGGACACCATCTCATATGCTTGATATTTATTGTTTATTTATTATTATTCATTTTCTTATTTATTCTTCATATTTGCATAATTTGTTTTCTTTTGCCGATTAGTTGTTGTTTGTTCTGTTGGGGGCAGTCTTTCATTGATTCTATTGTCTTCCTGTATTTATTGTCAATGCCTACAAGAAAATGAATCTCAGGCTTGTATATAGTGACATATATCACAAGATCACAAGACAAAGGAGCAGAAGTAGGCCATTCGGCCCATCGAGTCTGCTCCGCAGCTCCCCCATGAGCTAAACTATTCACCCATCTAGTTCCAATTTCCGGCTTTTTCCCCATATCCCTTGATACCCTGACTAATTAGATACCTGTCAATCTCCTCCTTAAACACCCTCAATGATCGGGCCTCCACAGCCATATGTGGCAACAGATTCCACAAATCCACGACCCTCTGGCTAAAAAAATTTCTCCTCACCTCTGTTTTAACTGAGTACCCTCTAATTCTAAGACTATGGCCTCTTTGTACTTTGATAATAAATTTATCAGATTTATTAAGATGATGAGAGGCATTGATCAAGTGGATAGTTAGAGGCTTTTTTCCAGGGCTGGAATGGTTGCCACAAGAGGACATAGGTTTAAGGTGCTGGGGAGTAGGTACAGAGAAAATGTCAGGGGTAAGTTTTTTTAATCAGAGAGTGGTGAGTGCGTGTGGAATGGGCTGCTGGCAACCGTGGTGAAGGCGGACACGATAGGGTCTTTTAAGAGACTTTTGGATAGGTACATGGAGCTTAGAAAGATAGAGGGCTATGAGTAAAGGCTGATTTATACTTGTGCGTAAGGGCTATGCCGTAGCTTACGCTGTTGCCTACGCAAGTGGTCTTCACCATTGTGAGCATTTATACTTGTGTGTTGGTGTGTCTGCGTTGCTCTGCAATTCACTGCCAAAACACTAGCTGGCGGTGGGGTTTCTATGGCACTGTGTTCAGTTTCATCCTGTACTTCAAACAATAGCGATTGAAACGGAGTGCATCATGTTGGAGTTGGAGCTAATAAATGTTGAACAAGAGTTTCTTCTCTCTCAATTCTGAAATGGCAGAGAAGAAGAAGCAACCGGAAATGCGTAGGAGGAAACGCGATGCTACCAAGCGGACCAAACACAGTTGCGGTCTGCATCGCCGCGACGCGTAGTTACATTTTGGGAGAGGTGCGCGTTAGGCTACGGCGTAGGGTTCGACGTAGAGTACAGCATAGGGTACGCAGCTAAGCCGTACCTATGGTGTACATTTGACGCAGAAGTATAAATTGGGCTTAAGCCTAGTAATTTCTAAGGTAGGGACATGTTCGGCACAACTTTGTGGGCCGAAGGGCCTGTATTGTGCTGTAGGTTTTCTATGTTTCTGTGTTTCTAAATTTACTTTGAGCTTTTGAATAGGAAGGATATAGAAGCTTCAGAAGCCTCGCTGGTCTACGTAAACCATACCAACATCACCACGGTGATCACACTAGATAGCAGTGCTCCAGTTGCCATCTCAGATTTGGCATTGGTGTTGGAATTGCTTTATTATTGTCACTTGTACCAAGATACAGTGAAAAACTTGTTTTGTTCATGCATACCAGATCATTAGATAATGCACTAAGCTAGAACAAGATAAAACAATAACAATGCAGAATAAAGTGTAGTTACAGAGAAAGGGCAAAGCAGCTAAACAATAAAATGCAAGATCATAATGAGGCAGGTCGTGAGGTCACATCCATTTTATTGTACAAGATGTCCATTCAATAGTCTAGGATGGAAGTTGTCGCTGAGCTTTGCGGTACATGCTTTCAGTCGTTTGTACCTTCTGCCTGATAGAATGGGGAAAAGAGAGAATGTCTGGGGGGGGTGAGGTCTTAATGTTGGTTGCCTTACTGAAGGAGCGAGAAGTGTAGACAGAGTACACAGAGCGGGCCCTGGTTCCTGTGATGTGCTGAGCTGTGTCTAGAACTGTCTGCAGTTTCTTGCAGCCACATGCAGAAGATTTGCCATGCCAAGCTGTTAGGCAGCATGCTTTCTATGGTGCATCGATTAAAGTTGGTAAGAAGTGATGGGGGCATGCTGAATTCCTTTAGCATCAAGGTAGATGTTGGGAAAGGTACTGGAAGATTGGACAACGGAGAGGCTGTGGGAGGTGGGGTGGATGAGTGGAAGATCTGGGCTTGAATTAGATGTATTGGCTTCAGCTTATTATTGTCACAGGTACCAAGATGCAGTGAAAAGCCTGTCCTGCAAATCATTCATACAGATCCATTCATTACACTCTGCTTTGAGGTAGAACAAGGTAAAACAATGACAAAGTGTAAAAGCAACCACAATTTCAATGCCAGTAGATGATAAAGTGCAAGGTCAAGGCCAAGTGTTGTATCTTCTGTCTGAAAGGAGAAAGAAGAGAGAATGTCTGGGGTGAGTGGGGTCTTTGATTATGCTGGCTACTTTATTGAGGCAGCAAGAAATATAGACAGAGTCCACCGAGGGGAGACTGGTTCCTGTGGTGTGACTGGGCTGTGGGCAAAAAGTAATTACAATGATTGATTCACTGTTGCCCAGACAAAAGGAGTTAACATAGTCCTGGTCACTGCTGCGGTGACAGTTTTGGAGGGGGTGGAGACACTTGCCAGGACGTTATTGCTGGTGCCGGATAATACTTGCTAGGTTGGGATACAGGGGAGACTTAAATGAGGTGCATAAAATTATAAGAGGCTTAGAGAGAATGAAAACCTGTTTCAACAACCAAAAAAGATTCATTGGGTTTTTACTCGAACCGGAGGATTTGCACATAGACCATAGAACAAATTCAAGGTCAAGTTTATTTTCATCTGACTGTACATATATACAACCAAATGAAACAATGTTCCTCTGGACCACAGTGCACCCATAATACATGTATCAAATTTACTTACTGCCCATTGCGTCTGCTGGCATTTCGGGTAACAATGAAGGTCCTTCATCTCCGTCTGTCCTGAGCTATCTACAGATTCATTTTCAAGTTCAAGTTCAGGTTTATTGCCATCTAAACATACTTATATACAACCAAATTAAACAATCTTCCTCTTGACCATGGTGCACCCACAAAACATGTATCACACACAGCACATAAAACTATACAGTACCACAGTTAAATTTATAAAATATAATTCGAAATGCATGTGAAGTGTGCAGAACAGGTAAACAGAAAGTAGACTGCTGTCTTACTGATGAGACCATGGCGGTTGTATTTGTCTCACAGTCTGGCAGTCCTAGTCCTGATGCTCCTGTACCTCCTTCCTGATGGTAGTGGGTCAAAGAGACTGTGGGTTGGGTGGTAGGGATCCTCAACAATGCTTTGAGCCCTTTAAATACAACATTTGTGGGAAGTGTCACAAATTGCGGGAAGTTGGAAGATGGGAACTAATTTGGCAGGATGATGGGAACTGGAGTGAAGGGACTCTGGATAGGGTGGATGGTAAAAAAACAAAGATAGTGTGCAGTCAGACTGTCAGGAAGGGCAGGCAGATGATATGACAAAATTGCAGGCAGCAGGGTGAGTATCAGTACATTAGGGATGCAGAATCAAAAGGGGTAGCAAATACAGCACTCCAAGTATTATATCTCAATGCATGGAGTACAAGAAATAAGGTGGATGATCTTGTTGCATTTTTACAGATTGTCAGGTGTGATGTGGCCAGCACTGAATCGTGGCTGAAGGATGGTTGGAGTTGGGAGCTGAATGTCCAAGTTTACACGTTGTATCGGAGAGAAGGCAGAGGTCTCTGCAGGGAAAGAATGGATCAGAAGATATTGAATCCTTGTGGGATGAGTTAAGAAACTGCAAAGGTAAAAGGACCCTGATGGCAGTTAAAATCAGGATGGTAATGGATCTCAAGAGAGTGAGTTTGCTGAATGCCTAAGAGATGGTTCTTCAGAGCAGCTTGTTGAGCCTATTAGGGGGATCAGCTATACAGGATTGGTTGTTATGTAATGAACCAGAGGCGATTAGGGAGCTTAAGGTAATGGAACTCTGAGGAGACAGTAATCACAATATGATTGAGTTCAACTTGAAATTTGATAGGGAGAAAGTAAAGTCTGATGTAGCAGTATTTCAGTGGAGTAAAGGAAATTACAGTGGTATGAGAGAGGAGTTGGCCAAAGTAAATTGGAAGGAGATGCTGACAGGGATGACAACAGAGCAGCAATGGCATGAGCTTCTGGGGAAAATAAGGAAAGTGCATGATGGATGCAATCCAAAAACAAAGAATTACTCAGTCGCAAAATTGTACAACTGTGGAAGACAAAGGAAGCCAGAGCTAATGTAAAAGCAAAAGAGAGAGCATATGACAAAGCAAAAATTAGCAGGAAGACAAGAGGATTGGGAAGCTTTTAAAAATCTACAGACAGCCACTAAAAAAATTATTAGAAGGGAAAAGATGAAATATGAAAGTAAGGGAACAGACAACAATATCAAGGTGGAAAGGAAAAGCTTTTTCAAGTACATAAAAGATAAAAGAGAGATGAGAGTGGATATAGGACCAGAAGAAAATGAGGCTGAAGAAACAATAACAGGGGGCAAGGAGATGGTAGATGAACTAAATTAGTATCTTGCATCAATCCTCACTGTGGAAGACACTATTGGCGTGCCTGATGTTTAAGGGTGTGAGGGAAGAGAAGTGAGTACAGTTACTATTACAAGGGAGAAGGTGCTCAAAAAGCTCAGGACTGCCGAAGGGTTTCAGCCCGAAACGTTGACTGTACTCTTTACTGGCCTGCTGAGTTCCTTCAGTATTTTGTGTGTGTTGCTCAGATTTCCAACATCTGCAGATTTTCTTTTGTTTGGAAATGAAATACAATGTTGGAAAATGCATGGTCATGCACTTCGGTAGTAGAAATAAATGTGTAGCCTATTACTTAAACGGTGAGAAAACCCAAACATCTGAGATGAAAAATGGACTTGGGAGTCTTTGTGCAGCACACCCTGAAGATTAACTTGCAGGTTGAGTCGGTAGTGAGGAAGGCAAATGCAATGTTAGCATTCATTTCAAAAATTCTAGAATATAAGAGCTGGGATATGATACTGAGGTTTTAAAAGGCAATGGTGAGGCCTCACCTTGAGTATTGTGAATAGTTTTGGGCTCCTTATCTAAGAAAAGCTGGGCTGGCATTAGAGAGGGTTCAGATGAAGTTCACACGGATGTTTCTGGGAATGAAAGGGTTATCATATGAGGAACGTTTGATGGCTCTAGGCCTGGAATTTAGAAGGATACGGGGGATCTCATTGAAATCTTTCAAATGTTGAAAGACCTAGACAGAGTAGATGCGGAAAGGATGTTTCCAATTGTGGGGGAGTCTAGGACAAGAGGGTACAGCCTCAGGATTGAGGGGCATCCATTTAAAATAGAGAGGCAGAGAAATTTCTTTAAACAGAGGGTGGTAAATTTGAGGAATTTGTTGCCACAGGCGGCTGTGGAGGTCAGGTCACAAGGTCACAAGATCACAAGATCACAAGACAAAGGAGCAGAAGTAGGCCATTCCGTCCATGGAGTCTGCTCTACCACTCCGCCATGAGCTAAACTATTCTCCCATCTAGTTCCAATTTCGGCTTTTTCCCCATATCCCTTGATACCCTGACTAATTAGATACCTATCAATCTCCTCCTTAAACACCATTGATCGGGCCTCCACAGCTGTATGTGGCAACGAATTCCATAAATCCACAACCCTCAGGCTAAAAAAATGTCTCCACATCTCTGTTTTAAATGGGTACCCTCTAATTCTAAGACTGTGGCCTCTTATCCTGGACTCACCCACCAAGGGAAACAGCCTTTCCACATCTACTCTGTCCAACCCTTTCAACATTCGAAATGTTTCTGGGAGATCTCCTCTCATTCTTCTACATTCTAAAGAATACAGTCCAAGAGCCAACAAATGCTCCTCATATGTTAGCCCCTGCATTCCAGGAATCATCCTCGTAAATCTTCTCTGAACTCTCTCCAACGTCAGAACATCCCTTCTAAGATAGGGGTCCCAAAACTGCACACAGTATCCCAAATGAGGTCTCACCAGTGCCCCATAGAGCCGCATCAACACCTCCTTACTCTTATACACTATTCCTCTTGAAATGAATGCCAACATGGCATTCACTTTCCTTACTTCCGATCCAACCTGGTGGTTAACCTTTAGGGTGTCCTGCACGAGGACCCCCAAGTCCCTTTGCACTTCCAATTTTTTAATTTTCTCCCCATCTAAATAATAATCTGCCTGATTATTTCTTCTTCCAAAATGTACAACTGTACATTTCTCAACATTGTATCTCATCTTCCATTTCTTTGTCCACTCTTCTACAGCGACCAAGCCTCTCTGCAACTTTTCCGTTTCTTCAACACTTCCTGCTCCTCTCCGAAAACTTAGCCACAAAACCATTTAATCCATAATCTAAATCATCGATATACATTGTAAAAAGCAGCGGCCCCAACACTGCCCCCTGCGGAACACCACTAGTAACCGGCAACCAATCAGAATAGGATCCCTTTATTCCACCCTTTGCTTTCTGCCTATCAGCCAATGCTCCACCTATTCCAATATCCTTCCTGTAATTCCATGGGCTCTCATCTTATTAAGCAGCCCCTTATGCGGCACCTTATCGAAAGCCTTTTGAAAATCCAAATACACAACATCCACAGCCTCTCTCTTGTCAATCTTGTTTGAGATTACCTCAAAAAATTCCAATAGGATGGTGAGGCAGGATCTTCCCTTCATGAAACCATGCTGGCTTGGGCCTATCTTGTCATGCACCTCAAGGTATTTCATAACCCCGTCCTTGAGGATCGACTCCAATAACTTTCCAACTACTGATGCCAGACTAATAGGTCTGTAATTTTCTTTTTGCTGCCTCCCTCCTTTCTTAAACAGTGGAACTACATTTGCGACCTTCCAGTCCTCTGGAACCATGCCAGAGTGTATTGATTCCTAGAAGATCATTTCCAATGACTCCACAATCTCCAAAGCCACCTCCTTCAGAACCCGTGGGTGCACCTCATCTGGTCCGGGAGACTTATCTATTCTTAGTCCATTTAGCTTCCCAAGCACTTTCTCTCCGGTAATCTTGACTGTACCTAATTCTATTCCCTGAGACCTTTGGCTATTAGATATGTTGCTAATGTCTTCCACTGTGAAGACTGATGCAAAATACTCATTCAGTTCCTCTGCCATCTCTTTGTTACCCATTATAATTTCTCCAGCATCATTTTCAATTGGTCCTATATCTACCAGTGTCACTTCTTACTCTTCACATATTTAAAAAAACTCTTAGTATCCTTTTTATGTTAATTGCCAACTTCCTTTCATAATTCATCTTTTCTTTCCTAATGACTTTCTTAGTTTCCTTCTGTAAGTTCTTAAAAGTTGTCAGTTCTCAGTTTTCCCACTAATTTTTGCTTCCTTGTATGCAATCTCTTTTGCTTTTATTTTAGCCTTAACCTCTCTCGATAGCCACATTTGTGCCATTTTTCCATTCATGATTTTCTTTTTTCTTGGAATATATTTTTCCTGCACTTTCGTTATTTCTTGTAGGAATTTCATCCAATTATGCTCTACCATCTCTCCATCTAGCTTACTTTTCCAATTAACTTGGGCCAGTTCCTCTCTCATAACACTGTAATTTCCTTTGTTCCACTGAAATATCGATACACCTGATACCAGCTTTTCCTTTTCAAATTTGAAACTGAACTCAATCATATTATGATCACTACTTCCAAGGGGTTCCATTACCTCCAGCTCCCTAATCGCCTCAGGTTCATTACACAGCACCCAATCCAAAACAGCCGGTCCCCTGGTGGGCTTCTGGACAAGCTGCTCCAAAAAGCCATCCCGTAGGCATTCTACAAACTCCCTCTCCTGAGATCCATTATCTTCCTGACTTTCCCAATCCACTTTCATATTAAAATCCCCCATAATTATCTTGACATTTTTCTTCTGACGCGCTTTTTCTATTTCCAGCTGTAACTTGTAGTCCACATCCCGGCTGCTGTTTGGAGGCCTGTATATAATTGCTATTAGTGTCTTTTTACCCTTGCCATTTCTTAACTTGACCCATAAGGATTCTACCTCTTCTGATCCTATGTCCCTTCTTTCTAGTGATTTGATATCGTTGCCTACCATTCAGGGCCACGCCATCCCCTTTACCTACCTTCCCATCTTTCCTATACACCGTGTATCCTTGGATATTCAGCTCCCAGTCACATCCATCATTTAGCCATGACTCGGTGATGGCCACAATGTCATATCTTTTAACCTGCAGCTGTGCAGCAAGGTCATCCACTTTATTTCTAATGCTGCGTACATTTAAGTACAGTACATTTAGATCAGTATCTGTTACCTATTTTGCTATATTTCTATCGCACAGCAAATTATCCTGTCTATTCACCTGCCTGTCCTTCTTGCCATCTTTGCTGCACAGTATCTTTGATTTATTTCTATTTTCCTCTTCCTTGACCCTAACACCCTGGTTTCCTTCTCCCTGCCAACTTAGTTTAAACCCTCCCTAACAGCTATATTAAACAATCCCGCCAGGATATTAGTACCCTTTGAGTTCAGGTGTAATCTGTCGTTTTTGTATAAATCATACTTCCCCAAAAAAGATCCCAATGATCCAAGAATCTGAAGCCCTGCCCCCTGCACCAGTTACTTAGCCACACATTCATCTGCTTAATTCTGCTATTCTTACCTTCATTAGTGCGTGGTTCAAGCAGTAATCTCGAGATTATTACTCTGGAGGTCCAGCTTTTCAATTTTCTTCCTAGCTCCCAGTAATCTTCTTCCAGAACCTCCTCTCTTTTTCTGTCTATGTCATTGGTACCAACATGTTCCAAGACTTCTGGCTGCTCGCCCTCTGGCACCAGGGAGGCAACACACCATCCGGATATCCTTGTCCGGCTTGCAGAATCTCTTGTTTGTTCCTCTCTCTATGGATTCCCCTGTAACTACTGCATTTCTCCTTGCTCTCTTGATCACGGCACTGGGCAGAATGCCAGAGTCCTGTTCGCTGTGGTCTTCCTCTGTCAGGTCAACCTCTCCAACAGTATCTAAAACGATATATCGATCTCTGAGGTCATTGGGTGTATTTAAGACAGAACTTGATAGGTTCTTGACTGGACACGGCATCAAAGGTTACATGGAGAAGGCTGGGGAGTGGGGCTGAGGAGGGAAGAAAGGATCAGCCATGATTGAATGGTGGAGTGGACATGATGGAACAATGGCCTAATTCTGCTCCTATATATAATGGACTTATGGTCTAAGTTTTATCTATCCTCTGTGGGATCTTGTGGTCCAATGCCTTGAAGTTTCTGTATCTCACAATGATGCAGCCAGACAGGACACTCCTGATTGTGCTCCTGGAGAAAGCTGTTAGAATAGGGGCAGGGATCCTTTTATTCCTCAATGTCCTCAGAAAGTGTAGATGCTCCTGTGCCTTCTTGACTAGTGAGGATAGAAACATAGAAACATAGAAAATAGGTGCAGGAGTAGGCCATTTGGCCCTTCGAGCCTGCACCGCCATTCAGTATGATCATGGCTGATCATCCAACTCAGAACCCTGTACCAGCCTTCCCTCCATACCCCTTGATCCCTTTAGCCACAAGGGCCATATCTAACTCCCTCTTAAATATAGCCAATGAACTGGCCTCAACTGTTTCCTGTGGCAGAGAATTCCACAGATTCACCACTCTCTGTGTGAAGAAGTTTTTCCTAATCTCGGTCCTAAAAGGCTTCCCATTTATCCTCAAACTGTGACCCCTCGTTCTGGACTTCCCCAACATCGGGAACAATCTTCCTGCATCTAGCCTGTCCAATCCCTTTAGGATTATATACGTTTCAATAAGATCCCTCCTCAATCTTCTAAATTCCAACGAGTATAAGCCTAGTCGATCCAGTCTTTCCTCTTATGAAAGCCCTGCCATCCCAGGAATCAATCTGGTGAACCTTCTTTGTACTCCCTCTATGGCAAGAATGTGTTGTGGGTCTGGGTTATATCATCTGTTGTGTAATGGATTTGTGTTGCTTTAGATTTCCAGCATCTGCAGACATTCTCATGTTAATAAAACTGGTGAAGGTCAAAGCAGACATGCTACATTCCTTTATTCTGATTGTAGATTAGAAATAAATTATTATAAATAAATTATTCTATATTCTCTTGTACACACCAAGATCTTTGTGTTCTTAGCCTTTTCCAATGCAGAGTCATTGATGTGCAATTGAGAGTGGAGAACACACAGCACAATACAGGCCCATCAGCCCATGATGTTGTGCTGACCTTTTAAACTACTCCAACATCTATCTAAGCCAGGGGTTCCGAACCTTTTTTATGACATGGATCAATACCATTCAGCAAGGGGTCTGTGGACCCCCAGTTAGGAAGCCCTGATCTCACCCTTCTATGGTTCTATGTTCTATCAATTCTTCAGGGACTGGGTTGAGAGAAAATATGTGCAAGATTTTATGCAGGTGATATCCAGATGGCTTTAGCATGCTTGGACTTCAATCATTTAGATGCAGAGCACATCTCTCTTGAACTTTACGTAACCCATGGACCTTCATGCTAAGCATCCCCAGTACTTTTAACCCCAGCTGCAGACCAGTACTTTATTATATCCTGACAACACACTCTGTTTATTCCAGCGATATCCACAGAAAGGTCAGGAGTGCGGTTGATGCATCATTTAAGTAGCTCACGCTAGGCAGTCATCAGAATTCTCGGCTCATAACCCAAAGAATAAAGAAATCCAGCATGTCCTCTTTGACCTTCACCAGTTTTATTAACATGAGAATGTCTGCAGATGCTGGAAATCTAAAGCAACACACATAAAATGCAGAAGGAACTCAGCAGATCAGGCATCTATGAAAATGAATAAACAGTTGAGACCCTTCTGCAGCATTTTGTGTGTGATGCCACCAATTTTTATTGCCGCCACAGAAAGCATCCTATCTGGATGCATCACAGCTTGGTACAGCAACTGCTCTGCCCGTGACCACAAGAAACTGCAGAGATTTGTGGACACATTTCCGACTGAAGGGTTGTCAGAGGTTATGGCGGGACATCAGTAGGATGCAGAACTGGACTGAAAAGTGGCAGATGGAGTTCAATCCAGATAATTGTGAGGTGGTTCATGTTGGTAGGTCCAATTTGAAGACAGAATATTAATGGTAAGAATCTTGCCAGTGTGGAGGATCAGAGAGATCTCAGGGTCTGTGTCTAGGCCACTCAAAGCTGCTGTGCTAGTTGACAGTGTGGTTAAGAAGGCATATAGTGTGTTGGCATTCATCAACCATTGGACTGAGTTCAAGAGCCGTGAGGTAATATTACAGCTATATAAGACCTTGGTCAGACCCCACTTGGAGTACTGTGTTCAGTTCTGGTCACCTCATTACAGTAAGGATGTGGATAATATAGAGAGAGTGCAAGGGAGATTTACAAGGATGTTGCCTAGATTGGACAGCATACCTTCTGAGAATAGATTGAGTGAACTTGGCCTTTTCTCCTTGGAGTGAAGGAGGATGAAAGGAGACCTGATATAGGTGCAGAAGATGATGAGAGGCATTGATCCTGTGGATAGGCAGAGGCTTTTTCCCCAGGGCTGAAATGGCTAACACAAGGGAGCATAGTCTTAAGATGCTTGGAAGTAGGTACAGAGGGGATGTCTGGGTATGTTTTTCACACAAGGAGTAGTGGGTGCCTGGAATGCACTGCTGGTGATGGTGGTGGAGGTGGGTACAATAGGGTCTTTTAAAAGACTCTTAGATTGGTACAGGGAGCTTAGAAAAATAGAGGGCTTTGCAGTAGGGAAATTTGAGGCAGTTTCTAGAGTAGGTTAATGGTCAGCACAACATTGTGGGCCAAAGGGCCGGTAATGTGCTGTAGATCTCTATGTTCTATGTTCTATTTCAGAGCATCATGGAAACGAGCATCCCCTCCAGGGTCTCTGCCTACAGTTTTCGCTGTAGGTATAGCAGGTAGTATCAATGACCCACCCACACACTCCAAGCATTCTCTCTTCTCCCTCCACCCATCAGGCAGAAGATACAAACGCCTGAAAGCACATACAACCAGGCTGAAGGACAGCTTCTTTCCTACTATTATCATACTCCTGAATAGTCCCCTGGGCTAAGATGGACCCTTCACCTCACAGTCTGTCTCATTATGATCTGATATTTTACTGTCTGCCTGCACTGCACTTTCTCTGAAACTGTAACACTTTATTCTGCATTCTGTTATTTTTTTCCCGTGTACTACCTCGATACACTGATGTGATGAAATGATCCCTATGGAAGACTATAAGACATAGGAGCAGAATTAGACCATTTGGCCTGTCCAGTCTGCTCTGTTATTTCATCATGGTTGACCCGTTTTTCCTCTTAGCCCCAATCTCCTGCTTTCGTCCCGTATCCCTTCACCCCTGACTAATCAAGAATCTATCAACCTCTGCCTTAAATACACGCAGTGACTTGGCCTCCACAACAGCCTGTGGCAATGAATTCCACAGTTCCACCACACTCTGGCTAAAGAAATTCCTCCTCATCTCCATTCTAAATGGACACCCCTCTATTCTGAGGCTGTGTCCTCTGGTCTTAGACTCCCTCACCACTGGAGTCGGCAATATTGTCATCTACCTGCTGAACAGAGCATACTCGCATTTGGATAAGCAGGGCAGCACTGTGAGGATGATGCTTTTTGATTTCTCAGATGCCTTCAATACCATACAATCCTCATGGCTGGGGGAAAAGCTTCATTCAGTGCAGGTTGTCACTTCTATTGTATTCTGGATAATGGACTATCTGACTGGCAGACCACAGTTTGAGCAGCTTCAGAGCTGTGTGTCAGACATGGCTATGTACTGGGGCTCCATTGGCTCCTTTCCTGTTTACCCTGTATACTTTAGATAAAACACCAAGTCCTGTCATCTACAGAAATTCTCTGATGTACTCAGCAGTAGTTGGATGTATAAAGGGAGGATAATACAGGGTCTTGGTGGAGGACTTTGTCAAATGGTGCAAGCTGAATCATCTGTATCCTAACATCAGTTATACAAAGGAGATAGTGGGGGACTTTAGGAAGACTAAACCTGGATTGCTGTCTGTTACTATTGATAGTGAGGATGTGGATGTGGTGAGGACCTACAAGTACCTGGGGGCGGGGGGTGCACCTGGATGACAGACTTGAGTGGATCACCAACACAGAGGCTGGGTACAAGGGCCAGAGTCACCTCTACTTCCTGAGGAGGCTGAGGTCCTTTGGAGTGTGCAGGCCTCTCCTTCACATGTTCTACCCGTCTGTTATCACCAGTACAACCTTCTATGTGGTGGTGTGCTGGGGCAATGGCATCAACACAAGTGATGCCAACAGGCTCAATAAACTGATTAGAAAGACTGGCTCTGTTATAGGAGACAAACCAGACACACTGGAAGCTGTGGTAGGACAAAGGACCCTAACGGAAAATCCTGACAATTCTGGACAATGTTTCTCACCCTCTGCATACCACCTTGGCTGAACAGAGGAGTACTTTCAGTAATGGGCTAAGACGACTGTGCTGCTCCAAAGAGCGCTATATGAGGTCATTCTTACCTTCAGCCATTAGGCTCTATAATGAGTCAACCTATAGCCAGGGAAGTGATGACTCCCTTCTGTTAGACTCTTTGAAGTAACTTACTTTTTATTCTTTCTTACTTCTTTTCTAGTATTTATATCTGTGCACTCGTGATGCTACTATGACACTGTAATTTCCTTTGGGATCAATAAAGTATCTATCTATCTACCTATCTATCAGAAGCATCCTCTCCACATCCACTCTTTCAACATTCGATAGGTTTCAACAAGAGCTCCACTTCATTCTTCTGAATTCCAGTGAGTACAGGCCCAAAGCCATCAAACACTCCTCGTATGATAAGCTTTTCAATCCTGGAATCATTCTCGTGAACCTCCTTTTAACCCTCTCCAATGTCAGCACATCCTTTCTTCAATAAAGAAGACATGCAAAACAACATTTTTCACTGTAGCTGGTTACATGGGACAATAAATCGATCAGCACAAAATTGTAGGCTATTTCAGAGCATCATGGAAACGAGCATCTCCTCCACGGTCTCTGCCTACACTTTTCGCTGTAGGTATAGTAGGTAGTAAATCGATTAGCAATTTACTTCTTTACCTGAGAATTAAAGTGGAACTTCATACATTAAGCCAGGAATATGGACATCCAATGTCCAAGGAGGGAGACATCCATCATCAAGGACCTCTACCACCCAGGGAATGCTCTGCTCTCGATGCTGCTATCAGGCAGGAGGTAAAGGATTCTGAAGGCCCGCACCTCAAGGTTCAGAAACAGCTTCTTCCCCACTGACGTCAGGTTCCTGAGCCCTCCATTGGTTGGGGTCGAGCATGGATGTTACATCTTAGCTGTCTACATACGCAAGCCAGGGTAGTGCAAAAGAGTGAGTAACCTCGTGCCTGTGCTGCAGGCTGCCTCTCTCCATGCATCTGGTAAATCCAAAGGAATGGCAGAGACCAGTACAGTTTGGCACCAGTGGTGTCACAGGAATTGCCAGTCGGTGTTGAACTCAATGTAAGACTCCAGCTTCTGGATTTTTGCTCAAGGTTTTCTCCTGAAGCCTTCCCCATGAGTGGGTATAGTCACAACTCTGTGGAGGTTTGAGATCAGAGTTTTCTTTCCCCTAGATTAGCTGCCAACCAAGGCTGAGAAGCCCCATCTGCCCGAAGTGACTGGTTTTAAGGCACCAGTTACCCACCTTTGCCTCTTCTCCTGTCGATAGAAACGGTTCCACCAGATTTTGTAGCTAAGCCACACGTGAAGGCCAGGAGCTGGCCTTAGTTGTCGGAGGCTATCTGAAACATACACGTCATTGGGAGCCTTTAATAGGTAGTGGGAGCATATCCCCTCTATCCCCTCTACCCCCTCCACCTGGCTATGACAGCCTTAAGGATCCACGTTATTCAACAGAAGGGAAAAGCCCTAACACTACCACAGACTATATTTCTTTCTCTCTCTCAAGTTGCACTAGCGTTGTTGTTTAGTTTTCTCGTTATTTTTGCACACATGCAATTATGTATAATTTATGCTAATTTGAGTTTATGTTATCTTGTAATTTTCTTGCTTGTAAAGTACCATGCTGCTGTTGCAAATAGCTAATTTCTATGGTCTGTCTGCCATAAACTTGAACTTGAGCCTGGAAAGCTATTGATAGTTGAGGTTGAGGCATTTAAGTACAACCCTCAAGCATTCCATCAGACTGATCAGTCTGCTGTACAGTGGCGACACCGCAAGGGATCAGAAAAAGCTGTAGAAAGTTGTAGACACAGCCAGCTCCATCATGAGCACTAACCTTCCCATCATTGAGGACACCTTCAAAAGGCGATGCCTCAAAAATTCAGCAACAATCTTTAAGGACCCCCATCACCCAGGACGTGCCCTCTTCTCATCAGGAAAGAGGTATAGGAGACTGAAGACATACACTTCACATTTCAGGAACACCGTCTTCCCCTCTGCCATCAGATTTCTGAAAGGACAATGAAGCCATGAACACTCCCTCATTTTTTTTGTTCTCTCTCTTTTTACACTACTTACTTAATTTAGTTAATTTAGTTTTATATTTATATATATATATATATATATATAGAGAGAGAGAGAGAGAGAGAGAGAGAGAGAGAGAGAGAGAGTGTGTGTGTCAGGGTGGAGATATGTCTCTACCAAAGGAGGTGTAAGGCATTCCTTCCCTCCACTAGCCTGCAGGTCACCCCTGGGCAAGGTGTAGCACCTGCTTAGCCTCCAATCAGGGTCACGTGAAACCATGGGTGGATGGTCGTATGAGCAACTGGTGCATATCACAAGTCCTGGTTATGCAACCATTGACGCCAGGCAGACAATATCTGAGGAGTATTGGTAACGACTGGGGCCACCTGTCTTGTAAAGGCACTGTCCAGAGGAAAGCAATGTCAAACCACTTCTGTAGAAAAATTTGTCAAGAATAATCATGGTCATGGAAAGTCCATGATTGCCTACATCATACATCACACAAAATGAATGAATAATATATATATAAGGACATAAAAGGACATTTGGGCCATTTAAAAGACTCTTGGCTTGGTACATGGAAGATATGAAAATGGAGGCTATGTGTGAGGGAAGGGTCAGATTGATCTTGAAGTAGGTTAAAAGGTCAACACAAATTTGTGGGCCGAAGGTCCTGTACTGTGATGTAGATTTCAAGTTCTATGTTTGGTTAGCAAGAGGCTCATGCTTGCTGTCCCTCACAGCTGTTCACAAGATGTTGAAATCTGTGTATCATGCATCAGTTGCTTCCAAAAATCACATCCATACTGACATTTGCTTTCCTTAACCTTTGATGCTCTGAACTTGAACTCACCCAAATCGCTGCTTCCTACGGCTTAACTCACACTGAACTCTTACTCTCACATCCTCTGCTTGCTGGAAACACTGGCTGAACAGCTTGACTTTAAACTTCTTACTGTGTCGTACTTCACCACTGTTCCCTCAGTAATCTCAAAGTTCAAAGTACATATATATTACCATATACTATCCTGAGATTCCTTTTCTTGTGGGCATTCAGATACAGTACAACAAAGAAAATATCTACCATTTCATAAACTTTTAAACTTAGACACCATCAGCATTCAGCGGGCCAATGGTTCATTCTGTGTTTGTTGTTGCACTTTGTAGTAGTGTTGTAACTTGAAACAGTGGCATTGTAAATATATCGAAGCTGTAAAATGTTTCAAAGTAAAGTTTATAGTACGCTTATTACTTAGAAAATCTATATTCATTAACATAATTAATTATCTGAATCAGAATCAGAATCAGGTTTGTTATCACCGGCATGTGACGTGAAATTAGTTAACTTAGCAGCAGCAGTTCAATGCAATACATAATCTAGAAGAAAAAAACAAAATAAATAATAATAATAAATAAATAAGTAAATCAATTACGGTATATGTATATTGAAAAGATTTAAAATCGTGCAAAAAACAGACATGCTATATATTAAAAAAGTGAGGTAGTGTCCAAGGGTTCAATGTCCATTTAGGAATCGGATGGCAGAGGGGAAGAAGCTGTTCCTGAATCGCTGAGTGCGTGCCTTCAGGCTTCTGTACTTTCTACCTGGTGGTAACAGTGAGAAAAGGGCATGCCCTGGGTTCTGGACGTCCTTAATAATGAATGCTGCCTTTCTGAGACACCGCTCCCTGAAGAAGGGTACTTTGTAGGCTAGTACCCAAGATGGAGCTGACTAAATTTACAATCCTCTGCAGCTTCTTTCAGTCCTGTGCAGTAACACACCTCCCCCCCCATACAAGACAGTGACGCAGCCTGTCAGATCATTATCCATGGTACATCTGTACATCTATAGAAGTTTTTGAGTGTGTTTGTTGACATTCCAAATCTCTTCGAACTCCTAATGAAGTATAAATGTTGCCTTGCCTTCTTTATAACTGCATCGTTATGTTGGGACCAGGTTAGATCCTCAGAGATCTTGACACCCAGGAACTTGAAACTGCTCACTCTCTCCACTTCTGATGCCTCTATGAGGATTGCTGTGTGTTCCTTTGTCTTACCCTTCTGGAAGTCCACAATCAGCTCTTTCATCTTTCTGACGTCGAGTGCCAGGTTGTTGCTGTGGCACCACTCCACTAGTTGGTATATCTCACTCCTATATGACCTCTCGTCACCACCTGAGATTCTACCAACAATGGTTGCATCGTTAGCAAATTTATTGATGGTATTTGAGTTATGCCTAGCCACACAGTCATGTGTATATAGAGTGTAGAACAGTGGGCTAAGCACACACCCCTGAGGTGCACCAGTGTTGATCGTCAGTGAGGAAGAGATGTTATCACCAATCTGCAGAGATTGTGGTCTTCCGGTTAGGAAGTTGAGGATCCAATTGCAGAGGGAGGTACAGAGGCCCAGGTTCTGCAACTTCTCAATCAGGATTGTGGGAATGATGGTATTAAATGCTGAGCTATAGTTAATGAACAGCATCTTGACATAGGTGTTTGTGTTGTTCAAAGCCGTGTTAAGAGCCATTGAGATTGCATCTGCTGTTGACCTATTGAGGCGATAGGCAAATTGCAATGGATCCAGGACCTTGATGAGGCAGGAGTTCAGTTTAGTCATAACCAACCTCTCAAAGCATTTCATCACTGTCGATATAAATGCTACCAGGCAACAGTCATTAAGGCAGCTCACATTATTCTTCTTAGGCACAAGAATACAGGGTATTTCACAATTACATTAACAAAGGTTTCAAAATTCTATTAACATAATTTCAAAATTATATTAAAGTAGTTAAAATAAAAAAGGTTATGTGCGAAGTAGTTTTTCAGTTATTGTGTGGCCATGCACCTGTGCAGCTTAGAGGGAACAGTGGGTAGATTGGGTAAGTGCAAGCAGTATTTTGCCAATGCGGTTGGGTGAGACTAGAAGTAGAGGTCAAAGGTTAAGGGTGAAAGGTGAAATGTTTAAGGGGAACTTCACTTCACTCTGAGGGTGGTGAGAGTGTGGAAAGAGCAGCCAGCGGAAGTGGTAGATGCCGGTTTGATTTCAACATTGAAGAGAAATTTAGATGGGAGGGTTATGGAGGGCTATGGTCTGAGTGTAGATCGATGGGATGAGGCAGAATGATAGTTCAGCAGGGACTAGATGAGCTGTACTGTAGAGTTATATGACTCTTCTTTGACTTTATGTTATAGAGTAGAAAGAGAAATACTTCGGTAAGCATGTAAATTCGGGAACAGAACTGGAGAGTGAGTGAACTGGACTGAGGACCTTGGAGAATGGGAAGGAAGTGCAGGAACCAGGACCCCAGAATATTCAAAGGGAGCAGGGAATGGAGGTCCCAGTTAGTGGGGAGGGAGTAGGGAGACAGATTCTTGTTGAAGGGCAAGGAACTCGGGGAAAGGGGCACAAATGGGAACAAAGGGAACTCCAGAATGAGATCCTTGTGAAGTTCTGCTAAATCCAAATTCTGCTGCTATGTATTATGGTCCTATAAGTGAATGGGCTGGAGAGGGATAATAAATCAGGAATGATAGAATGGCAGAGCAGATTCGATAGGATAAATGGTCTAAATCTGCTCCTACGTCTTATTTTCTTCTGAAATGGAAGAGAGAGCAGAAAGCAGGGAATTATAAACATGAGAGATTCTGCAGAGGCTGTAAATCCAGAACAATACACACAAAATGCTGGAGGAACTCAGCAAGTCAGGCAGCATCTGTGGAGGGGAATAAACAGTCAAAGTTTCAGGCTGAGGCTATTTATCAGGACTGGAAAGGAAGGATGTCAGCCTGAAATGCTGACTGTTTAATCCCTACCATTGATGGTGCCTGACCGGCTGAGTTCCTCCAGAATTGCTGCGTGTATTTCAGAAAGCAGGGTCCGATGTAAGAAACCATGGGAATGGGGAAGCTTTCCAAGAAAAGGGGATTGTTTCCACTTCTGGATTTCTAACATTGGTCCTAGCCCTCCCCTGGCGTTGAGATCTGTGGAATGTCCATGAAAATCTTCTTACAAAACCACAAGTAGTGACTTGATGCAGAGAATAATCTCTGCTCTCAATTACTACATTATAAGAAGAAGGAGAAACTCTCCCTTGATCCTTGGGGATTTTGGGAGTTCAGCTTTCAGTTACAGGATCACTAGGAGATTGTTTTCAGAGAGTCACAGGGCCAAAGGGCATTGGAAAAGGCCTTTTGGCCCAATGCATCCATGCTGATCGAGAAGTCTTTCGGAACCAGTCTCATTAGCCCTCGTTTGGCCCATATCCCAATAAACCTTTCATATCCACGTTCCTGTCTACATTCTCCTCAGCCAACTGCACTCCAGGGAAGCCAGTCCCAGCCTTGCCTTTTGACCTGGGTGATGGAACTCTGTGGGTGGTGGGGTGAAGATACATCATACGACGAATGGACAAACAAATAGGATCTCTAGGAAACAGATGGCTCTTTCCAAAAGGTACTGGAATTTATGCAAATTAAGCAGAAGAGCAGAATTTTTCTTTGCTGGTTGCCTCGTTACAGGAAGCATGAGGAAGCTTTAGCGAGGGTGCCGAGGAGATTTACCAGGATGCTGCCTGGACTAGAGAGCATGCCTAATGAAGGTAAGTTGAGTGATCAAGGGCTTTTCTCTTTGGAGTGAGGGAGCAGGAAGGAAGAGAGAAGACTTGATGGAAGTGTACAAGATGATAAGAGGCATAGATCGAGTGGACAGTCAGAGAATTTTTTTTCCCAGGGTGGGAATGGCTAATATGAGGGGGCAAAATTTTAAGGTGATTGGAGGAAAATATAGAGAGGGATGCCAGAGGTAGGTCTTTTATACAGAGAGTGTTGGGCACATGGAATGCGCTTTCATGGCAGGTGGTAGAGCCAGGTACATTAGGGGCAATAAAGAAACTTAGATAGGAATATGGGCTGAACTAAAAACGGAGGGCTATGGAGGTAAAACATAGAAACATAGAAAACCTACAGCACAATACAGGCCCTTCGGCCCACAAAGCTGTGCCAAATATGCCCTTATCTTTGAAATTACCTAGGGTTACCCACATCCTTCTGTTTTTCTAAGCTCCATGTACCTATACGGGAGCCTCTTAAAAGACCCTATCATATCCACCACCACCACCATTGCCGGCAGCCCATTGCATGCACTCACCACTGTCTACGTAAAAAACTTACCCCTGATATCTCCTCTGTATCTATTTCCAAGCACTTTAAAACTGTACCCTCTCGTGCTAATGATTTCAGCCCTGGGAAATAACCTCTGACTATCCACATGGTCAATGCCTCTCATCATCTTATACACAAGACTGATCTTAGAGTAGGTTTAAAGGTCAGTACAACATAGTGAGCTGTAATGTTCTATGTTCTATAAGAGGAAGCTGAGGGTAAAACTGTTGCAAGTTCTTTCTGGAATGTCAGTACCCCTCTGCTTCCCAAGTTCCAGACCCATTGTTTACTGATTTGCAGTATTTATTGAGATACTGTGTGGAGTAGATCCTTCTGGCCCTTTGAGCCATGCTGTCCAACAATCCTCAGTTTAACCCTAGCCGAATCACAGGACAATTTACAATGACCAATTAGATGAGATTAGATTCAACTTTATTGTCATTGTGCCAAGTACAGATACAAAGTCAATGAAATGCATTTAGCATCTAACCAGAAATGCAAACAATAATGTTATTTACAAAATAACTGCGAACAAAAAGTAAGTGCTATTGCACACAAATATAAAACTACTGAGACAGTCCAATATGGGTGCAATACTGCTTAGCGCTGTGATGTGAGGTTCAGCAGGGTCACAGCCTCAGGGAAGAAGCTCTTCCTGTGCCTGCTGGTGCGGGAGCGGAGGCTCCTATAGCACCTACCGGATGAGAGGAGAGTAAAAAGTCCATGGTTAGGGTGAGATGCATCCTTGATAATGCTTTTCGCCCTGCTCAGGCAGCGTTTATGGTCGACGTTCTCAATGGTGGGCAATTGGGTGCCGATAATCCACTGGGCAGTTTTCACCACACGCTGGAGTGCTTTGCAGTCCGATACGGGACAATTGCCATACCACACTGAGATGCAGTTGGTGAGAGCGCTCTCAATGGTACAGCAGTAAAAGTTCATCAGTATCCTGGGACAGAGATGAGCTTTCTTGATGCTCTGCAAGAAATAAAGGTGCCTTTGTGCCTTTCTGATCAGGATGGATTAACCAACCAGCCGATATTCTTCAAAATGTAGGAGGAAACCCATACGGTCATGGGGAGAACAGACAGGACTGGGAGTTCTGCCTTTGAAGTGAGAAGTTGGGATGGATAGGTGGAGGAGGCAAAGGACAGAAAAAGGAGGAATCTGATCAGAGCTGGAAGCCTGATGGATCATGATGGTCGCAGAGACAAGTTCTCAGGAAGGACACGTGGCTGTGGGGGTGAGTCAGCATGAGTACACAGTCGGAGAGTCAGAGATCACTGAGGGTGAATAAACTGCATTTTTCAAAAAATTTTGTCCATGACAAATCTAATTGTGCGTTACTCATGACCCCATCCTTGCCTAACAGCCTGTGCACTGTTTTAAACATGTGATTAAAGATTATCCTTTCAGCTTTACGATGCATTTTGCTTCCGTTTCAGCAGTCTTTGGTGTGATCATCATAGCTGCCGGACACTAAGACTACTATTGAGTCAACATCTAATCCATTGCCAAGAGGGAATTTCGCCACAAGGACCGAGGAAGAGTTTTACACCTTAAGGTCAGAAGAGAGAACATTGTTCTTTCACCACTAACCACACAGTCTGGGCTAAAACCATGTTTACATGGTTAAAGGTCAAATTTGACTTGCTATCAGAATCAGAATCAAGTTGAATACCACTGGCATACGTAGTGAAGTTTGTCGTTTTATGGTAGAAATACATTGCGATACATAATAATAAAAATATATTTAAATTACTATATATATATATATATTTATATATGTTCAGACTTATTTATTACATGTGCATGGAAGCATACTGTGAAATGCACAATTTGTACTAACAACCAACACACACAATGATGTTCTAAGGGCAGCCTGCAAGAACCAGCACGCATTCCACCACCAATGCCACCTGTATGAAACCATATGATCATAAGATATAGGAGCAGAAATAGGCCATTTGGCCCATCGAGTCTGTTCTGCCATTTCATCATGGCTGATTCAATTTTCCTCTCAGTCCCAGTCTCCTGCCTTCTCCCCGTATCCCTTTATGCCCTGACCAATCAGGAATCTATCAACCTCTGCCTTAAATTTACATAAAGGGATGGCCTCCACAGCCGCCTGTAGCAAAGAATTCCATAGATTCACCACGCTCTGGCTAAAGGAATTCTCTTCATTTCCATTCTAAAAGGACACCCCTCTATTCTGAGGCTGTGTCCTCCGGTCCCACCAGAGGAAACATCCTCTCCACATCCACTCGCTCAAGGCCCTTCACCATTCAATAGGTTTTAATGAGGTCACCCCACATTTTTCTGAATTCTAGTGATCACAGGCCCAGAGCTATCAAATGCTCTTCATATGACAAACCATTCAATCCTGGAAGCATTTTCATGGATCTCCTTTGAACCCTCTCCAGTTTCAGCACATCCTTTCTAAGATAAGTGTCTCAAACCTGCTCACAATACTCCAAGTGAGGCCTTACCAGTGCTTTATAAAGTTGCAACATTACATCCTTGCTTTATATTCCAGTCCTCTTGAAATAAATGCTAACATCACATTTGTCTTCCTCACCACAGACTCAACATACAAATGAACTTTTAGGGAATCCTGCACAAAGATTTCTATTTTCTCTCCAATTAGAAAATATTCGACCTTTTAATTTCTTCTACCAAAGAACAAGACCATACATTTCCTAACACTATATTCCATCCGCCACTTCTTTTTCCATTCTCTTAACATGTCTAAGTCCTTCTATAGACTCTCCAATTCCTCAGAATGACCTGTCCCTCCACCTATCTTCATATCGATCAAACTTTACAATAAAGCTATCAATTCCATCATCTAAACTATTGGCATATAACGTAAAAAGAATCTGTCCCAACACAGACTCCTGTGGAACACCACAAGTCACCAGCAGCCAGCCAGAAAAGGCTCCTTTTATTTCCACTCTTTGCCTCGTGTCAATCAGCCACTGCTTTATCCATGCTAGAATCTTTCCTGTAATACCATGGGCTCATAGCTTGTTAAGCAGCCTTATGTGTGGCACCTTGTCAAAGGCCTTCTGAAAATCCAAGTACACAACATCAACCGATTCTCTTTTGTCTATCCTGCTTGTCACTTCTTCAAAGAATTCCAACAGATTTGTCAGGCAAGATTTTCTCTTGAAGAAACTATGCTGACTATGGCCTATTTTATCACATGCCTCCAAGTACCCTGAGAGCTAACAGGAGTATAGTTTCCTTTCTTCTGCCTCTCTCCCACCTTGAAGAGTGGCGCGACATTTACAATTTTCCAGTCTTCTGGAACAATTTCAAAGCCCAGTGACTCTTGAAAGCTCATTAATAATGCCTCCATAATTCTTCAGTCACCTCTTTCAGAACCCTGGGGTGTACACCATCTGGTCCAGGTGACTTATCTACCTTCAGCCCTTTCAGTTTTCCAAAAACCTTATCTCAAGTTATGGTAACTCCACACTCTTTATGTCCCCTGACACCTGGAACTTCCACCATACTGCTAGTGTCTTCTACAGTGAAGACTGATGCAAAACACTTATTCAGTTTTCCTGCAATTTCATTGTCCCCCATTACTTGTTTTCCAATGGTCCGATATCCACTCTCACTTCTCTTTTAGACTTTATGTATCTGAAGAAACTTTTGGTATCCTCTTTAATATTATTGGCTAGCATACTTTTGCACTCGTTCTTTATGACTTCTATAGTTGCCTTCTGTTGGTTTTTAAAAGCTTCCCAATTCACTAACTTCCATTAATCTTTGCTCTATTATATCTCTTTAGCTATTATGTTGGCTTTGACTTCACTTGTAACCACAGTTGTGTCATCTTTCTTTTAGAATACTTCTTACTCTTTAGGATGTATATATCCTAGGCCTTCCAAATTGCTTTCAGAAATTCCAGCCATTGGTGCTCTGCTGTCATCCCTGACAGCGTTCCTTTCCAATCAATTCAGGCCAACTCCTCTCTCATACCTCTGTAATTCCCTTTGCTTCACTGTAATACTGATACTTCTGACTTTAGCTTCTCCTTCTCAAATCTCAGGATGAATTTGATCATATTATGATCACTTACCCTTAAGGGTTCTTTTACTTAAGGTCTCTAATCAATCCTGGTTAATTGCACAGCACCCAATCCAGAATAGCTGATCCCCTAGTGACCTCAACAATCAGCTAAAAAGCCATCTTGTAGGCACTCTAGAAATTCCCTCTCCTGTAATCTAGCACCAACCTGTTTTTCACAATCTCCCTGCATGTTGAAGTCCCCCATGACTGTTGTAACATTACCCTTTTGGCATGCATTTTCAATCATGGCTGATCCTTTTTTCTTTCTCTTCCTCAACCCCAGTACCCGGCCTTCTCCCCATAACATTTGATGCCATGTCCAATCATGAACCTATCAATCTCTGCCTTAAATACACCCAACGACCTGGCCTCCACAGCTGCTTGTGGCAACAAATTCCACTAATTCACCACTCTTTGACTAAAGAAGTTTCTCCTAATCTCTGCTTTGAAAGAGCGCCTCTCTATCCTGAGGCTGTGCCCTCTTGTCCTAGACTCCCCCACAATGGAAAGCATGCTTTCCATATCTACACTGTCTAGGCCGTTCAACATTCAAAAGGTTTCAATGAGATCCCCTTCATCCTTTTGAATTTCAGCGCATACAGACCCAGAGCTCTCAAACATTCCCCTTATGATAACCCTTTCATTCCTGGAATCATTCTTGTGAACCTCCTCTGTAGATTCTCCAATGGCAGCACATTTTTTCCAAGATGAAGGGCCCAAAACTGTTCACAATACTCAAGGTGAGGTCTCACCAGCGTCTTATAAAGCCTCAGTATCACATCCTTGCTCTTGTATTCCAGACCTCTTGAAATGAATGCTAACATGGCATTTGTCTTCCTCACCACCAACTCAACCTGCAAGTTATCCTTTAGGGTGTTCTGCACAAGGACTCCCAAGTCCCTTTGAATCTCAGATTCTTGGACTTTCCCCCGTTTAGAAAATAGTCCACACATTTATTTCTACTACCAAAGTGCATGACCATGCATTTTCCAACATTATATTTCATTTTCCATTTTCTTGTTCATTCTCCTAATCTGTCTAAGTCATTCTGCATCCTACCTGTTTCCTCAACACTACCTGTCCCTCCACCAATCTTAGTATCATCTACAAACCTGGCAACAAAGCCATCTATTCCATCATCTAAATCATTTAAAAACAGCATAAAAAGAAGTGGTCCCAACACCGATCCTTGCGGAACACCACTAGTCACTGGCTGCCAAACAGAAAAGGATTTTTTATTCCCACTCGCTGCCTCCTACCAATCAGCCAATGTTCTAACCATGTTAGTAACTTTCCTGTAATACCATGGGCTCTTAACTAGGTAAGCAGCCTCATGCGTGACAACTTGTCAAAGGCCTTCTGAAAGTCCAAATACACAACATCCACTGCATCCCCTTTATCTGTCCTACTTGTAATCTCCTCAAAGAATTACAACAGGTTTATCAGGCAGGATTTCCCTGAAGGAAACCATGTTGATTTTGTCCTATCTTATCCTGCGTCACCAAGTACTCCATCACCTTATCCTTAACAATTGAGGGTTTCACACAATGAAGGCCAACACACTATAAAATCCTATCAACTTACATGACATCTTTGAGAAATCTGTGGATGAGGATTCCATCTACCTTATTCCATATACAGTACTGTGCATATTCAATTACAACACCTTCGGTCCTGTATTCATCCTTTTTGATTTTGTCACACCACACTCAATCTTTTGATTCCTAACATTGTCTGAGGTCTTACCAACATCTGCCTCCACAACCTCTCCACTAACTGTCCTGGCACTCTGGTATCTGCTATTACCATTGCCCCGGTATCATGTTCCATCTATGTGAAAAACCTACATCTGACATCCACCCGAAGGTCTCCTCCAAACACCTTAAAATTATGCCCTCTTGTATTAGCCATTTCCACTAGAGATAAAGGTCTCTAGTTGACAACTCAACCAATGCCTTTTGTCATTTTGTACACCTCTGTCAATTCACCTTCCATCCTCCTTCATCTAAAAGGGAAAAGCCCTAGCTCGCTCAACCTTGCCTCACAGGACAGGCTCTCTAATCCAGAGAGCATCGTGCTAAATCTCTTTTGCATCCTTGCCAAAACTGAACACAATACTCTAAGTGCAGTGTAATCAGTGATCTATAGAGGTGTAACATTACCTCCCAGCCTTTGAACTCAATTCACTTGAATAATGAAAGCACGCACCATATGCCTTCTTAACAACCCTATCAACTTAGATGATATCTTTGAAAGATTTATAGATGTGGACTCCAACATCCCTCTGTTCTTTCTCACTGCTAAGAGTCCTGCTCTGTACTCTGCCTTTAAGTCTGAACTTCCAAAGAGAATCACTTCACAATTTTCCATATTGAACTCCATCCGCCACCTCGCAGCCCAGTTCTGCATTCTGTTAACATTCTAGACTGCCCAACACTGCCAATCTTTTTTAGATTATGAGAATACTCAGTCCTCTTTTATTGTCATTTAGAAATGCATACATGCATTAAGAAATGATACAATGTTTGACTAACACTGACAGAACCACATAATTATAACATATAGTTACAGCAGTTCAAAGCAATACCATAATTTGATGAAGAACAAACCATGGGCACAGTAAAAAAAAAGTCTCAAAGTCACCGAGTCAATCGACTCCCGAGTCCCTGATAGCAGGCGGCAAAAGGGAGAAACTCCCTGCCATAAACCTCCAGGCACCGTCAACTTGCCAATGCCTTGGAAGCAGCCAATCACAGCCGACATTGAGTCCGTCCATCTGAAAACTTCAAGCCTCCAACCAGACCCTCCGATACAGCTTCCCGAGCGCCATCCTCTACCAAGCGCCTTCGACCTAGCCCCGGCCGCTGAAACAAGCAAAGCCGAGGATTCGGGGCCTTCTGCTCTGGAGATTCCAGTTACCATACAGTAGCAACGGCAGCGAAGCGGGCATTGCAGAAGTTTCTCCAGATGTTCCTCCGTACTCTCACGTCCGTCTCCATCAAATCAGAATTGTGCATGGTACCCTACTTGACAGATTACAGATATCATTCACCAGAGAGGCCGCGTGTGCTGCCGTCGCGCTGCCATCTTCTCCTCCTCTTGTCAGCTGCCAATCAGCCATTAGCCCAGGGTAAGGGTAGCTTTAGCCTGATACAGCAATGGGACTGTCTGCTTGTTATTGTTCCAACAGCCAGGAATCCCACCATTTTGGTTGTTCTTAAAATAAGACACACCAATCCTCTGATGAACCAGTTGCTTCACTGTTCTAACTCTACATCTCTTCGATTCTTCCTATTTATCTTGGTCTCAACTTTCCTAATGGCATCATCTACATATACCGACCACATTGAGACAACTCAATTCAAAGATCTTCAAAGTTCAAACTAAATTTGTTATCAAAGTACTGGACATATCAAGAGGACTACAACCTTGGTATGATTTGGAGGCTTGGTGCCTCAATAACCAAAGAGCTGTGTTGGCTGGAGTCAATGCTTTATGCTTTGGTTGTTGATAGGGTTACCCATACTAAACAGGTCGAAGGGTAGTGGTCCACTGGTACTCCAGGTTCAGGGGTTCATCTCAGGGCTAACAACCCTGACTGGTAAAACAAAATTGTTACTGAAACAGCAATGAGGAATCCTTCTACTTCTATGTGTGATGACATTCCTGCATCTCCACCCGGGAACTGCACTGCATGACTGACAGTAGTGAAAAAGGAGAGGAAGCTACTGACACAATAAAGGAAGCCCTGAACATTGCCAAAGATGGAGGACCTTCATTGCTTCCCAAAACACCAGCGGCGTAACAGGCAGTAAGAATTATCTATATCAATATACTACTCTGAGATACATTTTTTTGCAGGCATTCACGGTAAAACAAAGAAAATGCAATAGGATCAATGAAAAAGTACACACAAACAAAATCTGACAACCAATGATGTGCAAAAGAAGATAATGTGCAAGTAAATAAAAATAAATAAATATTACTGAGACTATGAGTTGTAGAGTCCATGGGTAGTTATCCATGCCAGTTGAGGACCCTGATGGTTGTAGGGTAATAACTGTTCCTGCACCTGGAGGTGTGGGACCTCAAGCTCTGCTACCTCCTGCCCAATGGTAAAGTTCAAAGTTCAAAGTAAATTTATTATCGAAGTACGTATATGTCACCATATTTTGCCTTGAGATTCATTTTCATGCAGACATTCACCATAAATACAAAGAAACGCAATAGAATCAATGCGCAAATTGTGTAAATAAGAAAGAGAAACAAAATAATATTAATAAACAAATAAGTAATAAATACTCAGAACATGAGTTGTAGATTGCTGAAAGTGGGTCCCTAGATTGTGGAATCACAGGCAATAGGAAATGTGCAGATGCTGGAAATCCAAGCAACACACACAAAATGCTGGTGGAACTCAGCAGTCAGGCAACATCAATGGAAAAGAGTAAGCAGTCGACGTTTTAGGGCAAAAAGTTTCTTCCATTTCCTTCTTCTGTAGACCTGTAGTTGCAAGAACAGAACATGGTCCATTTGGTGGGGGTTTTGGATGACAGATGCTCTTTTCTTGTGGCAGCACTCCTTGGAGATGTGTTCAATGGTAAGGGGGCATTTCCTGTGATGGATAATTGTACCTATTTTTCAATTGTTTCCTCAATACCTATCCCCACAAATCGGAAACTCTCCTTTCCTTGGATTTCCCACCAACTGTCCTTGGATTTTAAAAAATATAGTTTTCTTTATAATCACCAGGGAGATTTGAGTCTCCAACCTGGGATCAATAAACCTCCATCCCTAAATCTAGAATATAAAAAAAACCATTGTTAAGACTTTGTGAGAGGTGTAAACTTTTTAAACTGTTGTGCTGCACTCATGGATATTTTGGCTACCTTCCAAATATCAAATGAAACATTGAGTTTGAAGCCTACTTGTTACTAAAATCCCTGTGACTCAATTTGGAACTGTTGACCAGCTCAGTTCTTCAATCAAAGTGAAATTAAATTTATTATCTAGGATCTAGATCTGTTTATGTCAACATTTTCTTGCAGGAATTTAGAGGAAAATAAAGAATTACAACAGAATTTATGAAACTCAAAGATTCAAAATACATTTATTATCAAAGTATGTATGCAGCATACAACCTTGAGATTCACCTTCCTGCAGGCACCTCAAAACATCAAACACCCAATGTGCAAAAAGTAAGAACAAATTGGACGACCAGTAACAAACAAGTGAATGCAAAACAGAATCTCGAACATCAAAACATAGAGTCCTTGAAATAGTCCAGGAATGTTCTGTTTAGTTCAGTACAGTCTAATTCAACGCTGTTCTGTTCGCTGACTGCAGGCTGCAGTCAACCTTGCACGATTCTTTAATCAGCGAGTTAGTCAAGAACTGGAGATGCACGCCACCATTAGGCACACTCCAGTCTCAACTCTGCCAAGTTCCCTCTGAGACAACAAAAGCTCAGATCACTCAGTCAACCCAAAAACACACTATCAAAATGTAAACTACAGGCTCCAATTACACACTGATTAGTAGTACAGTATATCTAAAAGAAGAAGAAGCAGTATCATGAACTGTCTGCAGGACATCGCTGGTGGTCACATTGGCCGCTGGCGCCACCTTGCCAGTAGAAACTATACATAAACAAGGAGTGACAAACAACCAATGCACAAAAGAAAATAAATAATACTGAGAACATAAGTTGTAGAGTCATTGGAAGTAAGTCTGTCAGTTGTGGAATCAATTCATTATTAAGATAAGTTAAATTATCCATGCTGGTTCAGGAGCCTGATAGCTGAAGGGTAATAAGTCGTGTAGGATCTGAGGCTCCTGTACCTCCTTCCCTATGGCAGCAACAAGGAGGGAGAATAGCCTGGATGATGTGTGTCCTTGATGATAGATACTGCTTTCTTGTAGCAATGCTCCCTCTTTCTCATGGTTTGCTCATCTTACTTTCTAAACACTACAAATGCCACTTGTAAGCCCAAAACAGTTGTAAGTACACTTCTACTAACAGTTTCTTTAGGTTCTGGTCATAAATGAGAGTCAGCCTTCAGTTCATAAAATGTAAGTGGAAAGCAGTAATGAGTTTGAAGTTAAAAAAAAGTATTGTCTATAGAACACCTTTGTATCTTTTATAATGCAGTGCACAGCAACTTAATTCTGTGAGAAGTAAGATGTAGCACACTACACCTGGTTTATTGCCATTCAAGATGCAGTATAAGACAATGTGTTGTTTAATTTGTCTTGTTTCAGACAAGCTTCCTTGAACTAAGCAGAAAAGTTGTTTAGTTCAAGGAAGCTTGCAGACCAGATGAATAGTATCATTTATCATATCAAATTACTGATCTAGTAATGTTGGGAACTTTACGTACTCAGAGAAGTTAGCTTAACTTTATAGCATTGATTGTGGAACTGTGTCTCCAAGATGCTTTTAGACCATTTTGTACAAAGGCCATCTGAGGAAATATCATATGTGTGTGAAGTCACCCATGTAGAAAAAAGGGTATAAATGTAGACAGCAGCTCAGGCTTATTAGGAATGGGGTAAAGAACATCAAGAAACATGCACGAAACACAGGGTGAACCAAAGTCCATTCCTCTGGCTTCAATTTCTGCAATGGATGATTTGCTGGTCTGCATCATTGGTATGTCTTTTTAATTTATAGGAATTGTAGCAGTGTCTTAGAAATCTTTTGTGCTTTGTGTTCTAGAAATGGTTTGTAATGTGGAAATGTTGCAGATAGATACCCTTTGTGAGGTTTAAGAATGTTGTTTGGATTTAAACGTATATCACCAAAAATAAATGAACTGCGTTTGAAACTACTTAGTTAGTGGAAATATTTTCTCCTTGGTAGGAAATGGTGACCCACTACATGAAAAGTGCGTATTTTTTTTAAAGCTGTTTTATTAAAATACAACACAGAATTGGCCTTTTCAGCCCTTCGAGCAATGCTGCCCAACAATTCCCCGATTTAATCCTACTCTAATCACGGGACAATTTACAATGACCAATTAACCTACTAGCTGGTATGTCTTTGGACTATGGGAGGAAACCGGAGCACCCGGAGGAAACCCACGCAGTCATAGGAGGATGTACACCTCTTTACACTGACACCATGGAGACTAAACAGAAAAGTGAACTTGTCTTTCTAGACTGTCATTACAGAATAATCTTTTAGCAAGAGTATTCATGGCTATTTACATCCAATAGGGATTAAAGTCTTTGTTTGAGTTTCAGACTTTGCAGTCAGCAAACCCAATACCATAACATTGTCCAGGTCCTGGTTCAGTTTCCAATATCTCACACACATTCTGTACAAGGCTTTCCAAAGGAACTGGCTCACCCACGACAGATTTCCTGAAGGCAAAGAGGCAAAAACACAAGATTAAATGCCTCGTCATCCTTTGACATCGTTGTGTGATAAAACACCTCCAAGCTTTGCACTTCATCCCTCCCTATTCTACCCACTTACCTTCCTCCTCACCTGGTCTCACCTATCACCTTCCTGCTTGTACTCCTCCCCCACCTCCACCTTCTTATATTCCCCCTTTTCTTCCAGTCCTGATGAAAGGTCTCGGCCTATTCATATTCCCTTCCATAGATGCTGCCTGACCTGTAAGTTCAACTTGCATCTTGTGTGTGTTGCTCTGGATTTCCAACATCTGCAGAACCCCTTGTGTCATGTGATTAAGTCATACAGAATACAAAGTGATTGTACTCAAAAGCAAATTGCTTAACTGATGATTGAGTTAGGTGCTCAAGATTTTAAAAAAAAATCAAACTGTTTCATCATCTCTTTGTCCATGTGACGTGCTACCTGTTGCTATGGGTGTTGTTGTTCAAAGGTTCAAAGGTACAATTCAATGTCAGAGAAACGTATACAATATACATCCTGAAATGCTTTTTCTTCGCAACCATATGTGAAAGCAGAGGAGTGCCCCAAAGAATGGACAACAGCTAAATGTTAGAACCCCAATGTCCCCCCCCCCAGCTCCCCACTCCAGCGCATAAGCGGCAGCGAGTAACAATCCCCCCTCCCCCCACCAGCAAAAAAAGACATCAGCACCACCACCAAGCACTCAAGCGTGCAGCAAAGCAACAGCAAAGACACAGACTTGCAGTACCCCAAAGCCTTCATATTTCACCCAGTATTCAATTTACCACAGGTTCTCTCTCTCCCTAATAAGGAAGGAAGGAGTGTCTGCTCAAAGGTGAGGGAAGAATTCCTCAGTGAGGCTCCTAGACTGAATGTCAGGATTAGAATTGGAATTGGTTTATTATTGTCACATGTACTGAGATAGAGTGAAGACTTGTCTTGCATACTATTCGTACAGATCAGATCGTTACACGGTGCATTGATTCAAGATTCATGTTTATTTCTCACGTACATCAGAACATACAGTGAAATGATTGTTTGCATTAATAAACCAACACACACAAGGGTGTGCTGGGGCCAGTCTGCCACTAGGAAACTCACTGAATAATTACATGTATGTGCTGTAAGTTGTTATATAAAATACAAGCTGACAATTGTTAAGCTGTAAAGAAAATAGCAAATAATCCAATTCAACAGGGTTGGAAGGAATCTCTTAGAGAACAGTCAAGGAGCAACCAAAGCATCCTGTACCCAACTTCTAACTAAAGGGCGAGGATGCCCTTCACTCAATACCCATGAGTGCCCAAAACAAGACCACAATCTCCGCAAGAGCTTTCATAGACTTACTCTTTTTTTTAAAGAAAATACACAGATCAATGCCAACAAAAACTAATCAAAGTAAATTGCTTCCAGATGTGCTGGATCCAGGAGATTCCCCTCTGAGAGGGAGAGGGAGGGAGATGGGCCTCAATAGTTTCTATCCAGTGAGTAAGTTCAAGTTCTAATTCAAGTTTATGGTCATCTGACTGTACATATAAATAACCAAACGAAGCAACGTTCCTCCGGACCATGGTGCACCCACAAAACGTATATCACACATGGCACATAAAATAAAATATTAGCACAAATAGATTGATGAAATATAATTCAAAGTGCATGTAGTGGGCAGCACAGTTAAACTGTAAGCAGCTTGCTGCCCTAGAGACGAGACCTTGGTGGTGGCAGGGTATTCATTAGTCACAGCCTGAGGGAAGAAGCTGTCACTCAGTCTGGCAGTCCTAGTCCTGATGCTCCTGTACCTCCATCTTAACTGCATTTTACAGGAGCAACATCGAGAGCATCCTCTCAAGTTGTGTCTCCATCCGGTATGGAAGCAGCTGAGCATCGGACCAGGAGCCCCCACAAAGGACAGTGAGAACAGCTGAGAGGATCATAGGGGTCTCCCTACCATCCATCGGGGACATTTATCAGCAGCATGGCATACGCAGGGCCTTTAGTATTATTAAGAATCCCACCCATCCATCCAGCATCCTCTGACTTTCTACCATCAGGGAGGAGACTGTGATGCATAGAAACAGGAACAGTCAGGATGGGAAACATCTTCCCCCAGATCATTAGGCTTCTGAAGTCCCAGCGGCATTGTATTCAAAGTGTCACTGGTTAATCTGTTCCGTACCTTACAGTATTCAATTAATGCACTTTAGTTTGTTATTTATGTGTAATTCGTCTGTAGATTTTTTTCTTACCTTCACAAGTAATTGTGTGTTATGTGTACTACTGTGCTTTGCAGCCTGGTTTGGAGAAAGTCTTGTTTGACAGTATACATGTATATACACAAAATAACAATAAACTTGACTTGACTTGACTTGACTTGACGGTAGTGGGTCAAAGAGATTGTGGGTTGGGTGGTAGGGATTCTCAGCAATGCTTCAGGCCTTTTGTCTGCGATGTTCCTGGTAAATGTCACAAATAGGGGGTGAGGGAGGCACACACAAAGTTCGGAAAGGTTACCGAGAGGACAAAGGTCAGCAATTTGCTGATTGTCCATCAAACGTTGTTTTGATTGAACTCAATGGGCAGGAGGCTTGATTACTTGGTTTGTTTCCTTTAATAAGATAATCTGCATAGAGTCGAGATCAGTATGCTTGACCTGGGTGAGTACGGTTGAGAGCGCCAAGCTCGCTCCAATATTTTTTTATCTCTTTTTCACATCAACAAAAAAACTGCCCTTGGAAATTTATGGCCCATTAGCAATTTGTCATATTCCATTAATGCAATTTACTTGGAGCTACAACAGTACTCAATGCAAGCGTTCCTCCTGTCAATTCACATTGAAAGCACGCGATCTGTAGCAGTCTCCCACCTTCAGTGACCCTTTCACTGCCTGAGGGTAGCCTTGCTTTCATTGGCTTCTTTCACCCTCTCTGCTTTTGCCGTTTTCTGGTTGGGAATCTTTGAGCGAATCTGGACAATCATTCGGCATGTCACTAAAGAGTCGTGCAAATCCCTGTATATGTACAGTGCGGAACACTCTGGCTGGCTGCATCACCTGGAATGGAGGGTCCAAAGCACAGGATCACAAGAGGATAGAGGCTCTATAGTACAGACGGTTGTAGACTCAACCAGATCCATCATGAGCACAAACCTCCCCTCAACAGAAGACACTTTCAAGAGACGGAGTCTCAAGATGGACATCCATCACTAAGGAGCCATCCATGACATGCCCCCACCCCCTCTATCTATTATCCTCATCATTACACTGCACTGTAGACACTTGAAATCACATGTTATAATGCTGTTTACGTTGTAAATATGTGCTGGTACTTACGTGCATTTTATAAGACCATAAGACATAGGAGCAGAATTAGGCCATTTGTCCCATCAAGTCTGCAGTGAAAATCACAGCAGCATCACAGACACAGAGCACTAAAGACACAGCGTTTACAAGAAAAGCATACACTCGGTGGCCACTTTATTAGGCACAGGAGGGAAACCCAGTGCGGTCTGCTGCCGTAGGCATCATTTCAAGGTTCGATGTGTTGTGCGTTCAGAGATGCTCCTCTACACACCACTGTTGTAGCATGTGGTTATCTGAGTTACTGTCGCCTTCCTGTCAGCTTGAACCAGTCTGGCCATTCGCCTCTGACCTCTCTCATTAAAAAGGTATTTTTGTCCACAGAACTACCACTCTCTGGATGCCTTTTTGGTTTTTGCTCCATTCCCTGTAAACTCGAGACCAGGGGTTCCCAACCATGGAGTCTTACAATTAACCAAGGGGCCAGTGGACCCCAGTTTGGGAACCCCTGCTCTAAACTGCTGTACCTGAAAATTTCAGAAGATTAGAAGTTTCTGAGGTACTCAAACCACCCCACCTGGCATCAACAATCATTCCATAGTCAAAGTCACTCAGACCACATTTCTTCCCCATTCTGATGTTTGGTCTGAACAACAGCTGAACCTCTTGACCATGTCCGCATGCTTTTATGCATTGAGTTGCTGTCACCTGATTGGCTGATTACCTTTGCTGTTACCATGCAGTATCTCTAAATAAAATAAAAATCCTGAAGACCTGCTGAGTTAATTGACGAGTGTAAATTACCTCCTGTGAAAGGAGTAGAACATGGAGATGAGAGGAGGTAGTGGGATTGATGTAGGATTAGTATCAATGGGTGACTGTACAGTCACGATGGACAGAAGAGCCTGTGTTTTACTTAGAGCAACAACACAGTATCAGGCACCTCCAGCCCCATTACACCCAATTAGTCTATTCACTCGTATGTCTTTAGAAACCGGAGAACCCGGAGGAAACCCATGCAGCCACAGGGAAAACGTACAAACCCCTTACAGATAATGGTGGCAATTGTCCCCCATGCCTCCCCCGCACTTCCCAACTCATAGACACACTCCCATCCCAGACTGGTCACTGTTCATCTTTTATTGCTGCTGTTTCACATATCTATACGACTACTTGTTTTAATATAATAGTGTCAGTAACATTATACTGTCTCACATAAACATGCACCTCGCACTTCTGGTCAACCTGTCGATTTGTCAATCTTCAGGCAATGCCACTAATATTATTTTGTGTCTCTATGAGCAGTGTGTGACTGTGTTTTGCACATTGTTCCTTGATCCCAGAGGAACAATGTTTTGTTTAGCTGTATACATGTGTATGGTTGAATGACAATAAACTAGAACTGCCACGCTACCATACTACCACTGCATCTGTACATTTCTAGGACTCCGTGATCCCATTTAATGACCCCAGCAATATAAATTTTATTTAATTAATTAATTAGAGATTCAATGCCAAACAGGCCCTTTTGGCTCAACAGACTACACTGCCCAACATCCCACCTATTTAATACTAGAACAATTCACAATGATCAATTACTGGTAACTGGTACACCTTTGGAACGTGGGAGGCAACTGGAGCACACAGAGAAAGCCCACGTGGTCACAGGAAGAACATTCAAACTTCCTACAGATGGCACCAGAACTGAACTCTGGAATGTACTGAGCTGTAATAGCTGTAATGCCCTGAATGAGTTGTGTTAGCACTACCATACCGTGGCATTTTTATATCAATGTTATGTCATTTGAAACCTGCCTGTTCACATCTCCACCCCATCAAAGGCTCAGTTGTGTTAACCGAGGGATTTTGTGTTCAGTCACTGCTAATTTATTTACCTTTTGAATGAATCATCCAGAAGCTTCCTGCGTGGACAAAGGGCACCTCACCCATCAGCACCTTTGGCTCAGTGCCAGGGTGATGATTGACACGACTACAATGGCTAATCACAGGAGCTGCTGGGGATTCGTTCCATGAGTCACGGTCAGAAGGAGTTCCCTCAACTTCTGACCCCCATTCTTTTGTAAACAAGCTGAATCACAGCACTCCATGTTGGAAGCAGCTCCAAACTAGTCCCGATACTCGAAAGGAGTGAGCGACTAATCTCTCCCACTCTGATTGCTGTCAGCTATGATATAGAGTTAAATGGGCCCAGCATGGAACCCAACTTTTACAAATGACTTGGATGAGGAAGTGTAAGAGTGAGTTATTAACTTTGCAGGTGAAAATGCTAGAGAAACTCAGCAGGCCAGGCAGAATCCATGGAAAAGAGTACAGTTGATGTTTCAGGCTGAGACCCTTCAGCTGATCTTCAGACCTTCAGGGTCTCGACACGAAGCATCGACTGTACTTTTTTCCATAGATGCTGCCTGGCTTTCTGAGTTCCTCCAGTATTTTGTGTCTGTTGTCTGATTTTCCAGCATCTGCAGATTTTCTCTTGTTTGAGGCAACACAAAGGTTGGTGGAGTTGTGGATGGTGTAGAACTTTGCCATTAGTTCCAAGGGGACATTGACAAGGTGTAGAGCTGAGCAGAGAAGTGGCAGATGGAGTCCAACCCAGAGAAGTACAAAGTGACTCGCTTTGTAAGGTTAAATTTGAAGGCAGGGGAAATGGCAGGATTCTTAGCAGTGTGGAGGAACAGAGGAATATTAGAGCCCACATCCATAGATCCCTCGAAGTTGCCATGCAAGTTGATAGGCTGGTTAAGAAGGTGTATGGTGTGTTGGCCTTCATTAGTCAGGAGAATGAGTTCAAGAGCCGTGAGGTAATGTTGCATCTCTATAAAACCCTGGTTATTTCACACTTGGAATATTACGTTCAGTTCTGGCCATCTCATTACAGGAAGGATGTGAAAGCTTTAGCGAGGGTGCAGAACAGATTTACCAGGATGTGGTCTGGATTAGAGAGCACATCTTATGAGGTTAAATTGAGCAAACTAGGGCTGTTCTCTCTTTGGAGTGAAGGAGGATGAGAGGAGACTTGATAGGGATGTGCAAGATAAAGTGAATAGCCAAAGACTATTTCCCAGGGCAGAAATGACTGAAATGAGGAGGCTTTACATTAAGGTGATTAGAGAAAAGTATAAGGGATGTCAGAGGCAAGTTTTTTTACAAAGAGAATAGTGCTGGAACATACTGCCAGGGTTGGTGGTGGAAGCATATAAAATAGGGGTATTTAAGAGACTCTTAGGGCATATTTTTGAAAGAAAAATGGAGGCCTATGTGGGAGGGAAGGTGTAGATTGATCTTAGTGTATGATAAAAGGTCAGCACATCATTATGGGCTGAAGGGCCTGTGCTGTACTGTTCTCTGTTCGATGTTGTTCATGCTGACTAAGTTGCCTACCTGAGCCAGATGCCTACCTCTGACCCCTGTCCTTCTAAGACTTTCCTATCCATGCACCTGTCCAAATGCAGTTCAAATGAAATCGAACCTGCCTCTATCACTTCATCGTAGAGTTATGCAGCACAGAAACAGGCCCAACTGGTTATGCCAACCTTGATATATCTAAGCCAGTCCCATCTCTCAGCATTTGGCCCATATCCCTCTAAGCCAGGGGTTCCCAACCTTCTTTATGCCATGGGCCAATACTATTATGTAAGGAGTCAATTGATCCCATATTGGGAACCCCTCTTCTAATCCTTTCCTATCCATGTACAATAGATTGCCTGCACCCCATCCCCTGGCAGCTTATTCCATCTACCCAGCAACCTCTGAATGAATAAGATACCCCTCAGATCACTTTTAAACCTTTCTTTTCTCACCTGAATCCTGTGCCTTCTAGTTTTAGACTTCCCCATGCTGGGGAAATGTTTATTTATTTAGAGATACACCATCGTAACAGGCCCTTCCGGCCCAACGAGCTTGTGCTGCCCAGTTGCACCCACATAACCTACTAACCTGTACGTCTTTAGAATGTGGGAGGAAACCCGAGCTTCCAGCGGAAACCCACATGGCCACAGGAGAATAATCTGTCTGGATGGCATGCAAACAGGAGTTGTACCTTGAGAGCATAAGACAATAAGATCACAAGACAGAATAAGGCCAATCAGCCTATCAAATCTGTTCCACTATTCCATCATGGCTGATTCATTATCCTTCTCAATCCTATTCACCTGACTTCTCACAAATCAAGAACCTATCGATCTCTGCCTTAAATATACCCAATGACTTGGCTTCCACAGCTGTCTGTGGCAGCAAATTCCACAGATTTACCACCCTCTGGCTTAAGAAATTCCTCCTCTATCTCTGTTCCAAATGGACATCCCTCCATTCTGGGGTTGTGCCCTCTGGTCCTAGACTCCCCCACCATAGGAAACACCCTCTCCATATCAACTCTCTCTAAGCCTTTCAATATTCATTAAGTTTCAAAGGGATCTTCCCCACCCCCACCCCCCCGACAGTCATTCTAAACTCCAGTGAGTACACACCTTGAGCCATCAAACGCTACTTATATGTTAACCCTTTCATTCCTAATATCATTCTCGTGAACCCCCTCTGCACCCTCTCCAATGCCAACACATATTTTCTTAGATAAAAGGCCCAAAACTATTCATAATACTCCAAGTAGGGCCTCACCAGTGTTTTATAGAGCCGTAACATTACATCCTTGCTCTTATATTCTAGTCCTTTCAGAATGAATGTTAACATTGCATTTTTTACGAGGTTGAGTTGCGAACTCGACCTCAACCCAGCACGGATGGAAAGCGCGCTTGGGAGTCGTCTGTCAGTGGATTGAACTCGGGAACCTCCGTTCACGAGCCCAGCTCTGATCTCACTGCGCCACCAGCCAACCTGAGAATGTTACATCTCCTGGTGCCTTGTGGCCAAGCCATCAATGTTCTGCTGGAATTCTTATGGATAAACTCTGGTCGCCATCTCTGCACTGGAGTCTGTCTTTCCTCTAGTATTGCCAGTGCGCATCGTGACATTAGATCGTGACATTGGCACTTGTCCACTTGTACTCCTGGGTCCCTCTGCTCCATTATACTCCCTACTGGCCTACATTTTTAGTAGTATAAGTGCCATGCTACTTTAACTCTCTCATGTTATCACTTGGTGGGCTCTATGGGGTGTCCAGAGAGGGGTAGCATCTCTGGTCAAAGGGCTTGCCGTCTGTTCTGGGGGCAGCTCTCACCTGTGGCTCCGAATAGCTGTTTGCATACGACAGCGGCCACACCCCGGTGCACTGCTTTGACAGGCGGGCTAAACCAGGTAAGGGTAGTCGGCAGTCTCATACTCTGGTGAAGTCGGGATATGCCTGTCCCAGCATGCAAAATTAGCTCTGGCGGACTGGGCAGATGAGATCTACTGTGAGATCCAGTGGGTAGGAGGGTGGTTCTGCAACATTCCATGCAGAACAAAGAGCATGGCAAGGCACAGAAGACAACATGATCATCCACTGCAACCAAGGAAGACCCCAGTTTGGGACTCTTGTTGACGCCACTGGACCCGGACCATCTGAGATCGAGAGAGTGAAACTATCCCAGTGCAATGGCCTTTCCACTTTAAAAACTCTCCCACACAGGTTTCCTGTCATCATTGGACCCAATGAACAACCACCACCATATATTATTGCCTGGTTTGACAGTGATAGATACGCTATTTGTCACTTATCAGCCCACGTCTGAATGGTGCCAGATCTTGTTGCATAGAGTCATAGTGTCATACAGCATAATAACAGGCTGTTCAGCCAGCTAGGCCATGCGGTCCACGGCATCCACCCCGACCCCCGCTAGTCCCAGTTGCCCATGTTCAGCCCATATCCTTCCAAACCCCTCCCCTCCATGTACCTACCAAAATGCCCCATAAACGTTGCAATTGTACCCAGCTCGACCACTTCATCTGGCACTCACTACCCCCTGCGTAAAGACCTACCTCTCAGGTCTTCAAAATCTCTCTCCTCTTATCTTGTAACAGTTCCCTTTCCTCCTAGACTCCCCATCCCTGGGGAAAAAGGGTTATGATTGTCCATCCTATCCATTCCTCTTGCGATTTTATGAACCTCTGTGAGCACCCCACCCCACACACTCTTCTACACTCCATGGGCTAAACTCGAGGAGTTGCAAGTGGAATTGAATAATTGCAATTACATTAGGGATGTTGAAGAGACTCTGAGATAGGCACAATGGTGATAGGAAAATGGTGAATTATGGGCCGTGTAGGAGGGAAGGGTTAGAGTAATCACGGAGTCGAGGCCGAATGGTCCTCAATGTGCAATACTGGTCTATGTTCTACTCTGTGTGGACACTATGCAACCAGTAGAAAGCTTCCCACCTTCTGACCTTGTGAAGGCCAATGATAAAGAGGCTGAAGATGAAGATTAGCTTTATTTGTCACATGTACATCACAGCACAAAAACATATGGTGAAATGCATTGTTTGCGTTAATTACCAATAGAGTCCGAATAACTGTTGGGGGTTTGGGTTAGGGTTGGGCAGCCACAAGAGTCACCATGCTTCTGGCACCAACATACCATGCCTACAACATATCCACATGTCTTTGGAACATGGGAGGAAATCGGAGCACGCAGAGGAAACCCATGTGGTAATGGGCAGAATGTATAATCTTCTTACATACAGCAGCAGAATGGAACCTCGGTCATGGGTGCTGTAATAGTGTAATGTTAGCTGCTATGCTCCCATGCTAAAGTCGTTGTGTTCAGGACACTGCTATTGGTATTAGCATTGGTTTACTATTGTCACATGCACCAAGATACAGAGTAAAGCTTGTCTTACACACCAAACTGTGCAAAAGATTTAGTCACATACATATATATAGCAAGGGTGCCTAAGAATTTTACACAGTGCTGCAGTACTTTTATGTATTGCACTGTATTGCTGCCACAAAAAAAACACAAATTTTATGACATATGCGACTGATGATAAACCTGATTCTGATATGGGTCTCTATTGTGGACTGAGAATGGGAAGGAGGGAGGTAGAGGGGAATCATGTTTGGGAGAAGGGGAATGGAGAAGGGAGAGAGCAGGGAGCATCAGATTGATATTCTGTAATGATCAATAAACCAATTGTTTTAAATCAAATGGTCTTGCCTGATATCTCAAGGCTGGGCATGTCTGCACCCACGCCACCCCCTGCTTCTCTGCCACTTGTCCTACACCCCTCCCACAGCGCTCCACCCTCACCACTCCTGTGCTCTCGCCAGAACTACAAAACTCGCTCTCTGCTCCACATTGACAAATAAAGTACTGTGCAAACACCTTAGGCACTCTAGCTATATATATGTGTCTAAGACTTTTGCACAGTACTATGTATTTCCTACAGATCAATTCACTGGAATTCATTCCCTATCACTGCAGGAGATTTGAACTAGACCAGCTTGAAAAAGTCTCTGAACAACCACTACCAACATATCACCTGTAGAACCAGAGGAGCCAACACACTTGACCACTGTTATAAAACCATCAAAGACAGTAATTGTGCCATCCCACACCCACTCTTTGGGAAGTCCAGTCAGCTGGCTTTACTTCTTCTCCCAATGTATAGGAGACATTTGGATGGGCACATATGTGTGAGGAAGATGGAAGGTGTGGACATTGGGTAGGTATGAGGGATTAGCTTTGGGAGCTTCACTTTTCAGCTGGTTCAGCATGGCATTGTGGGCTGACGGGCCTGTTCTTGTGTTTTACTGTTCTACATTCTAAGGTAAAACACTAACAATGCAGAGTAAAGTGTAACAAGCAGCAGTTACTCAAAATCAAACCAAAACCATTGGGACACTAGGCCAAGGTAATCAACAATGTATGACATGCTTCCAAATAATGAATTTCCAATTCAAAAAATAAGTGCATCTGATTGTTTATCACAAAACCAGCAAAGACAAAGGTTCTTATAGCGATAAAAATCTAACAAAACTAAATTAGCACTAGAGTGGATTACAAGAATCCCAACCCCTTGTAATAATGATCAGGGAGGCACAGAGAGAATCTGTATTTACCAGCAAGTACCTTTATTGTCTCAATGGGAGAACACATGAACTGACATAACTAATACCTATGTGCAGATCAACTAACTTTTCCTGACCTTCCATGAACAGTCAATGAACAGAAAATATAATACCAGTTAAAAAGGAGTATCTGCTTCTGGCCAAATGTTCCTTGCAGTTCCGTTTCGAATCTCTACCTGTCTATGGGGCACCTCACACCCACAATAGATGTTCTCCTACAGAGTTACCGCTGCCAGCACATTTGAAGCGTCTGCTTTTATATTCATTTCTTACCAATTCAAGTATTGCATTCCAGTTTCATAGGCTGTAGGTCATGTGTCTGATCTTTAAACACTTCCTTATTGGTCCAGCATCCTTTTATTGCTCTCTTCCTAGCAAGTGAAATTCGGTAATCTATGGCTCTTTGTTCCCAATCAGCCACCAGCTTGGTTCACACAGAATAGATACCAACTCCAACAGTCAAAAACCTGAATGTTATATCCAACCAAAGAACATCTCACAAATAACTTCTTATTTGGAAGTAAGCCCAAGTTCAGCAGATTTCTGAGGCATCATTGTGTCTACTTTAAGACACTGATCAACCCAAGCAACTGACTCACAAAATGGAGAGCCCAATCTTCTTCATAAAACGGCAGCCTCCATCTCCTTCCTCGTGGAAAGAGCAAAGGCAATTGGTCTGTCTGCTTCCACTGTGTCCTTGATTCATTCAAACTCACTGATTTGCAAACTGTAGTTCTTTCTGGCCAACAAGTGATCTTAGTGGTCAAATTAGTGATATTACTAAGTATTCTAACTGGCAATCGAACAGCATAATTAATGGTCAAACTAAATTAGCGCTCCAATTAGCAAAGTTAGCATATTTAAGCAGTCAAAAAAAAATCATTCCCAGCTGCCTTGAACTCTCAACTGGACTAAGCTAAAACTTAGACAAAGCGTGAATACGTAACCATGCTCATGTGCTTCAACCACGCCCCAGCCCACGTGACAGATTACTAGAATAATCGTGCAGACAAGAAAATAGGTACATGGCTCCTACAGACAAAAAGTAGATACATGGCTCCAACATAACAGTTTCAGAGAGAGTGTATTGTAAGGAGACAATAAGGTGCACGAAGTGGACCGTGAGGTCAAGAGTCCATCTCATCATACAAGAGGTCCATTCAAGGGTTTGATCTGGTGACACTGGGGTGGAAAGTGACCCGCAGCCTGGTACAGTTTCAGGGTTTCCTGCCTGATGGGATGGGATTGAAGGGAAAATGTCCGAGGTGGGTTTGATGCTTCACCAAAGAAGCGAAAAATGTAGAGAGAGGATTATGTTACTATTTATAAAACATATCCAGGTATAGAAGTTGTCCTTGAGCCTGGTGGGATGTGCTTTCAGATGGGACGGAGGAAAAGAGAGAATGTCTGTAGTGGGTGCTGTTTTCTTTACAAAGGAAATGAGAGGTATAGACAGTCTTTGTAAATGTAGATTTCTCTGTGGGTAGGTAAAGCAGGGACAGCACCATCACAGGTGAAGCCCTCCCACCAGTGAGCGCATTGACATGGAGCGCTGCTACAAGAAAGCAGCATCAAGGGCCCCCACATCCAGGCGGTGCTCTCTTCTCACTACAACCTCAGGAAGGAGGGACTGAAGCCTCTGGTCCCACACCACTAGGTTCAGGAACAGTTATTACCCTTCAACCATCAGGCTCCTGACCCAGCGTGGATAACTTCACTCACCTCAACTCTGAACTGATTCCACAACCCACAGACTCACTTTCAAGGACTGTACAACTCATATTGTCAGTTTTATTTGTTTAATTATATGTGCAATTTGTGCTCATTTGCACATTAGTTGCCTGCCTTTGTTTATGTATAGTTTTTCATTCATTCTATGTATCTGTTTATTTTCCTATATATGCCTGCAAGAAAATGAATTTCTAAGTTAGTATATGGTAACATATCTGAACTTTGATAATAAATTTGCTTTGACTTTGGCTTTGAAATGCAGAGTTAACATCCTTCTACATTGCTCTAATTTCACAGATAAGGAGTAACTGGCTAACATTGTCCCCTCTCTGGGAGTGTGGGGGCAATGCAGGCAGATGTTTTCTCTGCATCTCACCCTGCTGTACCTGCCCCCAGCAAAATGTACTGGTGGCTCAACATCTAAGGAAACACCCAACATGTTGAAGGACCGGAAGTGCTGTGTCTTTTGTACTTTTACTCAGTAATTTTTCACCTCTGTTTATTTTGATTGGGTTTCACGGTAGATTTACAATTCCCACAGCTCCCGGCCACATTCTATTCAAATTTGCTGTACTTTCTGCCTTTGCCTTGACATTCAAGCATATCCATCACCTGGAGGCTCCTGGATGAGGTGTGCTGGCTCCCCACCAGGATCCCTGGGGTTGAGACCGGGGTCACACAGTGCTTTGGCCTCTGAACTAAAAGTTCAAAGCCAGGTTATGCCAGGGAACAAAAAACCTTTTTAACAATTCTTTCAACCTGGATGAAGATATTTGGAAAAGTGCAGTACGTGGACAGGACAGGCTTAGAGGAATGCAGACAAACGGGCCTAGCTTTAGGTTGGCATCTTGGTCAACTCAGAAGAGTTGGGAAGTATATAAGATAACAATTTCAAGTTCCTTGGTGTCAATATCTCTGAGGATCTAACCTCAACTCAACATAACAATGCAGCTATATTTCATTAGGAATTTGGGATGACTCCAAAAACACTCAAAAATTTCTACAGCTGTACCATGGAGAGCATTCTAACTGGCTACATCACCGTCTGGTATGGGGGCAGGTGGGGGGTGGGAATGCACAGGATGGAAAGAAGCTGCAGAGAGCTGTAAATTTCGTTAGGTCCATCACGGGCACTGGCCTCCACAGTATGCAGGACATATTCAAGGAGCAATGCCTTAGAAAGGCGCCATCTATGATGAAGGACCCCCATCATTCAGGACATACCCAGTTCTCATTGCTACCATCAAGAAGGAGGTACATGAGTCTGAAGGCACACACTCAACGATTCAGGAACAGCTTCTTCCCCTCTGCCATCAGATTTCTCAATGGACATTGAACCCATGAACACTATCTCACTACTTTTTTATTTCTATTTTTGCACTACTTATTTAATTTAACAGTTTTATAGATATATATTTCCTGTAATTTGTTTTTTTCCCTATTATTGTGTATTGTAGTGCACCGCTGCCGCAAAGTTAACAAATTTCATGGTATATGCTGGTGATATTAAACCTGATTCTGATTCTGGTTCTAATAAACAGGAGAAATTCTCCAGACACTGGAAATCCAATGCAACACACATACAATACTGGAGAAACTCAGAGGATCAGGTGGCATCTATGGAAATGAAGAAACGGTCGATGTTTCGGGCTGAGAACCTTCTTCAGGACTGAAAAGGAGGGGGCACGATGCCAGAATAGCAAGGTAGGGGAAGGGGAAGGTGGGTAGCTAGTCATAGTCAAAGAGTTGTCAAGGGACGCTTACCCTGAAGAAGTTTAAATCATCTCTTCCCCAGGAGTTGGAGCATAACATTGGAGAGGGATAGGAGCAGACAAGTCAGGAAAATGTTTAATCTGAGTAAGGGGAAATATGAAGCTATCAGGTAGGAACATGGAAGCATAAATTGGGAGCAGATGTTTTCAGGGAACTGTACAGCAGAAATGTGGCAAATGTTTGCGTGGAATTCTGCGTAGGTATATTTCAATGAGACAGGGAAAGGATGGTAGGGTACAGGAAGCATGGTGTACAAAGGCCGTAGAAAATCCAGTTAAGAAGAAAAGGAAAGCTTACGAAAGGTTCAGAAAACTAGGTAGTGATAGAGATCTAGAAAATTATAAGGCTAGCAGGAAGGAACATAAGAATAAAATTAGGAGAGCCAGAAGGGGCCATGAGAAGGCCTTGGTGAGCAGGATTAAGGAAAACCCCAAGGCATTCTACAAGTATGTGAAGAGCAAGAGGATAAGGTGTGAGAGAATAGGACCAATCAAGTGTGACAGCGGAAAAGTGTGTATGGAACCGGAGGAGGTAGTGGAGGTACTTAATAAATACTTTGCTTCAGTACTCACTACAGAAAAGGACCTTGGCGATTGTAAGTATGACTTACAGCAGACTGAAAAGCTTGAGCATATAGACATTAAGAAAGAGGATGTGCTGGAGCTTTTGGAAAGCATCAACTTGGGTAAGTCATCGGGACCGGACGAGATGTACCCCAGGCTACTGCGAGAGGCGAGGGAGGAGATTGCTGAGCCTCTGGCGATGACCTTTGCATCATCATTGGGGACGGGAGAGGTTCCGGAGGATTGGACGGTTGCAGATGTTGTTCCATTATTCAAGAAAGGGGGTACAGATAGCCCAGGAAATTATAGACCAGTGAGTCTTACTTCAGTGATTGGTAAGTTGATGGAGAAGATCCTGAGAGGCAGGATTTATGAACATTTGGAGAGGCATAATATGATGAGGAATAGTCAGCATGGCTTTGTCAAAGGCAAGTCATATTTTACGAGCCTGATTAAATTTTTTTTAAGATGTGATTAAACATACTGATGAAGGTAGAGCCGTGGATGTAGTGTATATGGATTACAGCAAGGCATTTTATAAGATACCCCATGCAAGGCTTATTGAGAAAGTAAGGAGGCATGGGATCCAAGGGGACATTGCTTTGTGGATCCAGAACTGGCTTGCCCACAGAAGGCAAAGAGTGGTTGTAGACGGGTCATATTCTGCATGGAGGTTGATGACCAGTGGTGTGCCTCAGGGATCTGCTCTGGGACCCCTTCGTAATTTTTATAAATAATCTGGATGAGGAAGTGGAGGGATGGGTTAGTAAATTTGCTGATGACACAGAAGTTGAGGGTGTTGTGGATAGTCTGGAGCGATGTCAGAGGTTACAGCAGGACATCAACAGGATGCAAAACTGGGCTGAGAAGTGGAAGATGGAGTTCAACCCAGAGAAGTGTGAGGTGGTTCATTTTGGTAGGTCAAATATGATGACAGAATATAGTATTAATGATAAGACTCTTGGCAGTGTGGAGGATCAGAGGGATCTTGTGGTCTGAGTCTATAGGACACTCAAAGCTGCTGTGCAAGTTGACTCTGTGGTTAAGAAGGCATACGGTGTACTGGCCTTCATCAACTGTGCGATTGAGTTCAAGAGCCGAGAAGTAATGTTGCAGCTATATAGGACCATGGTCAGATCCCACTTGGAGTACTGTGCTCAGTTCTGGTCACCTCACTTATAGAAGGATGTGGAAGCCATAGAAAGGGTGCAGGGGAGATTTACAAGGATATTGCCTGGATTGGGGAGCATGCCTTATGAGAATAGGTTGAGAGAACTTGGCCTTTTCTCCTTGGAGCGACAGAGGATGAGAGGTGACCAAATAGAGGTATATAAGATGATGAGAGGCATTGATCATGTGGATAGTCAGAGGCTTTTTCCCAAGGCTGAAATGGCTACCATGAGAGGGCAGAGTTTTAAGGTGCTTGGAAGTAGGTACAGAGGAGATGTCAGGAGTAATTTTTTTACGCAGAGAGTGGTGAGTGCATGGAATGAGCTGCCAGTGACCGTGGTGGAGACGGATACAATAGGATCTTTTAAGAGATTCTTGGATAGGTACTTGGAGCTTAGAAAAATAGAGGGCAATGGGTAACCCTAGGCAATTTCTAAAGCAAGTACGCTCAGCACAGCATGGTGGGCTGAATGGCTTGTATTGTGCTGTAGGTTTTCTATGTTTCTATGAGTTTAGTGAGTCCCACTTTCCCTCTCTGTATTTCCTGCTGCTCTCCAACTCTTCTTCACCTGTCTTAGACATTGCTCGTGCAATCGTAAGATCCTGTTGGAAATTGATGATGTAAAATGCCGCAAGTCAGTTTATCTCGTTTATTGGTGCAACACCGCGGGGGAACTGAGTGGCCTCAGTTGATGAGAGGACTGGGCCTCAGGCCGCAGGATTGCCTGCTGCTGCACTCCAGGGGAGGAGACGCTGGAGGCAGTGTACTGCAGTATCCATGCTCGGCTGGGGGCGGCTGCTCCTGTGGGTGCTGCCCTCCAGTGTCCAATCAGTGGAATGACAAGTTGGACTGCATGCATGGATACTTTCATCTGTGGACTGCTAAGAATGTCTTTTTCTTGCCGAGAGCACCATTAGTTTACAGGACATCCCACTCAGGGACTTGGGCTACATATTTTTATCTGTGTGACTATACGTTGACCTGCTATATGTGTATGCTATGCACTTTGGCCCCAAAGGAGCACAGTTTTGTTTGGCTGTATTCATGTATGGTTGAACAATAATTAAACTTGAACTTGAATAAACTGATCTGAATTTGTCAACCTTTTAACCTACTCCAAGATCAAACTTACATGGATTATAGAAAAATGGAGGGCTATGAGGGAGGGGAGGGTTAGTTTGATCTTGGAGTGGGTTAAAGGTCGGCACAACATCATAACAGAAGGGCCTGTACTGTGCTGTAATGTTCTTCTTTAATTTCTAACCCACACTCCCTCCCACATAGCCCCTCATGTCTCATTCACCCATGTGCCGGTCTAAGAGTTATTATATTGCCCTAATGTACTGCATCTGCTCTGACACCACCCCAGCAGCATCCAGCACTCTGTGTGAAAACGCTACCTCTGATATCCCACCTGTACTTTCCTCCAATCATCTTAAAATTACGTCCCATCGTATTAGTCATTTCCACCCTGGGAAAAGGTCTCTGTGTTTGTACACCTCGATCAAGTCTCCTCCCATCCTCCTTCGCTCCAAAGAGAAACATTCTAGCTTGCTCAGTCTACCATTGTAAGACATGCTCTCTAATCCAGGATAGTGACAAACGACTTTAGTGGTCTGAGTGAACAGACAGAAAGGCTTCAAACTACTATTCAGGGAGATCCAGCTCGAACCCAACTTCAACTAACTGTCAATGTGCCCCATCCCTTGGCTAACACATTAGACTATCCTTTCAGGAACTTAAAGCCACAAAACTCCAGTGTTGTGGGAAAGCAAAGATATCTTAAAAAAAAAAGGAGAAAAATACAGATTTATTTTTATTTGGAGATACAGCATGGAGCAGCCTTTCCAGCCCAATGAGCCAAAGCAACTGACCATATTTAACCCTAGCCTCGCAAACTCGAAGAAATTTGCAGATGCTGGAAATTCAAGCAACACACATCAAAGTTGCTGGTGAACGCAGCAGGCCAGGCAGCATCTCTAGGAAGAGGTACAGTCGACGTTTCGGGCCAAGACCCTTCGTCAGGACTAACTGAAAGAAGAGCTAGTAAAAGATTTGAAAGTGGGAGGGGGAGGGGAGATCCAAAATGATAGGAGAAGACAGGAGGGAGAGGAAAGGAGCCAAGAGCTGGACAGGTGATTGGCAAAAGGGATATGTCTTCTCCTATCATTTTGGATCTCCCCTCCCCCTCCCACTTTCAAATCTCTTACTAGTTCGTCTTTCAGTTAGTCCTGACGAAGGGTCTCGGCCCGAAACGTCAACTGCACCTCTTCCTAGAGATGCTGCCTGGCCTGTTGCGTTCACCAGCAATTTTGATGTGTGTTGCATTAACCCTAGCCTAATCGCAGGACAATTTACAATAACCAATTAACCTACTAACTGGTACGTCTTTGGATCATGGAACACCCAGAGGAAACCCACGCTGTCATGAGGAGAATGACGGCACTGGAACTGAACTCCCAACTTCGGAACACCCTGATTTGTAATAGCGTCGTGCTATACCGTGGCGTTCCGCTTCCAGATGCTGTGAGTCCAGAATTAAAGTTGAAGTTTCTGTATTTACTTAGTATGAGCAATCTCGGGGTGTGGTGGGGTTGCAGGTAATTTCAGAACTCAAGGATTACAGTGTAGAGGTATCACTTCAGTCGAGAATGAAGGAGTGTTTGTTATGTTTTGAATTCTTAATCAAACAAAATATATAGAAGATTAATAAGTCTTACTGGAATATTAGATACATAACAGTGTCTATTGATGAGTTTCAGATGGCTGTAGAGGCTATTCCAGGATCCACATAAATGGAGAATGCCTGTGTGTGACCTTGTTTAACATAGGGACACTGATACACGGGCAGCCACCACATGGTCCTTGGCAGATCAAGGTCAGTGTCCAGTGACAAAGAATGCAAGATGACTGGGGACCTTTCACTACTTCAGCCTTCCTCCACATTCACTGCTGTAGTGATGCGTCATCATCTTCCACAAGCTCCGCTGCTGAGGTCTTGGTTGGATCTCTCTGTCTAGGAACCTCCCCCTTGACCTTACTGCGATGGGTGACTCTACCAGGAGCTAAGCTGAAGACAGCATCTCCCTAAGGATCTCAGGAACTCACAAGTCTCTCCACCACAATGATCCTGGGAGAAAATGTACATCTAGTCCAAGCCAAACTATTAATCTGCTGAGTTGCATCATCCTGCTCCCATAGCCTTCCATCCCCCTCCCATCAATGTACTTATCCAAATTTTTCTTAAACGTTGAAATCGAACCCACATCTATCGCTTCTGCTGGTAGCTTGTTCCACACTCTCACCACCCTCTGAGTGAAGAAGTTCCCCCATAAACATTTCGCCTTTCACCCTTAACCTATGACTTCTAGTTCTCAAACTGCAGATGCTGGAACTCTGGAATAAATCCAGGAAATGTTTGAAACACTCAGCAGATCAAGCACAGTCTGTGGGGAGAGACTAGGATGTCTTCATGACCTTTTATCCTTAATCTATGATCTCTAGTAGCAGTCCCACCCAACCTTAGTGGAAAAAGCCTGCTCACATTTACCCTATCTATAACTCTCATAATTTTGTATACCTCTGTCAAACTCCACTCATTCTCCTATGCTCCAGGGAATAAAATCCTAAACTAACGGTGATGGATTCAGCGCAGTCCATCATGGGTAAAACCCTCCCAACCATTGAGCACATCTACATGAAATGCTGGCATAGGAAAGCAGCATCCTTCGACAAAGATCCCCACCACACAAGCCATGCTCTTTTCTCACTGCTGCCATCAGATAGAAGGCGCAAGTACCTCAGAACTCACACCACCAGGTTCAAGAACGGTTACTAGCCCTCAACCATCAGGCTCCTGTACAAAAGAGGATAACTACACTCATTCTATTTCTGACGTTCCCACAACCAATACTTTTACTTTTAGGACTCTTAAGCTATTTCATGCTCTCGTTATTTATTGCTATTTATTTATATTTGCATTTGCACAGTTTGTTGTTCATTGATCCTGTTTACAGTTACTGTTCTATAGGTTTGCTGAGTATGCCTGTAGGAAAAGTAATCTCAGTGTTGTATGAGGTGACATGTATGTACTCTGATAACAAATCTTACTTTGAACTTTGAACTTCTTGAACTTCATTCAGGCTTTCCCTATGACTCAGGTCCTCAGTAACCCAGCAGTATCCTGGTAAATTCACTTTTTTAATCTTATTGTGTCTTCCTTACTTTTCACCTTGGCAATATCTCTGGTCATTTTACTCAATCTAGACAGGTTGATCCAAATCCCAATAAACCCCATTCCAAATATCCTCTCCTTGTGGAAAATCATCTCATTCCATAAACAAGTCCAATGGTTTACAACTAATGGTCACGTCTCATTCCTCTCCTAAAAATCATTATCATGAGTCACTGTTGGAATCTAATGTTTTTAATCCAAGGTTCTTTCAGAAGACAAGAAACAGGCATAAAACTTGTTCCTTCGTGATCATCTTATTATGTGCTAATAGAACAAAGAGAATTGGAAATATAGAGCTTCAAAGGTCTACTTGCTAAGAACAAACAACAGAAAAAGATGACACGACAAAGTGTTCAGCTCTTCTTAAACCCTTTAGGTAAGAGACATTCCATTCAAATATATTGATAAGTGTTAACCAATCATAGAGCCCCTATTCTAATAATGCACTGTCAAGAAGCTTCCACAAGGCTGTGTGCTTAGCCCATTGCTGTTTACACTGCTAACACATGACGGTGCAGCCAGATTCAAGGAGAACCTGATCATTAAATTTGCAGATGATACCACAGTGGTGGGGCTCATCAGCAAAAATGATGAAACAATGTACAGGGAGGAGATCAAACACCTAGAGAGCTGGTGCAGGGATAACAACTTGATGCTTAATGTCACCAAAACCAAGGAGATGATCGTCGATTTCAGACGGTCTCAGCCTGAGCACACACCCCTCAGCATCAGCGGCTCCACAGTGGAGAGAGTGGAAAACATCAAGTTCCTTGGGTGTAGATCTCAGACAATCTCACTTGGTCCAGGAACACCACTGGGTTTGTGAAACAGACCCAGCAGAGATTGCAATTTCTGAGGAAACTTAAACAAGCATCAGTCCCCATTAACATCTTAACTACATTCTACAGAGGCGTGGTTGAGAGTGTGCTGACCTTTTGCATCACAACCTGGTACTCCAGCTGCAGTGCTGTCGACAAAAAAGCCTTGCAGAGGGTGGTTAGGGGAGCAGAGAAGGTTATTGGGGTCTCCCTACCTTCTGTCCAAGACCTCTTTCAGAGTCAATGCCTCCAGAAGACATGTTACATCATTAAAGACTCCTCACACCCTCTCCATGAACTGTTTGTTCTTCTGCCATCAGAAAAACGTTACAGGAGCATCAAAACTAAAACCACAAGGCTACTAAACAGCTTCCTCCCACAGGCAGTCAGACTGCTAAATAGCTGCTCCACCTGACTCTGCTTTGGACACTTTTAACTTGCACTGAACACTTATAACTGATTTTAACGGACATGTGTCTGTTGTGTTTTACTATTTATTGTTATGTTTATTATTTAGTGTTGCGTTTGTTATGTTATAATTGCACTGCCCCTGAGAAACGCTGTCTCATTCTGCCCTGCAGAGCTGATGTATGGTTAGAATGACAATAAAATTTTTTAATCTTTGAATCTTGAATCTTGAATCATACAAAGAACTGCAAACACTAAGAAATGCACTGAAGAATCACTGTACCTGTATATAGGTAGTTATATAAAATACTAGCAGATGTAAATTGTTAAACTGCAAAGAAAGCAACCACTACACAGCCTGACCTAACATCACCTATTGTCCACGGGGAACACCTCAACAACATAAAGAGCTTCAAAAAACGTGACCTGAAACCTCAACTCATCTCCTCTGTCACTGTGCCTGAGGACTCTCAGCTATGCTGTAATAATTCACTAAGGTTCTTTGCAGCATTTAGTGGTCCATGACTATTTAATTGCCATCCTGAAATTGGTTTCACCACAGATCTGCAGCACATTCATATGAAGCAATGTTCTTTCGAGTCCTGAATTGCTCTGAAATGCTGTCAATTTCTTTCCTCCCACAGATGTTCAGCCTGCTGGGTTCCTCCAGCACATTGTCTGCTGGTCCGAATTCCAGTGTCTGCCGTCTCTTCTGTCTCCGATGTTCCATTGAACTTGAGGTGCAGAAGCCACAAGAAAGCAGCATCCACCATTAAGGCCTCCTGCCATCCAGGCCATATTCTTGTCTCGCTATGGCCATCAGAAAGGAGATACAGGAGCTTTAGGTTCCACACCACCAATTTCAGGAATAGTTCTTGCTCCTTAACCATCAGGCTCCTGAACCAGCGTAGATAACTTCACCGCTTCCACTGCCTACTTTCAAGGCCTCTTTACAACTCACGTTGTCAGTATTATTTTTGTTTGCACATTGGTTGTTTGTCAGTCAGTTTTTCACAAATTCTATTGTATATTTTCCTGTAAGTACCTCCAATAAATGAATCTCAGGGTAGTATATGGTATCACATATGTACCACACTTCGATTTCTTCCATGTGCTCTGGGGATTTCGTCCAAAATTCCAAAGATGTACTGGTTAGTAGATTAATTGGTCATTGTGAATGGTCCTGTCAGAGTCAGAATCACTTCTGGCTCTGCACTCCGATTAAACGCTGAAGTTGGGTGGTTTTTCATTGATTCTGTTATGGCTATTATTCTATAAATTTATTGAGTATGCCTGCAAGAAAATGAATCTCAGGGTAATATATGCTGACATACCTCTACTTTGATAATAAATTTACTTTGAACATTGAACTTTATTACCAGTATGTGAAACAGACAAGAATTGATTGTGGTTCGGTGCCAAACATAAGACACAGGACAATACCACAACAGACAACACAATAGCAACCAACAATTTACAAGACAATAGTCCAAGCAGCCATGAGCAATCAACAATTAACAGAACAGTCACACGCGCAAACATCAATAATCAAACTGAAATAAATGTGAACATATGAACAGACTCAATAATTATCAACAGACCAAGGAGAGCAGGAAAGACCATTTCTTGGATGTTGTACAGGGACGGTTAGGGTATTGCACCTGAGTGAGTTTTGTTGAGAATTTGGACAGATACAGGAATGAAGCTTTCAGGGATGACGTGTAGTCCTGCTTGGCGATGGACTTGCAGCTCCATCCTGATGGCAATTCGGTGAATTGGTGACTGCTGGGGTGGGTGGAGTCAGCAGTAATTTTTCCAGCTCTTTTGTTCACTCTGGCGATGAACAGGTCTTTTAATGTCAGCAACTGATCTGCTCTGCTGTGTAGACCACTTGCTGCAACCTGGGCTTGGAGAGGGACGCGGTGGCGAGAAACCAAACGGTGACTAGGGCTCAGTAGGTGGGTTGCCAGGCAGTGCTCTGTATCTCGAAATGAATAAATAAACAGAGATTGGAGCCAGTTATAGAACATAAAACACAGAAAAGTACAGTACAGGAAAAGGCCTATTGGCCCACAATGTCTGTGCCAAACACAACGGCAAATTAAGCTCAACTTCTTCCGCCAGAATGGGATCCATATCCCCACGTTCCCTGTGTGCTCACGTCTAACAGCCCATTAAACACCGCTTATGTTTGTTCTGTCTGTCCTGTACTAATTCTTCCCATTCTTAGCACTGACCAGTGTGAAGAGCATAGACCAGAACAGCATAGGAATAGGCTCGTTGGCCCAGAATGTTGTACTGAGCCAAGTACGTCAGTAATCAAATGACAAACTGAGCTAATCTCTCTGCCAACACAATGTCTATATCCTTTCATTTTCCTCACATTCATGTGTCTATCTAAACAGTTCTTGAAAGTTTCTGCCTCTATCACCTCCCCAGGCAGTGTATTGCAGGCACCCATCACTCACTGTGTGAAAAAATTCACAGCTCCTTTGAAATTAACCCCCTTGCAGCTTAAATGCGTGCCCTTTGATTTTAGGCTTTCCAACCCTGGGACAAAAGTGCTGTCAGTCTACTCTACCTCCGCCTCTCATCGTCTTGTAAACCTCTATCTTCATTGTGTCCAACTTCTCATTATAGCACATGCTATAATGCTATAAACCCCACCCCAATGTCAGTGGTTGTGATTTTAATAACATTTCTATCAATCATGCCTACACAGGCTTCCCCAGAATTCACTAAAACCGGCATTGTGAGACTGGAGCTCGAAGGGGCCACCCAGTACGACTCCTATGTTCCATGGATCGAGGAACAGCAGAGGCCTTTGGCTCGGCCAGAGGTGCATTGACATGCTCAGGGTCATGTCATGACGCATGGTCGCGTGGTAGCAGTGTCCTCTAAATCTTGATGGGCTGGTTTAAGGCGATCTAACAAAATATGTGCAGGTTTGCCCCTCATCTATGATAAAAGTCTTTTCTCCACGTTCCAAAACACGGAATGGACAATCGTAAGGGGCCCTAGGGGGATGCTGGTGTGCACCACGGCAGGCGGAAACAAACGAGGTGGAACTAAGTCGACAAGAACCCAAGAATCCTGTACGCTATGATGGGCGGTAGGAATAGGTGAAAAGGAATTGAATTTACTGAGGAGGGTGGAACACTACTGTGAGGCCGACCAGGCGATCATGATGACAGGGATGAAATCGCCTAGCACTCGTAATGGCTGCCTGTATACTAACTCTGCCACGGATAACTGCAGGTCCTCTGTTGGAGCTGTTCTGAGCCCCAGCGGGACCCACGGGAGACGATCATGCCAACACTCATCAGTCAGGGAAGACCTCAGAGCAGCCTTTAAGGAGGGGTGTTAGCCATTGGGCTGCGGGTGATAAAGCGTGGTGTGCCAGTAGGGTCCCATTAGAATGAGCTCACTTGTTATCATCAAATGCCCCGGTCATGTCCGCTGACCAGTCAAGCACTTGATTAGCAGAATTGTCTGATACGTGCATGCAAGTCCAGCAGCTCACAAAATGAAGCGGTGATAGAAATAGGGCAATGTAGGAGGGAAGGTTTAGACTGATCTTCAATAGGTTAAAATGTTGGTACAACATTGTGAACTGAAGGGCCTGTAGTGTACTGCAGTGTTCTAAGTTCTTTACTGACAACAACTCTCTAGAAAGACAATAAATTATGTAACTAATTAACACAGCTGAAGACATGCCCTCCAGAATTATCTGTGAGTCTAGTTTAGCTGCTGAAGGATAATTGCCCTGATACCTCTTGTTCACAAAGAGCGGAACAAATCCAATCCAACTAGTTACCACGCAGTTGTTTTCTCTACTCTCAATCACTCCCAAAGTGGCAGACACTGTCATTTGTATGGAGCTGCACGGTAGCATCGTGGTTAGCACGACACTTCACCATACCAGCAACCAGGGTTCAATTCCCACTGCTGCCTGCAAGGAGTTTGCACGCTGTCTCCGTGATCTCATGTGTTTCCTCCCACAGTCTAAAGACGTAGCGATTGGTATGTGAATTGGTTATTGTGCATTGTCCCAAGATTAGGCTAGGAGTAAATCAGGGGTTTGCTGGGTGGTGTGGCTCGAAGGGCTGGAGGACCTACTTGGCGTTCTCTCTCTCTGAAATAAACATCAGTTTCTCACAGTACTGACACTCATCATCATAAAATGATGTAGGTGGCACGGTAGCACAGCGGCCAGCGTACCGCTTCACTGTGCCGGCAATCGGGGTACCCGCCACTGTCTGTAAGGAGTTTGTAGGCTTCCCCCATGATTGTGTGGGTTTCCTCCAACTTCTCTGGTTTCCTTGCACATTGCAAATATGTTCAGATTAGCCATGATACTCAAGCACCGGAAGCATGGTGACACTTGCAGGCTGCCCCCAGCACATTCTCGGACTGTGTTGGCCATTGACACCAAGAACACATTTCACTGAATGTTTCAATGTTTCAATGTGTGTGTGCAAATGAACTCCTCTTTATATTTGAATACTGTTTGCCCTCTCTTTTGCCCCAATGTGTTCTTTCCTGCTGGGATTCATGCACAAGCCTTTTTCAACAGAATCCCACTCCAGTGAGAGAATTTAGTCAGTGTGGGCATGAGAAACACCAGCAGTTTAATATTTCCTTTCAACACTGGGGGTCTTTTGACCCATCCAGTCAATTCCAGTTCTCTGACATCCTTAACAATCCCATTCTCCCTGACGAAAGGTCTTCACTTGAAACATCAACTCTATACCTGCTACCGACCTGCTGAGCTCCTTAGGCATTTTGTGTGTGTTGCTCCAGATTTCCAGAATCTACTGTATCCCGGTGTCCTAATTCCTCCAATTATTCTGCTACATTTAAGAGACTCTTAGATAGACACATGGATTGAGAAAACTGGAGGGCAATGTACGAGGGAACTTTTAGATTGATCTTAGAGGAGGTTGAATGTAGGTACGACGTTATGGGCTGAAGGGCTTGTACTGTGTTCCATGTTCTGTGTTCCATGTTCTGTGTTCTATGTTCTGTGTTCCATGTTCTGTGTTCCATGTTCTGTGTTCTATGTTCTGTGTTCCATGTTCTGTGTTCTATGTTCTGTGTTCCATGTTCTGTGTTCCATGTTCTGTGTTCTATGTTCTGTGTTCCATGTTCTGTGTTCTATGTTCTGTGTTCCATGTTCCATGTTCTATGTTCTGTGCCACTAATGAATCTCTGGAAAGACTATAAATCCTATAATTAATTAATTGACACAGCTAAAGACATGTGCTCCAGAATTATCTGTGACTCTAGTTTAGCTGCTCCAGGGTATTTACAACGCTAACATCTATCCAACAATGTGGAAAATTGCCCAGTTATACCTTGTAGTGCTTTAATGTGATGAATTTATCAGTGTGGACAGTACAGGTGACAATAAACCAATAACAATTTCAGTTCCAATTCCAACTCCGATATTTCTCTGTGTATGACTTTGACGTTTAAATCCAATATTCTTTTCAGAAACACGCACAAAATGCTGGTGGAACGCCGCAGGCCAGGCAGCATCTATAGGAAGAAGCACAGTCGACATTTCAGGCCGAGACCCTTTGTCAGGACTAACTGAAAGAAGAGCTAGTAAGAGGGGGAGGGGGAGATCCGAAATGATAGGAGAAGACAGGAGGGGGAGGGATGGAGCCAAGAGCTGGACAGGTGATTGGCAAAAGGGATACAAGGCTGGAGAAGGGAGAGGCTCGTGGGATGGGAGGCCTATGGAGAAAGAAAGGGGGGGGGGAGCACCAGAGGAAGATGGAGAACAGGCAAGGAGTTATTGTGAGAGGGAAAGAGAGAGAAAAGAGAGAGAGAAAAAGAGGTTAAATAAATAAATAAATAAATGGATGAATGAATAAATAAATAAATAAATGATGGGGTAAGAAGGGGAGGAGGGGCATTAACGGGAGTTAGAGAAGTCAATGTTCATGCCATCAGGTTGGAGGCCTTATATTCCGTCTGGGTAGCCTCCAACCTGATGACATAAACATTGACTTCTCTAACTTCTGTTAATGCCTCTCCTCCTCTTCTTAACCGATCCCTTATTTATTTATTTATTTGTTTGTTTGTTTGTTTGTTTATCCATCCTTTTTTTCTCTCTCTCTTTTCTCTCTCTTTCCCTCTCACAATAACTCCTTGCCTGTTCTCCATCTTCCTCTGGTGCTCCCCTCTCCCTTTCTTTCTCCATAGGTCTCCCGTCCCATGATCCTCTCCCTTCTCCAGCCTTGTATCCCTTTTGCCAATCAACTTCCCAGCTCTTAGTTCCATCCGTCCCCCTCGTCTTCTCCTATCATTTTGGATCTCCCCCTCCCCCTCCCACTTTCAAGTTTCTTACTAGCTCTTCTTTCAGTTCGTCCTGACGAAGGGTCTCGGCCCGAAACGTCGACTGTACCTCTTCCTATAGATGCTGCCTGGCCTGATGTGCTCTGCCAGCATTTTGTGTGCGTTGCCTGAATTTCCAACATCTGCAGATTTCCTCGTGTTTTCTTTTTAGACGTCATGACCCCTGTTGCTTCACAATCGTTTTATTAAAGCTAATAGAACAGAAATAGAACAGTGACAGGGATCTACGACTGTAGAAGATAGAAAATAAAGTAGGATCTTAGCATAAAATAGCTCCTTTTATACCCAAGGGTAAGAAAACTTCCATTCAAATCCAATGAAGAGCATTTGATGACTCTGGGATTCTACTCACTGGAATTCAAAAGATTGAGGGTGACCTCAATGAAACCTATTGAATGGTGAAAAGCCTCAATAGAGTGGATGTGGAGCGAATGTTTCCTGTGGTGGGGGAGTCTAAGTCCAGAGGACACAGCCTCAGAATAGAGGAGTGTCCTTTTAGTATGGAGATAAGGAATTTCTTTAGCCAAAAAGTGGTGAATTTGCAGAATTCATTGCCACAGCTGGCTGTGGAGGCCAAGTCATTAGGTATATTTATGGTAGAGGTTGATAGATTCCTGATTAGTCCAGGGTTGAAAGGATATGGGGAGAAGGCAGGAGACTGGGGCTGAGAGCGAAAATGGACCAGCCATGATGAAATAGCAGAGAGACTTGAGAGGCCAAATGCCCCTATATCTTACAGTCTCATGGTCTAAATCCATAGATAACAATACCCCTGTTAGAAAGCAGCTAATCAATACTGCAGTCAAAATTAAGAATGAGAAAATATTCATTCACTTAATGAAATAACAAATAGAACTTCCAGAATTATATCTTATATAACCACTAACGAAGGGGTTCCCAACCTTTTTTATGTCATGGACTGATACCATTAGGCAAAGGGTCTGTGAACTCCAGGTTGGGAACCCAAGCACTAGGGGTACTTTAAACCGTTATGCATACTATAGCCACCAGGAATCATAGTAAGAAGTTACTTGTACGTATATAAGTAATTATATAAAATGCAAGTAGACAATTAATTGTTAAACTGCAAAGAAAATGACAATTTATCAGTCCCATCCAACATCTGTAATCTATTCTTCACCACATGTCCATCAATTGTCCCTGATTGAGTCATAGATGAGATGGGATGTTATGTTAAAGTTGTGTAAGGCATTAGTGAGGTCTAATCTGGACTATGGTGTGCAGTTTTGGTCACCTACCTGCAGGAAAGACGTAAATAAGGTTGAAATAGTACAGAGAAAACTTACAAGGATGTTGCTGGGTCTGGAGGGCCTGAGTTATAGGGAAAGATTGAATAGTTTAAGACTTAATTTCTTGTAACGTAGGAAATTGAGAGGAGATTTGATAGAGGTATATAAAATTATGAGAGGTATACACAGGGTAAATGCAAGCACGCTTTTACCCTGAGATTGGGTAGGACTACAACTAGAGGGCATGAGTTAAGGGTAAAATGTGAAAAGTTTAAAGGGAACATGAGGGGAAACTTCTTCACTCAGAAGGTCATGAGAGTGTGGAATGAGCTGCCAGCACAAGTGGAGCATGTAGGCTCAATTTCAACTTTTAAGAGAAGTTTGGATAGGTACGAGGATTGGAGGGGTATGGAGGTCTTTGGTCCTTGCGTGAGTAGATGGGATTAGGAGGTAGATTGCGTCGTTATGGACTAGATTGGCCAGTCACTGAGCTGTAATTCTCTGTTGAAGCTGGGAATTTCTGAAACGGTGAGAAGGTAGCCTTATCTGCCACATCATTGCTGCCCACATTTGTAGGTTGGGAAATAGATGAGACTGAAGCTGCTTGAAGATCCCAGTGGTTTTCCAATGCTTCTTCAGTAAGGAACACCCACAGACACACTCCAGAGGGAAGGACCGCGTCCCACCACAGCCCAGAGAGGTACCGGCAGTGTCAAAAAAACTGGTAGCCCAGGAGGCAACTCAGAAACACCACCTACCCAGCATGGGCAAGGATTCAATAATGACTGTCAACCACATTCCAATCAGAACAGTCACTTCACACAGTTATTCAAACCCCCGTCCCTTAAGCGCTATTGCACAGCAGTTTTTCCACAGAAAAGCTTTGTTACTTAATTTCTTTCTGAGGATGTGGATGACTTGTTCTGTTGAGCAACTGACCTGAAGGAGAGAACAAGTGAACATTAGGCTTGCTGGGACCTGTGTTCAGCTCCCTCTGCCTTCACCAAGAACGATGCTTTTGGAAGAGTAACTCCCAGATGTCTAGGTAACATGAGGCAATCACATGTGTTATCAATTCAGACTATCTGTCCTGCGACCAGCACATAAGTACCACCACAAAGAAGGCACGGCACCACCTCTACTTTCTTAGAAGTTTGTGTAGACACAGCTTGTCACCAAAAACTTTGGCAAACTTTTATAGATGGACAGTGAAGAGTATCCTGTCTGATTGCATCACATTCTGGTATAGAAACATCAATGCCTATGAATGGAACTTGCCTACTTACTGCCTGTTATATGGTGATCAGAGCTTCATACCAGTAGCTTCCTCTTGATTTTCACTACTGTCAGTCATGCAAGTCCCAGGTGGACACTCAGGAATACCGTCTCACTCAGAGGTAGAAGGATTCTTCATTGCTGTTTCTGTAACAGTTTCGCTTTACCAGTCAGTGTTGTTAGCCCTGAGCTGAACCCCTGAACCTGGAGGGCTGGTGGACCACTCTTAGTCTGGCCTCTACCCTTTGACCTGTTTGGCATGGGTGACCCTACCAAGAGCCAAAGCATAAAATTCTGACTCCAGCCAGCATAGCTCTCTGAGTCATTGAGGCATGCAAGCTTCCAAACCACGACAAGGCTGTGGTCCTCTTGGAGGCCAGGAGCGGAAAAGGCTACAGAAAGTTGTGGACACAAAGCAGTCCATCACAGGCAAAGTTCTCCACACCAAGGGTTCTCAAACTGGAGTCTCACTACTTCAGCAACCAGGGTTCAATCCTGGCCATGGGTGCTGTCTGAGTGGAGTTTGAACATGGAACAAGCCCTTAACCAGTAAAATTAGGAATTAAATGGCTAATTAAATTAATCCCCTCTGCCTACACAATGTACATATCTTTCCATTTTCCTCACATTAGTGTGCCTATTCAAATACTTCAGAATCAGAATCAGGTTTATTTTCACCAGCATGTGTTGTGAAATTTGTTACCTTTGCAACAACAGTTCAATGCAATACATAACATAGAAGATAAAAAGTAAAAATAAATAAGTAAATCAATTACAATATATGTACAAACGTTCGTATATTGAATCGATTAAAAATCATGCAAAAACAGAAATAATATATATTTTAAAAATGAGGCAGTGTTCATGGGTTCAATGTCCATTTAGGAATCAGATAGCAGAAGGGAATAAGATGTTCCTGAATTGCTAAGTTCTCACAAGTCCCTAATATATCTGCCTCTACCACCACACCAGCCACCCTCCACTCTCGGTGTAAAAAATTTGCTCCTCTCACCTTCTTTGAAATTACCCCCTCTCACCCTAGATACTTGCCCTCTGGTATTAGACAGTTCAACCCTTAGAAAAGAATATTGTCTCACTACTCTATCAATGCCTCTCATAATCTTATAAACCTCTATCAGATTTCCCTTCAGCCTCCACCGCTCCAGAGAAAACAGCACAAGTTTGTCCAAACCCTTGTTCGAGCATACGCAGGCTGCATCCTGATATACCTCTCTGAACGCTCCTCAAAGCCTTGTCATCCTTCATATAATGGAGCAACCAGAACCATGTGCAATACTCCAATTGCGGCCTAACCAGAGTTTTATAAAGCTGCAATGTAATGTGCTGACTTTTGAATTCAGTTCCTTCACTAATAAAGGCAAGAATTGCATATGCCTTCCAAACCACCCTGTCAACCTGCATAGCCACTTTCAGGGAACTAGGAACTTGGACCGCAAGATCCCTCTTTTCAGGATCTTGCACTTAATAGTGCAACACTTCACATTTGGCCTTGTTAAACTCCATCTGCCATTCCCTCACCCATATCTGCAACTGACCTATCATCATCATCAGGTGCCATGCCCAGTTTGAGCTTTGACTGCCATGGCCCACACACTCTTGTTTCGGGTCAAGTGGATCAATTCATTGGTATTCATTTCCAGTTCTCTGGCTGCCGTCTCCGTCATCTTTTGTCTTTGTTTTCCTCTTGCTTTCTTCCCTTCAATCTTTCCCATAATTACCATGCATCCTAACTCCTCTTTCCTAATCACATGTCCAATGAAGTTACATTGCCTTTTCATGGTCTCATACATTATTTCTCTTTTCGTGTTTGCTCTGTTCATGACATCCTCATTAGATATTCATTTCATCCATGATATTCTTTGCATCCTCCTCAAAAACCACATCTCTGCTGCTACAATTGGTTTCCTCATGTTACTAGATATTGTCCAACATTCTGAGCCATATAACATAACTGGATAAACATAACATTTCAGTACTCTGAGGCAGGTTGTCATGCCTAGTTTAGTATTGGTCAGTATACTCTTCATTCTCGTAAAGGTGTCTTTTAAAAGCTAAAAGTAAGATACAAGCTGAAACAAGATAGAAACATAGAAACATAGAAAATAGGTGCAGGAGTAGGCCATTCGGCCCTTCGAGCCTGCACCACCATTTATTATGATCATGGCTGATCATCTAACTCAGAACCCCGCCCCAGCCTTCCCTCCATACCCCCTGATCCCCGTAGCCACAAGGGCCATATCTAACTCCCTCTTAAATATAGCCAATGAACTGGCCTCAACTGTTTCCTGTGGCAGAGAATTCCACAGATTCACCACTCTCTGTGTGAAGAAGTTTTTCCTAATCTCGGTCCTAAAAGGCTTCCCCTTTATCCTCAAACTGTGACCTCTCGTTCTGGACTTCCCCAACATCGGGAACAATCTTCCTGCATCTAGCCTGTCCAATCCCTTCAGGATTTAATACGTTTCAATCAGATCCCCCCTCAATCTTCTAAATTCCAACGAGTACAAGCCCAGTTCATCCAGTCTTTCTTCATATGAAAGTCCTGCCATCCCAGGAATCAATCTGGTGAACCTTCTTTGTATTCCCTCTATGGCAAGGATGTCTTTCCTCAGATTAGGGGACCAAAACTGCACACAATACTCCAGGTGTGGTCTCACCAAGGCCTTGTACAACTGCAGTAGTACCTCCCTGCTCCTGTACTCGAATCCTCTCGCTATAAATGCCAGCATACCATTCGCCTTTTTCACCGCCTGCTGTACCTGCATGCCCACTTTCAATGACTGGTGTATAATGACACCCAGGTCTCGTTGCACCTCCCCTTTTCCTAATCGGCCACCATTCAGATAATAATCTGTCTTCCTGTTTTTGCAACCAAAGTGGATAACTTCACATTTATCCACATTAAATTGCTTCTGCCATGAATTTGCCCACTCACCCAACCTATCCAAGTCACTCTGCATCCTCTTAGCATCCTCCTCACAGCTAACACTGCCACCCAGCTTTGTGTCATCCGCAAACTTGGAGATGCTGCATTTAATTCCCTCATCCAAGTCATTAATATATATTGTAAACAACTGGGGTCCCAGCACTGAGTCTTGCAGTACCCCACTAGTCACCACCTGCCATTCTGAAAAGGTCCCGTTTATTCCCACTCTTTGCTTCCTGTCTGCTAACCAATTCTCTATCCACATCAATACCTTACCCCCAATACCATGTGCTTTAAGTTTGCACACTAATCTCCTGTGTGGGACCTTGTCAAAAGCCTTTTGAAAATCCAAATATACCATATCCACTGGTTCTCCCCTATCCACTCTACTAGTTACATCCTCAAAAAATTCTATGAGATTCGTCAGACATGATTTTCCTTTCACAAATCCATGCTGACTTTGTCCGATGATTTCACTGCTTTCCAAATGAGCTGTTATCACATCTTTGATAACTGACTCCAGCAGTTTCCCCACCACCGACGTTAGGCTAACCGGTCTATAATTCCCCGGTTTCTCTCTCCCTCCTTTTTTAAAAAGTGGGGTTACATTAGCCACCCTCCAATCCTCAGGAACTAGTCCAGAATCTAACGAGTTTTGAAAAATTATCACTAATGCATCCACTATTTCTTGGGCTACTTCCTTAAGCACTCTAGGATGCAGACCATCTGGCCCTGGGGATTTATCTGCCTTCAATCCCTTCAATTTACCTAACACCACTTCCCTACTAACATGTATTTCGCACAGTTCCTCCATCTCACTGGACCCTCTGTCCCCTACTATTTCTGGAAGATTATTTATGTCCTCCTTAGTGAAGACAGAACCAAAGTAATTATTCAATTGGTCTGCCATGTCCTTGCTCCCGTATAATCAATTCACCTGTTTCTGTCTGCAGGGGACCTACATTTGTCTTTACCAGTCTTTTCCTTTTTACATATCTATAAAAGCTTTTACAGTCTGTTTTTATGTTGCCTGCCAGTTTTCTCTCATAATCTTTTCTCCCCTTCCTAATTAAGCCCTTTGTCCTCCTCTGCTGAACTCTGAATTTCTCCCAGTCCTCAGGTGAGCCACTTTTTCTGGCTAATTTGTATGCTTCTTCTTTGGAATTGATACTATCCCTAATTTCTCTTGTCAGCCACGGGCGCACTACCTTCCTTGATTTATTCTTTTGCCAAACTGGGATGAACAATTGTTGTAGTTCATCCATGCAACCTTTAAATACTTGCCATTGCATATCCACCGTCAATCCTTTAAGTGTCATTTGCCAGTCTATCTTAGCTAATTAACGTCTCATACCTTCAAAGTTACCCCTCTTTAGGTTCAGAACCTTTGTTTCTGAATTAACTATGTCACTCTCAATACAAGGTGGGGAGGAGAAGATGGCGGCGCGACGCAGCGTGTGTGGCCACTCCGAAATAATATTGTATTTGTTAAATAGGGGTCGTGCACAATCCTGATTTGATGGAGACAGACATGAGGAGCACAGAGGAACATCTGGAGAAACTTCTGAAATGCCTGCTTCGCTGCAGTTGTTACTGTGCGATCGAGAATCTCTGGAGGGGAAGGCCTCAAATCCTTGGCTTTGCCTATTGCCTGTTGCCGGAGCCAGGGTCGAAGCACTCAGTAGAGATGGTGCTCGGTGCTCGGTGTCGGAGGGCTGGTTGGAGGCTTGGAATTTTTAGACAGACTCAAGAGTCGGCTGTGGTCGAGTGCTTCCAGGGTGCTGCATCGGCAAGTTTGCGGCACTGGAGGTTCATGGCAGGGAGAATTTTTCTTCCTTCTACCGTCTGCGTGAGATGATGGGACTTTCGAGAAACTTTGAGACTTTTTTTTACCATGCCCATGGTCTGCTCTTTATCAAATTATGGTATTGCTTTGCACTGTTGTAGCTATATGTTATAATTATGTGGTTTTTCTCAGATTTTTAGTCTTGGTTTGCCTTGTGTTTCTGTGATATCATTCTGGAGGAACATTGTATCATTTCTTAATGCATGCATTACTAGATGACAATAAAAGAGAACTGCGTGTCCTCATAATCTAATCTAAATCTAATCTAAAAAAAATAAACAAAGAACAATGTGGTTTTGTGAAAGACAAAGGTACAAGAAACGCAATATTGATGTTAAGGATACTATCAGAATGTGCTATTCATGTGCAAAAAGATTTGTTTGTTTGTTTTATCGACTACTCAAAAGCATTTGATAAAGTGAAGTGCAATAAGTTATTTGAAATATTAAAGAAAACTCTAGATAGTCATAATCATAGTCATACTTTATTGATCCCGAGGGAAACTGATTTTCATTACAGTTGCCCCAACCAAGAATAGAGTATAGATATAGCAATATAAAACCACGAATAATTAAATAGTTATATGTAAATTATGCCGGGAAATAAGTCCAAGACCAGCCTATTGGCTTAGGGTGTCTGACCCTCCAAGGGAGGAGTTGTAAAGTTTGATGGCCACAGGCAGGAAGGACTTCCTATGACGCTCAGTGTTGCATCTCGGTGGAATGAGTCTCTGGCTGAATGTATTCCTGTGCCCAACCAGTACATTATGCCTAATCAGAAATCTGTACTGGGGACAAACTGCTGCTGTAAGAAAAGATGGAGAAGTGAGTCAGTTTACGAAAATCAAGAGAGGTGTTAGACAAGGGTGTGTTTCCTTCCCTGATTTATTTAATGTGTACAGTGAAACAATATTACAAAAAATAAGAGATCTCTTGGGAATCAAAGTTGGCGGTGAAAACATCAATAATTTCAGATATGCAGATGACAGTGTGTTAATTGCAAGTACAGAGGAAGAACTACAAGGCTTAATTGATATAATTGTTGAAGAAAGTGCAAAAATGGGTCTATCAATTGCAAAAAGACAGAATGTATGGTGATATCCAAAAAGAAGGAGAATACTATCTGCAGGCTGAGAATAAATGGGGAAGACATAAAACAAGTAAAGAACTTTTGCTACTTAGGAAGCTGGGCGAGATCAGATGGCAGGTGCGACATGGACTTCACAAGAAGAATAGGGATGGCAAAAAACACCCTTCTGAGAATGAAGAGTATACTGAACTAGGCATGACAACCCACCTCAGAGTACTGAACTGACTTATATCTCACTGTATTCTTTGCCAGTCTTTTACACTATCCACAACTCCACTAATCTTCATCATCTGCAAACTTACTAACATCTCCATTTTCATCTATTTAATTTATATACTGTACATCACAAACAGCACGTGTGGCGCGTGGCCAAGTGGTTAGGGCGTTGGGCTCACGATCTAAAGGTCGTGGGTTCGAGTCTCAGCCAAGGCTGCGTGTTGTGTCTTTGAGCAAGGCACTTAACCACACACTGCTCCAGTCAGCAAAATGCTGGGGGTTGACCTCGCGATAGACTGGTGTCCTATCCAGGGGGGAGTCTCAGTCGCTTCTCGCCACAGAAACCGGCATAAGCACCGGCCTGATGGGCCACAAGGCTCAGGACAGACTTTAACTTCTTTTTAACATCACAAACAGCAGAGGTCACAATACTGATTGTTATGGATGCCTCTGAATTTGCATTCCTTATCAATGCCTTGGTCTTATTTTACTGAATTCTAAAATATACCCAATCCTCAGTCCTATTCCTCCTTTCAGAACATTGAACAGTACAGCAGAATACAAGCCCACCATGTTTGGTTTTCTAACCTTAAAGGGAGAAACATTTGTCAAATGACACATTAATCCTTTAAGCACTAACATACTTACTGTCATATCTTCCAATGTAGTTTCTCATTCCACTATCACCTATCATAATTTGATAGTTTGCTTTATTTAGACTTAAAGACTTTATTTCGGATCCAAATAGATAGAGATTTAAAAAGATTAGATTTATTTGTCAAACGTACACACAGTGAAATGCATTGGTTATGTCAATGACCAACACAGTCTGAGGATGTTCTGGGGGCAGCATGGAAGGGTCACCATGCTTCTGGTGTCAACATAGCATGCCCACCACTCACTAATCCTAACCTGTACATCTTTGGACTGTGGGAGGAAACTAGAGCACCTGGAGGAAACCCACACTGTCATGGAGAGAACATACAAACTCCTTACAGATAGCAGTCAGAATTGAACACTGGCGCTGTAAAGGTCAAAGTTCAAAGTAAAATTTATTATCAGGGTACATACATGTCACCATGTACAATGCCAAGGATCTTTTCCTGCGGGCACACTCAGCAAATCTATAGAACAGTAACTGTAAACAGGATCAATGAACAACAAACTGTGCAAATGCAGATATAAATAAATAGCAATTAATAATGAGTATGAAATAACAAGATAAAGAGTCCTTAAAGTAAGACCATTGGTTGTGGGAACACCAGTAGAATGAGTGTTGTTCAAGAGACTGAAGTTTGAGAAGTAGTAACTGTTCTTGAACCTCATGGCGTGAGTCCTGAGGCACCTGTACCTTCTACCTGATGGCAGCAGTGAGAAAAGAATATGGCCTGGGTGGTGAGAATCTTTTATGATGGATGCTGCTTTTCCCTGGCAACATCTCATTTAGATGAGCTCAATGGTTGGGCCGAAATGTCTAACTTTTGTAGGATTTTCTACTCAAAGGCATTGGTGTTCCGATACCAGGCCGTAATGCAGCCAGTCAGCACACTTTCTACCACACACCTATTGAAGTTTGCCTAGATTTTGGATGACATGCTGAATCTCTGCAGACTCCTGAGGGAGAAGATGCACTGCTGTGCTTTCTTTGAAATTATATTTATATGATGGGTCCAGGACGGGTCCTCTGAGATAGTGACACCCAGGAATTTAAAGTTGCTGACCCTTTCTACCTCTGATCCTTCAATGATTGCTGGCTCATGGACCTCTGGTTTCCCTTTCCTGAAGTATACAATCAGTTCCTTGATCTTACTGACATTGAGTGAGAGGTTGTTGTTATTACACCACTCAGCCAAATTTTCAGTCTCCCTGCTCTATGTTGATTCACCACCCCCTTTGGTGGTGTCATCAGCAAAGTTGTATATGGCGTTGGAGCTGTACTTAGCCGCACAGTCACAGCTGTAAAGCAAGTAGAGCGTGTGGCACACATCTCTGTTGTGCTCCTGCGCTGACGGAGATTGTAGAGGATGTATTTTTGACAGTCTGAACTGACAGAAGTTTACAAGTGAGGAAATCCACGATCAAGTTGCACCAGGGGTTATTGAGGCCAAGGTCTTGAGTTTATTGATTAGTCTTGAGGGCATGATGGTATTAAATGCTGATCTGTAATCGATAAAGAGCATCCTGATGTATGCACCTTTGCTGTCCATTTGTTCCAGGATTGTGTGAAGAGCCAATGAGACAGCATCTGCTATGGACCTGTTGCTTCGGTAGGCAAATTGGAGCGGATCTAAGTCGCCACTCAGACAGGAGCTGACGTGCTTCAACACCAGCCTCTCAAAACACTTCATCACTGTGGATGTAAGTGCCACTGGGGGATAGTCATTGAGACAAGTTACCACGTGCTTCTTGAGCACCAATAAGATTGAAGCCTGCTTGAAGCAGATGGGTACCACACTGCTGGAGTGAGAGGTTGAAGATATCCGTGAATAGACCAGCCAGTTGGTCAGCACAGGTCTCCAGTACTCGGCTAGGTACTTCATCCAGACCCAATGCTTTCTATGGATTCACTGTTTTGAAGGCAGTCCGCATGTCATCAGGCGGGAGGAGAGAGTGCAGCGCGCCGCGCGTGAGCAGCCCTCCGGTGAAAAATGATATCGTATTCATTAAATAGGGGCCGTGGACAATTCTGATTTGATGGAGACAGACGTGAAAGCACAGAGGAACATCTGGAGAAATTTCTGAAAAGCCCGTTTGCTGCTGTCGTTACTGCGCGACCGTGAATCTTCCGGAGGGAAGGCCTCAAAATCCCCGGCTTTACCTGCTGTTGGCAACCGAGATTGAGGTTGAATCGCTCGGATAGAGATGGTGCTCAGTACTCGGTGTTGGAGAGCTGATCAGAGGCTCGAAGTTTTCAGACAACTCAGAGTCGGACCGTGGTCGGGCATGGCAGGGAGAGTTTTTCTTCCTTCTCCCGTCTGCGTGAGATGTGGGACATTTGAGAAAGTTTGAACTTTTTACTGTGCTCATGGATTGTTCTTCATCAAGTTATGGTATTGTTGCACTGTTGTAACTATATGTTATAATTATGTGGTTTTGTTAGTTTTTTCAGTCTTGGTTTGTCCTGTGTTTTGTCATATCACACCGGAGAAAATATTGTATCATTTCTTAATACATGCACTACTAAACGATAATAAAAGAGGACTGTGTGTCTTCATTATCTAATCAGATACTGGGACCAAAGGATCATTGGGATACATGGGGGCGCGCAATGGTTCCTCACTTTTCTGATGGTCAAAGCAAGCACAGAAGGCACTGAGCTCAGCTGGAAGTGAAGCTCGCTAGACTACGGCATTCAGAACCCGCCACAGCTGTTGAACATCCCTCATTGATTCCAGTCCAGTCTGGAATCTCCAGTTCGCCTGTGAGGTGGCTTTCCAGAGATCATACCTGCACCTCTTGTTGCATACTGGATCTCCAGAGTTGAATGCCTCTGATCTGGCTCTCAGCAAGTTCCGGATATCATTGTTCATTCAGAGTTCTGATTGTGGTGAAGCCTGAGTGATTTTGTGGGAACACACTCATCCACAGCTGTTTTAGTAAAGTCTGTTACGACCCAAGTGTAGTCATTTGGGTCCTCAGATGAGTTCTTGAACACGACTCAGTCCACTGATTCAAGGCAATGCTGTAACTGTTCCTCTGCCTCCCATGACCACCTCTTAGCTGTCTTGATCTCTGGAGCCTTGCTCTTGAGGCTCTGTCTGTATGCAGGAAGTAGGTGTGCAGCCAAATTATCCAACTTGCCAAAGAGCAGTCTCCGGAAGGTAAAGCGTTATGCTAACCTCAATGCTACCATGCCACCCCGATAGACTGAACGTCTTCAATTTGAATCATAGAACGTTACAGCACAGTCGTTGACCTTTTAACCCACTTCAAGATCGATCTAACTTATTCCTCCTACATAGCCCTCCATTTTACTTCCATCCAAGTACCCATCTAAGAGATTCTTAAATATCACTAATGATTGAAACAAAAGTGAAAACAGGTAGCTCTGGTTCGCTGCTTGCTTGTAGGATTGTTTGCTGAGCCTGGAGGTGAGGTCACACATGGTATAATGGTAGCACACAAACTCAGCACAACCATCACAACACTCACCTCAAGACTCAAGGATCCAACATCACTGGCGGAGAGAACAAACGTAATATACCAAAGCCAATGTGGAGATGTGGAGAATGCCTCAAAACACTATGTAGGAGTGGATGAGATGGAGAGAAAACTATCCACGGGACAATATGAACATCAACCAGCCGTAAGACGACACGATCCTCTGTCACTCATCGCAGTACATGAAGACTAAGAAGGACACAAGTTCGTCTGGGGAAAATACAAAATTCCTGGCAGAAGCACAAAGCAAGAAATCAAGAGAACTCTCAGAAGCTTAGTTCTCAATGATAGACTCTATCCACAAGCTTATTGAACTGGATGTAACTTACGAACCGATGCATCTGCGGATTGGAGCCGAGGGGTAAGACATGCACACCTGAGGAAACAACACTCACAGCAACTGATAACCAGGGATATGAGTCAGCGTAGGCATAAGTTCTCCAGCTGGCCAGGACCAAGTGGAGACTTGCTACCAGCGCAATAGCTAAACAATCACAGCAACAAGTCAGATCAATATAAACAAGAGCATTCCGCAGAAACAACATTCAATTGCTCACTGATGATGTCACCTCGACTAGTGATGAACATTTGCGACCTAACCTCCAGGGTCAGCAAACATCCCTAATGTATTTGTTTCTACCACCTGCCCTGGAAAGGTGTTCCACACACTCACCCCTCTCTGTGTAAAGAACTTACCACTGATATCCACCTTATACTTTCTTCCAATCACCTTAAAATAGTGTCCCCTGGTACTAGCCATTTCCACCTTGAGAAAAAGTCGCTAGTCCTTCAATAAATTTCTATCACATTATGATCACTATTCCCCACAAGCAACGCAATTACAGATCATTAAACAAGCTTTCTCACTGCACAAAATTGGAATTAAAAGAACTAGTTCCATAGTTGACCCATCAAGATACTATCTTACAAAACCAGTTAATTTAGTTTGCCATACAGAACAACCACTAATCACAGTCAAGCTTTGCTTCACTGTTTAAGGTTGAGAAAGCTGTGCATGCCAGCGCAGGTGTGGCCTCACCAAAGTCAAAGCAGCAACAATGTAAAAGTATAAATAGCTTTTAATTGCAAGATATCCTAAGGCGTTTCAAACAATAAATTGGCACTGAGCCACCTAGGATTTTCGTGTAGTGATGGAGTTCGTTTTTCTGGGCAGAGACAGACAAAGCAGAGGGTTCGGAGCAGTTGCAATTCCCCGTTCTCCCCAGTGGAGGCACTCTAGAACCTATATATAACCATATAACAATTACAGCACGGAAACAGGCCATCTCGGCCCTTCTAGTCCATGCCAAACTCCTACTCTCACCTAGTCCCACCGACCTGCACTCAGCCCATAACCCTCCATTCCTTTCCTGTCCATATATCTATCCGACAGTTTAAACCAACAGTATATTGATGTATTTGTTTTCTCTCTGTTTCACATTCTCCAAATCATCATTTAGTTAAGTGTAACCAGAGCTCTCATTTCTTCCTTATTCAGTTCTCACCTGTTTTATGTCAACTTTTAAGTGTGTTTTTATGTGGGTTCCTTTATAGTGGGTTACCTAATGTGGCTAAAGCTGAAAAAATAATGTTCCCATTTTCCAGCCCTTTATGAACTAATTGATTCTGCTAATGTTCTGGACAACATCTCCAGATATCATTGGATCGGAGAGCAGGACAAACTTACGATGTATACTTAGCTACGTATTCTACTTGTCTATAATTACAATCTGACAAATTTATTTATTTAGAAATACAACATGGAGTAGGCCCCTCTGGCCCTTTGAGCCATGCTGCCCCAGCTATTCCACAACCCCAATTAACCCTAACCTAAGCACAGGACAATTAACAATGACCAATTTACCTACCCGGTATGTCTTTAGACTGTGGGCGGAAACTGGAGCACCGTGCTAACCACTACACTACCATGGTGCTCATGGCATCCGGTCTCCAGCATCTGAAAAACCTCTTGTATTTAGGGCAGATGACAAGTTGAGAGAAGTAGATTTTTTAATGAGTATCTTAAGGGGGAGAAGGAGGGCAGTAAGACAAAGAGGATGGAATTCAAGAGCTTGGGACACCCCAGTGACTGAGCATTTGGTGTGAAATTTGTTATGATGTGGTGGCGGCACATTGCAGGATTGGGTTCGGGTTCAGGATCGGATGGCAGAGGGGAAGAAGCTGCTCCTGAATCATTGGGTGTGTGTCTTCAGGCTCCAGTACCTCCTCCCTGATGGTAGCACTGAGAAGAGGGCATGTCCAGAAATACATGGGCTAGGATTAGTAAGTTGTTGAAATCCTATGTTGGTACTGGAAGCATGGCGACACTTGTAGGCTGACCCAGCACATCTTCAGAGTGTGTTGGTTGTTGACACAAACAACAAATTTCACCCTCAACCCATGTTTCAATGTTTGGCTGTACATGTGACAAATAAAGCTAATCTTTCATCTTTAAAATCTCTATTGTAGATAGATGCTTGACAGTCAGCATGTACAGTGTGAGCCGAAAGGCCTGTTTTCTCCTTCTGAATGATTCCATGACATGGAGGTACTTGAAGTCAATGGTGGGATTCTAGAATTAAGACTTTGTAACCCTGTGACGCGGGGATGGTCAATGAATGGTGCAGATTGGGGTAGCAGTTAATGCGATGCTATGACAGTTCAGGGTCTTCCAGAGTTCAGAGTTCAGAGTTCACTTCTGATGTTCTCTGTAAGCAGTTTGTACATTCTTCCCATGACCACGTGAATTTCCTCTGGGCACTCTGGTTTCCACCAACAGCCCAAAAGAGTATCAGTTAGTAGGTTAGTTGGTCATTGCAATAGCCCTGTTGGGTGGCAGAGTGGGGGTACATCTCTAACAAAGCAGGTGTGAGGAGCTCCTTCCTTTTGATAGCCTACAGATCACCCTAGGCAAGGAGTAGAACCTGTTTAGGGTCACATGAAGCCATGGGAGCAGGTGGTGGACGGTCGTATGAGAGCTGGTGCATATCACAAGTCCTGGTTATGCGACCACTGACACCAGGCAGACAATTTCTGAAGAGTATTGACAATGGCTGGGATGCCATCAAGTGGGAGGCCACCCAGACGGAATATAAGGTGTTTCTCCTCCACCATGAGGGTAGTCTCATCATGGCACAAGACATTTCGGAACAGGAATGGGAACCGGAATTAAAATGTTTGTCCACTGGGAAATTCTGCTTTTGGCAGATGGAGTGGAGGTGCTTGACGAAGCAGTCCCCCAGTTTACAACAGGTCTCACCGATGTAGGGGAGACTGCATCAGGAGTACCGGACGCAATAGACAACCCCACCAGATTCTCAGGTGAAGAGTTGCCTCATCAGGAAGGACTGCTTGGAGAATTTTGGGTAAGTACATTGATGGAAGGAGTTTAGAGGGCTATGGCCCAGGTGGAGGAGTATGTGTCTAGGTAGAAAGCCAGACTAGGTGGGCCAAAGGGCCTGTTTCTGTGCTGTCATACTCTATGACCATGACTATGGCCAGGTGTTCTCATCCTTCCCTGTCCCACAGAGAGATCTTAGCACCATCACGTCAATCCCTCCCCAGCTCTCCTACGCTCCTACACACCCTTGGCTGCAGGGATGTTTGAAGTTATTTGGAGCTGTACACATATAGCTTTGGACACTTGAGCACTCCCTGATCTGAGCCTCTGGAGTGAAGTACGGAGCTGACTGGCAAAGTGAGCTACGTTCCCACTGAAGGTCTGAACTCACTCCAACAGCCTCGGGGCTATGGAACAGCTGCCAAGTCACACCAACCTGGTGGGAAAAACTCATTACTTTTTTTATTTTTATTTATGACAAATTAAACTCTTCAGCTTTTCTTTTGTTCCCACAGTCGACACGCATTCCACTATTTCTCGAAATGTTTGTGCTCCGGACCAAGTTGACGGGCATCTCCTGGCAATCACTCATCGTAGGTGAAAGGTGCCTGTCAAGTGGAGAATCAGCATTAGTGTTATTATCCCTGATTCAGATGACATGGAATTTGCTGTTTTGCAGCGGCAGTACAGTGCAAACACAGAAATATTATCGAGCCATAGAGCACTACAGCACAGAAACAGGTACTTCAGCCCATCGAGACCACACTGAACTATTAATCTGCCTAGTCCTATTGACCCGCACCTGGGCCATAGCCCTCCATACCCCTCCTATCCATGTACCTATCCAACCTTCTCTTAAATGTTGAAATCGGATCCGAATCCACCACCTCTGCTGGAAGCTCATTCACACTTGCTCCACCCTCTGAGTGAAGTTTTCCCTCAGGTTCCCCTTAAATATTTCACCTTTCACCCTAAACTATGACCTCTAGTTCTAGTCTCACCCAACCTCAATGGAGAAAGCCTGCTTGCATTCACCCTATTTATACCCCTCATAATTTTGTACACTTGTTTCAAATCTCCCCACTTTCTCCTACATTCCAGGGGGTAAAGTCCTAATCTATTCAACCTTTCCCTATAACTCAGGTTCTCAAGACATGGCAACGTTCTTGTAAAATTTTCTCTCTTCATTTGTGATCTTATTGATACCGTTCCTATATGTAGGTGACCAGAACTTCGCACAGTGCTCCAAATTTGACCAATGATATGATTGGTTCTTGAGCTAACAATTGGCCTGAAATATCACCTGTTGATTCCCCTCCTTAGATGCTGCCTGAAACTGCTGAGTTCCTCCAGCAAAAATGTTCAAGATTTCCAGCATATGAAGAATCTCTTGTATTTATGACCTCATAATCTACAGCATCTCATTATTATTTTCACTTTATTGTCGACCTGCACTTCACTTTGTCTGTAGTTGCTATAATTTATTCTGCATTGTTGTTTTACCACACCCTACCTCAATGTACTTGGTAATGATTTGAACAGTATGCCTGACAATCACCTTACTGTGTCTCCAAACATCTGACAATAATCAGCTAAACTAATCTGATGGTGGCGAGGAAGAAGCTGTTCTTGAATCGCTGGGTGCATGTCCTCAGGATCCTGTATCTCCTCTCAGATGGTAGCAATGAAAAGAGGCCATGCCCAAAATGGTGGGTGTCCTTCGTGATGGAAGCTGCCTTCTTAAGGGGCCGCCTTTTGAAGATGTCTCTGATGGTGGGAGAGTTGTACCCATGGATCTACAAACCTCTGCAGTCTCTTGCGATTCTGTGCATTGCAGCCCCCATACCAGGCTGTGATAAAAAGAGTCAGAATCCTCTCTACCGTACATCTACAGAAATTTATATGAGTCTTTGAATCTCCTTAAACTCCTGACATCTCCTCAAACAAAGTAAGACGATAAGACTAGAGACATAGGAGCAGAATTAGGCCATTCGGCCCATCAAGTCTGTGCCACCATTCCATCATGGCTGATTTATTACCCCTCTCAGTTTTTCCCTGTTACCTTTGACACCCCTACTAATCAAGAACCTATCAACCTCTGCTTTGAATATGCCCAGTGACTTGGTCTCCACAGATGTCTATGCCAATGAATTCACCACCCTCTGACTAAAGAAATTCCTCCTTATTTCCATTCTAAATGGATGTCCTTCTATTCTGAGGCTGCGCCCTTGCATCCTAGACTTCCCAACTATAGGAATTATCCTCTCCACATCCACTTTATCTAGACCATTCAAGCATCTGAGCTTTTGAGTTTGGTCCCCCATTGATAGTTAGTATGGATCTGAATGTAACATAGAGTGACTGAGTTACAAATGTTCAAAGGTTCAAAAGTTCATTTAATATCAGAGAATGCATACAGTATACAACCTGAAATTCATACTCTTCACAGACATCCAGAAAATAAGAGACCCCCATAGAATGAATGAGAGAAACATCGAAGCCCCAGTTCGGTTGAGTAGGTTGAGATTTCTTTCACTGAAGCGTGGGAGAAGGGGCAATTTTATAGAGTTGTATAAAATCATGAGGGGCACAGAGGGAATGAATGTGCATAGCCTTTTACCCCAGGGTTGGGGAATCAAGAACTAGAGAACCTAACAAATGTGAAGCATTTAATGTCTCTGGGCCAATAGTCACTGGCGTTTCAAAGAATGAGGGGAGGATCTGATTGAAACCTGTTGAATTTTGAAATGGCTTGAAAGGGTGGATGTGGAGAGGCTGTCTCCTATAGTGGAGGAATCTAGGATCAGAGGGCACAACTGCAGAACAGAAGGACATTCCTTAGAATAGAGATGAGGAGGAACTTCTTTAGCCAGAGAGTGGTGAATTAATGGAATTCATTGCCACAGACAGATGTGGAGGCCAAGTCATAGGGGATATTTAAAGTGGAGGTTGGTAGATTCTTGATTAGTTAGGGTATGAAAGATTATAGGGAGAAGGGTTGAGAGAGATTATAAATCAGACGTGATGGAATGGCGGAGAAGGCTAAATTGGCCAAACAGCCTTATTCTAATCCCATGCCTCATGGTCTTCTGGTCAGATACATAGGTTAAGGTGAAAGGAACTCTATGTCCAGGTGGCCCACTCTTGCTCGTATTTCATTTTTATTTTATGTATATTGAGATACAGAGTGGAATAGGCCCTTCCAGCCCTTCGAAACACACCGCCCAGTAATCCCCTGATTTAATCCTAGCTTAATCACAGACCAGTCGGTATGCCTTTGGACTGCGGAAACTGGAGCACCCAGAGGAAACCCATGTGATCACGAGAAGAACGCAAAAACTCCTTGGATATAGAGGTGGGATTGAACCTGGATCACCTGCACTGTAAAGTGTTGTGCTAACCTCTACACCACAATGCCACCCTTCTGTTCTTATGAGAAAGGACTGTTGAAATAAATGTAGCAGATAAAAATGAATACAGAAAAAAATGGGAATAGATAATATAAGCTGGTGTAGGAACATGTCCAGTGGTAGAGGTAGACAGGTGTGGCATTCTTGGTTCTATGTACTAAGCCATGAAACACAATGGCAAAGAAATTATACTACATATTACTAATGTTTGTTTAGCACTGGTTAAGCCTCATTTTGCATCAGTTGTTCAATTTGAGATTGTTAAGTACTGCATCCATCAACAGCAAAGAAACTCCACACAAAAAAAATCTGTCAGAGAGGCAAGAGAACAAACAAGGGACAAAAAAAAAACAACAATCTGCTGGAGGAACTCATTGAGTCAAAGGCAAGGAGTTGGTAGTCATACAGCTATTCAGATCGCTCATCCGTGCTGATTGTGTTGTCCAGTGAGCTGGTCTCATCGGCCCGCGTTTGGTGTGTATGCCTCTAAACTGCTCCCATCCATGTGCATATCTAGTCAGTCAGTGACCCCATCACCCCTACGCCACCGACAACAGCTCGCCAGTGTCCTCTACCCTGGGCCTGTCTTTCAAGCTGACCCCAGGGGTAGCCCATCATCTTGGTGTCAGCTTCAAGCTCGTGTCACCAGGTGTTCTTTGACTCTTTTCCTCTTTCCCTGGGGACTCCACACATTTGCTTGGTGATGTTGGTTTATGCAGTGTCTATCCCCATCTTCTTTTCCTTAACTCAAGTCAAGTCAGGTGAAGTTTATTGTCATTTAACTACATACATGTATATAATGTATGCAATGTATATAACCATATAATGTATATAGAAACAAGACAACATTTCTTCAAACCAGCGTATAAAGCATAGTAGTACACATAACACACAATAACTTATGAAGGTAATGATAAAATTTACAGATGAATCACATATACTATAAATAAAAAACTAAAGTGAATTAATATTAAACATTGTAAGATATGTAACAGATTAACTAGTGAAACTTCAAATATGATATGGCAGGGAGTTCAGAAGCCTAATGGCTCGGGGGAAGAAATCTTCTTCACTTGTAGCTGGTGTGTTCTCTGCCATAGATCGGTGTTGCTGATGTCTTCTGACCAGTGGGTCCAGAGGATTTTTCTCAGACAGCCATTAATAAAGGTCTGAACTTTCCTAATGATGGTCTTTGCTGCCCTGTGTATCAATGACACTACCCAGGAAGGTGAATGCTTCTACCTTCTCGAGAATGACTAGGTCAATGTGGGTTGAGTTGATCTTGAGGACTTTAGTTTTCCCTCTGTGGATGTTCAGGCCAATTTGTGCTGATGTGGTTGCCAGGCCTGTTGTTTTTTTTTCTATGTCTGCTTGTGGGTATGAGGACTGGAGAGCTGTCTTACCAGGTTGTTCAGTTGTTTCCATACTTTTCTAGATGGCTTTGAAATTTGCTAGGTGCCCATGTCAACTTCTATTTCTGGTAGCTCATTCCAAATACACAATGCCCTTTGTGGGAAGAAGCTGTCCCTGATGTCCCTTCAGAATCAGGTTTTATATCACTGGCATATGTTGTCAAATATGTGGCTATTCCTAAATTGTTTAGTGTGTGCCTTCAGGCTCCTGTCCCTCCTCCCTGATGGTAGTAATGAGAAGAGAGCAAGTCCTGTGTGATGGGGTCCTTCATGATGGGTGCTGCTTCTTTGAGGCATCGCTCCTTGAAGATGTTTTAAAGTGACAGGTGGACAGGGTAGTGAAGGAGTCATTGAGCCTACTGGCCTTCATCAGTCATGGCATTACTATGGGAGTGGAGACATTATAATGCATTTTTATGAGTCATTGGTGAGGCTCCACTTGCAGTATTAGTCACTATATTATAAAAAATCTGGGGTTAAAATAGAAAGAGTTCAAGGAAGGATTTACTGGAGTGTTGCCAGGACTAGAAGTCCTAAGTTATAGGGAGAGGTTAGCCAGACAACCTTATAGAAATGTTTTAAAATATGGGAGGCAAGGGTAACATGGATGGTAAAAGTTTTTTCCCCAAAGCGTGGAGTCCAGAAATAGGTGTAAGGTGAGAGCAAAAAGATTTAAAAGGGACCCTAGGGGCAAAATTATAAACTTAGTCAGCTTAGTCAGCTCCATCATGGGCACTATCCTCCATAGTATCCAAGACATCTTCAGGGAGCGATGCCTCAGAAAGGCTGTGTCCGTGATTAAGGATCCCCACCACCCATGACATGCCCTCCTTCTCATTGCTGCTGTCAGGAAGGAAGTACAGAATCCTGAGGACACACCCTCAATGATTCAGGAACAGCTTCTTCCCCTCTGCTATCCAATTTCTGATGGGACATTAAACCCATGAACACCACCTCACTACTGCCACAAAGTTAGGAAGTTTCATGATGAATGCTGGTGATATTAAGCCTAATTCTGATTCTGATTCTGACTTTTTCTAATCCTGAGATGAAGACAGGGAGATTGAAAAGTGAGATTAGATTAGATTAGATTAGATTATGAGGACATGCAGTCCTTGTTTATTGTCATTTAGTAATGCATGCATTAAGAAATGATACAATGTTCCTCCAGTATGATATCACAGAAACACAAGACAGACCAAGACTAAAAAACTGACAAAAACCACATAATTATAACATATAGTTACATCAGTCCAAAGCAATACCATAATTTGATAGAGAACAGACCATGGGCACAGTAAAAAAAATGTCTCAAAGTCTCGAAAGTCCCATCATCTCACGCAGACGGTAGAAGGAAGAAAACTCTCCCTGCCATGAACCTCCAGCACCGCAAACTTGCTGATGCAGCATCCTGGAAGCACCTGACCACAGCTGACTCTTGAGTCCATCCAAAAACTTCAAGCCTCCAACTAGCCCTCTGACACCGAGCACCGAGCACCATCTCTGCCGAACGCTTGACCCTGGCCCCGGCTGCCAAGCAACAGGCAAAGCCAAGGATTTGGGGCCTTCCCCTCCAGAGATTCTCGATCGCACAGTAGCAGCGGCAGCAAAGTGGGCATTTCAGAAGTTTCTCCAGATGTTCCTCCGTGCTTCTCACATCTGTCTCCATCAAATCAGGATTGTGCACGGCATCCTACTTGACAAATACAGATATCATTCACCGGAGAGGCCGCGTGTGCTGCATCGCACCGCCATCTTCTCCTCCCCCTTTGGTGATAGAGAGAGGTGTCAAGGGAATATGAGAGTAGAGGTGTAAGTTAGTGAAGTTGATGAAATTGCCAGCTCAGACAGGCATGGATGAGTTGGTCCAAAGGACCTGATTCTATGCTGTAATTCTGTGTCTCTATGAAGTCCCTCATTCCTGGAGTCAAGTTGGTAAATCTCTTCTGCACCCTCTCTAATGCCGTCGCATCTTCCTAATGTTGTGATGCCCAGAACTGGACGTTGTACTCCAGTTGTGCAAAGAGTCGGTCCTCATAGGGGATCAGAGGTGGAGTGGGTCCGTAACTTTAAATTCCTTTGTGTTAACATTTCAAAGGATCTGTCCTGGGGCCATCAGAAAGGAGGCATGGCAAGTGCCTCTCCTTTCTTCCAATTTTGCATAGATTCAGCATGTCACGTAAACCTTTGACAAACTTCTATAGATGCTCAGTGGATAGTGTCCTGACTGGTTATACCATAGCCTGGTCTGGAAACACCAATGCCCAGGAATAGAAAAGGTTACGAAAAATGACAGATACAGCCCAGTCCACCACAGGCAAAACCATCCCCACCATTGAGCACATTTACATAGAGCGTTGCTACAGGAAAACAGCATCCATCATCAAAGTGCCTCGTTATCCAAGCCATCGGGCAGGGGGTACACCAGCCTTACTTCCCATGCCACCAAATTTAGGAACAGTTATTACCCTCTGACCATCAGCCTAGCGAACTGACGTGGAGAGCTTCAATCACTTCAACTTTGAACTGAATCTATGACCTATGGACTCTTTATAACTCATGTTCTCAGTATAATTATTCATTTTCTCAGTTTGTCTTATTTTTCACATTGGTTGCTTGTCAACCTTTGTTTATACATGCTGCTGAGATACGTCCCAGAACATGCTGGGATACATCATCAGCGATGTAACCTGGGGTCATCGGGTGTTTCAGGTCTTTCAACAGCAGATACCCAGCCCGGGTTGATCAGGCCCTAGCTTGAATCCCAGCAGCATTAGTTCACGGGTAACACCTCTTGGAGTGAGCTTCCATAGCCATCTGGAGGCTTGCTCAGCAGCCGCTGTGACGGTCCTGATGGCTCTTTTCTTTGCAGCCCCTGTAATGCCAAGGAGAGAGTAGATTCTGCATAGTGAGCAGCCAGCAAAACATCTACTCCTCTCCTCTATAGGCTTACATCGTGCCCTTCACCCCTGTCTCTGGCACTGCTCTACCAGCTCCTGATACTTGGCTTTCTCATGCTCAAGAACTGAATCCGGTCTTCCCAGAGCACTATCAGTTCTACCATGAGATTTCTGTCAGAATGACCATCTCAGGCCTCAGGGATGACGATGCGATGAAGTCAGGGAACTTTAATTGCTTGCCAAGATCGCCTTTCAGTTATCAGTCAGACATCATGGTGAGCAAACCTGTACAGTATAGTTTTTTCATAAATTATATTGTATTTCTTTCTTTCCTGCAGATGCCTGCAAGAAAATGTATCTTAGAGCAGTAAATGGTAACATACATAATTTGATAATAAATTTACTTTGAAATTTGAACATTTTTGTGGCTAATCGACAGCTTTTTAAAGGTTCATCTTGACTTTCCTGCTCTTATACATTGTGCCTCGACTTATAAACCTCAGGACTTTATATAAAGACCTCTTTTTTATTCTGCAGTTGGGAACTGACACCTTTTTCTGAAAGCATGTTTTCAGCAGGAGGCTGTCTGCAGTCAGAATCAGATTTATTGTCCCCGACTTTTATGATGTGAAATTTATTATTTTGCGACAGCAGTGTGCTTCAGCGACATAAAATTACTATAAATTGCAAAAATAAATAAAGACCAAAAAAATGGAATAGTGAGGTAGTGTTCATGGGTTCAAGGGCCATTCAGAGATCCGATGGCAGAGGGGAAGAAGCTGTTTCTAAATCATTGACTGTGGGTCTTTAGGCTCCTGTACCTCCTCCCTATTAGTATTAAGAAGAAGAGGGTATGTCTTGGATGTTGATAGTCCTCAGTGATAGATGCCGCCTTCTTGAGGCATTGCTTCTTGAAGATGTCCTCAGTGGTAGGAGAGGTTGTGCCCATGATGCAGCTGGCTGAGTCTACGACCGTCTGCGCCCTCTTATGATCCAGTGCATTGCAGCCTCCACACCAGGCAGTCAGGCAGCTGGTCAGAATGCACCCCATAAGGATGTAAACACGAGGAATTCTGCAGATGCTGGAAATTCAAGCAACGCATTTCCATCTCTCTATGGGGTGCAACACACATCAAAGTGGCTGGTGAACGCAGCAGGCCAGGCAGCATCTGTAGGAAGAGGTACAGTCGACGTTTCAGGCCGAGACCCTTCGTCAGGACTAACTGAAGGAAGAGCTAGTAAGAGATTTGAAAGTGGGAGGGGGAGGGGGAGATCCAAAATGATAGGAGCTGGACTGGTGATAGGCAAAAGGGATACGAGAGGATCATGGGACAGGAGGCCCAGGGAGAAGGAAAAAGGGGAGGGGGTAAAAACCCAGAGGATGGGCAAGGGGTATAGTCAGAGGGACAGAGGGAGAAAAAGGAGAGAGAGAGAAAGAATGTGTGTATATAAATAAATAATGGATGGGGTATGAGGGGGAGGTGAGGCATTAGCGGAAGTTAGAGAAGTCAATGTTCATGCCATCAGGTTGGAGGCTACCCAGACGGAATATAAGGTGTTGTTCCTCCAGCCTGAGTGTGGCTTCATCTTTACAGTAGAGGAGGCCGTGGATAGACATATCAGAATGGGAATGGGATGTGGAATTATAATGTGTGGCCACTGGGAGATCCTGCTTTCTCTGGCGGACAGAGCTAATGTCCCACCTCCCCCTCGTACCCCATCTGTTATTTATTTATATACACACATTCTTTCTCTCTCTCTCTGTCCTTTTTCTCCCTCTGTCCCTCTGATTATACCCCTTGCCCATCCTCTGGGTTTTCCCCCCTCCCCCTTTTCCTTTTCCCTGGGCCTCCTGTCCCATGATTCCCTCATACCCCTTTTGCCAATCACCTGTCCAGCTCTTGGCTCCGTCCCTCCCCCTCCTTTCTTCTCCTATTATTTTGGATCTCCCCCTCCCCCCCCACTTTCAAATCTCTTACTAGCTCTTCTTTCAGTTAGTCCTGACGAAGGGTCTCGGCCTGAAACATCGACTGTACCTCTTCCTAGAGATGCTGCCTGGCCTGCTGCGTTCACCAGCAACTTTGATGTGTGTTGCACCCCATAGAGAGATGGAAATCCTCATGTCAGAAAGAGGGACCACTCTGCAAACCGGGCAACTGATAATGGTAATGCAGGTGAACAGGCATAGAGTCATAGATCACAACAACACAGAATATGACCCTTCAACTCATCTAGTACGTGCTGATCTTTTTTACTGCTTGGTCCCATCTACCCATATTCAGACCATATCCCTCTATACCCCTTACATCCATGTACTTATCCAAATGGCTCTTAAATATTGCAGTTGAGCTTGAATCTACCTCTTCTGTCTGCTCATTCCACACTCTCGCCACCCTCTGAGTGAAGAAGCTCCCCCTCAGGTTTCCCGTAAATTCTAAACTATAACCTCTAGCTCTGGAGGAAAAAGCCTGTATGTATTTACACCTCAAAAGTTTGTATACCTCTATAAGATCTTTCATAATTCCCTGGAATGAAGTCCTAATCCATTCAGCCTTTCTGTATAACTCAAGTCCCAGCAACATCCTTGTAAATTACTTTGCACTCTATCAAACTTATTAGAAATATAGAAACATAGAAAACCTACAGCACAATACAGGCCCTTCGGCCCACAAAGCTGTGCCGAACGTGTCCTTACCTTAGAAATTACATAGGGTTACCATAGCCCTCTATTTTTCTAAGATATCTTTCCCATTTGTATGACATACAGAGGGCTATTCAAGGGCAAAGGGAGAATATTGAATGAGGTTGAAGGTGACATCAGATGCACGGCAACTCTGGCAGAGTTTGCAACTCACTACTTGCTACAAAGTGAAACCCAACAGCATGAATGGCAGCGATGCTTCACTACTAGATGGAGTCAATGCTTTCTATGCCCGCTTTGAAAGGGAGAACACAACTACAGCTGTGAAGATCCCTGTTGCACCTGATGACCCTGTGATCTCTGTCTCAGAGGCCGATGTTAGACTGTCTTTAAAGAGAGTGAACCCTCGCAAGGCAGAAGGCCGCAACAGAGTAACTGGTAAAGCTCTGAAAACTTGTGCCAACCAACTAGCGGGAGTATTCAAGGACACTCTCAACCTCTCACTGCTATGGGCAGAAGTTCCCACTTGCTTCAAAAAGGCAATAATTACACCAATGCCAAAGAAAAATAATGTGAGCTGCTTTAATGACTATTGCTCAGTAGCACTCACATCTACAGTGATGAAATGCTTTCAGGGGTTGGTCATGGCTGGACTGAACTCCTGCCTCAGCAACGACCTCTACCCACTGCAATTTGCCTATCGCCACAATAGGTCCACAACAGATGCAATCTCAATGGCTCTTCAGACGGTCTTAGTCCACCTGAACAATATAAACACCTACGTTAGGATGCTGTTCATCATTCCCACACTCCTGATTGAGAAGTTGCAGAACCTGAGCCTCTGTACTTTCCTCTGCAATGGGATCCACTTCCTAACCAAAAGAGCACAATCTGTGCGGATTGGTGATAACATATCCTCCTCGCTGACGATCAACACTGGCGCACCTCAGGGGTGTGTGCTTAGCCCACTGCTCTACTCTGTCTGTACCCATGACTGTAAGGCTAGGCATAGCTCAAATACCATCTATAAATTTGGTGATGATAAATTTGTTGGTAGAATCTCAGATGGAGATGAAACGGCGTACAGGAGCGTGATATACCAACTAGTGGAATGGTGTCGTAGCAACAACCTTGTGCTCAACGTCAGTAAGATGAAAGAGCTGATTGTGGACTTCGGGAAGGGTAAGATGAAGGAACACATACCAATCCTCATAGAGGGATTAGAAGTGGAGAGAGTGAGCAGCTTCAAGTTCCTGGGAGTCAAGATCTCTGAGGATCTAACCTGGTCCCAACATATTGATGCAGCTATAAAGGAAGCAAGACAGTGACTATACTTTAAAAACGCAGACACGAGGAAATCTGCAGATGCTGGAAATTCAAGCAACACACACAAAAAATGCTGGTGAACGCAGCAGGTCAGGCAGCATCTATAAGAAGAGGTACAGTCAATGTTTCGGGCCAGGACCCTTTGTCAGGACTAACTAGTAAGAGATTTGAAAATGGGAGGGGTAGGGGGAGATCCGAAATGATAGGAGAAGACAGGAGGGGAGGGGTGGATCTGAGAGCTGGAGAAGGGAAAGAATCATGGGACAGGAAGCCTGGGGAGAAAGAGAAGTGGGGAGGGGAGCCTGGAGGGTGGAGAGCAGGCAAGGAGTTATAGTGAGAGGGACAGAGGGAGAAAAAAGAGAGAGAGAGAAAAAAGGGGGAAAAATTAAAAATATATAAAATAAATAAATAAGGGTTGGGGTGTGAAGGGGAGGAGGGGCATTAACGGAAGTTTGAGAAGTCAATATTCATGCCATCAGGTTGGAGGCTACCCAAACGGAATATAAGATGTCGTTCCTCCAACCTGAGTGTGGCTAGACATATCAGAATGGGAATGGGACATGGAATTAAAATGTGCGGTCACTGGGAGATCTTGCTTTCTCTGGTGGACAGAGTGTAGGTGTTCAGCACTGCGTCGGGTCTATATTGGTTCTGGATACCCCCACCATAGGAAACATACTCTCCACATCCACCCTATCCGCTCCATTCTGAGATATGGGGTCCAAAACTGTTGACAATACTTTAAGTGCAACCTGACTAGTGTTTTATAAAAGCTCAGCATTATCTCCCTGCTTTTATATTCTATTCCCCTTGAAATAAATGCCAGCATTCTTCCAATTTGTCTAAGTCCAGCTGCAATCGCATAGCTTCCTCAGCACTACCTACCTCTCCACCTACCTTCGTATCATCCACAGACTTGGCCACAAAGCCATCAATTCCATTATCTAAATCATTGAAAAGTAGCTGTCCCAATACTGACCTCTGAGGAACACCACTAGTCAGTGGCAGTGAACCAGAAGAGGCCCCCTTTATTCTCACACTGCCTCCTGCCTGTCAGCCATTCTACTATCCATACCAGAACATTTCCTGTAATGCCATTGGATTTCATCTTGTAAAGCAGCCTCATGTGTGGGATTTTATCAAACACCTCCTAAAAATCCAAGTAAATGACATTCAGTGCTTCTCCTTTGTCCATCCTGTTTGCTACTTCCTCACAGAAATCTAACAGATTTCTCAGGCAAAATTTCCATTTACAGAAACATGCTGACTTTGACTTATTTTATCATTAGTCTCCAGGCACCCCGAAACCTCATCCTTAATAATAGACTCCAACACTTTCCCAACCACTGAAGTTAGCCTAACTGACCTATAGTTTCCTTTCTTTTGTCTTCCTCCCTTCTTAAAGAGTGGAGTGACATTTGCAATCCTCCAGTCCTCCGGGACCATGCCAGAATCCAGTGATTCTTGAAAGATCATGACCAATGCATCCGTTTTTTTCTTCAGCAACCTCTCTCAGGGCTCTGGGATGTAGTCCATCTGGTCCAGGTGACTTCCCTTAATACCTTTGAGTTTGCCTTGCACCTTTTCCTTTGTAATAACTATGGCACTCACTCCTGCTCCCTAACACTCACGGACCTCTGGCACACTGCAAGTGTTTTCCACAGTGAAGCCAATTGCAAAATACCCATTAAGTTCATCTGCTGTTTCTATGTCCCCCATTACTACCTAACCAGCAGCATTTTCCAGTAATTCAATATCAACTCTCAACTCCCTTTTACTCTTTATATAACTGAAAAAAAAGTTTCCATATCCTGCTTTATATTATTGGCTAGTTTGCCCTCTTCTCTTCCCTTCTTATAGCTCTTTTAGTTGCCTTTTTTTTGGATTTTAAAAGCTTCTCAATCATCCAACTTTCCATTCCCCTTTGCTACCTTATATGCCCTTTCCTTGGTTTTTATGGAGTGCCTAACTTCCCTTGTCAGCCACAGTTGCCTACCCCTGTCATTTGAGAACGTTTTTTCTGTGGGACACACCTATCCTGCACCTTGTGAACTATTCCCCTGCTCCACTTGTTCAGCCACGCATTTACCTGCCCCTTCATTCTATTCCTATCCTCACTGTCGCATGGCACAGGCAGCAATCCCAAGATTACTACCCTTGAGCTCCCGTTTCTCAGCTTTCTTCCTAACTCCCTGTATCCTTTTTTCAGGGCCCCCTCCCTTTTTCTACTAATATGTACCACGACTTCTGACTGCTCATTCTCCCTTCTCAGGAGATTGTGGACACGTTCAGAAATATCACGGACCCTGGAATCTGACAGGCAAATTACCATCCATGTTTCCTTCTCACATCTACAGAATCACCTATCTGTCCCCCTGACTATAGAGTCCCCTGTTACTGCTGCCATCCTCTTCAATCCCTTATCCTTCTGAGCCACAGGGCCAGACTCCAGTGCCAGAGGCACAGCTACTGTTGCTTCCATCAGGTAGGTCGACCCTCCACAACAGTACTCAAAATAGAGTACTTATTGTTGAGGGGGATAGCCACAGAGGTGCTCTCCACTACCTGATACTCTCCCTTCCTTCTTCTGACAGTCATTCACTCATCTGTCTCCTGTGGCCCCAGTGTTACTACCTGCCTGCAGCTCCTGTCTGTCACAGCTTCACTTTTCCTAACAAGCCGAAGGACATCGAGCTGCACCTCCAGTTCCCTAACACGGTCTCTAAGGAGCTGTATCTCGATGCACTTTGTGCAGATGGGGAGGCTGGTAGTCTCCCGGAAATCCCACATCTGACACACAGAACAGAACACTGGCTCTGCAGAAAAGCCCCCTATTCTCTCAGGAATTAATTCAGAAAAAAATAAATGAGAAATAAAGAATGAACTTACCTACTTACCTTGCCTCCGCCTGTTCTCACTGAAACCCTGTTGAGCTAAAGCCTTACTACTCTGACTCAGACTACTCTGATGACAACCGCTCCCACGATGACCGTACCACGAGAAGGTACCCCTCCTTTTATAGAGACTGAAACACACGGCAATCTCTCTGTTGCATCTGTGCAGTACTCCAATCGAAGACCCCTGCTGAAAAATTCCTGCTTTTTAAAGGTCTTTACAGACCGGCACAGAACACTTCTGTTGTGGCTGCACAATACCCCAAGACTATGGGTCGAAGGCAGGCGAATTAGGTTAAGAGGGATAATAAGACTGTCGTGATGGAATGGTAGAGTAGTCTCAAAGGGCTGAATGGCCTAATTCTGCTTCTTTGTCTTATTTCCTTTATGGTCTTTTTCCAAGGGTAGGTGAGTCCAACTCAAGAGGATATAGATTAAGTATGGGAGAAGAAGCATTCAAAGCAGGGGTTATCACCCTGAGGTCCACAGATCATCTTGGGCAGCAGAGGTAAGTTGGACTTCACGGACTCTCTCTCTTGTTCTCCCTCTCTCCCCCCGAGGATTGCCCTGGAGTACTGGGTCTTGGACAAGGTTTAACTGATGTGGTTTTGGATTGGATTTTGTAGTTCACATTCTGATGTGTTTCTGGTTTCTGGTTGCTTTTTTTTGTTGCTATTTTAGGCAATTTTGATCTGGGTGGCCTGTAGATAATAAACGACACAGTGCTAGATTGAATTGAACTGAGCTGAGCTGCATGCGCCTGGATTCTTTTGATTTTGTGCTTTATATTCTGTGTTTTTTCACCTTTTTTTGCTGTTTTCACACTTTTCTTTGCACGTTGGTGGTGGTGGCGGGGCTGGATTTTATATTTTTCTTTGTTTCATGGCTGTCAGTGGGAAGACAAATCTCAGGGTTGTATACTGTATTAATATTTTTGAATCTTTGTGTTTCAACGAGCTCACAATGCAATCACATTACCCACAATAATTTTCCTTTTCCCTCTTCTCCTCAGTATTCCCTCAGAATCTACCACTTGCGCTTGCATTAGAGGTAATTCACAGCAGCCAATGAACCCACTGACCGGCATGTCTATAGGATGTGGGAGGAGCTCACGCAGTCGCAGGGAGTGCGTGCACCAGAAAGGCCAGCAGTCGGAATTGAACTCACTTCCTGGAACAGTGAGACATTGTGGCTCCATTCGCTGCTCCTCCACACCGCCTTGTAGAGCCCGAGCTGTCCAGGCAGGTGAAGGGACGGCTCGGCCTTGGACAGGGAGGTGGGGTGGTGGGATCCGCTGACTTCCACTCCCTGCTCTGGAAGTGAGCCTCCTGAGTAAGATAACATCAGCAGAACAATTTGTTAAGGAAAAATAATCTTCATTGCCTAACCAACAAAAATACTAAATCCTTTTCAATTCAGAGGAGCAGGTGAGTTCCACAAAGAGAGGGGTGGGGAGGAAACTATACCCAGTAGTGTTCACACAGCGTTTAGTTGTTCAGGCCTGTCCTGGCAACTCCACAACATTTCAAGAGATTTATATTATTAACCTTTTGAGAATCAGTCCCACTTCACTACTTCATAGTCACAGATTCATACACTCATTGACCACATTATTAGGTGCCTCCTGTACCTAATAAAGTGGCCACTGGGTGTACGTTCATCATTTTCCACTGCTCTAGCTCATCCACTTTAAGGTTCAATGTGTTGGGCTTTCAGAGATGCTCTTCTTGAGGTGTTGGGGTTCGGAGCTCAGTTCTGGTGCCTTCTACAAGAAGTTTGCAAGTTTTTCCTATGAGCACATGGGTTTCCTCTGGGAGCTCCAGTTTCCTCCCACAGGCCAAAGGCGTACCGATTAGTAGATCCATGGTTTGTCCTGTGGGCGGAGTAGCTCATAGGGCCAGAAGAATAACGAATAACAGGAGTTCCAACACAGATCCCTACTGCACACTATTTCCGCAGGGATCGCTCCCTCAGAAGTCCCCTTCTCCATTCATCCCTTCCCCACTAATCTCCCTCTCAGCACTTTTTCCTTGCAAGCAGCCGAAATGCTGCACCTGCCCATTCACCTCCTCCCTCACCTTCATTCTGGTCCTTCCAGATGAGGCAGCACCTCACCTGCAAATCTGCTGGGGCCGTCTGTTGTGTCTGGTGCACCCAGTGCAGCGTCCTCTGCATTGTAAATTTGGACCGCTTCGTGGAGCACCTCCACTCCATCTGCCAAAAGCGGAACTTCCAGTGGCCAAACATTTTAATTCCCACTCCGGTTCCGAAATGTTGATCCATAACCTCCTCTTGTGCCACAATGAAGCCACACTCAGGGTGGAGGAGCAACACCTTGTATTTTGTCTGGGTAGCCTCCAACCTGATGGCATGAATATTGGTTTCTCCTTATAGTTCAAAAATTTCCTCCCCTTCTCTCTTCTATTCCCCACTTTGTCCTCTTAACTCTTCTCACCTGTCTATAACCTTCCACTAGGGTCCCCTCCTCCTTCCCTTTTTCCTATGAGCCACTCTCCTCTCCTATCAGATTCCTACCACTCCAGTCCTTTACCTTTCTCACCCATCTGGCTTCACCTATCACCTTTCAGCTATCCTCCTTCCCCTCCACCCACCTTTTTATTCTGTTGTCTTTCCCCTTCCTTCTCAGCCCTGAAGAAGGGTCTCAGCCCAAAACTTCATATGCTTATTCAGTTCCATAGATTCTGCCTGGCCCGCTGAGTTCATTAAGCATTTTGTGTGTGTGTTGCTTTAAACTTTCTTTTTTTGTTGTTGCTTTCCGATGTTGTTTTATTTCTTTTTGTGTTCTGTTTTGTTGTTTTAATATTTATTTAGTGATACAGCATGGAACAGACCCTCTCCAGCCCAGTAACCTATGTATTTAACCCTCGCTTAATCACAGGACAGTTTACAATGACCAATTAACCTGTGGGAGGAAACTGAAGCCCCCAGACAAAAATCACACACTCACACAGGGAAGAACGTACAAGCTCCTTACAGAAGGCACCAGAATCGGACTCCGAACTCCGAACTGTAATCGCAATGCACTAACCGCAATGCTCCTTTTGAGGCCTGTGTTGTTCTCCCGAGCATTGTTGGCATGCTATGTCGGGCTCCAGAATAGGCGGCAACACCTAGGAGCTGCCCCCTGCCCATCCTTGTTTGTTAAAGCAAGTGACACGTTTCACCATGTATGCGTGATACATAAATCTGAGTCTGACATCTAATCCTTTTCCAGTTAATGATATTTCCCTGCATGGCACACCCTTCAACACCTCATTCCCTGTTGATCTAGTTCGATGAATACACCTTTGAGACTGAGACAGAGAATTCCGAAGATTCTCCAGCTGGAAACACCGCCACGCCTATGAAACCTATTCTTAATCCTTGCCATCCTACGTCCACTTTGAAATGAGGAGAAATTTCCTCCAGGTCAGTTCAGGGACAATTACATAATCTCTGAACAAACTACTAACCCATCCCTCCACACCCCAACCACCACTACTTCATGATTTCCTGTCAAAGGCACCTTATGTACAGTCACTCCTCTGCCTAGCATCACCTTATGGACATAAAATCAATCTAAGCTATCTTCTGTATTTATATTTATTATATATTTTTTATTATTGTGTTCTTTATCTTATTACAGGAAAGATTCTAGCATAGATAAAGCATTGGCAGGAGGCAAAGAGTGGGAATAAAGGGAGCCCTTTCTGGTTGGCTACCAGTGACTAGTGGTGTTCCGCAGGGGTCTGTGTTGAGACTACTTCTTTATAAGTTATCCATCAATGACTTGGGGACAAAATTGATGGCTTTGCTGCCGCCAAGAATTTCTAATTTAACTTCATCAGTCCACAGGACTTGTTCCCAAAATGCATCAGGCTTGTTTCAATGTTCCTTTGAACCTTTTGAAAAGAACTTTTTGGCTGCAATGAGCAAAGATATGTTTGGAGAAAAAAGGGTGCAGAATTTCATGAAAAGAACCCCTCTCCAACTGTTAAGCACGGGGGTGGATTGATCATGCTTTGGGCTTGTGTTGCAGCCAGTGGCATAGGGAACATTTACTGGCAGAGGGAAGAATGAATTCAATTAAATACCAGCAAATTCTGGAAGCAAACATCACACCGTCTGTAAAAAAGCTGAAGATGAAAAGAGAATGGCTTCTACAACAGGATAATGATCCTAAACACACCTCAAAATCCATAATGGTCTACCTCAAGAGGCACAAGCTGAAGGTTTTGCCATGGCCCTCACCGTCCTCTGACCTAAACATCATCGAGAATCTGTGGATAGACCTCAAAAGAGCAGTACATGCAAGATGGCCCAAAATCTCACAGAACTAGAAACCTTTTGCAAGGAAGAATGGGAGAAAATCCCCCAAACAACAACTGAAAGACTCTTAGCTGGCTACAGAAAGTGTTCACAAGCTGTGATACTTGCCAAAGGGGGTGTTACTAAGCACTGCCATGCAGGGTGCCCAAACTTTTGCTTCGGGCCCTTGTCCTTTTTTGTTATTTTAAAATTGTAAAAGATGGAAATAAAAAAGTTTTCCTGCTTAAAATATTAAAGAAGTATGTCTCCTTTAACTTTATGCCTTTTGGAAATCAGTTCATCTTTTACTCACTTAGCTATTCACAGCATCAGAAATTTTGACCAGGGGTGCCCAAACTTTTGCATGCCACTGTATACACACACACACACACACACACAGTGCCTATCAGTGCCCTTGGGAGTTTTCACGTTTCATTGTTATACAACATTTAATCACAACGGATTTAATTTAGCTTATTTTGACACTAATCAACAGAAAAAGGCTTCTTTCATTTCAAAGTGAAAACAGATCTCTACAAAGCGATCTAAATTAGTTGCAGTATAAAACACAAAATAATTGATAGCATAAGTATTCACCCCCTTTAATATGACACACCAAATTATCACTGATGCAGCCAATTGGCTTAATTTGATCCTATGTCATATGGTCTAATGGAACAGGCCCTTCGGCCTACAACATCTATGCCAACCAAGGTACTGAATGAAACTAATCTACACTACCCGCCCTCCCACTCCCCGCGGTCTATATTGAACTTGTATAAATGTTGGTGAGGCCTAATTTGGGGCATTTTGTGCGGTACTGGTCACCTACCTACAGGAAAGATGCCAATAAGATTGAAAGAGTGCGGAGGTGGATGTACGTTCGATTGCAACATTTAAGTGAAATTTGCATAAAAACGTGGATGGGAGGGTTGTGGAGGGCTATTATTGGGGTGTTGGTCGATGGGACTGGGCAGAATAATACTTTAGCCCAAAGGGCTGTTTCTGTGCTGTGACTCTGTTCCTCCAATCCTTGTTCAGGTGTCTGTCTAAATGCCTCTTAAACATTACTGTTGTATTTGCCTGCACTCCCTAGTGTAAAAAAAAACTTGTCGCATCAATCTCCTTTAAACGTCACCGTCTTCACCTTAAACCTATGCCCTATGATATTTAACATCACCACAGTGGGGCAAAGAGATTCTGTCTGCTGAGTCTATGCCTCTCTTAATTCTTTTCTGATGTTCCAGAGACAACAATACCACTTGTCCAATCTCTCCTTAAAACGTATGCTCTCTAATCCAGGCAGCATCCTGGCGAACCTCTTCTGCACCCCCTCCAATACCTCCACAGGCTTCCTGTAATGGAATGGCTGGAACTGCACACAATACTCCAAATGTGCTGAACCTAAGTTTTATACAGCTGCAACAGCACCTCCCAACTTTTATATTCAACACCTCAGATGAGAAAACCAAGCATGCTATACACCTTCATAACCACCCAATCATCTTGTGTATCAACATCAGAGAGCTGTGACCATAAGGCCATTAGACATGGGAGCAGAATTAGGCCATTCAGCCCATCCTTCATGCTCTGCCATTCTTTCATGGCTAATTTATTACCTCTCTCAACCTCATTCTCCTGCTTTCTCCCCATAACCTTTGATGCCCCGACTAATCAAGAAACTATCAACTCCTGCTTTAAATATACCCGATGACTTGGCCTCCACAGCTGCCAACGGCAGTGAATTCCACAGATTCACCACCTTATCACTAAAGAAATTCCTCCTCATCTCTGTCACATCCACTATCCAGGCCTTTCAATATTCAATTTATTTTCAGTGAAATCCCACTCCCACCGCCCCAATCTTCTAAACTCTAGCGAGAACAGGCCCAGAGCCATCATATGCTCCTCATATATTAACCCTTTTGTTCCCAGGACTATTCCAGTGACCCTCCCCCAGACCCACTCCAATGCCAACACATCTTTCCTTAGATAAAAAGTCAAAGGAAAGCATCTGGACCAGCTAGGGCACCTGGCCATGTACTAAAGAACTGTCCTGACCAACTGGCTGGTGTGTTCACTGATATCTCTAGCCTCTCGCTTTGGCAGTGCGTGGTACCCAAATGCTTCAAGCAGGCTTCAATCATACCGGTGCCCAACAAGAGTGTGGTGACCTGTCTAAATGACTAGAGCCCAGTTGCACTTCTATCCACAGTGATGAAGTGTTTTGAGAAGCGGGTGATGAAACAAATCAGCTCCTGCCTCAGAAGTGACTTGGATCTGCCCCAAGTTACCTGCCAAAGCAACAGGTCCACAGAGAAACCATCTCACTGGCTCTTCACTCCACCCTAGAACATCTGGACAGTAAAGATGCATAATATTAGAATGCCCTTTATCAATTACAGCTCAACATTTAATATTATCATCCTCTCAAAATTAATTAATATGCTCCAAGACCCCCTTATGCAATTGGATCGTGGATTTCTTCACTTGCAGACTCCAGTCGGTTCAGATTGGCAATAACATCTCCTCTGTAATCTCCATCAGCACAGGTACACCACAGGGACGTGTATTTAGCCCCCTGCTCTACTTACTTTACTCCTCTGACTGTTCAGCTAAGCACAGCTAGAACACCACATTCAAGTTTGCTGGTAACACCACTGTTGTGGGCCGTATCAAAGGTGCTGGTGAATCAGCACACAGGAGGGAGATTGAAAATTCAGCTGAGTGATGTCAGAACAACCTCTCACTCAATGTCAGCAAGACCAAGGAAATAATTATGAACTTCAGGAGAAGGAAACCAGAGCTCCGTGAACCAGTCCTCATTGGAAGATCAGAGGTGGAGAGGGTCAGCAACTTTAAATTCTTGGGTGTTACTATTTCAGAGGAGCTGTCCTGGACCCAGCATGTAAACACAATTGTAAAGAAAGCACAGCAGCACCTCTACTTCCTTAGGAGTCTGAGGAGATTCAGCATGACATCAAAAACTTTGATAAACTCCTATAGATGTGTAGTGGAAAGTGTACTAACTGGCTACAGAATGGCCCACTATAGAAGCACCAATGCCTTTGAATGGAAAATCCTACAAAAGCTAATGGATACGGCCCAGCAAAGGTAAAGTCCTCACAACCATTGAGCACATCCACATGAAACGCTGGCGTAGGAAACCAGTATCCATCATCGGAGATTCTCACCACCCAAGTTCTCCTTGCTGTCATCAGGTAGACAGTACAAACCCTCTGGACTCACACCACCGGGTTTAGGAAGAGTCCCTACCCCTCAACCATCAGGATCCTATTGAGATGTTCCTGCAGCCAGCCTCACTCTATCTTGTTATTTCATGTTCTCGTTACTTATTGCTATTTATTTATATTTGCATTTGCACAGTTTGTTGTCTTCTGCACTCTGGTTGATCTTTCATTGATCCCATTATAGTTATTGCTCTATAGATTTGCTGAGTACATCCACAGGAAAATGACTCTCTGGGTTGTGTGTGGTGACATTTATGAACTTAGATAATAAAATTTACTTTGAACAAAACTGCTCACAGTACTCCAAGTGCAGTCTGACCAGTGCTTTATAAAGTCTCAGTATTACATCCTTGCTCTTATATTGTAGTCCTAACTTGCATCCCTCCGTACATCAGTGTTCCCTATTGTCTACTCTATTACATTATTGTTCTTAATTCTCTTTCCATGAGACGGAAGCTGTAGAGAGTCAGACATGGGATCTCCCTGCTCCTTCTCTGGCACCAGTCACAATTCAATCAGACACACTGCAGTCGACAGCCAAGAACCCAGGTTAAATTTATGACTTGGCCACGAGCCCAAGACAAAAACCTGAACACAGGGGAAAGCCTCCGTTCGCTTCCAGCAACTAATCAGGTTCCAAGAATCCAAGAGCTGAGCGATTTTTTTTTCTCTGTGTGTAAACTTTTATCACCCAGCAAAAATCTTCTCCAGACAAGCTGTGCACAGGGATTGCCAATGGCTGCTGACCAGCTCAGCTGCCGAGAGGGCCTGCAATTGTTATGCAATCGACTGGTATATTCCTCGTCTCCTCACTTCGTTAAAATCCAGACATCTCGGCGCCCTCTGCCATCACACTACCGGGAATTTCAGGATGGTTTGCCTTCAGGCGATCGCTGGCACCTTCTGGATGTAAAAATTTACCAGAAAATTTACAAGGATGTTGCTGCGACTTGAGAACCTGGTCTATAAGGAAAAGGCTGAATCGATTCGGACTTTATTCCTTGTAGAGCAGGAGAAAGAGGGGAGATTTGATAGAGGTGTACTAAGTATTGAGGGGTACAGATAGGGTAAATGCAAGCAGACTTTTTTTCTACTGAGATTGAATGAGACTACAACTAGAGGTCATGGGTTAGGGTGATAGGTGAAATGTTTAAGGGGAACCTGAGGGGGAACTTCTTATCTCAGAGGATGGTGAGAATGTGAAAGTAGTGGGTGTAGGTTTGAATGCTAACTTTAAGAGAAGTTTGGATAAGTGCATGGATGGGAGGTGTGTGGAGAGCTATTATCCAAGTGGTCTAAACTGGATAATAGTTCGACATGGACTAGATGGGGCGAAGGACCTATTTCTGTGCTGTAGTGGACTGTGACTCTATGACTCGATGTAAATCTGCATTCTCATTTCAGATGTTGAGTCACACAGCACAGGATGAGGTCTAAAAGTCCAAATGCCATTGAAGCATGACCCATTTCCTGTGTTTGGTCCATATCCTTCTAAACTTTTCCAGTGCACATGACTGTCTAACAGGTCCATGCCAACCAACACGTCCATCGAAGCATGTCCCAATTCCCGTGTCTTGCCCGTATCCCTCTAAGCTAGGAGTTCCACGAAGCACTCAGTTAATGCTATTGGTCTTGGCATAAAAATGAGTCTAAACCTTTCCAATACACATACCCATGCAACTATCTTTAAGCATGGAACAGTGAGATCAAGCATCAAATTTATTTGCATGTATTAGGAATGTTGCCTTTTGAGTTGGTCAGGGTATGACATGCAACAAAAACAACATTCAATATTTGCAAAGAATAGAGAATTATATATATTAAAAAGCCAGAGGTTAAAAGGCAGAGAAGGAAAAAAATTGTGCATATAGGCATTAAGTACCAGCATGTATTTAGGGTAGTAGTGTAGTGGTTAGCACAACACTTTACAGTACCAATGACCTCAGTTCAATTCCCCCTGCTGTCTGATAAGAGTTTGTATGTTCTCGTTATGATCGCATGGATTTCCTCCAGGTGCTCTGGTTTCCTCCCACAGTCCAAAGACGTACTGGTTGGTGTGATAATTGGTCATTGTAAGTTTCCCTGTGACTAGGCTCGGGTTAAATTATGGGTTGTTGGGCAACGCAGCTTGAAGTGCTGTAAGCTACTCTGTGAGACACAGCTACTCTGAGCTGTAGCTTAATAAAACAAATTAATAAATATTTACAATGTAAATCTTTTATTAGGGATTAATGGTGCCCAACAGCGACTCCTCTGCTTGCATCTTCAGAAACAGCTCTATTTCCATATTTAATATCTCTATTTTCCCCTTTCAGGGTTGTTTTGAAGACCCTGACCTGGTGTTACACGCTGACTACGGTTCTTTGCAGGAATGGGACCCATTCTCGTGGTTTCACAACTGGCTGTTATTCGGCATGCCAAGGGCTTTGCCTAAGAGCTTTGCTCGCCTTCAGGGGTCCAAGATTTCATGGCTCTGGAGACAGGCGGATTGAAGGTCGGTGTCCGGGCAGATCGGTGTGTCGTGGGAGATGAAAGAGACCTGAGATCTTTGAACACAGAGCTTGGAAAAAGCGACATAACGGACTTTTAATATCATAAACCAATGAGTTGTTTGTTACGTCTTCCCTCTCTGTGAAACAGAGATAACTCTTTCTCCCTTATTAGGGAGAGAGAGAGCCTGTGGTATGTCAAATACCGGGTGAACTAGTTGTCTTTGGGGTACTGCAAGTCTGTGTGTTTGCTGTTGCTTTGCTCACGCTTGAGTGCTCAGTGGTGGGTGCCGATGCTTTTTTTTGGCCAGTGGGGGGAGGGGGGTTGTTGTTTGCTGCCGCTTACCCGCGGGAGGGAGGGGAGCTGGGGGGTGGACTTTGGGCTTCTAACATTTAACTGTCATTCATTCTTTGGGGGCACTCCTCTGCTTTTGTGAAGAAAAAACATTTCAGGATGTATATTTTATACATTTCTCTGACATTAAATGTACCTTTGAAACCTTTGGAACAGCATTATAACACATGGTTTACAGTGTCTACAGTGTAGGGTAGTGACTGAAGAAGCTTGAATGGATAACTGCCTGGAGGAAGAAACTTTTAAGATAGTGTGGTCTTGTTTTAATAGCCCTGTAGTGCTTTCCAGAAGGGAGATTTTGGAAAAGTCAGTCTGCAGGGTGGGTAGTGTCTGCAATGATTTTTTTTTATGCCCGTTTCTTTGTCCTGGACACATACAAGCCTGTAACGAAAGAGCGCAGAGAAGATTTACAAGGATGCTGCCAGGTCTAGAGGAACCGGGTTATAAGGTTAGACTGAATTTGTTATTTCTACCCTGAGAAAAACAAGTGCCTCATGTCATCTTGTACATCCCTATCAAATTACCCCTCATCCCCCTTCACTCCAAAGAGAAAATCCCTAACTTGCTCAACCTATCCTCATAAGGTATCTGCCTCTACCACCCCTACAGTGTTTTTGACCCACGCTTCACTCCCTGCATGAAAAACCTATCTTTGACACACCCCCCCCCTCCCACACTGTCATAGAACATAGGATGGTACAGCTCACAAACAAGCCCTTCAACCCACAATAAATCTGAATCGGAACCTGCACGAGACTGTCAATAAGACCCACCCGTCCCTCAATAGGATCACTCAATAGTGAAGGCGCCCACTCTAGTGACTCACCAGAGGCTCTCAATTCCTTTCTAAGGGATTAATATAATGACAGGCATGGAGCCTGACCCTACTTGCGTGCTTCGAGTGTCTTCATTCACTGAGCTGATGTGTGGGAAGTTCTAATCCAGAACTCAAGGAGATATCACGTTAACATGTCTAGAATAGGTGGCACTTAAAGGCAGCTTCAACTCACCGCAAAGAATGCTTGTGTTTTCATTAACTCTTTGATTGGACCACCATTAAATTCCAGGTTGACGATTCATATTCAGATTTATTTATCGCGTATCGAGAAATGTGTCATTTTGTGTTATCAGCTATCACAGCCTAAGGAATCAGAATGAGGTTTATTAACACTGACATACACTCTTTAGCTACTTTATTAGCAGTGGGAGGAGAAGATGGCAGCGCACCACGCGTGTGCAGCTCTCTGGTGAAAAATGATGTTGTATCTGTTAAATAGGGGCTGTGGACAATTCTGATTTGATGGAGAATGGACGTGAAATCACAGAGGAACATCTGGAGAAATTTCTGAAACGCCCGTCTGCTGCTGTCGTTACTGTGTGGTCGGGAATCTTTCGGAGGGTAGGCCTCAAAATCCCCGGCCTTGCCTGCTTTTGGCGACCGAGAAAGAGGTCGAATCGCTCAGACAGAGATGGCGCTCAGTACTCTGTGTCGGAGAGCTGATCAGAGCTCGAAGTTTTCAGATGTCTCAGAGTCAGATTGTGGTCAGCATGGCAGGGAGAGTTTCTCTTCCTTCTCCTGTCTGTGTGACATGTGGGACATGTGAGAAACTTTGAACTTTACTGTGCTCACGGACTTTCTTTATCAAGTTATGGTATTGTTACACTGTTGTAACTATATGTATAATTATGTGGTTTTGTCAGTTTTTTCAATCTTGGTTTGTCCTGTTTTTGTGATATCACACCGGAGGAAATAATGTATCATTTCTTAATGCAGGCATTACTAAATGACAATAAAAGAGGACTACGTGTCTTCATAATCTAATACCTGTACCTAATAAAGTGGCCACTGAGTGTATGTTCGTGGTCTTCTGCTGCTGTAGCCCATCCACTTCAAGGTTCGATGTGTTGTGAATTCAGAGATGCTCTTCTGCACACCACCTGTGGTTATTTGAGTTACTACCATCTTCCTGTCAGCTAATACCAACATTAGCTCACCCTTCTTTGATATATATTATTTCTGTTTTTGCATATTTCAATCTATTCAATGTACATACATACAGTAATTGATTTCCTTTTTCTATATAATCATGTATTTCACTGTACTGCTGCTGCTAAGTTAACAAATTTCACAACAAATGCCATGGATAATAAACCCGATTCTGATTCTGAAAGCAGTGTGTACTTTTTAAGGTTATGTTTGCCCACAGACCTGCTGCTCACTGGATGTTTTTTATTGTTTTTCGCACCATTCTCTTTAAACTCTAGAGACTGCTGTGTGTGAAGATCCCAGGAGATCAGCAGTTTCTGAGATACTCAAACCACCCCATCTGGCATCAACAATCATTCCACGGTCAAAGTGACTTAGATCACATTTCTTCCCCATTCTGATGTTTGGTCTGAACAGCAACTGAACCTCTTGACTACACCTGCATGCTTTTATGCACTGAGTTGCTGCCACACAATTCACTGATTAGATATTTGTACAGGTGTACCTAATAAAGAGGCCACTGAGTGTATGTCGTGAGATTTGTTGTGCTGCCTTTGTGATGTGTTGCCTTTGCTGGTGGCAGACCGTGAGTGTCAACATGCATTCCGATTCTGGCATAGTAAGCCCAAAATGTTCAGCAGAACTACGCAAGCGATAACAAAACCAGCAACAGACAGCAAAGCAAGACCATAAGACATAGGAGCAGAATTAGGGAATTCAGCCCATCAAGTCTGCCCCACCATTTGATCATGGCTGATTTCTTTTCTCTCCCAACCCCATTCTCCTGCCTTCTCACTATAACCTTTGATACCTTGGCTAACCAAGAACCTATGAAACTCAGTTTTAAATATTCTCAATGACTTGCCCTCCACTGCCAGATGTGGCAATGAATTCCACAGATTGATCAGCCTCTGGCTAAAGAAATCCCTCATCTCCGCTCTAAAGAGGCATCTTTCTACCCTGAGACTCTTTATATATCTGAAAAAAATACATTTAGAGTGGCAAGGTGCCCAATTAAATTCTGCAGAAGCTTCTTGCACATATATTAGTTTTTAAAGTGCATTGAATGCTAGTTTAGACAGGAAAAAAATCGCACGTTCAAACTTTCCCAAAGTGCTCAATTTTTTATTTTTAGATGTATTTTTTACTGCAATTTTCAAAATGCTCACCAGTAAGAGTGGGATGTAGTCATCAGATACCTCTTTTCCTCCAACTCACACACAGAGACAGGCCTCCAGCCTCCATTGGGGTCATCGACACACAGACATGGGGGCTTTGATTTCCCCAATGGACTTGCAATCTTGCAGACCCCCGGACCGGCCATCAGGCCTTCCAACTTTGCCGACTTCAGTCTTCAGTATTGACTCCAGTACCCACGAATGATAGGGCCTGAACTCCAGGCCTCAAAGCCCAGACTCACCAATGATAGGAGCCCGATCTGCAGACTTGCCTCCAGAGGAAGAGGTGCCGACTCTGCTTCTGGTGCTGAAACAGGGTTGAGGAGTCAAATTTCCAGGGTATAAATGCCATGAAAATTAGCCTTTCAGCAGCAGTCTCGTGCATTCAGGGTGGGAAGGTGGAGTTCCATCTTTATTAAAAGAAGTGTAAGGTGTTCCTTCCCTCTGCTAGCCTGCAGGTCACCCTTGGTGTGGCACCTGCTTAGCCCCCTGATCAGGGTCACGTGAAGCCACGGCAGCAGGTAGTGGATGGTTGTACGAGCAGCTGGTGCATATCACAAGTCCTGGTTATGCGACCACTGACGCCAGGCAGACAATCTCTGAAGAGTATTGATAATGGCTGGACACACATCTTGTAAGGACACTGCCCAGATGAAGACAATGGCAAACCATTGTCATCCTCTGGGCAGGGTAGAAAACTTTGCCAAGAACAATCATGGCCAAAGACCCAATGGTCTGTTGGGAAAGTCAAAGCACATGATTGCCTGTGTCATATGACACAGCACATAATGATGATGACAGTACATTACATACAAGCAGCACACACAAAATGCTGGAGGAACTCAGCAGGCCAGGCAGCATCTATGGAAAAAAGTACAGTCAACATTTCGGGCCGAAACCTTCCATTAACATACTCCAACATAAATTTCAAACAAAGATTAGCTTTATTTGTCAAATGAATATTGAAATGTACAATGGAATACATCGTTTATGTCAAATCAAATTGGCAATAATTGTGCTGGGTAAGTGTCGCCATGGTTCCGGCACCAACACAGCAACCCCACGACTCACTAACCCTAACCCGCACGTCTTTGGACTGTGGGAGGAAACCTGAGCACCCAGAGGAAACCCACGCGGTCACGGGGAGAACATACAAACTCCTTACAGACAGCACGGGAATCGTAGAGCTGGCATTGTAAGGGATGGTAGCTACCACTAAACTACTATGCTACGTATAAATTATACCTAATTTGTATGCGGCAAAAATGAATAACAAAATAAACATAATAATTCCAAAGCAACACACACACAAAATACTGGAGGAACTCAATGGGTCAGGCAGCATCTAAGGAAATGAATAAACAGTCAACACTTCAGGATAAGACTCTTCGTCAGGAGGGGGAAGATGCAAGAATAAAAATGTGGGATGAGGGGAAGGAGGAATATCTAAAAGATGATAGGTGAAGCCAGTTCAGTGGGAAAGTTGTATCGGGGGGATAGGAAGGTAGGCAGAGGAGGTGGTGTAGCTCTACTGGTAAAGAATGGTATCAAATCAGTAGAAAGATGTGACATAGGATCAGAAGATGTTGAATCCTTGTGAAACTGCAAGAAATTGCACGGGTAAAAGGACATTGATGGCAGTTATATACAGGTCTCCCTAGGGTTAGAGGTAGTGGTGGCATCTTCCAAAAACTATTGGACTCTGACATGGTGCCAAAGGTCTGGATAAATTGCAAATGTCACTCCACTCTTTAAGAAAGAAAGAAGGCAGCACAACGAAAATTATAGGCCAGTTAGCCTGACCTTAGTGGTTGGGAAGACGTTAGAGTCGATTGTTAAGGATGAGGTGATGGAGTACTTGGTGACACAGGACAAGGTAGTACAAAGTCAGCATGGTTTCATCCAGAGAAAATCCTGCCTGACAAACCTGTCTGAATTCTTTGAGGAGGTTACAAGTAGGATAGATAAAGGGGATAAAGTGGATGTTGTATATTTGGGCTTTCAGAAGGGCTTTGACAAGGTGCCACAAATGTGGCTGCTTGCCAAATTAAGAGCCCATGGTATTACAAGAAAGTTACTAACATGGTTAAAGCATTGGCTGATTGGTAGGAGGCAGCAAGTGGGAATAAAAGGATCCTTTTCTGGTTGGCTGCCAGTGACTAGTGGTGTCCCACAAGGGTCGGTGTTGGGACCACTTCCTTTTATGCTGTTTATAAATGATTTAGATGATAGAATAGATAACTTTGTTGCCAAGTTTTCAGATGATACAAAGATTGGTGGAATGGCAAGTAGTGTTGAGGAAACAGGTAGGATGCAGAAGGACTTAGACTAGATTAGGAGAATGGGCAAGAGAGTGGTAAATGAAATGCAACGTTGAAAAATGCAGGCACTTTGGTAGTAGAAATAGGTGTGTGGACTATTTTATAAACGGGTAGAAAATTCAAAAAATCTGGTTTCCTCCTCTTGTAGTCAATAATCAGCTCTTTAATTTTGCTGACGTTGAGTGAGAAGTTGTTGTTGTAGCCATTTAACCGGATTTCCAATCTCCTTCCTATATGCTGATTTGGCCAACAACAGAGGTGTTGTCAACAAACTTAAATATAGTGTTGGAACTGTACTCACTGTCATAAGTATGAAGCAAGTAGAGCAGGGGGCTAAACACAGAGCTTTGTGATGCACCTGTACTGATGGAGATTACTCGAAATAAATTTATTATCAAAGTACAAATATGTCACCATTTACAAACCTGAAAGTCATTTTCTTGTGGCACACTCAATAAATCTACAGAATAATAACGTAGAACATAGAACATAGAATAGTACAGCACAGTACAGGCCCTTCGGCCCACAATGTTGTGCTGACCCTCAAACCCTCCCTCCCATATAACCCCCCAACTTAAATTCCTCCATATACCTGTCTAGTAGTCTCTTAAGTTTCACTAGTATATCTGCCTCCACCACTGACTCAGGCAGTGCATTCCACACACCAGCTCTGAGTAAAAAACCTTCCTCTAATATCCCTCTTGAACTTCCCACCCATTACCTTAAAGCCATATTCCCTTGTATTGAGCAGCGGTGCCCTGGGGAAGAGGCGCTGGCTATCCACTCTATCTATTCCTCTTATTATCTTGTACATCTCTATCATTTCTCCTCTCATCCTCCTTCTCTCCAAAGAGTAAAGCCCTAGCTCCCTTAATCTCTGATCATAATGCATGCTCTCTAGACCAGGCAGCATCCTGGTAAATCTCCTCTGTACCCTTTCCAACGCTTCCACATCCTTCCCATAGTGAGATGACCAGAACTGGACACAGTACTCCAAGTGTGGCCTGACCAGAGTTTTATAGAGCTGTATAACCATAACAGAATCAATGATAGACTGCCCAACTTGGCTGTTCAATCAGAGCGCAGAAGACAACAAACTGTGAAAATATAGAAAGATAAATAAATAATCAATAACTATCAAGGACATGAGATGCAGAGTCCTTGAAAATGAGTCCATTGGTAGTAGGAACATTTCAATGATGGGGCAAGTGGGGTTGAGTGAAGCTATCCCCCTTAGTTCAAGAGCCTGATGGTTGAGATTAGTAACTGTTCCTGAACCTAGTGGTGTGAGTCCTGAGACTCCTGTACCTTCTTCCTGATGGCAGCAGTGAGAAGAGAGCACGTCTTGGTGATGGGGGTCCCTGATGATGGATGCTGCTTTCCTGTGACAATGTTTCATGTCGATATGCTCAATGGTTGGGAAGGCTTTACCCATGATGGACTGGGCTGTATCTGCTACTTTCTGTAGGATTTCCCATTCGAGAGCCTTGGAGTTTTCATACCAGGCTGTGATGCAGCCAATCAATACACTCTCAACCACACCTCTATGGAAGTTAGTCAAAGTTTTAGATGTCATGCCAAATCTTCACAAACTCTTCAGGAAGCTGAGGCGCTGCTGTGCTTTCTTCATAATTGCACATACGTTCTGGGCCCAGGTCAGGTCTTCTGAAATAAAGTTGCTGACCCTCTCCACCTTGGATCCTCCGATGAGGACTAATTTACCCATCCAGCATCCTCTTTGACCTTCTACATCCAGCATCCTCTTTGACCTTCAGGCAGGAAACTCAATGCATAAAAACAAGAATGGCTTGGATAGGAAATAGTTTTGTTCCCCCAAGCTATTAGACTTCTGAACTCACTGCCACATTGCATTCGAAGTGTTACTGGCTAATCTGCTCTGTACCTTACAATATTTAATTTAAGCACTTTACTTTGTTTGTTTATGCACAATTCATTTGTAAGTTTTATCCTTACATTCATAAAATATTGTGTGTTATACTACTGCTCGGGGCAACATTGTCTCGTTTGATGGTATACATGTATGCAGTTGAATGGCAATTAACTTGGCTTGACTTGACTTGACTCATGGACGTCTGGTTTCCTTCTCCTGAAGAAAATAATCAGCTCCTTGGCCTTGCTGACATTGAGTAAGAGGTTGTTGTTATGGCACAACTCAGACAGATTTTCAGTCTCCCTCCTCTCTGCTGATTCATCACCACCTTTGATTCAGCCAACAACTGCGGTGTATGGCAGTGATTGTGGAAGAGATGTCGTTGCCATTCCAAACTGACTGGGGTCTGTAAGTGAGGAAATTGAGGAGCCAGTTGTACAAGGAGGTAATATCTTGGAGCTTATTGATTAATTACACCATATAGCCAATAAACCTACCAACTGGTATGTCTTTGGAACGTGGGAGGAAACCCACATGGCTGGGGAGAACATACAAACTCCTAACAAACAGCAACGAGAATTGGGCCTGGATCACTGGCTAACCTTTATGCCACGGTGCCGCCCAGCAGCGTTATTCAGAACAAGATGAACTTTATCTTTGAAAAACGTTTCTCACCTGTTCTCACTCAGGAAAGGGAATTGTGTTTGGAGATTTCAGGGAGCGGTATTACTCTTGAGAAGGACAGGGTATTGTGCATCTTATTGTGCTAAGGTAGATTGGCACGCAGTCTGGAACAGGAGGCAAGAGAGGAGATTGGTGGAACCCAGGCAGATGCTTTTTTAGATCTCAACTAGCCACAAATGAGGTGCCGGAATTCTTGGCTGAGTTTCAGATGGTAATGAGGAGGTACATAAGTAGATAGATCAGCTACTTGAGTGGTGTCGCAGCAACAACCTTGTACTCAACTTCAGTAAGAGCTAAGAATTGATTGTGGGCTTCAGAAAGGGTAAGACAGGGGAACACACACCAGTCATCGAGAGATCAGAACTGGAAAGGGTGAGCAGTTTCAAGTCCCTGGGTGTCTTCATCTCTGAAGATCTTTCCTGGGCCCAACATATCGATGCAGTTACAAAGAAGGTATGCCAGTGACTATATTTCATTAGGAGTTTGAGAAGATTCAGTATGTCTTTAAAGACACTGACAAATTTCTACAGATATACCAGGGAGAGCATTCCAACTGACTGCATCACCATTTGGTATGGAGGGGCCACTGCACAAGATCAAAATAAGCTGCAGAAAGTTGTGAACTCAGTCAGCTCCATCATGGGCACTGGCCTCCCAAGCATCCAGAATCCATCATTAAGGCTCCCTGTTACCCTCTTCTCACTGCTACCATCAGGGAGGAGGTACAGGAGCCTGGAGACACACAGCCAATGTTTCAGGAATAGTTTCTTCCCTTCTGCCATCAGAATTCTGATAGGACATTGAACCCATAAACACTGTCTCACTGCTTTTATTTTCTCTTTTTGTTCTATTTATTTAATTTAACTTTTTCAACATATCTACTCACTGTAACGTACAGTTTTTTTATTGTTGTGTATTATATTGCACTGCTGCTGCATAACAACAAATTTCACAGATATACCAGTGATATTAAAGCTGATTCTGATTCCCGGATGAAGGGAGAGTGTTCCCTTTATTTATTAATAACACACACCCAGTGCTGGAGGAATTCAACAGGTCAGGCAGCATCTATGGAGAGAAATGAACAGTCGACAATACCAAACAGACCCAAAACTTTGACTGTTTATTTCTCTCCACAGATGCTGCCTGACCTGTTGAGTTCCTGTAGCATTTTGTGTGTGTTGCTCAAGACTTCCAACATCTGCAGAATCCCTTGCGTCTCCGTTATTCAGGAAGAGGGGCAGAAATAAGCAGGTAATCACAGGCAAACATCAGTGGAAGGGAAATAGAATATAGAACATTAAAGCACAGTACAAGTCCTTTGAGCCAGGATGTTGTGCCGACATGTGCCTATCTAAGAGTCTCTTAAATATCCCTAATGTATCTGCCTCTACCATCACCCGTAGTAGTGCATTCCATGTGCCCACCACTCTCTGTATAAAAAACCTACCTCTGATATCCCCCCTACACTTTCCTACAATCACCTTCTCTATCAGCCTTTTCCACCTTGGGAAAAAAATCTCTGGCTGTCCAATCTATCAATGCCTCTTATCATCTTATACACCTCTATCAAGTCATCTCTCATCGTTCTTTGCTTCAGAGAGAAAAAACCTTGCTCACTCAACCTATCCTCATAAAACAAGCTCTCTAATCTAGGCAGCATCCTTGTAAATCTCCTCTGCACCCTCTCTAAAGCTTCCACATCCTTCCTATAATGAGGCCTCCAGAAATGAACACAATACTCCAAGTGCAGAGTCTTTTAAATGCCCCTAATGTCCCTGCCTCTGTCACCACCCCCGGCAGGGCGTTCCACACACCCACCACTCCTTGCATTAAAAAACTTGCCTCTGACATCTCCCCTATACTTCCTCCAGTCACCTTAAAATTATGCCCCCTTGAAAGAGAGAGACAAAAATGAGGGCGAAAGAGAAAGAGAAAATCGTAAAAATTAAAACGCTGATCTTGGAAAGAGAAAATTTTGGAACCACTTAGCAGAAGAAAGAGTTAATTAAAGAGAGACACAAGAGATGGCAGACACTGGAACTCGGAACAAGAAACAATCTGCTGGAGGGATTCAGCAGATTGAGCAGCATCTGAGGAGGGAGATGGACAGTCGACAATTTGAACGGAGGACCTTCATGTGGTTTGGAGTCTATGAAACTGTTAATGTTGACTGTTTCTTCCTCCATGGATATCGTTTGACTTTCTGTGTGTTGCTGAGAGAGAGAGAGAGAGAGAGAGAGAGAGAGAGCGAGCAAGCAAACCACCACTAAGCTTGCTCCTCCCACCATCTCCCTTTTCCTGGATTCAGACCCACACCTCTCATTCATCCCCACTCCAATACTTAGAGGTACAAGCGCCTCAGGACTCACACTATCAGGTTCAGGAACAGTCACTACTCCTCAACCATTAGGCTCTGGAAGAAAGGGCATCACTTCACTTGCATCATCACTGAAATGCTCCCACTTTCAAGGACTCTTCACCTCATGTTCTGGATATTTATTACTTATGAAATAATATTATTGGTTCTTCTTTTTTCAGAGTTTGTTGTCTTCTTCACTCTGGTTGAACCCTACTTGGACAGTTTTTCATAGATTCTGTTATAGTTACTACTCTATAGATTTGTTGAGAACGCCCACAAGAAAATGAATCTCAGGGTTGTATATAGTAACATATATGTTCTTTGATAATAAAATTTACTCTGAGCTTTGAATTTTGAACTTGACATCCTTGACCTCGGTGGGTTTGGTATCTCAGATGGTCTTTCCCTGACCAGAGTTCTCGGTGGGGTTCTGCCCCTTCAGAATGAGTTGGGGAGAACACCCGGGAACTGTCCACTCAAAAAAATCGTCACCATGTAGACTCACAGATGATGTCACCAGAATGCTGAAATGTGAAATAAACTGGGGGAATATTGGGATTGCAGGAGACAGGAAAGTTGAGGTACAGCATCGGCCATGATCTTGCTCCAACCTGATGGCATTAACATAGATTTCTCCAATCTCTGGTAATTTTTCCCCATCACCTTTCCCTCTTCTTCATTTCCCCACTCTGGCCTCTTACCTGTACCCCTCACCTGCATATCACTACCCCCTTGTGCCCCCACCTTCCCTTTCTCCCACGGTCCACTCTTCTCTCCAATAAGATTCCCTTCTCTCCCACCATTTGCCTTTTCCACCTATCACCTCCCAGCTTCTTACTTCATCCCCTCTCTCCCACCCACCTGCCTTCACCTATCACCTTCTAGCTTGTCCTCCTTCCCATCCCCCCACATTCTGGCATCTTCCCCCTTCTTTTCCCAGTCCTGATGAAGGGTCTCAGCCTGAAACATCAACTGTTTATTCCTCTCCTGACCTACTGAGCTCTCCCAGCATTTTCTAGGTGTTGCTCTGGCTTGCCAGCGTCTGCGGAACCTCTTGTGTTTTTGATCTTGTTCATGAGCAGGTTAGGTTAGAGGGGCTGAATGGCTCACTACTAGCCATTCAGTCCCCCCTTATTCATACTATCCACCAGCAGTGTCAACAACACTCACGCTCTCAATCACAGTCTCACTAAGCAAAGAAACCGAGGTAAAGCTCTTTTTTTGTTCATTTTTTACTAAAACAATATTTACCAACAGAAAAAAATATTTTCTTTTTACACTATTTGTCTAATTAATTGCAATCTTAAAATAAAAAACACACAACAACAAATAATCCATATATAGATTAAAGATAGGAATAGTAAAAATTCAAACCAGTTTGTTATGGTTTCTACGTTTACACTGAATATAACCGACATCAGTAATCACAACTACATTCAAAGTGCACTGGGCTGCAACGCGGTTGCAATCTCTAATCAAGTTACATACCTACAATGGTACTCAGAGCAGGTTTATACATATATACTTTAAGTAGGAATGCAGGATATATATGTGTTTTTTTAAAGAATTGTCTCTTGATCACAAAGAATTATCGCCATCACCATCGTTCTGCCAGCTCCTCTCTCCGAAGAAGGTCCGACACGTCTCTCACGCTTCCTGCCTCTCATCTCTCTTAATTGTCCAGGAACCTAATTCTTTTCCAAGAACTCTCCCCTTTGAATGTGCTTAATCCAGAAGTGTCCCCTGTACCCGATACTTAATGAGAATTCAGAAGGCGGCTTTCCCAAAGTTCTGAGATTGGTTTATTTTGTTTGTTAGTTCATAGGAGAGGTTTTTCGAAACAACTCGGATTTGCTTGTATTTTTGCTTGGTTCGGGTTGAGGGCTGTTGGCTACACAGTGGAGCCCAACAGAGACTCTGACTCTGCATCTATCTCGTTCTGGTTGGAATCGAGTCCATAGAACTTTACTTTCAAGCCATCCATGGGATGGACCACAGGGACTGTCAGCATGCGAGGGAACGTCCTGGTAGCCAGCTCGAAGCGGCTGGTACTGGCCAGCTCCATCGCCAGCACCTTCAGGATGAGCTTAGCCAGCTCCTTGCCCAGGCAACTACGGATGCCTCCTCCGAACGGGATGTAACTGAAGCGAACACTCTTGTCTTCATACCGATCTTCCCCGAATCGGTCTGGGTCAAAGACGCCAACATTCTGGAAGACAGGGGCCGTGTCGTGCGTGTCCCTGATGCTGTAGAGGACACTCCACCCTTTGGGAATTTGGCAGCCCTGAAACAAAAACCCAAGAAAACTGTTACCAACTTGCTTCATCAGAAAAAAGATCATTGCGTCCCTAGATCCTTGATAAAGGGTCTCTGCATGAGACATCTACTGTTTGTCCCATGTCATATATGCTGCCTAACTTGCTGAGTTTGTGTGTGCTACTCAAGGTCTCCAGTGTCTGCTGAATCTCCTGTGTTTAGATCCCTCAAAGATGCCACACAAGTTGATAGGGTTGTTAAGAAGGTGTTGTGGTGCGTTGGCCTTTATTAGTCAGGGAGGTTGAGTTCAAAAGTCATGAGGTAATGTTGCAGCTCGATAAAGCCCTGGTTAAACCATGCTTGGAGTATTGTGTACAGTTCTGGTTGTCTCAAAGGAAGGATGCGGAAACTTTGGACAGAGTGTAGAGGAGATTTACCAGCATGCTGCCTGGATTAGAGAGCATGTCTTATTAGGAAAGGCTGAGTAAGCTGGGGCTTTTCTCTTTGGAGTGAAGGAGGATGAGAGGTGACTTGATAGAGGCGTACAAGATGATAAGAGGCATTGATCAAATGGATAGCCAGAGACAATTTCCTAGGTGGAAATGGATAATACGAGAGGGCATAATTTTAAGGTGATTGGAGGAATGTATGGGGGGCAGGGAGATGTCAGAAGTAATTTTTTTACACAGAGTGGTGGGTGCATAGAACACCCTGCCAGGGGTGCGGGGAGAGGCAAGTACATTAGGGTCGTTTAAGAGACTCTTGGACAGGCACATGGATGATAGAAAAATGGAGGGTTATGTCGGAGGGAAGGATTAGTTTGATCTTAGAGTATGTAAAAAATTCAGCACAACTTCGTGGGCCTATGCTGTGCTCTGTGTCATGTGTTCTGTGCTCCATTTCCTATGTTCTATGTTCAATGTTCTATGTTCTGTGTTTTATGTTCAATGTACTCAGGGAGTGTCACATTGTAGAGGGGCAGCACTGAGGGAAAATCATGCTGTGGAGGGGCATTACTGAGGGAGCTTCACACTAAGGGACAGACAGTACTGAGGGAGCTCCACACGAAGGGACAGGCATTACTGAGGGAGCTTCACACTAAGGGTCAGACAGTACTGAGGGGGCTCCACATGAAGGGACAGGCATTACTGAGGGAGCTTCACACTAAGGGACAGACAGTACTGAGGGAGCTTCACACTAAGGGACAGGCAGTACTGAGGGAGCTTCACACTAAGGGACAGGAAGTACTGAGGGAGCTTCACACTAAGGAACAGGCAGTACTGAGGGAGCTTCACACTAATGGAGAGGGAGTACTGAGGGAGCTTCACACTAAGGGACAGGGAGTACTGAGGGAGCTTCACACTAAGGGACAGGAAGTACTGAGGGAGCTTCACACTAAGGAACAGGCAGTACTGAGGGAGCTTCAGACTAATGGAGAGGGAGTACTGAGGGAGCTTCACACTAAGGGACAGGGAGTACTGAGGGAGCTTCACACTAATGGAGAGGGAGTACTGACAGAGCTTCACACTAAGGGACAGGCAGTACTGAGGGAGCTTCACACTAAAGGACAGGGAGTACTGAGGGAGCTTCACACTAATGGAGAGGGAGTACTGAGGGAGCTTCACACTAAGGGACAGGGAGTACTGAGGGAGCTTCACACTAAGGGACAGGCAGTACTGAGGGAGCCTGGCATTATGCTGGCATTCATAGTAAGAGGATTCAAGTACAGGAGCAGGGAGGTACTACTGCAGTTGTACAAGGCCTTGGTGAGACCACACCTGGAGTACTGTGTGCAGTTTTGGTCCCCTAATCTGAGGAAAGACATCCTTGCCATAGAGGGAGTACAAAGAAGGTTCACCAGATTGATTTCTGGGATGGCAGGACTTGCATATGAAGAAAGACTGGATGAACTAGGCTTGTACTCGTTGGAATTTAGAAGATTGAGGGGGGATCTGATTGAAACGTATAAAATCCTAAAGGGATTGGACAGGCTAGATGCAGGAAGATTGTTCCCGATGTTGGGGAAGTCCAGAACGAGGGGTCACAGTTTGAGGATAAAGGGGAAGCCTTTTAGGACCGAGATTAGGAAAAACTTCTTCACACAGAGAGTGGTGAATCTGTGGAATTCTCTGCCACAGAAAACAGTTGAGGCCAGTTCATTGGCTATATTTAAGAGGGAGTTAGATATGGTCCTTGTGGCTAAAGGGATCAGGGGGTATGGAGAGAAGGCTGGTACAGGGTTCTGAGTTGGATGATCAGCCATGATCATACTGAATGGCAGTGCAGGCTCGAAGGGCCGAATGGCCTACTCCTGCACCTCTTTTCTATGTTTCTATGTTTCTAACAGGCAGTACTGAGGGAGTTTCACACTAATGGAGAGGGAGTACTGAGGGAGCTTCACACTAAGGGACAGGCAGTACTGAGGGAGCTTCACACTAAGGGACAGGCAGTACTGAGGGAGCTTCACACTAAGGGACAGGGAGTACTGAGGGAGCTTCACACTAAGGGACAGGGAGTACTGAGGGAGCTTCACACTAAGGGACAGGCAGTACTGAGGGAGCTTCACACTAAGGGACAGGCATTACTGAGGGAGCTTCACACTAGGAGAGGGTGCACTGTGGGAGCATCACAGTGTTGGAGGGGCGGCATTGAGGGAGGGTCATACTGTGGGAAGGGAACAACTGAGGGAGGGCCAGTACTGGGGTGTATTGCACTGTGGGAGGGGCAGTATTGAGAGAAAGTCACGGTGGGAGGTGTGGTACTAAGGGAAGAAAGCACAGAGCGAGGGTCTCCTTGGCACTTACGTCAAGTTCGAAGGTCTGCAGGGCGGTGCGGTACCCTCCCGAGACGGGGGGCAGCAGGCGTAACACCTCCTTGATGACGCAGTCCAGGTAGCGGAGCCGGGTTATCGTGGCCAGGCGGGGCCGGTCCTCGCACTTGCAGCCGTTGTGGAGAATGTCGTTGTTCCTCAGTTCCTGGCGCAGTTTCTCCAGCACGGCGGGGTGCTGCAGCAGCTGCAGGATGAGCGAGGTACTGGCGCTGGAGGTGGTGGCAAATGCGGCAAAGATCAACTCCACCGTCGACTCCTAGGGGAGAGGGCACAGCAATCAGCACACTGAGAGTCCACAGGCCTCCCGCAGCCCACTGGGAATCCGAGACACAAGAGATGCTGCAGCCCTTGCAAGTCCAGAGTAACACACACACACATGCTGGAGGAACTCAACAGGTCAGGCAGCATCTATGGAGACGAAGAAACAGTCGATGTTTTGGGCCATCACCCTTCATCAGGACCGAAAACAAAAGGGACAGAAGCCAGAATAAGAAGGAGGGGGGAAGGGGAGGTGACTGATAATTTCTCCCCCTCCCACTTCTCTTTTTTCCCATTCCTCATTCTGGTTACCCTCTTACCCCTTCTCCCCACCTGCCCATCACCGCCCCTGAGTCCCCTCCTCCTTCCCTGTCTCCCATGGTCCACTTTCCTCTCCTATTAGATTCCTTCTTCATCCCTTCTCCCTTCTCCACCCACCACCTACCAGTCTGTACACATCCCTCTCCCCCAGCTTCTCTTCCTGGCTTCGACCCCCTTCCATTCCAGCCCTGATGGAAGGTCTCAGTCCAAAGCATCAACTGTGTACCCCCCTCCGTGGATGCTTCCCGACCTGCTGAGTTCCTCCGACTTTCCTGTACTCCACTGGCAAGCCAAACGACTTTGCGCCTCTTCACGTTCCCAGTGAAGAGCGGCAGCGTGGCGCAGCCAGGAGAGCCACGGCCGCACAACTTCAGAGAGCTGGCTTCAATTACCGCTTCTGCTGCCGTCTGCTGGAGTTAATTCTGTATTGGGGCACACAAGGAGTTCAGTCCTTCTGTCCTAATGTAGAATGGGCTGGAGCAGAGGGATGGGAGAAGCCTCATTCCACCCTGACTCAAGGTTTTCAATGGTTGTGAATCAGTACCTCACCCGTCTCCTGCCAGCTGGTATTCCTTCCCTCCCTCTCCCCACCCTCCACATACTAGTTCTGGCTTCTCCCATCTTCCCTCCCCGTCCCGCCAAAGGGGGTCAGTCCGAAACGTCGACTGTTTGTTCACTTCCACAGATGCTGCCCGACCTACTGAGATCCCCCAGCAGTAAATTGACTTATTATTGTTGCGTGTGCTGTCCATACGGATCAGATCATTACACGGTGCATTGAAGTAGAATAGGGGAAAAACAATAGCAATGCAGAATAAAGTGTCACAGCTGCAGGGGAAGCACGGCGCAGGCAGACACTAATGCAGTGCAAGAGAAAACAATAACATAATTACAAATCAAATGTTACAGTTACACTGCAGACAGACAATAAGGTCATAATGAGATCAATAGTCCATCATATAGTACAATTAGTCCGACAACAGTGGGATTGAAGTTGTGTTAGAACCAGCTGGCACGTGCTTTTGTATCTTCTGCCCGTTGGGAGGGGGAGAGAAGAGAGTTTATCTGGGGTGGATGGGGTCTTTGATTATATTGGCTGGAACAACCCCACCCACCCAGGACAGAGACGTTGGTGAAAAAGCAGCATCACAGGTAGACTGGGTGACCCCAGCTATTATTCTTCAGAGATTGTCTCTCTGGCATCAGTGGTCACATAACCAGGACTTGAAATGTGCAACAGTTGCTCATACGACCATCCACCACCTGCTCCCATGGCTTCACGTGACCCTGATCGGGGGCTAACTGAGTGCTACACCTTGCCCAAGGGTGACCTGCAGGCTAGCGGCGGGAAGGAGCGCCTTACACCTCCTTCTGTAGAGACGTATCACCACCCTGCTAACTGACAACGCATAAAATCTTCAAACTCTTCTCAACCACTCTCCGGCAAAGATGAGGTCAGGCCAGATATAACTGACAGCTTCACCCTCAAAACAGATCCAAAACTTAGCATTCAAGTCTGACCACCGCTTCTTCCTATTCTGAAAGTCAGCTGCTCATACACCTGAGTAATGCACAGCAAATCTGGAAGAACAGGCAGCACCTACGGAGGAGAATAAACAGTCGACGTTTCGGGACAAAACCCTTCATCTGAGCACACCTGATGAAAGGTCTCATCCCAAATTGTCAACTGTTTATTCCTCACCAAAAAGTGCAGTGCAGGTGAACAATAAGGTGCAAAACCATATCGAGGTCGTTTGTGATATGACGGAGTCCATCTGATTATACGTATATGGAGCTTAGGGGGGTATGAGGTGTATGGGGTGTCAGGGAGGGGTAGCACCTCTGGTAGGGGAACATGTCGCGTCCTTTTCAGGGCAGTTAGTCCACCTTTGGTCCCCACCTGGCACTCAGCTCTCACCTGTGGCTCCCCGTAGCTGTTTGCATGCGACAGCGGCCACACCCCGGGCAACGGCTCCGACAAGCCAGCTAAACCAGGTGAGAGTAGCCGACGGGTCTCAAAACCTCGGTGAGATAGGGAGTTGTCTATCCCAGCATGTGAAGACAGACTCTGGCGGATTGAGCGGACGAGACCAATGGAAGGTCCAACGGTCAAGAAGGCGGTCTCTGCAAGCGTCGTGGAACGTGTAGAGCAGAACAAGACACAGAAGGTGTCCTGGTCATCCACTGCGCCTAGTCCCATCTCCAGCCGTCTCGACTCTGTCTTGCCACTGGATCCAGATGGGAATTGGGAAGAGAGAGTGAGGCTGACGCTGCGCAACTCTCCCTCACTTAAATCCAAACCATGCGCTAGTCTCGACACCATCATAACAGTGTCGAGGTCCTCATCGACAATGGACGAGCACATATGGAGCTTAGAAAAATAGAGGGCTATGAGTAACCCTAGGTAATTTCTAAGGTAAGGACATGTTCGGCACAGCTTTGTTGAGTGTGTACCTTCGGGCTTCTGTACCTCCTACCTGAAGGTAACAGTGAGAAAAGGGCATGTCCTGGGTGCTGGAGGCTGATTTATGTTACCCCTCAACCCCATTCTCTCTGCCTTCTCCCCCTAACCTGTGATGCCCTGACTAACCAAGAACCTTCGCTTTAAACATACCCAATGACCTGGCCTCCACAGCCATCTGTGGCAACAAATTCCACAGATTCATAAGAGCATAAGAGATAGGAGCAGGAATCGGCTATCTGCCCTGTCGAGCCTGCTCTGCCATTCAATAAGATCTGGCCATGGATTCATCTCCACCTACCTGCCTTTTCCCCATAACCCTTAATTCCCCCACTATGCAAAATCTATCCAACCTTGTCTTAAATGTATTTACTGAGGCAGCCTCCACTACTTTACCACCCTGTGACTAAAGAAATTCCTCTTCTTCTCTGTTCCAAATGGACGTCCCTCTAGTCTGAGCTTGTGCCCTCTGGTGGAGATCCCTTGGTAATTGGTTGATTACCGTCACATGTATTTTGGTACATGTGACAATAATAAACCAATTACCAAGTCATTTTCCCCCTTCAGCCTCTCCGCGGACCGGTCCCAGTGCCCAATTTTGCCACTGACTGATGTAGCACAAACCCAGGCTCACTAAGTCCACACTGATCATCAACCCACACATTTACACCAACCAGAACCACAGACCTTCTCCCAGAGGGGAAATGCCTAATATGAAGGGCATAATTTTAAGGAGATTGAAGGAATAGTGGGGGGGATGGCAGAGGTAAGTTCTTCACACAGAGAGTGGTGGGTGTGTGGAACACCCTACCACCCTGGAGGTAGAGGCAGATACTTTAGGGATATTGAAGAGACTCTTAGGAAAAAGAAAAATGGAGGGCTATCATGGAGAAAAGTGTTAGGTTAAAAGGTTGGCATGTGTCACTGTTCTATGTTCTATGTTTTAACCCTATTCCCTTCTCTCCACATTCCCATCAACTCTTCCCATTCACCCACACTCTGGGGACAATTTACCGTTAACCCACTGACCCACCCACACATTTTTGCGACGTGGGAAGAAACCGGAGCACCTGGGAAGACCCACATGGTCACAGGGAGAGCGTACCAATCCCTCAGACAGTGGCCAAGGCCGGGATCGAATCTGGCACCTTTGCTGTTCCACTCTGCTGCCGCGCTGCAACGATTAGTTTTATCTGTCACATGTTCACTGAAACATCACAACATACAGTGAAATGTGTCGTTTGTATCAACAACTAGCACAGCCTGCGGGTGGGCTGAGGGCAGCCTGCAAATGTCACCAGCATAGTATGTCCACAACTCACTACGTCTTTGGACTGTGCGAGGAAACCGGAGCAGCTGGAGGAGACCTTCACGTATGTGGGAGAGATGTACAAACTCCTGACTGAGAGTGGCAGGAACTGAACCCAGAGTTACACTGACCACTGTGCTGCCTTACAGTCTACAGGGCCTGCGTCCTCAGCACACTGCTTTACGGCAGCAAGACCTGGAGCCTCTACTACAGACAAGAGCGGCATCTCAACGCCTTCCACCTTCGCAGCCTGAGATGCATCCTGGACATCACGTGGACTGACCGAGTCACCGACAATGAGGTCCTGGTCCACGACCAGATACCCAGCCTCTTCACCCTGCTTCAACAACGCCATCTCTGCTGGCTGGGCCACGTACACCGCATGTCAGATGGGAGGATCCCGAAAGACCTGCTGTACGGGGAACTGGCCTCCGGCAAGAGAGCACAAGGGCGGCCCATCTTCGTTTCAAAGACGTTTGCAAGAGAGACATGAAGTCACTGAAAATGACCGTCGAGAGGTGGGAGGACATCGCAAGCGATCGCTCTCACTGGAGGCTGGAACTACGCAGAGGTCTAAAAAGAGGAGAAGAGAAGCTGAGGCTTGCTGCTGAAGAAAAGCGCACTCGTCGGAAAAACAGCACCAAGACAACACTGGAGGACAATGCCTTCAAGTGCAGTCGCTGCAGCCGAGACTGTCACTCCCGTGTGGGCCTCTACAGCCACAACAGACGCTGCTCTAACACAGACTGAAGCAAGACTTTCCCGGCGCAGATCCACGGTCTCGCGAGACTAACAGATGCCACCACCACCTTACAGAGAGTGCAGGAACTGAACCCAGTGTTACACTAACCACTGTGCTACCTTACAGAGAGAGGTGGGAATTAACCCAGAGTAACACTAACCACTGTGCTACCTTGCCACCTATAAAAAGGAGACTCTCAGCACAAGGGTTCCTTACCTTCAGCTCCTGCATGGTGAGCTCTTTGCCTTGCTCCCTGGCACTGTCGATCAGAATGTCCAAAGCATCGGAATAATCCTTATCTTGTTTGCTCTGCAGTTTCTCGCTGATGGCTTTTTCCAGGTACTTGTGGAGGTTGTCCCGAGCTCGCATTCCCTACAGGAAAGGAACAGCATTCTCAGACTCACTTGTTTATCGTGTGTACATTGAAACATTCAGTGAATCATAAACACAGGAGATTCTGCAGATCCAGAGGAACATTACACACAAAATGCTGGAGGAGCTCAGCAGGTCAGGCAGCATCTATGGGGAGGAATAAAGAGTCAATGTTTTGAGCTGAGAGCTTTTGTCAGAAATGACCTCAGCAGGATGCAGCCTGATCTGCTGAGTTCCTCCAGCATTTTGTATGAGAAAACATTCAGTGAAATGTTCCAACACCAACATAGCATGCTCACAACATACGAACCCTAACCTGTACGTCTTTGTAATGGGGGAGGAAACCAGAGCACCCAGAGGAAACCCATGCAGTCATGGAAAGAATGTACAAACTCCTTACAGGCAGTGGCAGGACTAGAACCCCAGTCAGTGTTTGCTGGTGCTGTCGAGCAAACCACAACGCCATTCTGCCACCCCAAGACAGGCCAGCCGATTCAGACCCAATGGCAGAATGGCCAAAAGATCAGAACTGTAAGGAGGAAGAAGTTACGGGGAGAAGAAAGAAGGGCTTGAAATGATGCAGATAAAAAGTTTCAAGGACATGACACAAAACATGGAGCTGGATTAACATCCACTGACATATCACAGGGCGCTGGGGGAGAGGGGTCACTGAGGGACACTGTGAGAGAGATTGATTAATGTCTGTGACACAGCGTGCTGGGGGAGAGGGGTCCCTGAGGGACAGTGTGATGGAGCTGGATTAACATCAGTGGGGATACAGTCAGTGACACAGGGTTCTGGGGGAGAGGGGTCACTGGGGGACAGTTTGAGGGAGCTGGATTAACATCAGTGGGGATACAGTCAGTGACACAGGGTTCTGGGGGAGAGGGGTCACTGAGGGACGGCGTGAGGGAGCTGGATTAACGTCAGTGGGGATACAGTCAGTGACACAGGGCGCTGGGGGAGAGGGGTCACTGAGGGACGGCGTGAGGGAGCTGGATTAACGTCAGTAGGGATACCGCGGTCAAAATCAGTCTTTCATCTGAGACTCCCGTTTAATACATTTTGGATCAGCATCTAACTTGTACCTTCCTATAGCCGCTGAAGGGGAAGTCGAGCGGTAAGGAGAAGAGGTTGGCGATGAGTTGTTCGAAGCTCTCTGACAGGAGATTGAGATCCCCCTCGGAGACACGGAAACCCAGCAGGACGCGGACCGCAATGCGGAAGGTTAGCTTCTTGGCCTGCTGGTAGACAGTGATGGGTTCTCCACTGCTGCTCCAGTCCCTAATCCCATCCTGGATCGCTTGTTGGATCTTTGGAAGGTAGCACTCCAGAGCCTCATGGCTGAACACTTTGGCAAAGATCTAGGAATTCAAAGGAACACAAACCATGTTACACTTCAGCTGCGAGTCTGTCTGGACCATCTGCTATATCCAGTGCAGCTCTTCTACATCGAGTCATAGAACACAGAAACAGGCACTTCAGACTATCTAGTCCATACTGAACTGTTAACTGCCTTCTCCAATTAACCTGCAACCAGACCATAGCCCTTCATACCCCTATTATCCATGTACCTATCCGAATTTATCTTAAATATTTAAATCGAATTTGCCTGCACCACTCCTGCTGGCAGCTTGTTCCACACTCTCACCACCCTCTGAGTGAAGATGCTCCCCCTCAAGTTTCTCTTCATCATTTCACCTTTCACCCTTAACCCATGACCTCTAGTGCTAGTCCTCGCCCAACCTCAATGGAAGAAGCCTGTTTGCATTGCCTTATCTCTGCCCCTATATGGAGTCTTCGGTGAGGCCACTCCCATGGTGGAGGAGCAACACTTCATACTCCCTCTGGGTGGTCTCCAACCTGACAACATGATTATTAACTTTTCTAACTTCTGGTAATTTCAGCCCTTCCGTGCTTTGTTCTTTATTCCTTTCTTCATTCTTTCTCCCTTCATACCCCTTCTCTTCTCCTCACCTGCCCTCTTGCTCCCGTCATCCTTCCCTTCCAATATCCCCTCCTATCAGATTCCCTTTTCTTCACCTCTTTACCTCTTCCACCTATCACTTCTCACTTCATCCCCTCTCCCCCACCTGTCCACCTTCCCCCTCACCTGGTCACACCTATCACCTGCCAGCTTGACCTCCTTCTCCTCCCCCCACCTTCCTGTTCTGGCTTCTTCCCCCGTCCTTTCCGGTCCTGATGAAGACAGTAAGAAATAGGCAGAATTAGGCCACTCTCCTGCCTTCTCCCCCTGTAACTTTTGATACCCCTACTAATTAAGAACCGAATCAAACTCCACTTTAAATAGACCCAATAACTTAGCCATCTGTGACAGTGAATTCCAGAGATTCGCCACCCTCTGGCCAAAGACATTCCTCCTCATCTCTGTTCTAAAGGGACGTCTTTCTATTCTGAGGCTGTGCCCTCTGGTCCTAGACTCCCCCAACATAGGAAACCTTAAAGGTAGCTGGATGGAGATACATCTCTACCAAAGGAGGTGTAAGGTGCTCCTTCCCACTGCCAGCCTGCTGGTCACCTTTGGCCAAGGTGTAGCAACTGCTTAGCTCCCAGTTCAGGGTCACGTGAAGCCATGCGAGCAGGTGGTGGATGGTCGTACGAGCAGCTGGTGCACATCACCAGTCCTGGCTATGCGACCACTGACACCAGGCAGACAATCTCTGAAGAGTATTGATAATGACTGGGGTCACCCATCTTGTAAAGAAGAAGGCAATGGCAAACCACTTCTGTGGAAAAATTTGCCAAGAACAATCATGGTCACAAGACCATGACCACCCACATCATACGACACGGCACATGATAATGATGATGGTGATAGTGAAGGGTCTCAGTCCAGAACGTCAACTCTTTATTCCTCTCCATAGATGCTGCCTGACCTGCTGAATTCCTCCAGCATTTGTGTGTGTTGCTCTGGATTTCCAGCACCCCGTGTGGTTATGAACATTAACCATGCTTTGAACTGATGCTGGAGGAGGGATCTGGCCTTTAGTATTTAGAGTTTGGTCTGCCTCAGGGATGATCCAGAGGGCAAGCAGCGGATAACCATGTTGACACACGATGCAGTTACACCTAGTCGCTGTAATCTGACATGCAGTTATTCCAAATCACGAGAGGGTCCTGATCAACTGGGCCAGTGGGCCAAGGAATAACAGAGAGTTTACTTCAGATGAATGTGAGGCAGCACAATAGTGTCACGGATTGAATAGTGTTTCACATCGCCAGCGACCCGGGTTCAATTCCTGCCACTGCCTGTAACCGCCCTAGTTCTCCACACAGAGAGTGGCAGGTGCCTGGAATACACGGCCAGTGCTGGTGGTCGAGGCGGAAGCATCAGGGACTTTTAAGAGATGTTTAGATCGGCACAAGAATGTGAAGAAAGTGGAAGGATAAAGGATATAGACATTGTGTAGGCAAAGAAGATTAGATTATTTGGCCACTTGATTACTACTGCAATTGGGTCGGTACAACATTGTGGGGTGAAGGGCCTGTTCCTGTGCTGTACTGTTCTGTGCAATGTGATGAGGAGATGTAGCATTACAATGAGGGGTGTAGGTACACGATGAGGGGTGTAGGTTCACGGTGAGGGGTGTAGGTTCACAGTGAAGGGTGTAGGTTCACGGTGAGGGGGTGTAGATTCACGGTGAGGGGGTGTAGATTCACGGTGAGGGGTGTAGGTACACGATGAGGGGTGTAGGTTCACGGTGAGGGGTGTAGGTTCACGGTGAAGGGTGTAGGTTCACGGTGAGGGGTGTAGATTCACGGTGAGGGGTGTAGGTTCACGGTGAGGGGTGTAGGTTCACGGTGAAGGGTGTAGGTTCACGGTGAGGGGGTGTAGGTTCACGGTGAGGGGTGTAGATTCACGGTGAGGGGTGTAGGTTAACGGTGAGGGGTGTAGGTTCACGGTGAGGGGTGTAGGGTCACGGTGAGGGGTGTAGGTTCACGGTGAGGGGTGTAGATTCACGGTGATGGGTGTAGGTTCACAATGAGGGGTGTAGGTTAACGGTGGGGGTGTAGGTTCACAGTGAGGGGTGTAGGTTCACATTGAGGGGTGTAGGTTAACGGTGGGGGTGTAGGTTCACAGTGAGGGGTGTAGGTTCACGGTGAGGGGTGTAGGTTCACGGTGAAGGGTGTAGGTTCTTGGTGAGGCATGTAGATTCACAGTGAGGAGTGTAAGGTGACAGTGAGGAGCGTAGGGGTCACGATGAGGGGAGTTGGTTCATGGTGAGGGGTGTAGGTTCACGGCGAGTTGTGTAGGGGTCACGATGAGGGAAGTATTGCCCCATGGGAGGGGTTGTTTTGTCACAGTGCACAGTGAGGAGGTACGGTACTGAGCAGAGAGCTGAGGGTTACATTCAGAAACGGACACTGCCGTGTCTGTTGAGCATTGGAGCAGGCCTCCCCTCTGCAGTCCCAGCAGTGAGCAGCACACACAGCTCTCTCAATCAGCCATTGTCTGCAGGGCAGACCGGAACACCACAGCCCGTAGACTGGGATCTCTCAAACCCACGGGAAGTGCAGGCTCAGTGCCTGACCTTTCCAGGCTGCCTCACTGCAGAATGGTTCCCCTCATCGGTACAGAGGTAAGATTTTCCTGGCTCTGACTCTTTGTGTTTATATAATTCACTTTCAGTTCTCGGCTTGTTCCAATAATGTCCGTGGTTCAGTGCCGTTCCACCCACCAGCTTCACTCGTTATCTCAATCTGTCCTGACTTTATCCACTCCGCAGCTTCTGAGGCAAGGGGGGACAGGGAATTCTCAGAGTTACTGAGCTAAAATGGGAGCACATCAAACTTACAGGAGCTGGAGACATAAGAGACTGCAGATAACGGGTCACAAGAGACTGCAGAGAACTGTAGACAAAGCCAGTTCCATTGCAGGCCCAACCCTCCCTGCCATCGGGGCTATCTTATTTGTTTACTTAGTGACACAGCTCGCAATAGGCCCTTCCAGTCCTTCGAGCCACACCGCCCAGCAACCCCTGACAACCTGACCCAATCACGGGACAATTTACAATGACCAATTAACCCAGCCAGTACGTCCTTGGACTGTGGGACGAAACCAGAGGAACTGGAGCTTCAAGAAGGCGGCATCCATCATTAAAGACCCTCACCATCCAGGACATGCCCTCTTCAAAGTTCAAAGTAATTTTATTATCAAAGTCCGTATGTGTCACCACATACAACCCTGACATTCATTTCCCTATGGGCATTCACAGTAGAACAGAGAAATACAACAGAATCGATGAAAAACTGCACACAAAGATTGACAATCAGCCAGTGTGCAAAAGAAGACAAACTCTGGAAATACAAATAAATAAATAATAGCGAGGTCATGAGTTGTACAACAAATTTCACGACATATGCTGGTGATATTAAACCTGTTTCTGATTCATATCCTGATTATACCGTCAGGGAGGAGGTACAGAAGCCCGAAGACACACACTCAGTGCTTCAGGAACAGCTTCTTCCGCTTTGCCTTCAGATTTCTGGATGGACATTGCACCCATGAACACTACCTCACTATTCTTTATACGCTATTAGTTTGACTTTGTAACATTTAATGACTTTGCACTGCTCTGCTGCCTCTAAAGAACACATTTCACAACATATAAAACAGTGCTAATAAATTTGATTCTGATCGTGGAACGAAAATAAATTTATGGAGGAACTCAGCAGACCATGTAAGCATCTAGAACACGAAGCAGTGCAGCCCTTCGGCCCACGATGTTGTGTCAAGCTTCTCACCCACTCTAAAATTAATCTAACAAGGGCTGTAGTGTGACAGGGAGAACAGCCGATGTTTTGGGTCAAGGACACTTCATCAGGACTAGACGGAGATGAAGATGAAGGGTCTTGACCCGAAACATCCACTGTCCATTTCCCTCCTGACCCGCTGAGTCCCTCCAGAAGCTTGCTCTTGGTTCGAGCTTCCAGGAGTTGAGGGAACAACGATTCATACCACTGTGGTGGGGAGGAACTGCCGCCAATCAGTTAGACCCCTGCTCTGTGGGCCAAGATCAACAAGGCACCACCAGGATAAAGGACCTCCCAAACCCGACCACCAGCCCAAGAGAGTGATAGTGAAGGTGGAGGTTTAGAGAGTGGAAGCCTGTGACTAGTGGTGTTGCATAGCGATCGGCGCTGGAAACCCTGCAGTGTGGTACATGCATTACTGATCTGGATATGAATGTATCAATAGTCCGATCACCCGCTAGAGTATACTCAGCTCAGATGGGTCCTCAGATGGCTGTAGAGGCCGATCTGGGATCCACATATTCTGCAGCAGTGCGGGCGAGAGTAAGTGGTGGCTATGGTTAGTGGTCGGGTCTTTTGGTTGTTCACTGTCTCCTTTCACAGCTGCCACCTGTTCTCTGCAGCCCAGCAGAGGCGGTTCTCATGTAATGCAGCTCCCTCTTGAACAATAGTCTGCAAAGTCTAACCAGTTTTTATAAGTCATGTTGAATTTCTTCAGGCTGATTTTGATGTTATATTTCAAGTGTTTCCTTTGACCACCAGGGGTTCGCTGACTTTCCTTGAACCGGGAGTGAAGGATCTGTCTGGGGAGATGTGAGTTTGGCAGTGGATGACGTGATCTGTCCATCGGAGTTGGAGTTGCTTCATCACGGTGGAGATTCTGGTGTTAGTACGTCTGTCCTTCCAGCTGTCCCAAAACACAATATACTGCACTACAGTGCCCCAGCATCTGCACAGTATTTTGTGTCCCAGTGCAACTGTAGGCTTGTAAAACACTGCAATACAGTGTACCAGTGTACCAGTGTAACTGTAGGCTTGTAATATTCTGCACTATAGCATCCCAATGTAACTGTAGGCTTATAATATTCTGCACTATAGCATCCCAATGTAACCATAGGCTTGTAATATACTGAACTACAGCCTCCCAGTGTAACTGTAGGCTTCCAGTACAATATGCTGAAGATTTTCCACACACTGTCAGCTTGCGATCTAACACATGGCGACTCACAATATAACAAGCTGTGGGTGTGATATAAAATGAAGCTCACAGTGTGAGGGACACATTCATCAATTACGTTCGCTTGTAAAAATAGCCGTCATTATTCAGCTCACTTGTGAATGCTGGGAACCTCACCCCAGGTACAGAAGCACAGAACAGATAAAAAAAAAAGTGAGCTGGTTATCTGTTCAGGCTCTCTCTTGGTCTCAGAAAAAGGAGCATGACTCTTCCACTTGCTCTGGAAGTTATGTTATAAAACTCTAGGTGGGCTGCATCTGAAGTGATGTCTACAGTTCTTGTCACCCCATTGTAGGAAGGATGTCCAGGTTTTGGAGAGGGCAGAAGAGAGTTACCAGGGTTGCCTGGGATAGAGGGCATGTGCTAGAATGAGAAGTTGAACAAACTTGGGTTGATTTTTTTCGGAGCAGCAAAGGCTGAGGAGCGATCTGATGGAGGATTATGAGATTAGAAGAGCCATGGACAGACAGTATCTTTTTCCCAGGGTTGAAATGTCTCAGAGGGCATGCTTTTAAGGCGAGAGGGGGTAATTTCAAAGAAGAGTGGGGGTGCCTGGAATGCGCTGCCAGGGGTGGTGATGGGGGCAGATACATCAGGGATTTTTAAGAAAGGCACATGAAGGTAAAGGAAATGGAAGGAAATGGACATTGTGTGGGCAGAAACAATCAGTTTAGTTGGCCATTTGATTTCTATGGTATTTGGTTCGGCACAGCATAGTGGACAGAAGTGCCTGCTCCTGTCCTGTCCTGTACTGTTCTATGTTCTGTGAGCAATAGCCTCCCCACCAGCAAGTGCATCTTCAAGAGGTGATGTGGCAAGAAGGTGGCGCCCATCATTAAAGACCCTCACCATTCAGGACATGCCCTCTTCTCATTGCTACTGTCAAGGAGGAGGTACAGGGGCTCGAAGACACACACTCAACTTTGTAGAAATAGCTTCTTCCTCTCTGACATCTGAACAGGCAATGAACACTACCTCACTACTTTTCTGTCTTTTTGCACTATTAATTTATTCTATGTATTTCTTACTGTAACCTATAGTATTTTATTGTTAGCTACCACCCTGGTGCAATTCTATACTGCCTTCATAGAGAGCATCGTCACATCAGCCATTACTGTCTGGTTTGGTACGGCGTCCTTGCACAGAGTACAGACAATGGGAAAGGTCATTGCTGCGGTCTGCCATCACTGCACGACTTGTATGTGTCAAGGACAAAGAAACGGACAGGAAAAATCATTATGGGCATGACCCACCCTGTAAACTGCCTTTTCCAACAACTCCCTCCTGGAAAGCTCTATAGGGCTGTTAAACAAAACTCCACACCGTCTTAAAAGTTTCTTCCCCCAGGCAGTTATTCAGATCAATCATTCTAGTTAGCCCACCTCCACCCACCTCTCTCTACTAACCCCTGTCACTGCACAGTAAACACTTACAACCACTTTTTATAATGCTCTTTACGATGTTGGGCAGCCTGCAAGTGTCACCATGCTTCCAGTGCGAACATAGCATGCCCACAACTCAATAACCCTGTTCGGCCATAACCTTCTCTGGGCCGCGTGGTGCAGCGAGGGTTAAAGCTCGTTCCTGAGCAATCCTTTTGCTGTTATTCCTTTGATTAGAAATTCCCCTGTTGTCATTCTGTTGAGAGTCAGGTGCCTTTAGCCAAGTCTCCTCTCCACACTAAGGTTCTCTCATTTATGCCTTATGAGGATAGGTAGAGTGAGCTGGGGCTTTTCTCTTTGGAGCGAAGGAGGATGAGAGGTGACTTGATAGAGGTGTACAAGGTGATAAGAGGCATGGATAGAGAGGACATCCAGAGACCTTCTCCCGGGATGAAAATGGCTAATAGCAGGGGAGATAATTTTAAGGTGATTGAAGGGAAGTACAGTGGGGGATAGACAATAGACAATAGGTGCAGGAGTAGGCCATTCGGCCCTTCGAGCCAGCACCACCATTCACTGTGATCCTGGCTGATCATCCACAATCAGTACCCCGTTCCTGCCTTCTCCCCATATCCCCTGACTCCGCTATCATTAAGAGCTCTATCTAACTCTTTCTTGAAAGCATCCAGAGAATTGGCCTCCACTGCCCTCTGAGGCAGAGCATTCCACAGATCCACAACTCTCTGGGTGAAAAAGTTTTTCCTCAACTCCGTCCTAAATGGCCTACCCCTTGTTCTCAAATTGTGGCCTCTGGTTCTGGACTCCCCCAACATCGGGAACATGCTTCCTGCCTCTAGCATGTCCAATCCCTTAATAATCTTATATGTTTCAATGAGATCCCCTCTCATCCTTCTAAATTCCAGTGTATACAAGCCCAGTCGCTCCAATCTTTCAACATATGACAGTCCCTCCATCCCGGGAATTAACCTGTGAACCTACACTGCACTTCCTCAATAGCAAGAATGTCCTTCCTCAAATTTGGAGACCAAAACTGTACACAATAGAGGATGTTTTTTACACAGACAGTGGTGGGTGCACGGAACGCATTGTCAAAGCTGTTGGTGGAGGTAGATATATTAGGGACATTTAAGAAATGTTTCTCTTCTCCTCACCTGCCTTTCGCCTTCCTCTGGTGTCCCTCCTCCTTCCCTTTCTCCCATGGCCCACTCTCCTCTCCTGTCAGATTGCTTCTTCAGCCCTTTACCTTTTCCACCTGTCACCTCCCAGCTTTTCACTTCATCCCCTTACCTCACTCACCCACCTTTTCCCTCACCTGATCTCACATATCACCTGCCAGCTTGTCCTCCTTCCCCTCCCTCACCTTCTTATTCTGGCTTTTTCCCCCCTTCCTTTCCTGTCCTGATGAAGGGTTTTGGCCCAAAACTTTGACTGTTTATTCCCCTCCATAGATGCTGCTTGACCAGTGGAGTTCCTCCAGTATTTTGTGTGTGTTACTTTTATATGGAGACGTGAATTATGGAGGACTATGCAGGAGGGAGTGGTTAGAATGATCTTACAGTAGGATGAAAGGTCAGCATAACATCATTTGCGGAAGGGTCTGTACAATGCTGTAATATTCTATGTTTTATGTTCATATTTGCTCTATGATTAATTACTCCCTCAAACCCTGCCGATTCCGTTTTCCCCTCTCTACATGGGCAGTGAAGGATTTACCTTGGACTGGTTAGAGGTTGATGCTTGAATAGGCATCTCCTCTATGTTACATGCAACTACTGCGCCCTCTGCTGAACTTCTGGCACCATTGCAGCTTGATGGCAAAAGGATCAGGGCAGCAGTGGCACGACTGGTCCTCAGTATCAAGATTTCTAGACATCTCACTCTGCACACTCAGCTCACAGTCCTTAACAGCATTCCCATATAGGAGTATCTGATGGCTCTGGGCCTGTATCCATTAGAGTTTAAAAGAATGAGGGGAGGGGATCCCATTGAAAACTATCAAATATTGAAAGGCATAAATAGAGTGGATGTGTAGAGGATGTTTCATTTAAAGCAGATGATCAGGAGGTTCTTGATTAGCAAGGATGTCAAAGATTATGGGGAAAAGACAGAAGAATGGGGTTGAGAGGGATCATAAATCAGCCATGATGGAATGGTGAAGAAGACTTGATGGGCTGAATGGCTTAATGCTGCCCCTGTGTCTTGTGGTCTTGTAGTCTCATTGAAAGGCCTAGATAGAGTGGACACACAGAGGATGTTTCCAGTAGAACCAGAGGGAACAGCCTCGGAATACAAGGACTTCCCTTTAAAACAGAGATGAGGAGGAATTTCTTTAGTCAGTGTGTGGTGAACCTGTGAAATTCATTGCCACAGGCGACTGTGGAGCCCAAGTCATCGGGCATATCCAAACATGGGTTCTTGATTAGTAAGGGCATCATAGGTTATGGGAAGAAGGCAGGAAAATGGGGAGAAGGTAGGAGAATTATTCAGTAGAGTCTTAAATTCAGAAGAGCTTAAGAGACCAGAACTGCAGACGTACAAGTTCTTGCACAGTTGGAGGACTGGAAGGGGTTAGACCAGAGGGGGAGATCAGAAGGAAATGTAAACACCAAGATGGGAAGCTTAAAGTGAAAGTTTTTTATATAGGACCGTGCATATTAGGACAATTTTATCCTACAACCGTCAGGCTCCTGAACTAGTGTGGATAACTTCACTCACCACAACTCTGAACTGACTCCATAACAGTCAGACTCAATTTCAAGGTCTCTACAGCTCCTGTCCTCAGCAATTTTTTTTTTATTATTTGTGTGACTTTTCTTCTTTTGTACATTGGCTGTTCGTTAGTCTTTGTTTATGTATAGTTTTTCACAAATTCTACTATATATCTTTATTTTCTTTTAAATGCCTGCAAGAAAATGAATGTCAGGGTAGTATATGGTGACATTTATTTTGAAAATAAATTTACTTTGACTTTAACTTTGAATTTTGGATGACTCCTAATTTGCAAAGAATTGAAGACCCTGTCAAGGAGTGCTGAATCATAAAGCACTATAACACAAAAACAGGCCCTTCGTCCAACCCGTCTGTTATTTTTGCCTAGTCCCATCGACCTGCTCTCCATACTCTTCCAATCCTTGTACCTATCCAAACTTCTCTTAAATATTGAAATCAAACCCAAATCCACCATGTCCACCAGTACTCGTTTCAAACTCTTACCGCCCTCTGAGAAGTTCCTCCTCATGTTCCCATTAAACATTTCACCTTTCACCCTTAACCCATGACCTCTAGTTCTCATCTCACCTAACCTCAGTGGAAGAAGCCTGTTTGAATTTACCTTATCTGTACCCTTCATTGGGTGATGGGGTGGAGATACGTCTCTACTAAAGGAGGTGTAAGGTGCTCCTTCCCTCCGCTAGCCTGCAGGTCACCCTTGGGCAAGGTGTAGCACCTGCTTAGCCCCCCAAAAAGGAGTCATGTGAAACCATGGGAGCAGGTGGTGGATGGTCGTATGAGCAAGTGGTGCATATCACAAGTCCTGACTATGCGACCACTGACGCCAGGCAGACAATCTCTGAAGAGTATTGATAATGGCTGATAATTGATATTAATAATCATGGTCATTGCCCACATCATACAATACGGTGCATAATGATGATGATAGTGGTGATACCTTCATACTTCTATAAACGTCGATCATATCCCCCCCCCTCATTCTCCTTCATTCCAGAAAAGCTGATAAATTTGAACAGCAAGGCGGGAAGTTTAAAACAAAAGCATTCTGTGTGGAGGAGTGCGGGTTAGGATTTCCTCTGTCAAGGATTCTGAAACATTATATACTTTGCTTTCACAGTTGTGGTAGCCCTGTAAGCCGTCCTCCCTTGGATCAGAACAGTTTAGAAAAGGAATGATTTTTTTTTAAAAAAAACATTTGACTTAATTTAAATAGAATTAAGCTGCCTTATCACTGTCACATACACCATTAAGAAGTGAGGCAACATCATCCAATGATAGAGTCATACAGCGCGGAAACGGACCTTTTGGCCAACTGGTCTATGCTAACCAAGATTCCTATCTGATTGCATCCCGTTTGCCCACATTTGACCCATATCCCTCTGGGGTTCCCAACCTTTTTTATGCCAGGGACCACTACCATCAACTGAGTGGTCTGTGGGCGACAGTATGGGAAGACCCCCGCCCCCAACCCTGCTCTAAATCTTTCCCTTCCGTGTACCTACCCAATTCTCCTTTAAATTTTCCTCCTCTCACCTTAAGCCTATGCTCCCTAGCTCTTGACCAACACACACAAAATGCTGGAGGAACTCAGCAGGTCAGGCAGCGTCTATGGAGGAGAATAAACAGTCAACAGTCATGAGGATTGGAAAGGAAGAGGGCAGAAGCCAGAATAAGAAGGTGGGAGGGAAGAGGAAGGAGTACAAACTGGCATGTGATTGGGGAAGCTAGGTGAGGGGGAAGATGAGTGGGTGGGGCAAGGTCAGAAGCTGAGAGGTGATAGGTGGAAGAACCCTCTATTTATTGGCTTCCTTTCCCTGAGAAGGAGACAGTGTTCTTTCACCTTATATATGTCATTCATAATTTTACACAACTCGACTGGCCATCCCTTTATTCCCTACCTTCCTGGGAATAAAGCCTCTCCCTATAACTCAGGCCCTTGAGTCCCGGTGACATCCTTGTAAATGAGAAGCCCAACTCTCCCCGGGGCAGGTGCAGACCAGGGAGGAAGGGACTGGCCATGGAGCAGAGGGAGATGGGGCTGGGCTTTGGCTGGGCAGTGGATGTCAGAGATCTTCACCCATCCCACACCTGAACCGATGTGAGTGACCGCTATTATGAACTGTTAGCCTGTTAGAAATACAGCAGACACTGGGATGATAAAAGGCACAGATTGAGCGGACAGCCAGAGACATTTTGCCAGGGCAGTAATGGCTAATATGAGGGGACATAATTTTAAGGTGATTGGAGGAAGGTATGGGGAGGGATATGTTTTTTACACCCTGCCAAGAGTGATGGTAGAGGCAGATGCATTAGGGAATCTAAGAGATTCTTAGATAAGGAAATGGATAAAAGGAAAATGGAGGGCTAGGGGGAGGGAGGGATTAGATAGATCTTGGCATAGGTTAAAATGTGAGGTGAAGGGTCTGTAATGTTCTATGTTCTCGAGGTGCTGCACTAGTCACATTGAGGTTTCTAGATAATAATGAGTGAAATATCAACATCCCTCCATGACTCCTCCAATATCCTCTCGGCTCATGTCCTGCTGAGTTTGTCCCCGGTCTCCCTATGCCTGGCAAATTGCACTGGCCCCCCCAATGTAGCGATCCACTTTAGCAAACTCAGAAAGAGACATGATGCACGTGATGACACCATCACCTGCGTAGCTTCCACAGGCCAAGCCCCCACTGCACTGAGGTGAAACGGACCGTTTTTCAGGGAATGCATTTCACCCGGAAATGCCAGCCAGAGCCATGGAGCTCAGGAGAAACCAAGTACAGGCAGAATTCACACAAAACTTTGCAGATAGACAAGAATATAAAACAAAGGATGTATGGCTGAGGCTTTATAAAGCATTGGTCAGATTATATTCATGTATGACTCTTGGCCTATACTCACTGGAGTTTAGAAGAATGAGGGGGGAACCTCATTGAAACCTATTAAACACTGAAAGACCAAAGAGAGTGGACGTGGAGCGAATGATTCCAGTTGTGGGAGAGAGTAGGACTGGAGGGCACAGCCTCAGAATAGAATGACGCTCCTTTAGAACAGAGAAGAGGAGGAAGTTTTTTTAGATAGAGAGTGGCGAATCTGTGGAATTCGTTCTCACAGGTGGCTGAGGAGGCCAACTCGTTGGGTGTATCTAAAGGGGTGATTGATCGGTTCTTGATTGGTAAGGGAGTCAAGGGGTTATGGGGAGAAGGCAGGAAAATGAGGTTGAGGAAAATTAAAATCAGCCATGATGGAATGGTGGAGAAAGACCAATGGGCTGAATGGCCTATGGTCAATTGAGGCACATGTAGGGTCATAAAGAGCACACAAACAGGCCCCTCAGCCCAATTTGCCCATGCCAATCAAGGTAATCCCATTTGCCTGTGTTTTGACCCATATCCCTCCCAACCTTTCCTGTCTACCTGCCCAAATGTCCTTTAAGCATTGTAATTGTATCTTCCTTAACCTCTTCCTCTGGCAGCTCAGTCCACAGACTCACCACCATCTGCGGGACAAAGTTGCCCCTCAGATCCCCTTTGAATCTTCCCCCCCCCACCACCACCATAAACCTGTGGCCTCTGGAATTAGATTCCCTAGCCCTGGAAAAAAGGCTCTACCCATCCACCCTACCAGTGCCTCTCTTGATCTTACTGTATAAAGCTGTATAAGGTCACCCCCTCAGCCTCCCTTGCTGCAGAGAAAACAGTCTCAGCCAATCCAGTCTCTCCTTTTAACTCCAGCCCTCCAGTCCCAATAGTATCAATAAAGGTAACATCCTCAAAAAAAGTGGCATCCATCATGAAGGATTCTCACTGAACAGGACATGTCCTCTTCTCATGATCACCACTGGGGAGGAGGTACAGGAGCCTGAAGACTCACACTCAATGATGCAGAGATAGATCTTTTCCCCTCTGCCATCAGATTTCCGAATGGTTGAGGAACCCTATGAACACAACCTTTTTATTCCTTTTTGGGCACTATTTATTTATTCTGTAATTTATAGTAATCTTATGTCTTTACATGAACTCACTTACTCACTGCCTGTTATGCCACTGGCGTTTAGGGCAGCAATGAAGGTCCTCTATCACTACAGGAAGGATGTGGATACTATAGAGAGAGTGCAGAGGAGATTTACAATGATGTTGCCTGGATTGGGAAGCATGCCTTATGAGAATAGCTTGGCCTTTTCTCCTTGGAGCGACAGAGAATGAGAGGTGACCTGATAGAGGTGTATAAGATGATGAGAGGCAGTGATCATGTGGACAGCCAGAGACTTTTTCCCAGGGCTGAAATGACTAACATGAGGGGGGCACAGTTTTAAGGTGCTTGGAAATAGGTACCGAGGGGATGTCAGAGGCAAGTTTTTCACACAGAGACCGGTGGGTGCATGGAATGCACTGCCAGTGACGGTGGAAGTGGTGGAAATGGATACAATAGGGTTTTTTAAGAGCCTCTTAGATAAGTACATGGAGCTTAGAAAATTAGAGGGCTATGTGGTAAGGGAAATTCTAGGCAGTTTCTAGAATAGTTACATGGTCAGCACAACATTGTGGGCCGAAGGGCCTGTAATGAGCTGTAAGTTTCTATGTTCTATGTTCTATGTTCTATGTCCTATCACTGTCTGTCCTTGGCCGTCATCTGTTTTGTGCCCTAGGGTCCTCATTCCTTCTTCCTTTACATGAACACTACCTTATTATTCCTTTTTCCTTTGTAATTTACACTAATATTCATACTGTACTGCTGCCACAAAACAACAAATTTCACATCATTCACGGGTTCCCAACCTGGGGCCCATGGACCCCTTGCTTAATGGTATTGGTCCTTGGCATAAAAAGGCTGGGAACCCCAATGGGTCTAATTCTGATATCCCTGTGAACCTTGCAATGTCCGCAAGCAGGACATGAAGGCACAGGACATCAGCACTGAGTCCCAGGAGGAACTTGCAGCCGACAGCATTGGATGGAGAAGGATCCTGAAACAACAGCTTAAGTCAGGCGAAGAATTATGCCTGAAAGCAGCAGAAGAGAAACGAGCCCATAGAAAGGAACACTGCATCTCCAGCAGAGCTGAAGCCACTTATGGGTGCGACCTTTGCGGCAGAGGCTGCCGCTCTCGCGCTGGTCTAGCCAGCCGCAGACGGTGCTGCACCAACAACGCGGAGAGCTGGGGACGCAACATCCATGGCCAACCTCGGCCACAGTGAAACCTGAGGGCTGCCCCGAGCGCATCGTTGGGTCGTAGATTTACAAAGTCACAGAGCACTACAGCCCAGAAACAGACCATGCTGGTTGTAGATGCAAACGTCACATTTAGCTGTATGTACATGTGATATACAACTCCGAATCCGGATCTGAACACAACCTGCGGTTCCAGATGTCCTCCAACTCCACTTTTTCATTATCATCAACATAATTGAAGGTGAGAGTCGAGGGAGGGGTGGGCGGAATGATTTATGGGAGATATACAGCAGAAAGCTTTTTTATACACAGCACAGTAGGGGCCTGGGACAGGCTGCCAGAGGTGGTGGCGGAGGCTGACATGATGGTCGTGTTTAAGAGGCTGTTTGGTGACCACGTAAATATGCAGAGATCAATCGGATATAGACATGTACAGGCAGAAAGGATTTAGCTTAAGTCGGCATTGTGCTCAGTACAGCATTATGGTTGAAGGGCCTGTTCCTGTACTGAACTGCTCTATGTTCTATATTTGCACTGCCCTCTAGCTCACCTGCGTCTATGAATCATTTTCTCCAGGCATTCTAACACTCAGAATTACATTTCTTCACACTTCTCTTTCTTAAACCTTTTTTTTTCCGAAGTTTGTTCATCTCATTCAGCACCACAGCTGGTGAATGTGGATCTCTTGGGGCGGATTGTATCATTAGGCCATTGAGTCATTAGCTGCGTACAATGAGCTATGCTAAAGGCAGAAACGAATCATTGAACATATCGAGCCGTGCACACAGAATGCTGGAGGAGCTCGGAAGGTCAGGCAGGGAATCAACAACCCACGTTTCAGGACGAGAACCTTCATCAGGACTGGGGGAGGAAGGGGGCAGAGACCAGAATGAGAAGGTAGGGGGAGGGGAAAGTATTCAAGCTGGCAGGTGGTAGGTGAGACGAGGTGAGGTGGAAAGTGGGTGGGTGGAGAAGGGATGAAGAAGTGAGAAGCTGGGAGGTGATGGGTGGAAGAGGCAAAGGAATGAAGAAGGAATCTGAAAGGAGAGGACAGTGGAACATTGGAGAAAGGGGGAACTAAAGAGAGGTGATGGTGGGTGAGAAGAAGAGTATGGGTGGGAGGGTAATCAGAATGGGGACTGGAAAAAGAGAGAAGGGGGAAGGTGCAGAAATTACTGGAAGCTGGAGAAATTGATGTTCATGCCATCAGGTTGGAGGCTACCCAGGTGGAACATAAGGTGCAGCTCCTCCAACCTGAGTTTAGCCTCATTGAAGCAGTAGAGGTAGAGGTGGACACCAAAAGATGTTTCATTATGAATATATCAAGGTGGACACCAACAGAATTATAGCTGACTTTGATATTTTTTCCAATCACATTCCCCTGCCCTCTCCCCATTACCCTCAACTTCCTTAACAATCAAGAACCTCTCAATCCCAACCTTTATGACACCCAATGACTGGACTTCCATAGGCTTCAATGGCAACACATTCCATAGATTCACCTTCCTCATCTCAGTTTTGAAGGGGTGGCCTTTACCCTGAGACTGAGCTATCTGTACCTGGACTCTCCCACTCAAGTCAAGTCAAGTCACTTCTTATTGTCATTTCGACCCTAATGCTGGTACAGTACACAGTAAAAACAAGACAATGTTTTCCAGGACCATGGTGCTACATGAACAATACAAAAACTACACTGAACTACGTAAAACAACACAAAAAACTACACTAGACTACAGACCTACCCAGGACTGCGTAAAGTGCACAAAACAGTGCAGGCATTACAATAAATAATAAACAAGACAATAGGCACAGTAGAGGGCAGTAGGTTGGTTTCAGTCCAGGCTCTGGGTATTGAGGAGTCCAATGGCTTGGGGGAAGAAACTGTTACATAGTCTGGTCGTGAGAGCCCAAATACTTTGGTGCCTTTTGCTAGATGGCAGGAGGGAGAAGAGTTTGTATGAGGGGTGCGTGGGGTCCTTCATAACGCTGTTTGCTTTGCGGATGCAGCGTGTGGCGTAAACGTCTGTAATGGCGGGAAGAGAGACCCCGATGATCTTCTCAGCTGACCTCACTATCCGCTGCAGGGTCTTGTGATCCGAGATGGTGCAATTTCCGAACCAGGCAGTGATGCAGCTGCTCAGGATGCTCTCAGTACAACCTCTGTAGAATGTGATGAGGATGGGGGTGGGAGATGGACTTTTCTCAGCCTCCTGGAAAAAATCCTCTCCAAGACCACTTTATCCAGGCCTGATATCAGCAAATTTTTGTGAGATTTCACTACCCGACATCCCCACCCCCCCCCATTCTTCTAAACTCAATCAAGAACAGGCCCTGAGACTCATACATTACACTCATGCACAATGCTCCTTATACATTGAGCCTCTGAACCCACTCCAAGGCCAGTACATCTTCCCATAGATTCAGGCCTAGTGAAATTCACAAACCACAACCAAAAACTTGAAATATGGAATGAAAGTAAGATACAACGGAATTGTGAAAAAGGCACTGAATAGATACAAAATGGAAAAAAGGAAAGAAATTTGGTCAATTTTGTCAGGAGTTTGCATTATGTTAAATTGCAACACACATCTTTGAGAGAGGCAACGCCTCAGTTACACATGTGTGTGCTGTCTAATGATGTACCAGTGAGGTGGCACTGTGGAATATCCTTAGGGGGAAGAGATGAGGTGAAGTGGACAGGAGTGGAATACATCAGCTGTTTGAGTCATATTGCAACAACATCCTTACACTCAACATCAGCAAGACCAAGGAACTGGTTGTAGACCAGAAAGAGGACATTGGCAGAGCACGCACCAGTCCTCATAGTGGGGTCAGCAATGGAAAGGGTGAGCAGCTTCAAGTTCCTGGGTGTCAACATCTCAGAGTATCTATCCTGGGCCCAACATATTGATGCAATTATGAAGAAGTCACACCAGTGGCTATAATTCATTTGGAATTTGAGGAGATATGGTTTGTCACATGAAGAAAGTTTGATGGCTTGGGGACTGTATTCCCTAGAATTCAGAAGAATGAGGGATGACCTGATTGAAACCTATCGAATGGTGAAAGACCTGGATAGAGTGGATGTGGAGAGGAAATTCCCTATGGTGGGAGAGTCTAAGACTAGAGGACACAGCCTCAGAATAGAGGGGCATGCTTTTAGAACAGAGCTGAAGAGAATTTCTTTAGCCAGAGAGTGGTGAGTCTGTGGAATTCTTTGCCACAGGCACCCGTGGAGGCCAAGTCTTCATGTACATTTAAGGCAGAGGTTGATAGGGTCTTGATTAATCACGGCACGATGGGATATTGGGAGAAGGCAGGAGATTGGGGGCTGAGAGGAAAATTGGATCAGCCATGATGAAATGGCAGAACAGACTTGATGGGCCATATGGCCTAATTCTGCTCCCACGTCTAATGGTCTTATGGAGATCAGAAATGTCATCAAAGGCTTACACATTTCTCCAGACATACCATGAAGTACTGGACTCATCACCATCTGGTGCAGAGACTCCAATGCAGGGGAGGTTGTAGTCTCAGCTACCTCCATCACAGGCCCAACCCTCCCCACCATCAAAAACATCTTCAAAGGCAGAGGCTCAAGAAGCCGGCATTGCACTGCTTTAGTTCGAACTTCCTCATTTCTTGTTGGTTGATGACGTGTGATGCAAGTAAGTTTTTCGTTATAGGATGAATGTGGAAGCTTTAGAGAGGGTGCAAAGGAGACGTACCAGGACGCTGCCGAGATGAGAAAGTATGCCTTATGATAGGTCGAATGAGCTGGGGCTTTTCTCCTTGGAGTGAAAGGAAGATGAGAAGTGACTTGATAAAGGTGCACAAAATGGTTCGAGGCATAGATCAAATGGACAGCCAGAGACCTTTTTCCCAGGGCAGAAATGGCATTAAAAGGGGCATAATTTTAAGATGATTGGAGGAAAGTATAAGGGATGTCAAGGGTATTTTTTTTATACAGAGAGTGGTGGGTGTATGGAACATGCTGCCATGGGTGCTGGTAAAGGCAGATACATTAGATAGGCACATGGATGATAGAAAAATGAAAAGCTGTGCAAAAGGGAAGGGTTAGATTAATCTTAGACTAGGTTAAAAGATTCGCAAAACGTTGTGAGCAGGAGGACCTGTACTGTGCTGCACTGTTCTATGTTCTATGTTAAAATTTGCTTGACAATTGATCAGTCTCTCAAGCCCTGCCCTGCCCTGTGACTCCTCTCTACATGTCTAATCAGGGATTTTCCTTGGGTGGGCTAGAGGCAGATGTTCGAAACTGCTGTTGGTGTCCAGCTTGCTATGTGCGTTACAGCTGTACAGACGTGAACGTCGGCACATGACAATACACTCAAGTGGACATTGCCCGTATAAGGAGAGGGGAAAGGCGTGATGCCTTTTACGAGCTCACCTTCCTCTTGTGGCGATGGATGTCACCAATGGAGTTGATGAGGCTGGTGGACCCCAGTAGCATCCTGGTACTCCGGGGCCACTGGCTGCTCACCAGCGAATGCTCACCCATCAGGATCTTCCTGACGTTCTCGGAGCCCGTAACCCGGATCAGCGGGCGGCCCAGGAGGTGCGTCTTGAAGACATTGCCATACTTCTCGCGCCTCGATGCATGGAAGCTCGAGCCCTATTGGAGAGAGGGAAGGGGGAGGGAAAAAAAAGAGTGAACATCACAATTTGTGGAGTACACCTGCAACGTCTGACCTTCAAGATCTAAAAATAGATTGCACTGAGTTAAGGCGAGAGGAGGGAACTGGAGAAACAATCTTTTCACACGGAGGATGGTAGGTCTATGGAAAGAGCTGCCAGAAGAAGTGTAAAATTACAATGTTTCAGAGACATTTGGGCAGGGACATGGACAGAGATATGGGCCAAGTACAAACACTTGGACTAGCTCAGGATGGACAAGTGTTAACAAGTTGGGCTAATGGGCCTGTTTCCATACTGTGTAACTCTATGACCCTTTGATCCTCCCCTCTGACCCACCACCTCCACGAATTTCAGCCGCGATCAGAGTAAGAATCAGGTTTAATATCACCAGCATATGTCGTGAAATTTGTTAACTTAGCAGCAGCAGTACAGTGCAACACATAATAATTTAAAAACTATCAATTACATTAAGTGTATATATATATTTAGGAAGTTAAATTAAATAAGCAGTGCAAAAAGAGAAAAAAGTGATGAGGTAGTGTTCACAGGTTCAATATCCATTCAGAAATCTGATGGCAGAGGGGAAGAAGCTGTTCCTGAATTGCTGAGTGTGTGTCTTCTGGCTCCTGTACCTCCTCCCTGATGCTGCCAATGAGAAGTGGGCACACCCTGGGTGATGGGGATCCTTAATAATGGAAACCACCTTTTTGAGGCATCCCGTTTTGAAGATGTCCTGGATACTATGGGGGCTGGTACCCATGCTGGAGCTGACTGTGCTTACAACACTGTGCAGCTTATTGTGATCCTGTGCATTAGCACCCTTCCACCTGCGCCCCCCCCCCCATTATCAGACAGTGATGCAGCCAGTTAAAATGCTCTCCACGTTACATCTGTAGAGATCTGCGAGCGTCTTTGGTGACATACCAAATCTCCTCAAACTCCTAACGGGATAGAGCCGCTATCATGCCTGCTTTGTAAATGCATCAGTATGTTGGGCTCAGAATAGACCGTCAGAGATGTTAACACCCAGGAACAGAAAATTGCTTTATTAACTTTACTCTTTATATAATTCTTTATCCTTTGTAATTATTGAATGTTGTTTTTTGTTGCATGATGCACTCTGACCAACACACCACAGTAAGTTCCTAAACCATCTGGTGAATGAAGTTGATCCTTGAATGTTTACTGACCAAGACGCAGAATATATGAACAGGGATAAAACATGGCAAAGGGCTCTCCAGTGGTCCCCCTACCCAGGAGCAATAATGAAGAAGGCAAAGCCAGCATCTCTGCTCTATTAGGAGCTTGAGGAGATTCGGAAACTCTTTTTGACTTGGGTTGGGGAGATGGGAGGTGGGAGTGAACACAGACAAGATGGGAGGAATGGATTCCTGCGTCAGAATGTTTCCATAATCCAAGGTTTTTCTTGACCCTGTGAAGCCGAAAGGGCTGCAGATGGGCTGCTCGTTGTAACTGCCCCAGCTCTTTGTCGGAACAATCCCACTAGTCCCACACCTTCACCCAGAATCCAGGGATACTGCCTCAATTTGAACCTTCTTTTGATTCAGCGTACAGCTCCGTTCAGGTATCACGCCCCAGATCAGAGTAACCAAATGGATACTTTCCATGAGATACAAATAAATAAGGGCAGAATTAGGCCAATCAGCCCATCAAGTCTGCTTCATCATTCCTTCATGGCTGATTTATTAACACTCTCAACCCCATTCTCCTGTCTTCTCCCCATAATCAGGAACCTATCACACTGCTTTAAATGCACCCAATGAATTGGCCTCCACAGCCATCTGTGACATTGAATTCCACAGATTCACCATCCTCTGGCTAAAGAAATTCCTCCTCACCTCCTTCCCAAAGTACGCAACATGCAACAAAAAACAATAGTCAACAATTATAAAGGAAAAAAATTATACAGTATATAAAACTAAAGTTAAATTTTAAAGAACAGATATGGAATAAAATTTGCATAAATAAACACCAGCATGAACTTACAGTGTAAACAGCATTATAAAAAGTGGCTTGAAGTGCTTACAGTGCAGTGTAGTCAGTGACAGGGGTAATAGATAGAGAGGGCTGGTCAGATCAACTGCCCGAGGGAAGAGCTTGAAAACAAGGAATCTGCTGCAGCAACTCAACAAGTGAAGAGCATCCACGGCAGGGAGAAACTGTCGGCGTTTCAGGACCCACATGTCGCTTCAGATCGAAACACCAACAGTTCTCAGTCCCACAGATGCTGCTCGGCCTGCTGAGTTCCTCCAGCAGGTTGTTTGATGCTCCGCACTGAAGCGTCTGCAACTTAGCTAGATACATTATAGGCCCTATCCTCCCCACCATCGAAGACATCTTCAAACGGCGATGCCTCAAGATGGCAGCATCCATTGTGAATGATCCCCCTGCCAGCCAGGATATTCTCTCTTCTCATTACTACCCTCAGGGAAGAGAAGGTACAGAAGACACACACTCAGTGTTCTGGGAACAGCCTCTTCCCCTCCGCCGTCAGATTTGTGAATGGTCCATAAGCACTACCTCACTATTGGCAGTATTAAGCCATTCAGCCCATCAAGTCTGCCCCACCATTGCATCATGCTATCATGCTGATATATTATCCCTCTCAACCCTGCCTTCTCCCCGTAACGTCTGATGCACTTGCTAATCAAGAATCCATCAACCTCTACAACCAGGTTGATCCGAAGGGCTCAAGTTTGGGGGAAGGCTGAACCATTGAGAATCATGTTGTAGCATCGTTTTGTTCCACTTATTTATTTGTTTTTTTATATTTCTTGTTATGACTTTAAGGTAAGCGGTGGGAAGTTCAAGAGGGATATTAGAGGAAGGTTTTTTACTCAGAGAGTGGTTGGTACGTGGAATGCACTGCCTGAGACAGTGGTGGAGGCAGATACACTAGTGAAGTTTAAGAGACTACTAGACAGGTATATGGAGGAATTTCAGGTGGGGGCTTATATGGGAGGCAGGGTTTGAGGGTCGGCACAACATTGTGAGCCGAAGGGCCTGTACTATGCTGTACTGCTCTATGTTCTATTGTATTTTATGTATTGCACTATACTGCTGCCGCAAAACAACAGATTTCACAATAACACACACAAAATGCTGGAGGAACTGATGTTTTGTGCTGAGACCCTTCAGGACTGGAAAGGAAGGGGTAGATGTCGGAATAAAAAGGTGGGAGAAGGGATGGAGCACTAGCTGGAAGGTGATAGGCAAAGCCAGGTAGGTGGGAGAGCTAAAGGGCTGAGAAGAAGGGACCTGATGGGGGGTGGAGGTGGGGAGTGGACCATGGGAGAAAGGGAAGGAAGAGGGGCACCAGGGGAGGTGATAGGTGGGTGAGGAGAAGAGCTAAGAGGCCACAGTGGAGAATAAATGAAGAGGGAAGGAGGAGAGAAATAAATGACTGGAAGGAGAAATAGACATTCATGACATCGAGTTGGAGGCTACCCAGACAGCATATGAGGTGTTTCTCCTCCACCCTGGGAGTGGCCTCATTGTAGCAAAAGAGGAAGCTATGGACTGACGTGTCGGAACAGGAACGGGGATTTCATGACAACCTGTACGTCAGTGATAATAAACCTGATTCTGATACTGACTGCCTTGTGTCACAGTTGGCCTGCTCTTCCCCTCAGTGTTGCCATTGCCTCTTTACTGACCCCAACCAGCAATGGCCCTCACAGACGGCAGTGCCGTGCTCAATTTTAAAACCTAAATCTACCCTCTCAGAGTCTCGCGTGCTTGGCATCCCCGCACATCCACCCCAGGTAAGCTGTCAATCGTCACTCGGGCACAAGGTCTGCGTGGGATCCTGCCGTGCCAGAATTAGTTACTGTCCGCCTTAGTGACTGCTCCCCCTGTGAGTCCCTGGTCTGGGAAATCCAGAGTTACTGAAGGACTGGATATAGACGCAACTTGGCCTTCCTGGCCCGACATGGGGTCTCAACCTAAAATGTCAAAGTTTTCTTTCAAACATCCTCCCCCCCACCCCCGTTCTGTCTCTATCTCTCTCACTCTATATCTCCTTCTCCATAGAGTCTCAGAAAAGTACAGCAGAGAAATAGGCCCTTCAGTCCATCTAGTCCATGCTAAACTATTTAAACTGCCTACTCACATCGGTCTGCCCTCCATATCCCAACCATCCAAGTACCTGTCCAAACTTCTCTTAAACATTGAAATCGAGCTCGCACGGACCATTTGCACTGGCAGCTCGTTCCACACTGTCACCACCCTCTGAGTGAAGAAGTTTCCCTCGTGTTCCCCTTAAACTTTTCACCTCTCACTCTTAATCCATGACCTCTAGTTCTAGTCCCACCCAGTCTCAGTGGGAAAAGCCTGCTTGCATTTACCCAATCTGTACCCCTGCATTAAATTCCATCTCTCTATCTCTCATTCAAGATCTCTATTTCTCTCTCTCTCTACCCATCCCTCTCCCTTCCCTCGTCCATTCGGTATACAAGTACTTCGATCCATCTTTTTATTTGTGCTTCTCCTGTTCTCTCTCCATCTCCATCCATTTTCTCTCTCTCCATTTCCCCACCTCTCTGCATCTCCCTCTTTGTCTGCACAAACAAGGAACTCAGCAGGTCAGGCAGCATCCATAAACAGACATTTCACGGCAATAGCCTCAGCCTGAAATTTTGCCTCTTCATTCTTTTCCATGGATGCTGCCTGACCTGCTGTGACCCTCCAGCATTTAGTGTGAATTACCCTGGATTTCCAGCGTCTGCAGAATCTTATCCCTCTATATCTGCTCTCCTTTCTCTTTCTTTCACCCTCTATATACACACCCTTCCTCTCTCTCTTTCTCTCTGAAACTCTCCGCACATATCTCCTCCTTCTCTTTCTCTCTACACGGCCCTTCATATAAATATCTCCATTTATAAATATCATCCTATCCATCCTTTCCTTTATATTCCTCTTGCCCCATACTTGTCTCTCACCCTGCATCTCTCTCTCGCCCTGTACCTCTCTCTTGCCCCGTATTTCTCCCTTGTCCTCTATCTCTATGGTTTCTCTATCTAGTCTTAGAGGGAAACTCTCTTTCTGATTCTCTCTGTCTCTCTCACTCTCTCTCTATCACTTACTCTTTTTCATCCTCTCACTCACTCATTCACTCTCTTTCTCATATCACTCTCTCCTACTCTTTCCCACTCACTCTTTCTTTCTCTCTCTCCCTCCCTCTCATTCACTCTCTCTCTCTTTCACTGACTCTCTCTCCCTCTCTCACTTTCTAACTTACTCTTTTTTCTCACTCACTTTCTCTCTCTCTCATCCTCCTGCTCACTCTCTCCCTCCATATCTCTCTCTCTCTCTCTCTCTCTATATATATATATATATATAATATATATATCTACATAGCTACATGCACACACACACACACATATATATATATATATATATATATATATATATATATATCTACACCCCCCGCCATCCCGTCACATACACGTGCGGACAGTCTCTCAGCCCGAGTACTGTCTGTACTGGGCAAAGTGTCAGTACAGAGCGTCCCTCTCGCAGACAGACACACCTCACCTCTGCCCGCCTCTCTAGCCCCCCAGCCTCTCTCTTGTAATGAGGGCCATCCGATAAATCTTATTAAACCAAATTTGAGAGATTATCTGGGTAATCGTGGCTTTTAACGCAATTACTGGCCTGATCTGTATAAATATAATTACAGGTCCCTTTGTGCCGGAATAGAGGGTTATTGATACATTTCCACTCGCACACAAAGAATGCTTTATTCGCGGGGAGTTCAGGCCAGTTTACACTAAAAATTAGTATTTTAGGAACAAGAGCGGTGAACAGGGAACGGCAGGCGACCGAAGCTCCCTGTGTAAAACAAAATTCTACGCCGTTCTGGAAGAATGGGTGAGATTGTGAGCGCGAAAGGTCGTCCCAGGTTACATTCGCTCGGGAACCGCTTGCAGGGTGAAACAATGCGGTGTAGGCAGACCCTCGGGTTCAGACCCATGGGATTCAGGGGGATCTTGGTGGATTTACAGCCAGATCCCATGACCTCCCCCTCCCCATCAGCCCCAATCTCCCCCTGCGGAGCAGACGACGGACTCCAGATTCTTCTCCGCACGGGGGCAGTTCCCGTCGCCCACCGACCTCTACCCCGCCAGGTGCCCGCGCTCGCCGGCTCTTCCATTGTAGGGGCCGTCGTTACAAAGTGTGGTTTCAAGCAGGAGGGAAGTGGGGGGGGGGGAGGTGGCGGGCAGGTGGTGACCCTGGACTTACGAACTCACACCAGTTGCAGCAGCCATAACCTCGCACGGCGTGTCCGGAGTTAACGTGCAGGTTCGGACACAGGGTCTCGGAAAACGGGGTGTACTGTATACACACACGCACACACACTTATACATGTACGAACACACGTATACACGAGTTCACACACACACACACACACACACACACACACATACACAGAGACACGCAGACACGTGCATATGCATACATACCGACACACAAACATAGACACACACATACAGATTACACGTTCACATGCACCTATCTTCACACACGCATAGTATGCGCACTTACACACTTATTGTAACAGGCATACACACACATACACACGCACACAGAGCACTATAGTACAGAAACAGAGCCTTTGGCCCGCCTAGTCTATGTAGGTTATGAATATGTGCAGGTACACACGCACGTACATTTTACACAGCGATATACAGACGCAAAGAAATTCACAGATTCACTTAAGCAAACACACAAGCATGCGCGCAAACACATTCCACGGCACTGCTTGTTCTAAATGACACTGTTCAGTAAAGAACTCAACGCGCTCAACACCCAGACTGTAAACATTGGTGAGTCCGCGTGGCCGCATCCGAGTGCATCAGTGTCAGTGTCAGTACATGGAGCTCCTTGCACGATCTGCTCAGGTGTTCATGCATATAGACACGGACCATCTCTCACACACCATACACACAGACACACACTCACACAGAAACACAGACACTCACGCTCACACACATACACACACTTCTCTCTCTCTCACACACACACGCACACACAACATACGCATACTCACGCTTGCACATATACACACACGACACATACTCGCACAGACGTACACACACACACACACTCACACACAAACACGTGCGCCCTGGAGCCTGGTCGGCAACTTGAACAGTATGGTGGCGGGAGGAGTTCCCTCATTACCCCGGCACGCGTCTCGCCGGAGACCCGGTCAAAGGGGCGACTCATCCCCGCGTCCTGAAGCGGGACCTTTGCACGGGTCAACAGCGGCGGTGACTGAGAACTGTTCGCTTCAATCAAAGGCCAGTCCCGCTGTAAACCAGCATCTCCCACCCCACTAGCCCCACAGCCCCGTTCCCCGTCACACAGCACAACCCGCGCACGGCAGCAACCAGTCGCAAAGCCACACATAATGTCGACACTAATCAGCGTCTGTCCGGGAGGCAGAAACCCCGCTCCCAGCACGCGTGCCTGGACAAGTGGTTTGGCACCCACACGCTGCCCAGAGTCCGCTCGCTGCGACCCCAGGATCTTCAGACATTTCCAACACGAATTCACTGGCGAATTTACAGCCAAACGCAGCGCTCCCTCCTGCGGGAGACCCGGCCGATAGAGTCGGGGCAAATAAATGCACGCGGGACCTTTGCCCCGCTGTTAATATTTACACTCAAAACGTGCGATGAACGCGCAGACGATTCTAACTACTGATACTGACAGACAGATAGAGAGATTGAACGCACAGATAGGTGCCAGAGCCTCACCTCCACCAACCAGTGAAATGTTTCTCCGATGACAGGTAATCCCATGGAGCCCTTGGGAATCGGTAGATTGGAACTCCTGTCCCGTGTCACCGCCCAGCGGATTTGCCAGAGTTGTCTGGACACAGCGAAGAGCAGCGCCACGGAGACCAAGCAGGCAGCCAGAGCCGAAACCAGTTCAAAACCTTCAAAAAACATCCTTGCAGATGGGGGCAGAGGGGGGGAGGAGGTTGGTTCTGCGAGGCAAATGGAAAAAAAATTAACCCTCTTTGCAGAAAAAAATAACTTTTTTATTATTAATGCAATCTATTAAACACACACGGGCAAGTCTGTGAAAGTGACATCCGGTGCCTTCTGTGCGTGTGTATGTATATATACGTGTGTGTGTGTGTGTGTGTGTGTGTGTGTGTGTGTGTGTGTGTGTGTGTATGTGTGTGTGTGTGTGAATGCACACTGCACGAAGTATGGACTGTGTCTATATAAAGGCGGAGGCGCTTTAAACTGTGGCATGCGTCCACAACAGTGGTTCGTGTTCCGCCTCACTCAAACTCCATGGACCGTGAGCAAATCTGGAACGGCGCCTCACTCAGAACTTCAGAGAGAGAGAGAGAGAGAGAGATCCCCCTCCCCAATCCAGCCCTCTCTCCCTCTCCCTCCCTCTTTCTCTCTCTCTCTTTCACACACACACACACACACACACACACACACACACTCACACACACACCTCCCGCTGACTGCAGGAAAGACCTGTCGAAGGAGAGTCGCGCGTCTCAACTTGCGTTGCTCAGCGCAGCTGTCAAATGCAAGTCGGTGACACGAGGAAAACGCTGAGACACTGGCCCTCTCCACATCCTAAGTTTCTTTGTTGGATTTGTGGGTCCGGGCTAACAAGAGGGGCTCTCAAATTAAACCATCCCCAGAGTATTCGCAAAACCGGTATTTGTGTGAACGTGCGCCGCGGCGTCCAACGTGTTTCGCTCTGTTACGTGCGCCGGCTTCTCGGGGTAGTCGGTTTGGGTCGGGGTCGCGGAGAAGTGTGTGTGTGAGAGAGAGAGAGAGATGAAGAGACGAGAGATCGGGGGGACGGGGAGACAGAAGGGGTCGGTGTGCGAGACGAAAGAGAACGTGAAGTGAGTGAGGGAGAGGAGGTGGGCAGAAAAGGAAGAGCTGCTAAAAAAGAGAGGTGAGAGGGGACAGATAGGCACAGAGGGGACGAAAGAGAGAAATAGAGAAGCAAGTGAGAGCCAGGAGAGAGGGGAACAGAGGATGAGACGAAGTACCCGGAGGGAGGCAGAAAGGAGAGGGAGAGGCTGACAGAGAGGATGAGAGAGACAGGCACGCACAGATAATGTATATGAGAGAGAGGATGGGAGTGAAAGAGCAAGAATGACAAGCGCGAGAGAGAGAGAGGAGAGCGGGCTGAGGCACTCGCACAAAATGCTGGAGGAACTCAGCAGGTCAGCCAGCATCTATGGAGAGGAATAAACAGTCGACGCTTATAGACCGATAAAAGGGAGAACGAGGGAAATAGATAAGAGTGGAGCGGAGACCGGAGGAGGGGAGAGAGGTACGGGGGAAAGGGAGAGACGGGCACAGGGAGGGAGACTAAATAAGAGAAAGCAGAGGTAGAGGAACGGATAAAGAGTCGATATATAGGGCGAAGGGCGGGGAAGGGGAGCCGATTAATCCCATGCCCCGGGTGAGGATGTGGGGACCTGCAGAGGGAGAGGTACAGTAAACTTCCACAGTGAGCGCAGGGGAGCCAATATTTAGAATATTTCGCTTGTCAAGGTTCAACGCACCCTTGTCCCAATCCACGGGCGAATGCGCCACTCGTGTAACCGTCCATGCATCAATCAACAAGTATCAGGCGCATCAGAATCGATCTAATGGCAAAGCATCCCTGTACAAGTATACAGATCTACACTAGCGATTGCGTGGAAAAAAATATAATGCAGAATGCTTTCATACTGGTAATTTATATTGCATAAGCCCTTTTGCGATTTATTCAGCGCTGCAGTTAAGTTATTACACACCCGTGCTTATTGCGAAAGCTTTCGAGGGATGCAGGCTGCTGATGCGGACTCGGCGCAGTGTTTCGCTGACCTTGCCTTGCCCCGGACTGAGGGAGTCTGAGCGGCGCCGCACTCCCTATCAACACTCCCATCTAGCGGACAGTCGCGGTAGTGCAGCCGGGGCTCCGCCGTTCACACCCACTCGCAACTCACCGTCAGCCACGGGGAATTACGCCGGGAGCTCGTATCCACCTTCATCATTCACAACAGACTCGGCTGGGCAGGCGAATCTGCGGAATTCATTGCCACGATGGCCGTGGAGGCCAAGTCGTTGCGTATATTTAAAGCGGAGGCTGATCACGGGACGGTCGTGCAGTGGTTAGTGTAACGCTATAACAGCGCCAATAACCCGGGTTCAATTCCCGCCGCTGTTTGTATGGAGTTTGTACGTTACCTCCAGATCCCCGACTTCCTCGCACATTCCAAAGGTTTAGGAGATTAATTGCTCACAAGGGGTTAGCAGGTGTGTTACTGTATTGTATTTCTAAATAAATTAAATCTTGATTAATCAGGGCGTCAACGATTGCAGGGAGAAGGCATGAGAAAGGAGGTTGAAGGGAATAACAAACCGGTCATGTTGGGATGGTGCAGCAGACTCAATAGGCCAAATGGCCTAATTTTGCACCTTTGTCTTATGCTCTAACTAATACCAGTGTGCACCAGGACAGCTCACGCTTGCATGTTTCCCAGTCACACAGATCACTAGATTGGGGGTGTACTGGACAACAACAATGACTATCAAACTCAGGTTGGAGGAGCAACACCTCATATATCGTCTAAGTAGTCTCCAGCCCCTTGGTATGAACATAGAATTCTCCAACTTCCGGTAATTCCCTCCCCCTCCCTTTCTCTATCCCTATTTCACTCTGCCTCCTCCCCCAGCTGCCTATCACCTCCCTCATGGTTCTGCCTCCTTCTACTACCCATTGTGTTTTCCCTTATTCCTTCTTCACCTTTCCTGCCTATCCCCTCCCTGCCTCCCCTTCCCCACCCCTTTATCTTTCCCCTTCACCTGGAACCTACCAGCCTTCTCCTTCCCACCCTCCCCCCACCTTCTTTATAGGGCCTCTGCCCCTTCCCTCTACAGTCCTGACGAAGAGTTCCGGCCCGAAACGTTGACTGATCATTTCCACGGATGCTGCCCGACCTGCTGAGTTCCTCCAGCGTGTTGTGAGTGTTGCTTTGATCCCAGCATCTGCAGAGTATTTTGTGTTTACGACTATCAAAGCTTGCTGCAGGAGCTGGACCAGCCGGAGAAATTGGGCTCAAAAATAGCAGATGGAATTTAATGCAGCGAAGCATGAAGTGGTGCACTTTGGAAGAACAAATCAGGACAGGACTTGCTTGTGAACTGAGGAGTGTGGAAGAACAGAGGATTTGGGAATACAGGTCCATCATGCCTTGAAAGTGGTGTCACAGGTAGATAGGGTCATAAAGAAAGATTTTTTTTTCATATTGGCCTTCATAGATCAAAGTATTGGTATAAAAGATAGGATGTTATGTTGAAGTTGTATAAGATATTAGTAAAGCCTAACTAGTGTGCAATCTGGTCACCTACCTGGAGGAAAGATGTTAATAAGATGTGGAAGCATTGGAAAGGGTACAGAGGAGATTTACCAGGATGCTGCCTGGTTTAGAGAGTATGCATTATGATCAGAGATTAAGAGAGCTAGGGCTTTACTCTTTGGAGAGAAGGAGGATGAGAGGAGACATGATAGAGGTGTGCAAGATAATAAGAGGAATAGATAGACTGGATAGCCAGCGCCTCTTCCCTAGGGCACCACTGCTCAATACAAGAGGACATGGCTTTAAGGTAGGCGGTGGGAAGTCCAAGGAGGATATTAGAGGAAGGTTTTTTACTCAGATTGTGGTTGGTGCATGGAATGCACTGCCTGAGTCAGTGGTGGAGGCAGATACACTAGTGAAGTTTAAGAGACTACTAGAAAGGTATATGGAGGAATTTAAGGTGGGGGCTTATATGGGAGGCAGGGTTTGAGGGTTGGCACAACATTGTGGGCTGAAGGGCCTGTACTGTGCTGCACTATTCTATGTTCTATGTTCTAACATTGAAAGAATGCAGAGAAAGTTTACAACGATGTTGCCAAGACTTAAGGACCAGAGTTATAGGGAAGGGTTGAATAAGTCAGGACTTTATTACCTAGAGTGTAGGAGAATCAAGGGAGATTTGATAGCGGTATACAAAATTTTTAGAGGTATAGATGGGATAAATGCAGGCAAGTTTTATACACTAAGACTAGGTGAGGCTACATCTAGAGGTCATGCATTAAGGGTGAAAACTTTAAGGAAACTTCTTCACTCAGAGGGTGGTGAGAGGGTGGAACAAGCTGCCAGTGGAAGTGGTGGATGTGGGTTTGATTGCAACACCTAAAAGGAATTTTTATAGGTACATGGATGGGGGCATGGAGGGCTGTGGTCTAGGTGCAGGTCGATGGGATGCAGCAGATTAATCGTTCAGAACCTGCTCAAATGTTTTCTAAATTCTGTAATTGAACCTGCCTCTACCACTTCCTCTGGCAGCTCGTTCCACATAACCATCAGCCTCTGTGTGAAGAAAAAGCTTTTAAATCTTTCCATTGCCCTGGGGTAAAGACCATATAGTTAATTTATCTATGCCTCTCATGATTTTATAACCCTCAATACTGTCACCCCTTAGTCTCATGTGCTCAAGGGAGAAAAGACCAGTCTCTCTATAAAGCTCAAACTTTCCAGTCCCAGTAACTGTCATGAAACCTGTTGTTTTGCAGCAGCATTGCAATACATAACAATGGAAAATATAAATTACTGTAAGAAATATACATAAAAATTAAATTAAATAAGTACTGCAAAAAGAGTGATGTAGTATTCATGGGTTCAACATCCATTCAGAAATCTGATGGCAGAGGAGAAGAAGCTGTTCCTGAAACATCGACTGTGTGTCTTCAGGCTCCTGTACCTCCTCCCTGATGGTAGCAACGAGAAGAGGGTGATGGGGGTCCTTAATGATGCCTGCAGTCTTTTTGCGGCATCGCCGTTTGAAAGTGTCCCGGATGCTGGGGGCTCTAATGCTCATAGTGGAGCTGATTGAGTTCACAACCTTCTTCAGCTTTTTTTGATCCTGTTCGGTGTCCCCTCCATACCAGACGGTGATGCAGCTGGTTAGAATACTCCCCATGGTATATCTGTAGAAATTTGCCAGTGTTTTTGGTGACGTACCAAATCTCCTCAGACTCTGAATGAAGTCTAGTTGCTGGCATGCCCTCTTTGTAATTGCATCAATATATTGGACCCAGGTAGATCCTCAGAACCTGAAACTGCTCACTTTGTTCACTACTGATCCCTCGATGAGACTGGTGTGTGTTCCCCTAACTTCCCCTTCCCGACGTTCACAATCAATTCCTTGGACTTACTGATATTAAGTGCAAGATTCTTGTTGCAACACCAGTCTGCGCTCCACGCTGATCTATCTCACTCCTGCACAACTCCTTGTCACCACATGAAGTTTTCACAAAGCTAGTTATGCCTTTGGCAATTTATAGACGTTGTTTGAGCTGTGCGTAGCCACATAGTCATGGGTAAAGAGAGAGTAGAGCAGTGGGCTTGAAGTGTGCCAGTATTGATTATCTGTGAGGCGGATCTGCACAGACTGTGGTCCCCGGTGAAGAAGTCAAGACCATAAGACCGGAAGACATAGGAGCAGAATTAGGGCATCTGGCCCATCGAGTCTGCTCCGCCATTCAATCATAGCTGATCTTTTTTTCCCTCCTCAGCTCCACTCCCCGGCCTTCACCTCTGATGCCATGGCCAATCAAGAACCTATCAATCTCCACCTTAAATACACCCAATGATGTGGCCTCCATACCTGCCTGTGGTAACAAATTCCACAAATTCACCACTCTCTGGCAAAAGAAATTTCTCCACAACTCTGTTTTAAATGGACGCCCAATTATTCTGAGGCTGTGCCCTCTTGTCTGAGACTCCCTTACCATGGGAAACATCCTTTCCACATCTACTCTGTCTACCCCTGTCAACACATGAAGAGTTTCAATGAGATCCCTCCTCATCCTTCTAAATTTCAGCGAGTACAGCCCCAGAGAAAACAAACGTTCCTCATATGATAACCCTTTCATTCCTGGAGTCATCCTTGTGAACCTCCTCTGAACCCTCTCCAATGTCAGCACATCTCTTCTTGGATGAGGAGACCAAAACCATACACAATACTCAAGATGGAGCTTTACCAGTGCCTTATAAAGCCTTTGCATCACATCCTTGCTCTCGTATTCTAGACCTCTTGAAATGAATGCTAACATGGCATTTGCCTTCCTCACCACTGATTCAACCTGCAAGTTAACCTTTGGGGTGTTTTGTACAAGGACTCCCAAGTCCCTTTGCATCTCAGATTTTTGGATTTTCTCCCGGTTTAGAAAATAGTCTGCACGTTTATTTCCACTACCAAAGTGCATGACCATGCATTTTCCAACATTGCATTTCATTTGCCACTTTCTTGCCCATTCTCCTAATCTGTCTAAGTCCTTCTGCAGCCAGCCTACCCGTTTCCTCAACACTACCTGCCCCTCCATCAGTTTTCATATCTCTGCAAACTTGGCAACAAAGCTATCTGTTCCATCATCTAAATCATTGATTTACAGCATAAAAAGTGGTCCCAACACCAACCCCTGCGGAACACCACAAGTCACTGGCAGCCAACCAGACAAGGATCATTTTATCCCAACTTGCTGTCTCCTACTAATCAGCCAATGCTCTAACCATGCCAGGTACTTCCCTGTAATACCATGGGCTCTTAACTTGTTAAGCAGCCTCATGTGTGGCACCTTGTCAAAGGCCTTCTGAAAATCCAAATATACAACATCTACAACATCCTCTTTATCCATCTTCCTTGTAATCTCCTCAAAGAATTCCAACAGGTTCATCTGGCAGAATTTTACATAGAAACATAGAAACATAGAAAATAGGTGCAGGAGTAGGCCATTCGGCCCTTCGAGCCTGCACTGCCATTCAGCATGATCATGGCTGATCATCCAACTTAGAACCCTGTACTTGCCTTCTCTCCAAATTTTCCTTAGGAATCCATGCTGACTTTGTCCTATCTTGTCCTGTGACAAGTATTCTATAACCTCATTCTTAACAATTGACTCCAACATTTTCCCAACCACTGAGTCAGGCTAACTGGTCTATAATTTCCTTCCTGCTACCTTCCTCCTTTTCTTAAAGAGTGGGGTGACATTTGCAATTTTCCAGTCCTCTGAAACCAAGCCAGAGTCCAATAATTCTTGAAAGATCATTTCTAATGCCACAAAAATCTCTACCAGTACCTCTTTCAGAACCCTAGGGTGCAGTCCATCTGGTCCAGGTGACTTATGTACCTTCAGGTCTTTCAGTTTTTGAGCACCTTCTCCCTTGTAATAGCAACCACGCCCACTTCTCTTCCTTCACACACTACAACAGCTGGCACACTGCTAGTGACTTCCACAGTGAGGGCTGATGTATTTCATTCATGTGCATCTCCATGTCCCCCCATTATTATTGCTCCAGCTTCATTTTCTAGCGGTCCTATATCCACGCTCAACTCTCTTTCATTTTTTATATTCTTGGAAAAGCTCTTTCAATCCACCTTGATATTGTTTGCTAGCTTGGTTTCATATTTCATCTTTTCCCTCCTAATCATTCTTCTAGTTGCTTTCTGTAGGTTTTTAAACGCTTCCCAAACCTCTATCTTCCTGCTAACTTTTGCTTCGTCTTATGCCCTATCTTTTGCTTTTACATTAGCTTTGACTTCCCTTGTCAGCCACGGTTGTACCATTTTGCCACTTGAGTGTTTCCTCATTTTTCCCAGAAACTTGCGCCATTGCTGCTCAGCTGTCATCCCTGCCATCAGCTCCTTCCAATTTACTTTGACCAACTCCTCTCCCATAATACCCTTTACTCCACTGAAATACTACTACATCAGACTTTACTTTCTCAAGTTGTCAACTCAATCATATTGTGATCACCTTCTAAGGGTTCCTTTACCTTAAGCTCCCTAATCAACTTCAGTTCATTACATAACACCCAATCCAGTATAGATGATCAACTGCCCTAAAAAGCCATCTCATAGGCATTCAACAAATTCACTCTTTTGATGTCCATTACCAACCTGATTTTCCCAATCTACTTGCATGTTAAAATCTCCCATGACTAGCAAAACTTTGCCCTTTTGACACAGCTTTTCTATTTCCCATTGTGATCTGTAGTCCACATTCCAGCTGAAGGCCTGTATTTAACTGCCATCAGAGTCCTTCTACCTTTACAGTTTCTTAACTCAGCCCACAAGGATCCAACGTCTTCCGATCTTATGTCACACCTTTCTAATGATTTGATGTCATTCTTTATCATCAGAGCCACACCACCCCCTCTGCCTACCTTCCTATCCCTCTGATACAATGTGTAAGCTTGGACATTCAGCTCCCAACTGCAACCATCCGTCAGCCTGTTAGGTTCACAGGCCCGTGGCTCCCAGGCTTTTCCTTACAACTTTTCATAAACAAAGTCCAAACATTAGTCATCTTCCAATCATCTGACACCTCACTCATGATGTTAATGATCCAGTTATCTCATCTAGGAACTCTGCAATTTCTTCCCTACCTTCCCATGATGTCCTACTTGATCAGGTCCCAGGGCTTTATCTAACCTTCTATGTTTTAAGACTTTCAGCACCTCCCCTTCCATAATGTAGACTCTCTTCAAGGCATCATCACAAACTTCCCTGAGTCCATATCTTTCTCAATGGTAAACACAGGTGACCATTAGATCATAAAACTTAAGAGCAGTATTAGGCCAATTGCCCATCAAGTCTGCTCCACCATTCTGTGAAGGCTGATTCCTTCAACCCCATTCTCCTGCTTCTCCCTGTAACCTTTGACACCCTAACTTATCAAGAACCTATCAGCCTCCACTTTAAAGCTACGCAAATGACTTGGCCTCTACAGTCATCTGTGGCAACAAATTCCACAGATTCACTCCACTTTGGCTACAGGAATTCCTCCTCATGAGGGGTATAAATTATAAGGGGTTTAGACAGAGTAAATGTGAATAGGCTCTTTCCACTTAGATTAGGAGAGATAAATACGAGAGGACATGGCTTTAGGGTGAAAGGGGAAAGGTTTAGGGGGAACTTCTTCACTCAGAGAGTGGTGGGAGTGTGGAACAACCTGCCATCTGATGTGGTAAATGTGAGGCTCACTCTTAAGTTTTAAGAATAAATTGGATAGGTGCATGGATGGGAGAGGTCTGGAAGGTTGTGGACTGGATGCAGGTCAATGGGACTAGCGGAATAACGTTTCGGCACAGACTGGAAGGGCCAAATGGCCTGTTTTCTGTGCTGTAGCGTTCTATAGTTCTATGGTTCTATCACTGGTCTAAATGGATGTCTCTCTATTCTGTGCTCTCTGGTCCTAGACTCCCCCACTATAGGAAGCATCTCTCCACATTCACTCTACCTGGTCATTTCAATATTCGATAGGTTTCAATGAGATTCCCCCGCCCTTCATTCTTCTAAACTCCAGCAAGTACAGGCCCAGAGCCATCACACTCTTCATACATTAACCCTTTCATTCCCAGATGACCAATTGGTGACCAGTACGCCCATCCCCCTTTGGCTCCACACATAGACAACCTTATCGTCCTTTGAGGAGCCCTGTTCTCTCCCTAGTTACCTTTTTGCTTTGAATATACTTGCAAAACCTCCTAATCTTCTGCTTTACCTTATCTGGCACATGATGAAAGAAAAAAGGAGAGCTATGTGGAAGGGAAGAGTTAGATTGATCCTGGAGTAGTTTAAAAAAAAGGCACAATGTTGTGGGTCAGAGGGCCTGTTCAATGCTGTACCACCTCGATCAACCTGTCCTCTTAAGACATGCTCTCTCGTCCGGACAGCTTCCTGGTAAATCCCCTCTGCGGCCTCTCTAAAGCTTTCTTGTCCTATAGTGAGGTGACCAGAACATGGGCTGAGTTGTGTGTTACAGGGGACTCTCCAATCAGCATGGTACACTGAACAGGGAATCAGGAGGATGTGAAAGGGGAGATTGTAGCAGCTTTGGCATATAGAACATAGAACAAAGAACAGTGCCCCAGATCTTAGACTAGGTTAAAAGGACGGCTCACGTGATGGGCCAAAGGGTCTGTTCTGTGCTCCCAACGCAGCCTTCTCTACACTGGTGAGACACGTCGTAAATTGGGGGACCGCTTCATCGAGCACCTCCACTCCACCCACCAAACATCTCCCAGCAGCCGAACATTTTAATTCTGATACCCATTCCCATTCTGCCATGTCGGTCCACGGCCTGCTCTTGTACCAAGATGAGGCCCCCTCAGGGTGGAGCAGCAACACCTGGTGTTCTCTCTGGATAGCCTCCAGACCGATGGAATAAATAGTGATTTCTCATTCTGGTAAGCCCTCCCTCTCCCCACTTCTTCTATTCCCCACTCTGGCCTTTTACCCCTTCTTACTTCTCCCTGGGTGCTCTCCTCCTTCTCTTTCTCCTATGGTCCTCTCTTCTTGCCTATCAGATTCCTTCATCTCCAGCCATTTATCTTTCCCATCCACCTGGATTCACCTGTCCTGTTCCGACTCCTTCCCCCCACCTTTTTCATTCTGGCATTTTCCCCTTCCTCTCCAGTCCTGGTGGAGGGTCGCAGCCCAAAACGTGGACTGTTCATTCATTTCCATAGATGCTGCCTGACCTGCTGAGTGTCTCCAGCATTGTGTGTGTGTGTTGCTTTGGATTTCCAGCATCTGCAGAATCTCTTGTGTGTCTGTCCTGTGCTGTACAGTTCTATGTTCTATGTTCCCTGCTATATTGCATGGCTCCCTAGTTTGATAAGATGGACTCTGGTCTCTTGACCTCATAATCAACGTTGTTGTAACCTTGCACCTTATTGTCTTCCTGCACTGTACTTTCTCTGTATCTGTTACACGTCATTCTGCATTCCGTTACTGTTTTCCCCTTGTGTCTGATGTAGGCAGCCATTGATCCCATGGGATCATGGGCTTGCACCTCCGGTGGACAGTCTCCTCTCCAGGGCACAAGACTGGGCGGGAAGATTTGAAGAACCGGCTGTTCCCCATGCAGCGGGCTCCCCTTCTGGTGTAGTCCAAAGGAAGGGCAAGCACTGATACAGCTCAGCACCAGTGTCGTCACAGAGGTTGCCAGAGTGAAGTTGTAAGCAACATCAAACTGCCTTAGGGACCCCAGCTCCGGATTTCTTCCTTGGGGTTTGGCTACAAGGCAGCGGAGGTTTAAAATCAAAAGTTTTCCTTCTCCTAGGTGGGCTGTTGTCCAAAGCCGATGAGCCCCACCTGCCCAAAGGTACCTGTCTGTATGAACAGCATGAATGACATGCAAGATAATGTTTTCACTGTACCTTCCTTTGCACTCGTGACAATAATACCCCAATTCTAATTCCAGTCTGTGCATCAGTATATGAGGCAATGTCTTCAACTGCACTCCATTTCTTGCATGAGGACAGGAATAGACGAAAAACAAGATTAAAATTAAAATGCTGCCTTTGCCAAACATTTTAAGACAGAATTCCTTTTTGGATTGATGGACCTTTAAAATTGAAAATAAAACCATATTCAATTCTTATGTTTTTAATCTAAGGTTCTTTCAGAAATCAGGAAAGAGGCATAAAATTGTTGCTTCACGAACATTGTATAAAGCACAAAGAGAATTAAAAACAGACAGTGACAGGAGCAGAAGCTAGTAGCGGAATGGAGAGAAGAAAGTAAGATGGCAGTGGCATGTTCTCAGCTCGTTTTATATTCCACAGATCAGAAAAATTCCATTCAAATTCACACATAACCGATCAGATTGTCCTGATTGAAATACTGAAACACAAGAGAATGTTCCAGAACTTACAAAGAACTGGAACTCCTAGGGGACACACTGAACAACCTCATATACGTACTGTGACAGTTTGGAATCATACTAAACAGCTGTATACGGTACTGTGTGAAGTCTTAGGCAAATATACTCCATATATCGTGGGTGGCTAAGACTCTTCCACAGTACTGTATTTGTCAACGTGGAGTGGAAAGTGAGTTTATAAATCTGGTGGGAGTTGAGAATGGTGAGGGTGGAGCGCTACAGCAGGGTGACGTGAATGCAAACACACCCAGCCCTGAGACACCAGGCAAGGTCATTTGATTCCAAACAATTGGTTTATTGATCATTACAGAATTCCTCCCGCATGCTTCCCCCCTCCCTCTCCTCTCCCTTCCTCTTTTCCCAACCATGATTCCCCTCTCCCTGCCCATTTCCCACTCTCAGTCCACAATAGAGACCCATATCAGAGTCAGGTTTATCATCACTCACATATGTCATGAAATTTGTTTTTTTTGCAACAGCAGTACAGTACTCTCTCTTCATGTGCCTTGCATGTTACACGCTTGGCCGATCATGGCTCTCCACATCGAACGATCCCTTGCAGCGTCAATGATATCTCACACACTTAGATCTGTTAGTTCGTTCACAGCGTCCATAAATTTTCTTCCTTGCCTTCCTCTTCCGCGTTTCCCAGGCATACGGCCTTTTAATGTAAGGCATTCTATTTCTCCCTTTCTGATGACATGGCCCAGGAATTTACGTTTCCTCTCATTTAATGTTCTCATTAAAGATCTTTTTGTATGGGCACATTGGAGTACTGTCTCATTAGTTACCCTATCTCTATATGATATTTTCAGCATTCTTCTAAGAAATCACATTTCTGTTGCTTCTAAGTTTCTTTGGAGTTCTGGTTTTATGGTCTATGTTTCGGAAGCATACAGCAAGATTGACCAGATGTAACATTTTAGTAGCCCAAGCCTTGTTGTCATAGAAATGTGTCTGTTGGTAAAAATGGGTTTCATTTTTTGGAAGTTGGTTTTGGCAATGGGAATTCTTCTTTTTATTTCTGCTTTACTTCTAGCATCCTGTGATATGAAACTACCAAGGTAATTAAAGCTGGTCTTTTGTTCAATCTCTTGGTTACCGATGTACAATTGACAGTTGGGAGTATCCTTCTGTTTTGATATTACCATATATTTGGTTTTTTTACAATTGATGGTTAGACCAAAATCTGCACTTGTTTGTACTACTTTGTCTAGGAGGATTTGTATTGGCGTTTCCTGATATTTAATCAGGACCAACCACCCCATACACCCCAGTACAGTACAATACATAAAATTACTACAGCACTGTGCAAAAGACTTAGGCACCCCAGCTATGTATATGTGTCTAAGACTTTTGCACTGGTTATATAACACAAGCAGGCATAAATTATTAAACTGCAAAGATAATGACAATTAAACAATCTAATCCAACAACCATTAAATGATGGAAACGCTCAGCAAGTCGAGCAGCATCTGTCGGGAGAGACAAGTAAAGTTAGTGTTTCATAGGTTTATAGTTACAGCACAGAAACAGGCCCTTCTGCTCAATGAGACAATACTGACAATATACTCATATTTTATTACATTAAACCCATTTTTATTTTTCCCAGATTCTTATCAATTTTCCTTGGATTCTAGCATATTAGAGGCAACTTAGTCAATTAACTTTCCTATCCACACATCTTCGGGATGTGGGAGGAAGCTGGACCATTCAAGATTCAGCATTCATAATGACACTGCTTCATGTCATTTCCAGTACACGAGTGTAAACGAGAAGGAAAAAAGGAGTACAAAAACAAAATAAAAGATCACAGTAAATATAAGTATAGAGATTGGTTGTATGTCCTATTGCTAGGCACAGGAGTTTCTGTACATACGGTGACTCTAACAGGAATTGATAAAGTAGGGGTGGTTGGGGGTGTGGAGGGATGGGTTACTGGGTGGAGGTGTTGATCAGCCTCACTGCTTGGGAAAAGTAACTGTTTTTGAGTCTGGTGGTCCGAGTGTGGATGCAGGTAGTCTCCTCCCTGATGGAAGTGGGACAAACAGTCCACGAGCAGGGAGAGTGGGTTCCTTATCATATTACTGGCCCTTTTATGGCACCTTTCTTGATATCCCGGAGAACACGCAGATTCCACACAGTCAAAGCCGGGTGTCAGGATCGAACTTTTGCCTCTGGCGACGTACAGCAAAAACCCACAGAGTCAGCCTATTCCCATTACAATTAATCATCTTTTGGAACTGAATGAAGGAGGCAAATGAGGAAGTTTGTGATGGGGTAGGGGAGCTCTGCTGTAGAAATGAGGAAAATGTCTGAAGTGATAGGGTGATCAGCCAGATGTCATGGTACACATCGGTACCAATGACGTAGGAAGAAAGAGTGAGGAGGTCCTGAAGAGTGAGTATAGAGAGCTTGGTAGGAAGTTAAAAAGCAGGACCTCGAGGGTGGTAATCTCAGGATTGCTACCTGTGCCACGTGCCAGTGAGGGTAAGAATGGGATGCTCTGGTGGATGAACACATGGCTGAGGAATTGGTGTAGGGGGCAGGGTTTCAGATTTCAGGATCATTGGGACCTCTTCTGGGGCAGGTGGGACCTGTACAAGAGAGACGGGTTACACCTGAACTACAAGGGGACCAATATCCTTGCAGGGAGGTTTGTTAGTGCTTTTGGGGAGGATTTAAACTAGATTTGCAGGGGGATGGGAACCAGAGTGCCAGAGCAGATAGTGGAGCGGGGGTGAAAATAAATGATGTTAAAAGTCCATGCAAAGTCACAAACAGAAGGGTTGTGTGTGGTGGTAATAATCTTCTGAGGTGTGTCTATTTCAATAACAGGAGTATTGTGGGGAAGGCTGACGAGCTGAGGGATTGACACATGGAATTACGACATTATAGCCATTAGTGAAACTTGGCTACAGGAGGGGCAGGACTGGCAGCTTAATGTTCCAGGGTTTCAGAAGCGATAGAGGCAGAGGAATAAAGTGTGGGGGGGTGGCATTGCTAGTCAGGGAAAATGTTACAGCAGTGCTCAGGCAGGACAGATTAGAGGGCTTGTCTACTTAGGTCATTTGCTTGGAGCTGAGAAACAGGAAAGGTATGACCACATTCATGGGGTTGTATTATAGACCACCCAATAGTCAGCGAGAATTGGAGGAGCAAATCTGCAGAGAGATAGCAGACAACTGCAGGAAACATAAAGTTGTGATAGTGGGGATTTTAATTTTCCACTTATTGATTGGGATTCCCATACTGTTATAAGGTCTAGACAGGTTAGAGTTTGTAAAATGTGTTCAGAAAAGTTTTCTATATCAATATATAGAGGTACAAATAGAGGATGTAATATTAGATCTATTAGGAAACGAGTTAGGACAGGTGATGGAAGTGTGTGTAGGGGAACACTTTGGTTCCAGTGATTATAACACCATTATTTTGAATTTGATCATGGATAAAGATAGATCTGGTCCTCGGGTTGAGATTCTAAACTGGTAAAAGGCTAAATTTGAAGAAATGAGAAAGGATCTAAAAAGCGTGGATTGGGACAGGTTGTTCTCTAGCAAGGATGTGATCGGTAAGTGGGAGGCCTTCAAAGGAGAAATTTTGAGAGTGCAGAGTTTGTATGTTCCTGTCAGGATTAAAGGCAAAGTGAATAAGAAGAAGGAACCTTGGTTCTCAAGGGATATTGGAACTCTGATAAAGAAGGAGAGATGTATGACATGTATAGGAAACAGGGAGCAAATAGGGTGCTTGAGGAGTATAAAAAGTGCAAAAACATACTCAAGCAAGAAATCAGGAGGGCTAAAAGAAGACATAAGGTTGCTTTGGCAGTCAAGCTGAAGGATAATCCAAAGAGCTTCTACAGGTGTATTAAGAGTAAAAGGATAGTAAGGGATAAAATTTGTCCTCTTGAAGATCAGAGTGGTCGGCTATGTATGGAACCAAAAGAAATGGGGGAGATCTTAAATGTTTTTTTTTGTGTCTGTATTTACTAAGGAAACTGGCATGGAGTCAATGGAAATAAGGCAAGCAAGTAGTGAGGTCATGGAACCTATACAGATTGAGGAGGAGGAGGTGCTTGCTATCTTGAGGCAAATCACAGTAGATAAATCCCCAGGACCTGACAGGGTATTCCCTCAGACCTTGAAGGAGACTAGTGTTGAAATTGCAGGGGCCCTGGCAGATATATTTAAAATGTTGGTATCTATGAGTGAGGTGCCAGAGGATTGGAGGATAGCTCATGTTGTTCTGTTATTTAAAAAAGGCTCTAAAAGTAATCCGGGAAATTATAGGCCGGTAAGTTTGACGTCGATAGTAGGTAAATTATTGGAAGGAGTACTAAGAGATGGGATCTACAAGTATTTGGATAGATAGGGACTTATTAAGGAGAGTCAATATGGCTTTGTGTGTGGTAGGTCATGTTTAACCAATCTATTAGAGTTTTTTGAGGAGGTTACCAGGAAAGTGGTTGAAGGGAAGGCAGTGGATATTGTCTACATGGATTTCAGTAAGGCCTTTGACAAGGTCCCGCATGGGAGGTTAGTTAGGAAAATTCAGTCGCTAGGTATACATGGAGAGGTAGTAAATTGGATTAGACATTGGCTCACTGGAAGAAGCCAGAGAGTGGTAGTGGAGGATTGCTTCTCTGAGTGGAGGCCTGTGACTAGTGGTGTGCCACAGGGATCAGTGCTGGGTCCATTGTTATTTGTCATCTATATCAATGATCTGGATGATAATGTGGTAAATTGAATCAGCAAATTTGCTGATGATACAAAGTTTGGAGGTGTAGTGGACGGTAAGGAAGGTTTTCAAAGCTTGCAGGGGGATTTGGACCAGCTGGAAAAATGGGCTGAAAAATGGCAGATGGAGTTTAATACAGACAAGTGTGAGGTATTGCACTTTGGAAGGACAAACCAAGATAGAACATACAAGGTAAATGGTAGGGCACTGAGGAGTGCAGTGGAACAGAACGATCTGGGAATACAGATACAAAATTCCCTAAAAGTGGTGTCACAGGTAGATAGGGTCGTAAAGAGAGCTTTTGGTACATTGGCCTTTATAAATCAAAGTATCGAGTATAAGAGTTGGAATGTTATGATGAGGTTGTATAAGGCATTGGTGAGGCCGAATTTGGAGTATTGTGTTCAGTTTTGGTCACCAAATTACAGGAAGGATATAAATAAGGTTGAAAGAGTGCAGAGAAGGTTTACAAGGATGTTGCCAGGACTTGAGAAACTGGGTTATAGAGAAAGGTTGAATAGGTTAGGACTTTATTCCCTGGAGCGTAGAAGAATGAGGGAGATTTGATAGAGGTATATAAAATTATAATAGGTATAGATAGAGTGAATGCAAGCAGGCTTTTTCCACTGAGGCTAGGGGAGAAAAAAAACAGAGGACATGGGTTAAGAGTGAGGGGGGAAAAGTTTAAAGGGAACATTAGGGGGGGCTTCTTCACACAGAGAGTGTTGAGAGCGTGGAATGAGCTGCCAGATGAAGTGGTAAATGCGGGTTCTTTTTTAACATTTAAGAAAAACTTGGACAGGTACATGGATGAGAGGTGTATGGAGGGATATGGTCCGTGTGCAGGTCAGTGGGACTAGGCAGAAAAATGGTTCGGCACAGCCAAGAAGGGCCAAAAGGCCTGTTTCTATGCTGTAATGTTCTATAGTTCTATGGTTCTATGGAAAAGGGCTAGGGAGAATGAGGATTGGATCAGAGAGCATCCTAAAATGAATATTGTTATGAAAATCCAGAGCAGAAGAACATTGCTATCCATCCCATCTCCTGTCCAGGGCTGAGTGAAGCAAATGGAGAGGAAAATTTCCTCAAAAATGGGGAGATTGACTTAAATGCTTGTTTTCTAACAACTGACTCCAGGACTAATGGGCTTAGGTTCAGGGTGAGAGAGGGGCCTGAGAGGCATCATCTTCCATGCACAGTGTTCAAAAAGTTCAAAAGTAAGTTCATTATCAAAGTACACATGTGTCATCATATACAACCCTGAGATTCATTTCCTTCAGACGTTCACAGTAAATACAAGGAAACACAATAGAATCAATGGAAGACTACACGCAACAAGAGGGACAAACACCAATGTGTAAGAGACAACAAACTGTGTAAATACAAAAGGAGAAAAAAAACACAATAATAAATAAATAAATACGCAATAAATATGGAGAACATGAGATAAAGAGTCCTTGAAAGTTAGACAACTGGTTGTGGGAACAGTTCAGTGATGGGCTGAGTGAAGTCAAGTGAAGTTATCCCCACTGGCCAACAGCCTGATGGTTGGGGGGGTAATAACTGTTTCTGAACCTGGTGCTGTGGGTATTATGGTGTGGTGTGGAGAGCGCATGGAGCAAGCTGTCAGAGGCAGGTATCACTGAGGAAGCACTTGAACAGATACTTAGAGGAGAGGGATATGGACTGAATGCAGGAAACGGGGACCAGCTGGGCACGTGGTCAATATTGCCCTATAACGGCAGATACCAAGTTGCTATGAAATTCTGTTTTACGATGAGAGAGGTGATTTCGGAGGAGATGTGAGGGGCAAGTTCTTTACACAGAGAGTGGTGGATGCCTGGGGTGGTGGCAGAGACAGGTACATTAGGGACATGAATGTGAGGAAAATGGAAGGATATGGACATTGTGTAGGCTGAAAAGATTAGTTTAGTTGGCCATTTGATTACTTATTTAATTGGTTCAGCACAACATTATGGGCTGAAGGGCCTGTTCCTGTGCTGTACTGTTCTATGTTCTATGTACTATGAGTCCCACCGCCCACCAACCCACCTATTTAACCTGAGCCCAATCATGGGGCAAATTACAGCTTACTAACTGGGCTGTGGGAAAAAACCAGAGCACCCAAAGGAAACCAACACACTCACGAGGAGAATGTACAAACACTGTTACAGACAGCGCCAGAATTGAACTCCAAATTCTGGAATGCCCCAGGCTGTAAAGGTGTCGCATTAACCGCTGTGCTACTATGACGCCCCATAATGTATGGGGTAGATTGTGGCTCAAGAGTATAGAACCTGCTTTTTACAATAAGAGTGGTGGATGCATGGGGTGATGGTCGAGACAGATGTGTTAGGAATATTTCAGATAGGCACATGGATGTGAGGGAAATGGAAGGATATGGACATTGTGTAAACAGAGGGGATTAAGTTAGTTGGCCATTTGGTTACTAATTTATCTAGTTCAGCACAACATTGTAGCCTGTTCTCGTGCTGTACTGTTCTACATTCTATGTTCTAATTCAGTTTTGCTCTTCCTTCTTGTTGTTAAAGTCTCCACAAATCGGATGTGACATTTCAGTTGCAATGAACTCCTCAGGTTAGGGACAGGTCCGACAACATCTGAAAGGGCTTTTGTTTGCTGAGTGTTGACTGAATTTTGTCCACCTCTGTCTACTTATCTGCCTGCATGCTACCAACGCCAACCAATTATCTAGTAGATATCGGACCTCAAGCAACTATGTGCTGATGTTCAAGATGATGTTTTTGTCACAGGGTTATTTCACTCTCTGAGGGATGTATGGGGTATCCAGGGAGCAGTAGTGCCTCTGGTGAAGGGGCTTGTTGTGTCCAGTCTGGAGCAGCTCTCTCCTGTGGTTCCTGGTAGCTGTTAGCATGTGGAAGCCGCGCCCTGGTACACTTCTTCAATAGGAGGTCTAAAAGAGATGGGGGTAGCTGGAGGGCCTCGTACCCCGGTGAGATAGGGACATGCCTGTCCTAGCATGTAAAGTCAGCTCTGTGGATTGGGTGGATGAAGTCTATGGTGACACCCAACAGCCAGGAAGAGGGTTCTGCAATGCTCTGTGGAGAGCGAAGGCCATGTTGAGGAACAGAAGTCATGTTCAAAGCTCAAGGTTCAAAGTAACATGTATCATCAGAGTACATACAAGTCACCATATACAACCCTGAGATTCTTTTTCCTGTGGGCATGCTTAGCACATCTATTGAATGATAACTGTAAACAGGATCAATGAACAGCAAACTGCGCAAATGCAGATATAAATAAATAGCAATTAATAACGAGTATGAAATACCAAGATAAGGAATCCTTAAAGTGAGACCATCAGTTGTGGGATCACTGGGAATAGAATGAACGTAGTTATTCTCCTTTGTTGAAGAGCCTGATGGCTGAGGGGTAATAACTGTTCCTGAACCTGGTGGTGCGAGTCCTGGGCCTCTTGTACCTTCTACCTAATGGCAGCAGTGGGAAGAGAGCATGGCTTTGGTGGTGAGGATCTTTAATGATGGATGCTGCTTTTCTATGGCAACGTTTCGTGCAGATGTGCTCGATGGTTGGGAGGGTTTTACCCTTGATGTACTGGGCTGAATCCACTACCTTCTGTAGGATTTTCTACCCAAAGGCATTGATGTTCCCATACCAGGCTGTAATGCAGCCAGTCAGCACAATTTCCACCACACACCTATAAAAGTTTGTCAAGGTTTTTAATGTCATTTCGAATCTCTGCAGACTCTTGAGGAAGTAGAGGCACTGTCGTGCTTTCTTTGCAATATGACGGACATGCCCTCTGAGATAGTGACACCCAAGACCTTAAAGTTACTGACTCTCTCCACCTCTGATCCTCCGATGATTACTGGCTCATGGACCTTTGGTTTCCCTGTCCTGAAGTCCACAATCAGTTCCTTGGTCTTATTGATGTTGAGTGAGAGGTTGTTGTTATTACACCACCCAGCCAATTTTCATTCTATCTCCTGTATGCTGATTCATCACCACCTTTGATACAACGTACAACAGAGGTGTCATCTGCAAACTCAAATATGGTGTTGGAGCTGTTCTTAGATTATGAAGACACGCAGACCTCTTTTATTGTCATTTAGTAATGCATGCATTAAGAAATGATACAATACTTCCTCCGGCGTGATATCACAAAACACAGGACAGACCAAGACTGAAAAAACTAACAAAACCACATAATGATAACATATAGTTACAACAGTGCAACAATACCATAACTTGATGAAGAAGTCCATGAACACAGTAAAAAGTTCGAAGTCTCTCAAATGTCCCACATCTCACACAGACGGGAGAAGGAAGAAAAACTCTCCCTGCAACATAGTCACAGGTTTGAAGAGAGTGGAGCAGAGGACTAAGCATACATCCCTGTTGGGCACCTGTGCTGATGGAGATTGTCATCCACTACAACCATGGAAGACCCCCAGTTGTGATGCTTTATTCCTCTCCATAGATGCTGCCTGACTCAGCACATAGTGTGTGTTACTCCCAATTTCCAGCATCTGCAAAATCTCTTGTATTTACGCGTAGATTTAGCATTTCATCTAAGTCATTGACAAACTTCAGTAGATGCATAATGGAGAGTATTCCAACTGGTTGCATTACAGCCTGGTTTGAAAAAACCACACTCAGCAACAGAATAGGAGAAGGAAGGAGGGATAATTATATCTGAGGAAGAGTGGACAATAATATGGAGGTGCCAATGGAAGTGTACCAGTTCAAAGAAATGGAGGGAGTTTGGATGGAAAAACTTGATAAGATATTTTCTACACCCTCTCAGAAGTCCCATTATGATAGTAACCTTCCTGTTTGCTAGAGAAATTGTGGAAATCAAAATGCAAACAATTATCATATTTTCTGGGAATGCTCCGCTATCAAAGACGGAGATACACAAAGAGTGGGATACACAATGCCCTACAAGACATTTTTAAATGTGAAATACCCTTAGAAAGTAAGACCACATATTTTGGGAATGTACCTCAAGAATGGTTGAAAAGAGATAAATATTTAAAGAATACACTGCTGGTGGCTGGTAAAAAGACTCTTACCAGGAAATGGTTATCACAGGCGAGCCCAACTTTAAATGTGTGGATGGAAATTACAACGGACACTTACAAAATGGAGAAGATAACAGCATCTGTTAATCATAAGTTGGAACAATTTAATTCATACTGGGCAAAATGGTTCAACTACATAGGCCTGATTTTATTCTCACAAATCAGTGAATATGTTGTAAAAAAAAAGATCACTCCCTACTTGTACATAGTTTGCTCCTTTTGCTTGTTCTTTCTTTCCTCTCCTTTCTATAAGTGTATACCTCAGATAAATATTATGTGGAGATTTGTGGCAAATATGATTATATGATGTATATGTACAATATCTGAAATACATCTTATGGGAATGTTAGTTTGATGATGAACTTCAATAAAAAATAAATTACAGAAAAAGAAACATCTACAGAAAGACCAGTCCATCACAAGCAAAGCCCTCCCCACCACTGAGTACACTTACAAGGAGCGCTGCCACAAGAAATCAGCATCCCTCATCAAACAGGCCATGCTCTCTTCTCATGACTGCCATCAGGAGCCTCAGGTCCCACGCCACCCGGTTCAGGAACAGTTATTACCCTACAACCGTCAGGCTCCTGAACCAGCGTGGATAACATCACTCACCACAACACCGAAATGATTCCACAGCCTACTGACTCACGTTCAAGGACTTTTTTATAACTCATGTTCTCAGTATTCTTTTTTTGCAGTTAGTCTTCTTTTGCACATTTTTTTTTGTCGGTCTTTGTTTATATATATAGCATTCTAACTGGCTGCATCACCGTGTGGTATGGAGGGTGCAGGGCTACTGCACAGGATTGAAATAAACTGCAGAATTGTAAACTCAGTCAACTCCATCACGGGCACTAACCCCCCACCCTCCCACCCCACCCCACCCCAGCATCCTGGACATCTTCAAGGAGCGGTTATTGAAAAAAGTGGCATCCATCATTAAGGATCCCCATCACCCAGGGCATGCCCTCTTCTCATTGCTACCATCAGGGAGGAAGTACAGGACCCCGATGACACACACTCAATGATTCAGGAACAGCTTCTTCCCATCTGCCGTCAGATTTCTGAATGGACAATGAACACTACCTCACTACTTTTTTTTTTCTTTTTGCACTATTTATTTAACTTTTTAAAATATATACTGTGTATATAATTCATACTGTAATTTACAGTTTTTATTAAATATGATATTAAAACTGATTTTGGTTCTGATTCTAATAAATTTTCTTTGAACATTGAACTTTCTCCCTAAGGGTATCAATCACTCGGTAATACATGGTGCTGTGTGTCCTGAGTCTCTACTCTCCTGTGTATGTACTCAGTATATTCCTGTATAACTGTATTTTTCTGTATACCTGTAAGTTTTCGGATGACTCTGCCATAGTTGGATGCATCAGCAAGGGAGATGAGGCTGAGTACAGGGCTACGGTAGGAAACTTTGTCACATGGTGTGAGCAAAATTATCTGCAGCTTAATGTGAAAAAGACTAAGGAGCTGATGGTAGGCCTGAGGAGAGCTAAGGCACAGGTGACCCCTGTTTCCATCCAGATGGTCAGTGTGGACATGGTGGAGGATTACAAATACCTGGGGATACGAATTGACAATAAACTGGACTGGTCAAAGAACACTGAGGCTGTCTACAAGAAGGGTCAGAGCCGTCTCTACTTCCTGAGGAGACTGAGGTCCTTTAACATCTGCCAGACGATGCTGAGGATGTTCTACGAGTCTGTGGTGGCCAGTGCTATCATGTTTGCTGTTGTGTGCTGGGGCAGCAGGCTGAGGGTAGCAGACACCAACAGAATCAACAAACTTATTTGTAAGGCCAGTGATGTTGTGGGGATGGAACTGGACTCTCTCATGGTGGTGTCTGAAAAGAGGATGCTGTCTAAGTTGCATGCCATCTTGGTCAATGTCTCCCATCCACTACATAATGTACTGGGTGGGCACAGGAGTACATTCAGCCAGAGACTCATTCCTCCAAGATGCAGCACAGAGCGTCATAGGAAGACATTCCTGCCTGTGGCCATCAAACTTTACAACTCCTCCCTTGGAGGGTCAGACACCCTGTGCTGATAGGCTGGTCCTGGACTTATTTCATAATTTACTGGCATAATTTACATATTACTATTTAACTATTTATGGTTCTATTACTATTTATTATTTATGGTGCAACTGTAACGAAAACCAATTTCCCCCTGAGATCAATAAAGTATGACTATGACTATGACTATTTCTGTGCTAACATGTTCCTATGCTTGTATCCCTGTGTTCCGATGTAATCCTTTGTTGCTGTATTCTTGCAAAGGTGAGCAGAACCAAGTTCCTATACTGCAAGACAACAAATTTCACAACATAACGCTCAGTGGCCACTTTATTAGGTACACCTGTACACCTGCTCGTTGAATCAAATATCTAATCAGCCAATCATGTAACAGCAACTTAATGCATGAAAGCATGCTGATATGGTCAAGGGGTTCAGGTGTGGTTCAGACCAAACATCAGAATGTGGAAGAAATGTGATCTAAGTGACTTTGACCATGGAATGACTGTTGGTGCCAGACGGGGAGGTTTGAGTATCTCAGAAACTGCTGATCTCCTGGGATTTTCACACACAATGGTCTATAGAGTTTACAGAGAATGATGTGATAAACAACAAAACATCCAGTGAACGGTGGTTCTGTGGGCAAAAATGTCTTGTCAATGAGAAAGGTCAGAGGAAAATGGCCAGGCTGGGTCAGCTGACAGGAAGGCAACGTGTGGGAAGCCAGGGAGGTGACCGAGTGTTTTCCTCCGGGTGCTCTGGTTTCCTTCACATGTTAGAACAGAGGTGTGCAGAAGAGTATCTCTGAATGCACAGCATGTTGAACCTTGAAGTGGATGGACTATACAGCAGCAGAAGACCATGAACGTGTATATTAGTACTGAGGATATTCCTGCTTTCTTTACTGCTCTGTATCTTTGAATGGCATGTATCACTGTGCATTTATACTTGGGTCTTCTAAGTATCTGTGTTTTTCTTTATTCCTGCGGGTCTGCGTATTCCTTTGCATTCAAATTTGTGTGTGAATGTGTGTCCCCTGCTTGTGTAGTCTTGGGTGAGTATTCCACAGTGCAAAGGTTTATCTTTCTGTGCCTGCACATTATTCTGCCCATTTGATGATATAACACAAAATGCTGAAGGAACTCAGCAGGTCAGGCAGCATCTATGGAGGGGAATAAACGTTTTGGGCTGATTTATGAGTAGTGCGGAGATCCTACATCAGGACTGGAAAGGGGGCGGGGAGAAGCCAGTATAAGAAGGTGAAGGAGGTGAGGAATACAGGCTGGCAAGTGATAGGTGAGACCAGGTGAGGGGGGGGGGCTGGGTGGGTGGGATACTGAGAAGTGATAGGTGCAGAAGGTAAAGGGCTGGAGAAGAAGGAATCTCCGGCCCTGATAAAATATTTTGTCCTGAGCCATAGACCATTTATTCTCCTCCATGGATGCTACTTGACCTACTGAGTTCCTCCAGCATTTTGTGTGTGTTACTCTGGATTTCCAGCAACTGCAGATTTTCTCATGTTTAAGTCACAAGAATCTTCTGATTCCTCAATGTCTTTGTATTCCTGAACCTGTCTGCATTTTCCCTCCCAATTTCCCTCAGGATCAATAAAGTCTATCTATCTATCTATCAATTTTCCAGCTTTTCAGATTATTCCAGTGTGTTTAAGTGTTGTAGTATTTATACCCCTTTGTAACAGTGTGTTTGCATTTTGTTTCTTATTTGCCTTGTCTTTGAGGACGGTGTGTCTCTACATGTCTAAGGATCATTCAATACCTGTAACATTTCTGTATCTCTGTCTCTGTTACCAGTACACTAGATATTCATCTTTCTTAAAGGCACAGTATATCAACTTAATACATCTGGTTGTTTTGTTTCCTGATTCATTGTAACATCTATCTGCAGTATAATTGCGTAGTGGTTAGCACAATGCTTACACTACTTGCGACCAGGGTTCAATTCCCACCACTGCCTGTAAGGAGTTTGTACGTTCTCCCTGTGAATGTATGGTTTTCCACAGTCTGAAGAAGTAGTGGTTGGAAGGTTAATCACTTATTGTAAATTATCCCATGATCGGACTAGGATTGAATCAGGGGATTGTAGGGCAGTGTGGCTCGAAGGGCTGGAAGGGCCAATTCCATGTTGTATCTCAATAAATAAAATAACTAAATAATTTTAGTAAATTTGAAGAGGCCCCAAGCGTGTTTCACTAATTCAGAGTAGAATTCCCTGGTCTTGAGCTGAACATGTTGGTGTCAGGTGTTTGGAGCCAATCCTGGTCGGGACTGATAGGGTATATGGACAGAATTTCCTCTTCTCAACATACAGTATATGTACACAGAGCTGTGGACATAGTCATACACAGACATAACATATACATACACATAGAGACACACAGGAGGCAAAAACATCCGGTCATATATACATAAAAAAACAGATTTTAAAAAATCTCACATATTGACACAGAGGGTTAAAACATACACAAACACTCTCAGAGCCACATGGACACATACACACATTCATGGGCAAACACACAAACAGAAACTCATTGATATCTACAGTATAATTATTGAAATATGCAGATATAGGCATATATACACACAAATGTATTTTCTCAGCATCACTACCATCAGAGAGGAGGTACAGCAGCCTGAAGACCCACACTCAATGATTCTGAAAGAGCTTCTTCCCCTCTGCCATCAGACTTCTGAATGGACAACGAACCCATTATTCCTTTTTGCACTATTGACTTATTTGACAATTGATAGTAATTTTTTGTCTTTGCAGTGCATTGCTGCCACAAAAGAGCAAATTTCACCTCATATAATAAATTTCAGTAATAATAAACCTAATATTTCAGACATTGATGGAGGCACTTACATGTTGTGATTCAAGGTACACAAACACACACACACACACACACAAACACACACATTCACACACACTCACAAATACACACACATTCACGCACACTCACAAACACACACTCACACGCATACACACTCACTCACAAATACACACATGCACACACACACATATACACAAACACACACACGCACACACACACACAGACACATGCACACACAGCAGACACACACACAAACACGGACACACACATACACACACTCACACAGACACATACCCATACACACACACACACACACACACACACACACACACATATATATATGTATATATACACACACACACACACACAGACATATGGACACACAGACACACACACACACGCTCACTCACACTCACACTCATACAGACATACACACACATACATATAGCCAGAGACACACAACACATACATTCATACACCTGCATATTCACACACAGACACACACACACACATGGAAGCTCACACACTCTCACACACATTCACTCACTCACACACATACACTCACATACAAGCATACATACACACACACTCACATTCACACAAACTCAAACTCAGTCACAAGCAGTCATCCACCCACATAGTCTCACACACACACATACACACACACACACACACACACAATCACAAACACAAATATATTCTGTGAGAGGAATTCGCTTGTGTATCCACATCCTCACACACAGGCACACATACCAACATTGTTCACACACACACTCACTCATGTCTCATAAACTCTCACACTCACAACCACTTCGCTCACTTGTGCGCACACATACATTCAATCTCACTGTCACAAA